>NC_134982.1:36326298-36926298 GCF_965638725.1 Aptenodytes patagonicus
GGATGCTAGTCCAAGTTTCATGACTAAAGAAGTCTCAACATACTTTCAAAAAAAATACAATCTTTCCTACTCCTCAGCTTGTCCAAATTGTACTGATCCTTTGAATCCTGAAGTCTGTCATCCCTAGAGAATATGCTAATCTAATTCTGTGACTGTGCTAACTCTGTTTTGCCTAGACCCTGAATATGGAGCCCTCCATACCAGGGACAATCCCTCTGACACGGTGCGATCCTTCACAGGATTGGGGAGCTCCTGACTAGGAGGAAGGACTCAGCATTTCAGCCTTTCAAAGTCACACTGAAGTTTTTCATTCCCACAAAATGCAAAAGGAATTAGAGAGAGTTACTTTAATGTATTTGATAGTGAGTAGAAAGATATTGTCTATTTTGTATTCTTATATTATAAAACATTAACCAGTTTCATGAAGTCAATTAACTCATCTCATTATAAAATAGTGTAACCTCCAGCATTCTGAAGTTTGCAGGAAAGGATCTTTGGCTGCTTTCACCATCTAAGGCTGAATAATGCTTGTGATTGGAAATTATTTTTCTTTTACTCTATAAGAACAATTACTGCAGCTATCACACAATTATTGCAATTATATTCGTAAGAACTGCTGTTCAGAGCTGTTCTCTGTAGCACCATTCTGCAACGCCAGGAACATTTGTCTTTTCTAATAATCACCAGCACAAATGTCCTTTTGTAGCTCTTTAAGTGATTTCATTTCTTTCTATTAATATCCTGTTACTTGCTTTGGGAGAAACCAAAGGAGACAGGCCCCAATTAATATATATTTTTAAAGCAAAGGCTTTTAGTGAAGCCAGAGCTAAGGCATTTTAAAACAGGAATTGACACTTCCCTTTATGACAGCCTAACATTTTCAATGTGCCTTGCTAAATGGATAGAAAGCCCCCAAAATACTTCAAATCTGTGTTTCATAAACTGTACTCTAAGAGAAGTAGCAATAAAGTTTATTGCAGACCTAAAGTATCTGCATAAGCCCGGTTAATTGAAAAGTGGGTGGAGAAGGCTGCCAAATTAAATGTTTACATTAGCACAGCTGTATTGTAAAAACATTCTGCCCTCTGTGCTTTGTAATTATAAGATATTTCTGGACTGTGTATCTCTGCAAAGTTTATCTCTACTGCCAAGAGTGTTTTGGCACAGAGTGTCTGCAATTTTTGGCAGCCAGAGAGCTCTCAGCGCAGGCAGTATCTAAAATGGCTGCCAAACAGTTATCCTGAAATGTCGTCGACCTAGTGTCGTCCTGTGTGAAGGGCAAAAGCCAAAGCTGGTTTTAAAACCATCTTACTGTTTTAAATGAGGCAAGGAGCCGGTTTTCCAGACAAGCGCGGGACCTGGCACCACAGGTTGGTAACATCAGGCTCACCAGAACACCATGCACGGCAGTGGATGGGAAGGCATACAGACTGCTCCGAGTATCCCATAACTGGGAAAAAAGGGGGGAGGAAGGGTTTCCTGAAGAGAAGCTTAGTTTTATTGTTTCAAATTATGCATAAATCATCACATGTTTCTGCTGTGCCAGGAGCACACACGTTGAGACCTTTGCAAAGCACAGCTATTCTGCGCTCGGTCACAAGGCACCAGCGAAGTCCCAGACACCTGATATATCCTTTACACTGATTGCATTTGCCCACTTTTAAAGAAAATCTCTCTCTTTTCCAAGCAATCAGCAAAATGAACAAAACCCTTCCACACATCTCAAGCCTCTGCTGTGCCAGCCTCTCTGTGTTTGATTCAAGGGCGATGTCCTCACCAAACTTTCTCACCCTTGGCCAGTTCTAGGAAACCTTAGATATTCTGTCCTGGGGTCTGAATAATAAAGACGGGAGAGTATTCTTTCACTACGTCCATTGTCAAACCGAATATAAATGGAGAGATTCCTTGGGCCTGCTTACTGCGCTGTAATCATAACTGACCATGACTGAAACAGAGGCATTTCGAGACTTAGCTGAGACCACTGCTTTCTTACTGCTCACTGAATGAGGGAAAGGCTGTGGATGTGGTCTACCTGGACTTCAGTAAGGTCTTTGACACCATCTCCTACAGCATTCTCCTAGAGAAGCTGGCGGCTCACGGCTTAGACAGGTGTACTCTGCGCTGGGTAAAAAACTGGCTGGACGGCTGGGCCCAGAGAGTTGTGGTGAATGGAGTTACATCCAGTTGGCATCAGGTCACGAGCGGTGTTCCCCAGGGCTCAGTTTTGGGGCCGGTCTTGTTCAAGATCTTTATCAATGATCTGGATGAGGGGATTGAGTGCTCCCTCAGCAAGTTTGCAGACGACACCAAGTTGGGTGGGAGTGTTGATCTGCTCGAGGGTAGGAAGGCTCTGCAGAGGGACCTGGACAGGCTGGATCAATGGGCCGAGGCCAACTGTATGAGGTTCAACAAGGCCAAGTGCCGGGTCCTGCACTTCGGCCACAGCAACCCCATGCAGCGCTACAGGCTTGGGGAAGAGTGGCTGGAAAGCTGCCTGGCGGAAAAGGACCTGGGGGTGTTGGTCGACAGCCGGCTGAACATGAGCCGGCAGTGTGCCCAGGTGGCCAAGAAGGCCAATAGCATCCTGGCCTGTATCAGAAATAGTGTGGCCAGCAGGAGTAGGGAAGTGATCGTGCCCCTGTACTCGGCACTGGTGAGGCCGCACCTCGAATACTGTGTTCAGTTTTGGGCCCCTCACTACAAGAAGGACGTTGAGGTGCTGGAGCGTGTCCAGAGAAGGGCAATGAGGCTGGTGAGGGGTCTGGAGAACAAGTCTTATGAGGGGCGGCTGAGGGAACTGGGGTTGTTTAGCCTGGAGAAGAGGAGGCTGAGGGGAGACCTCATCGCTCTCTACAACTACCTGAAAGGAGGTTGTAGCGAGGTGGGGGTCGGTCTCTTCTCCCAAGTAACTACCGATAGGACGAGAGGAAATGGCCTCAAGTTGCACCAGGGGAGGTTTAGATTGGATGTAAGGAAAAATTTCTTTACTGAAAGAGTGGTGAAACATTGGAAGAGGCTGCCCAGGGAAGTGGTTGAGTCCCCATCCCTGGAGGTATTTAAAAGATGAGTAGATGAAGCACTTAGGGACGTGGTTTAGTGGGCATGGTGGTGTTGGGTCGACGGTTGGACTTGATGATCTTAGAGGTCTTTTCCAACCTTAATGATTCTATGATTCTGTGATTCTATGAATGGTTTCTCGAGAGTCTCAGGTAGACCTGGTGGTTTGGGTAATGACAGGTGACACTTGAGTGTATCATCATGTTTCCACTGAATTTCCTTTAAAAAATATAACTCTACAGGCATTTTATCATCACTTGGAACTAAAAAGAAAATAGGAAGTGTCCACACCAGAAGAAAATAGTCCATTAGTAGAAGACTCGCAACCTTTCATACACTAAGTGAATACAAAGCTTGTCTTGTGGGTGCCGTCCCTGTCTATTTACTGTCCTAAGCCTCCCTATCAACTATCATTATATAATAACGTCTGAACAGGAGCTTTTAATGAAAACCTAGTCAACTGATGCATGAACTGCTTATTGACTATGGCCCCATTGCTGCATCAGAAGACTTCAGATCAAGCCCAGTCAATTATTTATATAACTTTTATCTCATTTCTAAGCCTTTCTACTCTATCGAGCAAATCTTTGTCCCTGTAAATACAAAGGACATTCACTGTGATAGTTCTGTCCACCCAACAGGCTTCTGAATTAAGTGACTTTCACCCTCTGTTTAATTAGTAATCAGGGTCAAAGTCACACAGCTATGTAATGCTGATGTCCTTGTAAAGTACCAATGAGCTAGGGTTCAGGTTCCAAAGAGCATGGGGACTGCATCAGCATGCAATTTCAATTGGTCTCTCTTCTATTAATATTTAATAAATGCACCTTTAAACTGCTCTCTACCAAAAAAAAAAAAAAAAAGACAAAACAAAGCTAGCAAGGGATTATGTGCAAAATATTTTATCAGTCAGATATGCACAGGGACATCTTTGTCACCTCTATTTTCCACAGAATCTGCCATGGTTAATCTCCTGTATGTAAAATATCCTCAAAAAATTATGTCATTTTCTCTCTCTTATCTGCTGCTTACAGCCCCTACAGATGAAGCTTCATTCTGTGAATATCATGCCACTCTTCATCCTTTCAAATGCATGTGTATTTTAAAAATAAGTATCTACCTGTTCCCCATTTCTCCTCCTTGCTGAATTAAAATGTCACTGTCAGTTACAGCACTAAACAAATACAGGCTATTTTCCCCTATGGAAGCACCAAGTACTTAGTTTACTGGGAATCCCATAACTTTCCCTTTTTACCTAGCTGGATTGAAAGAAATATTAAAAGTGCTCAAGAATACATTCCTGTTCATTTATTAAAGACAAAAAATAGACATATAAGAACAGCCTTCTCAAGCTCAAATTCCAGTGTCTCACTTTATCTGACCGGTCTGATATCAGGCCAGCAACCTGTGATAAAGACTAGTATATATTTGCACATAACTCAGCACTTTCATGCTGTAAGCAGTAAAAAAATGAGATCCCACCCCCAGTCCCCGGGTTCTGCATGCTACTGCCAACAGGTTTGCTAAAAACAAAGTGAACAAATTCTAACTCTTCCAGGTTTCAAATGATTGTGAAATTCTATTCACCATATTAAAAAATGCCATTATATTCACGCTGTAATTTTAATGCTGCAGGAAACATCCTTCTATCTTAGCAGTCCCACTTGTGCATTTAGAAAGGCCCCTACCAATTGGTTCACATTTTCACTGGCACTTGGGTTTCTGAAGTATTCAAAGGAAAGAAGGATGAAGGTATAATTTTTTTTATTTACAGTTACTCCTATGTCCTCTTCCTTTTGCTAAGAACTTTCAAGACAAGAAAAATCAAAGGAATTCTTCTATCAGGAGCATCACTACAGATGTTTCAGCTTTACAGAAGTGTTGTGAGTAAGACCTCCTCTTTCCTCACATTCCTTAGCTAATGGCTAGGTCTAAACTCCATAAAAATGTGTTGGAAGAGAACATTGAAATATGTACTCGATTCTGAAAAATGAGGAGGCAAAATTTATCATAAGTTAATTCTGCTTCTTGCACCAACTTATTATTTGTTTATTCTGCACATCTAGAGTTCTCTAATGTATCTTGCCTAAAGTATACAAAAGCTGTATGCAAAAAACAAAGTTGCATAGGTAGATGCTCGAAAGTCAAGATGTCACAATCAGTGTTGGCGATACAATTTTTTCTTAGCTCTCTGGGCCATATGCACTGTAACTTCTTGTAATCCTTTGTTCATATTTTGCATCAAATGAGGCTAATGTCTTAAATATTCATGCATTTAAGGTTTTACATATACTTAGAAAGAAGCGAAATTCAGCCTGTAGCTGTATTGATACCCATGCAGCGCATGTGCACATATGTATGTGTAAAAAAACAAAAAAAAAATTTAATTTTGCAAATAGAGTCTCTATTAGCATAAGGATGCCTCCATTTTATTTTGAAAATGTATTCCTGAGTCCAAGTCTTTAATTGGAGATGATCTACCGAATGAAGCATCTCCTTGGGAGCTTTGTTCACTAACTACAGATGCTCATGGCCATCTTGAGCTGTGTCAGGCCTATCAACACTAGGCAGTTCTTCAGTTCTTGTGTAGACCATCAGAGGTTAAAGGGAGGAGGGATCTAGGCCGAATTACACCCAGGATTCTGAAGCACTATTCCTAGGAAAATACTGTGTGCACCACCACCAAACCTAAAATAATCACTGCAGCACTCTTCATAAGGGTCATTTCCTCAGCAAATACTAGTTTTTCTATCTCCAGGGGGGTTTCCCAGGAAAATAGTGTAAATGAAAGTCACAAGATCTTTTTATTTCTATACCAAGAAAGAATGTACTTTATGAGTGCCCTTATACATGCAAACCATTGTCGCCTTTTTTGCTGAAATTACATGCAAAGCACAACTGCTTTCTAAGGGAGCAAGCTTTGAAAATTTCAAGTCCAAACGGGAAGTCTAAAAGCAGAATGGAAAAATTTATGCAAACTTAACAGTTGTCAACATGTGCTAATATAGTAAACTATTTAAACAGACTGAGGCATCTTTGTTTAAACTTTCTGCTTTGCTACTACCTCTTCATTCCATCACCTACTGAATTTCACTTCCACATTCTTTCTCTATTTCCTATGGTTATCTTCATTAAAGCGATGACTGGTTTTTTCTTTGATAGTATTTACCACTTTTAGAGAAAAGCATCCAGGGAGTGAAAATTGGGATGCTTTTCAGTGAACAATGACTCTAAGAGATCATTTTTATTTTTGAATAATGGAAGGAAAAGTAAGGAAACTACCTTCTTCTAAAAAAGAGTTTACATGTCTTTATGCAATGAACCATCTCTGTTCTTGTTCCCAGGCATTAGAAACTGTAGAGGGTTATACCTAGTCTTATCTACTTTGTTGTCTGAGTGAATTCTGAATTTTAAAAATGTATAACAGAAACTAATCCCATTGCCTGTTGAGAAGAAAAGTTTGCAAAATAACACTGAAATCACATCAGACAACCGGCCTACCAGCAGCTGACTTCTGGCATGAATTTTGAAGCTAGTTACATTATGTTAGTTCTTCATATGTTACGTACTGTGTACAGGCTGCCTACATCTCCACAGCAATATAGTCTTTACAGTCTTTCTCATCATCTTCTGCAATGGCCCACTTGTAGGGACACAGTAAAGTCCAACCAGAAGCTTTCAATGCTTCTTCTTCTGCATCAGAAAAGAGTATTCTCTGGACTAAAGGTGGGGCCTGCGCTGAAGGAACATTCACAGTACAAATTTAATATTCTTGCAGTGCAAAGTTTTACATTATGAAAAGAAAAAGACAAAAATGTGATTAGCGAACATTAAGAATATCATTGTCAAAGACTTAACATTTACTAGAAGGCACTTGCTTGAAAACATGGTTTGAATTGTGCATACATATTTTTATTCATTAAAATGAATAACCAATAAAATACCACACTATGGTATCCTAGCCTCATAACACATTAATAAAGTTTCTTAAAGGTTTTGGCAGGGGGCCAGCACAGTCCATTAACTCCTTGCAAGTTGTAAAAAGAAGTAAAGTCATTTCAGGCTGCTTTGTGGTTATGAATGAAACAGCAGGCAGTCTGCATGGAAATGTCACTTTGGATATGGCATTGGTAATGGATGCTTTGCTGCCCAATCAAAGCAGTGTGGGGATAAGTTAATACACTGAATCACAGTCTAAATCCTGATGCACTGCAAAACTAATTTAGTTAAAAGTGGAGGGAAAATGGCAAAAGATTCCAAGTTATGAAGCTCTGTGTGTTTTCCTAGTAGGCTGTCACACTGTATCAGGGTAAACTTGCCCACTGTGAAACCAAAAATTATACAATCAGTTTTCAGTTATTCTAATGATTCTGTAAGGCTGCTTAATAAGATCAATCACATTTTGGGTATTACTGTTAACAAATAACATAAGCAAATAAAGTACCGTTTTGCCTTATCTTACCCTTTTCTCTCTGAAATGTACAAAACATTCTGATTCTCTTGTTTTATTCTTTTACACAAAGGAGCATAAATAACAAGCAATTGGTAACTAAGTGGCTGTCTTTAGCTCTGTCAAACAATTTGAATTAAAGTGCTATACTTTCCCCTTAAGCTTTATGATACCATCTGTTCTTCCTTTTCATGACATTACAAACATTCCGTTTTGGAGCAGGGATTTAGTGTTTTGCATCCTTTTTAGAGGAAAAGGCAAATTTGAATGGTGTTGAATATTCTGAGAGCCATCCAAGATTTTCCAAGCAAGGGAACGAGTATGCTGTAGGATTAGAGCATTTTCCTTAAGGTGTGGCCAGTCTTTCCTCTTGCCTTATCATTAAGCATCAACACGTACTTTAAGATTAAAAGCATATTCTGAAAAAACAGCATATTAAAGAGGTTTGTTTAAGGAACAGTAAACGGAAAACAACTTGTGGAACAAAAATCTGTGCACTCCTTAGCAAAACAATTAAAATGCCACAGACTGTTCACTGATGCTGTAATAATAGTTTTGGGTATTTTGATGACAATTTCAAATTCAAAACTTAAACGTTACATAAAACTTCCAGTGTGCAGACATCCCTGAAGGATTTGGAAGGGACAACCAACTAATCAGCTGGAATGATGTATTAATCTTTTACCTCTGACAGCCCCAGCTCAAGTGTGGCTTAAATCACAAATGCAGAAATTGTTTGTCTAGCACCTAGTGGGAACTTGCCACATTACAAAACCACAAAATGTGTTAAAATTAGCAGTGACTTCAGAGGACGCCAAATAGTGAAACAGACGGGTTGTTGAGGCCAAGGGTGAAACCCAACAGCACTCACTACAAAAGCAGCTTACAAAACAAATGACAGAACTATGTCAAATTCCTATTGATCTAGCTGCCACTAGGCACCAACCATTTCATCCATAAACAGCAATGACACTTTCAATTTCAATATGTAGGATAGTTTTCAAAAACTCATTTAGGCACCTGGAAATGTACCCAATTCATTTACATGATATGAAACATGTTTACTCAAGATCACACCTTTCTGATCCAAAATACATCAAGCAACCTGGTTATCTAAAGATTTTCCATTGGCTGGGGGTGGAAAATAAGAGAAGACATAATGATGTTAAAACAGCTAATAAATCCTGTGGCCCAAAAAATGTTTAGAACCATAAATGTGTACTTAAATCTACGCAGTGAATGGCATCTCTCAGTGACTCCAAGGTAAACTAGGAATAATTCTACAGTCTTCATTAAAGCTAATGCAGATTTATGTAGCCAAGTGCAAAGTTTGGCCCAACAATTGCGTTTCACACACAACTGAATGTCAGCCATCTCCGAGATACGCTTTTTTAGCCACATACAACTCACAGATGCCAGTTTATAAGCCTAACCTAATAAACCCATACTGTTGAATACACATCTAACTTGTGAGTAGTCATATTGAAGCCCAATGGAATAATTTAAGCAGGAAGTAAAATACTCCATCCCAGCTTTCCAAAAAATTAATTTTCTTACAGAAAACAATCTGCACATCGTAACAACAGATCTGTCAACCTTGCAATTGTAAAAAAAAGACATATATGACAGAAACTGCATTGAGAATTTAAGTTGGACATGATACACATATCTAAGTTGAATTGTTTCAAGTCTTCGGGCTCTTAGGAAAGAACAGTCAAATTGCTTTCGATTCTCAACTGAAACACTCATTTTTCCTGCCAGCATTCACCTTGAGTGGGAGTAGGAGATTACCTGTGAAAGGTGTTTTTGAAAATTTCCTCCACTTAACTTCTGGAAAAGATTGTCTGATACCATAGGACATGTTCTTCTTCCCAAAAATACCATATTCCATTAGGATACCCAGCCCCACAATTCACAGGCATAGAAACCTTAGAGGATAGAGATCTCAAAAAATGACCCTAGGCAGTTTTTGCATACTCAGATAAGCAATTTGTTTTCCAAAATGGAACAGGTTGTGCTTCCTGAGTAATTTTTCCTTCCTAATAACATAAGGGACACATATGAACAGTCATGTCTCCCAGCATGACACAGTTGCAACTGATCATTTGCACCACTCTGAGGACCAGTCCCTTGGGGTTTAGGTCAGTCCAGTTTGGGCTTTTTGCTATTTGGCTTTGTTTTGCCTGGGTTTCTTTTTCAGTGTTAGGCAAAAAACAGTAAAGGCTCTTCATCTGTGCTGAAAATAAAGGATGAGACCTTTCTCAAAAAGTTTTTTGGTTTTTTTTTTAATTATTATTTATTTAGTGATTGCTGTCAGAAGTTTGGAATGCTGGAATAGTCACACAAGAGAGTGATTAGTGGGTCAAGTGCTCTTGTCTTAGCATGGATAACAACAACCAGTCTATTCAAAATAGTAGTAGGAAAAGATCCTGTATTAAAACGTAGACTTGTTTCCCTAACAAAGGAATATGCATTTCTATTTTGTTTCTAGAATGCTTTTTATATTATAGAATGATGATGTCAACTCTTGTTTTACCGCTCTTAGATCAGCTCCATGAAGAGAAATTCTCAGATGACTTGACAACAGTCTGGACTAGTTGAATATAATCTCTTTTACAGATGAGACTTCTTGAGGTGTGGCCTGGGTACAAACCACAGACATGAATATTTTGCTAAAATTTAATCTATTTAGTCACTTCCAGTTTTGATAGCCATTCCTGGCATGTACAAGATAACACTGCATGCCCAAGACATGACTGATGTCAGTCAGGAGAGCAACCAGAGTCTTCGACACCAGCTGACAGCCTAATGCAGCATTTACCAACACTGGAACAGGACTGACTTACTCCCAAAGAGCAGCTTGTGTTAGGAGGCTCTCTAAAACCACAGGATGGAGCAATGTGGAGCACTGTTGCATGATTGCCATTAAAGGACTGCAGCTCAGCTGAGAAGCAAAATGGGCAGGGTTACACTTTTCCTAGACTGCCAGCCCTGAAAACCCGACCAGGGCTTCGCACCATCTCCACTAATAACCACACCAAACTGAGATATGTACATGAACACCTGTGCAAACCCATCCTTCTCTGACCAGCTGAATTGAGCAATCCTTTCTCTGACTCTCCCATTCTTCTGTGCCTCTTCTAGGCTACAGTGGATGGTGAAGGAGAAGGAGAGCAAAGACTGCTGGAAGCTACCTCCCTCCCACCCCTCTCTTATTTTGGAGGGACTTGGTGTTCTCTCTCTTGTTCCTGGGAGAAGAGAGTGCAAAAACTGCAAATGACATTTTGTTGATTGGCACAGGAAGAAGATGTAGCAAGACCCATCTACTCTGGTGACCAGCCAAGAAAGCTTTTCCCTCCGCAAGGGAAAAAAGGCCATGAAGCTGAGGGTACCGATGAAAAGTTACAGGTTAAGCAGGCCTGAGAAGGAGGCATGGCAGGGATACAGAGCAGTCAGCAGCCAGCACAGGAGGGAATCTACTCCCTCCATCTATTCAGTGACAGAATCACCCTAACACCTACTCATGGTTCAACAAGAAATGCAGAGTCTTAGCAGGAGATTAAATAACTCTCCTTCCCAAAAACATGTATAAGCGCATCTCCTGGAGATGTGGGCAGGTATTCACTGCAAAACAATAACCAATATGGGGCTATTTCTGCAGTGTCACATATAGGTTCATTCATTTTCAAAAAGAAATGGAAGTTCTCCTGTTTACTGAGTAAGCCTTGCTTTTGGATTTATAGCTCTAAATATGCATGCTGATTTGGGATTCATTTCTCTACAGATACCACTATAGTAGGAATGGCATCATCTAGTTAATTAAATGGAGTTTCTACCACATAATGTTAATCCCTCAACACTATACTCTTAACTGTCCTGCATAACTTATACCCAGATATTACAGTACTCCATTGACTTTTCCATTTCACCATGCTTCAGGAATGTCTAATGAGTCACAGTTTGTCTAGATGCCTTCTGAGAGTCACAATCTTCCCCACAGCATCTCATTGTATCCAGGTGTAAAATAAAATGGTAAACAAACTCACGCACTGATGTCCCTCTTCTACAATACTGTTGAACAACAGAGCAATAGATGGAAACTATAACAGACAAGATTTTCAAATTTACCTCTCTTTCGAGACTTTATCAGATCAATAGAATTATTTCTTTTTATTACACATGGCTGAACTCAGTTTTCTTTAAATGAGTGCACTTGTTAGATGTGAACACACTGTAATATAAAAAATGAAGAGAGAGAGAGAGGTAAGTTCTCAAAGTCGCGAACTATTAGCAAGAACTGTGCCCAAGCTACCTTTACTGCTTTTACCCAAGCACACTATTTTTAAAAAATAATAGTATTTAGGACTGTTCTAGTGATCACTCAGGGAAACTTGCTGTATGATATTTACAGATTTATGACATGTACTTATAACCATTATCAAACATTTCTGCTTACAAAGCTAAGCTATAAATTATTTTTTCAGCATGCATTGAGTAGTTGCCATGCATAAAGAAAAGGATATTCCCAATAAATCTACAGGTCAGTTTTATTAAGAAGAATTAAAGAGTCTTAAGTAATTTGTGGTGATCCTGGCGTAAGCTGCTGTCTTCCCTTCTAGAGATGGAGTTGTTGTCTATGCCGAATAAGAACATATACCCCTCATGGGAAAAATGGGGTCTCTCCCAATAAAACTAAATTTCCTTTGTAGTTCCTCTGCCTTTCTCTTCCTCCATTCTCTTGTGGAAAATTTTCCCTTTCCTAAAACATTATTCTTCATCCCCTCCCCCCGCCTCTTTTTTTTTTCCTTTCTTTTCTAAATCCCCACACATCAACCCTTTCACAATCCAGTATGTTTGGTTAGAGTTTTCACCCTTACTACAAACAGCTTGGGTGTTAGATGTTTATTGCAGGACAGCTCTCTTCTAACAAAAAAGTACAGGGGAAAAAAAAACAAGCTATGTCATACAACTGTGTAGCCATCTACAATTCAGTGTGTACACAAGATACAAAAGAAATGCATGTCAAAAGATGTCAGTAAATGTGGTTTAAAAAGAAAAATAAACTTACTAAATGCCTACATGCAGTCTTTCACTTGGGAACACTGCAGAACACTCGGCAGATACAACTGCCTACCGCACTAGGTTGCACCTCCAAACATTAACTCATGATCATATTTCAAAGAGTAATCAGCGCTATGTACTGCTGCTGATGACTCAAAACTTCCACTTTGCAAAATTATGAAATATTAGACCTAGGTAGAAAACTTCCTTTTTCTCTCAGACAGCATTTCTCCTAAAGCATAAGTGCTGATACCCTTCCAATTTTTTTTTTTTTTTATATTTCTGTCACAGCAGCCAAAGTTGCAGAGTTTGTAGGCATTACTTCTACTAGAGCTTGAGGTCATTTAGCAGTCACTGGAAAATTATCCAGTCTGCCTCCTTGGCCCTCAAAGCTGCCATAAGAAAAGATGCAAAAACATACTGCTCTTAGATTGGTCTAGACAACTTTACACACACCAGCTGGCAGCGTCTTGTCATTATTCATAAATATGGTGTAAGAAATAACTGCTTCCCAGATTCCGTATGAATCCCAAATATAAGTGCCCACATTTAGCAGGCAAGTTGATGCTGGTTTATGTAACAGCTGGGGATTTAAACCTCCTGGAAAAGCAGTGAGCCACTTAACTGGTGACCGTGCAGTTGACTACATGATTTCTGTACAAGCTGTAGTCTAACTGGACCTGAGAACAAAGGTGGTCCATTACGCTGAAGTGATATTTGCACTTGGTACTGGTTACAGTAATTAGGCTCAAAGAGCCTGGAGAAAAGTCAGTAGTGGAATGTTGTTGGTTTTATTTGATATTTCTCTCTGTAAAGCACTTCATGACTCTAGGATGCGTACCACACACATCTGAAGGAACTAACTTTATGTGCACTCTTTTCTCTAAGACTCCTTGTAGAAGTAGCAAGTCACACTACCCTTCGAAGAATAAAATTAGGCAACTTCAGAGAAGATTCCCACTCTACAACTGGAAGTGGACCCTGCAATGGCAAGTGTACTTTACATCTAAATTGAATTTTAGTTTAAGCACATTTCCTCTCCCATTGGTTTTTTCTCAATAGGAAAGGGAAAGCTCCAAAAGTAATTTTGAATTCTACTTATTTCGGTTAACAAGATTACTTTTCTTCTTTTTCCCCTCAAGCATATCCTTGTTTTGGAAAGCATTCCATCTGACATCTAAATGTTTCAAAGAGTCAAAAAAAAGCTTGTGGTTTGGCTCTCACTTTACTTCTAGTGGATAGCTTCTGGAAGAACTAATTTATTTAGAATCTTTCATCATTATTATAATTGATATTATACAACTGCAGGTTTCTTAGAAATTGGTTTTGCCATGGTTCAATCCTATTGGTGACAATATGAAAAAAAACTTGTTTAATAGATTTTTCAACTGCTTTTTTTTTTTTGGGGGGGGGGGGTTGGAATTCAGCATGGCTAACTTTTAGTACCCAACTCCAACAACAGGACGTTATCTTTCTGCTAATTTTGATTTTGAAATGTAGTGGTTTTATCTGTAACAAGCTGTCTCTGGCATTAAAAAGTTTGGAAAAATTACCTGAAACTTGTTTGGTTGTGTGCTTCTATTGTGAGCCATGTATGTAAACCCTGCAAAGCAGCTGTGCAATGTTGGGTCTTCTTATTCAGAAAACCTATTTCCTGAGTATTCAGGTGTATTTAGCCTGCCCATCTTCTGGCACAAGAGCAGGGCTCTGAAAAGCATTCTCTGCTGACCTGGCTGCATTCCCATAGTTTTACTGTTCAGATCAATAACCAGTTTTGAAAATCTCACCAGAACCTATTCTTATTCTACTCACTACTTTTTCCTCCTGCTGACAGTACCGTGCCAGCACACTGACAAGAGACTTAGCTGATCTTACTCCACTTCGTATACACTGAACACAAATTTTGAGTGAATTCCAATGGCAACATAAAATACTTCCCGGAGATAAATCTCATGCAGTGACCCCATAAGCAGAATTTGGATGGCACAGACTTTATTATATGTGATGGTGCACTAGTCATGAACACAGCTCAGTCCTCACATCTTTCTTTCAGTGTACTCGATCTGCAACCTCTTTCTCCCTCCCTCCATCTTTCCTTCCCTCCCTTCCTTTTGTACCTTCTTCTCTGCTCTCCCTTTTAAAACTGCAAATTCATCAACTGGGTATAGCAGCCCACTAAATGCTGGTAACAAACACAGGTGCCAATGATCCCACAGTAGGCCTTCCACAGGAAAATGCCACTAAAAATGTTGACATGACATGGAGGTTATCTTAGGTATATTTTCATTTTCAGTGAAACTCACTCTGGAAGATGGCACACTGAAAAATTTTCAGGCTTCCCTGCTAACTCAGGAAAGCTTTGAAAACAAGAAAAAAAAATCTGGTTTGTTAGCTCTTCATCTTTTGGCTTGATGGAGCTGGATAGGAAGAGAATATGGTTTTTACATAGGAGGCAAGACTGGAAGACACACCAGGTCTCTGCCTGGCACAAAATAATCTCACACTTGCCAACAACCACTCTCAGGGCCAGTGTCAGCTTCATGCCCGAGGGCTATACCTCAGGCCAAAGTTTTTTAGAGAAAATGTGGTCTGGCCACACTCTTTTCCTTATCCAGAAAACAGTCTTTATCCTGGCTGAGGTTGTACATAGGTGGTGCAGAGCTCCCTGTGATGGCTCTCCACCCTCTGTAACATAAGCAGCATTAAAATCTGCCCCATGGTTGTGCAGCAAGGCTACAAGGAGAATGTGACCCCGCCTCACACACTTAAAAAGAAACTACCTTATTTGAATGCAGCACAGAAGGAAGATCAACCCTATCTGAATAAAACCCTGTGTTTATGAAACCCTTGGCACCAGATCTGTTATCGCAAACTATTTTGATTGCATGTAAAAGAAAAGCCCTAAGTGAAAATTATTTATTCTTTATCTATTGTGCAATGAAAAGATTAACTCCCTTAACAGTTGGTTCTCTTTTTGAAGGTGTACATCCTACTTTCATTGTCTTATTTTTACTAATGAGAGGTTTATAGTAGGTTTTAACTTAAGAATGATTGCTGATGGTGAAATGCAGTAATTATATGCCTTATGACAAGACACGAAGGTGCATACTAGAGAACTTGCATAAAATGCCAACTTAATCTCCCTCATATAAAAAGGAATACTTTACAAGCTGGCAGATCTTCAACTTTGAGTAACAAAACCCCTTTCTTTTTCTGCCCAAAACAAGAATGCGTTAACAAAAGCAGGAACTAAAATCTCTTTATTTTCTCCTCTCTCTTTTTCACAAAATATAGTATTACAGGACTTAAAGAGTTTGAAATGCCATGATGTGAAAAGCTATGTGAAGCAAAAGAAGTCTCTTCTGATAATAACAAAATAGTCCTATTTGAAAACGAGTTCATAAGCAGTTCATAATGAAGGCCTTTGAGGTCCATCATATCCATCATATTAATTTAATTTAGAAGCAAAACAGAAATCCTAGGTAAAGGGCAAAAGGCATTATGGGCATAAAAGTTAAACTAACATTGCATCCTGTCTAAAAAAAAAAAAAAAAAAAAAGAAAGAAAGAAAAAAGGAGGAAGAAAGAGAAAAGAAGGAGCAGCAACAAGCAGTAGGCAAGTCAATAGTGTTTGTACTGTTTCTGCATGACTGCATTTTCTCATACAAGAGGTACTTCTGGACTACAATGAGACTGTGGTAAACCATCTGTTTAGGGATTAAAGATCCAGCAACACTGAATGTTCAGTTCAACATAAACCGGTCACTTGTTTAACTCTGGATTCGCCATTGTCCCCCCAAAACACTCCACAAGTACCAGTTTTTTAATTCTGTGGATAACCAGAAATGTATTTTCTCTTGGTCTTGAAAAATGTTTTACAATAAGAGTGATGTAGCTATAAATTTTAATGTAATTTACAATCAATCTGAAAGTTTTAGGCCCAGGAACTGGTCTGCAGCTGTGGGATTGAAAGGCCAGCTGATGATTGTCAACAGAGATTTGAAGTGTTCAAATAGTAAAAACATGGGGCGCTTAATACAACGTAGTGTAAACAATCTGAGAGTCTAAGAAAAAAATTAAAATTTTAATATTTAGTCTAAATTTCAGGAAAATCTTTGCATTCATGAGACTTTTAGCACTGCTGCATCTTTTCCCAAAGGAGTGATGTAACACTCTCGTGCCAAATCAGATTACGTTTGTGGAAGTAGGCATGTTTGAGATGTGCATTTTAGTGAGACATTTGATGAGAAGAGAGTTAGGTGTTGAAGGTGCTAGTCTCATTTACTGATTAGTATTATAAACCCAAGGATTAGAACATGTACATAACATACCTTTTACATCTCTAAAATTTACTATATAAAAAACATAATAACCTTCAATAAAACACGATGTGTTACTTTGTAACACACATACATCACTGCATCAATAACAAGAAGCATATTTTTGCCTAGAGACTTAAAAAGCAGCCCAAAAAAGGGTAATTTATACAGATTTTACTGTTGATGTCTCATTAAAATACATCTTGCCTTTCTGCTTTGAGCTTTCTCAGCTTGCCCTTTTCTGTTTAAACTGTACTTACGAGTGGCAGACAGACCAGCAAAGTGCAAGCTCTGAAAGTAGCAGCACAACACAATTACAAAGTTTCCTGCAGCGAAGTGAAAACTCTTATTCAGCAAACTAAACTGCTTGCTCACTAAAGACAAAGTATACAAACTCCTGCTAAAAGGCAAAAGAAAACCACTAATTGCCTGAGCTTAGAAAGCTACTTCCCCTATGGGCAGGTTATTCTGTAACTGTCAGTTAATGGGTTTCTTGCACATTCCACTGGCTGTTATCAAACACAGGGTGCTGCACCAAGCACTAAGTACATGATCCTGGACCATTGATCCCATCTGATATGATAACATTCCTGTGGTCGTAGCACAGCTCTATCTTACCATTTTACACTCTTCCACACAGAAATTGTGGCCTCTGTTTAAGGACTCCTCTGATTACATGCCATTCCTCCCTGCTCAGGACATTTAAACAGGTGTTCAATTCAGTTTCTATGAGCTCTGAGAATGTACTTAAGGATGCCCTGTAGAGAGAATGCCTTCCTGAAATGGTGACTATTTGTTCATGAACTGCCAGCAGAGCCTGCCTCCTTCACCAGACAAATGAGCCAAAGAAAAGGGGAGTTAGTGAAAGCAGCTAAAGAACGCAGCATCCTGTACCCACAAAAGCGGTTTATCTGTTTCAGATACACTACGCTCACTTCTTAGTTGACTCCCAGTGACTGAACTGTTCACATGGGGAAAGTATTTCTCAGCTTATCAGAAATGCAAGGGAAGAAGAAAACCCTGAACTACCAACTGTAAACAAAACAATCGTCTTTTGCAAATAAATGTTCTAAAGATGCATGTCAGCATTGCTCTGTAGGACAGAGCATATCAACAGCCGGCCGTTAAACAAGGAGTTAATAAGCCGAGGCCCAAATCCTCCTGCCCACAAGCCGGTATAATAAAATCTGGGAAATAAAGCTGACAGTAGCTCTATCTCATAAATTCACAAAGCCTGTCACAAGACAGATGACTAGCCAAGATTACCAAATACATCAGTGTTTTTGTTTGCATCTTAACCTCACTGAATGATGCTGACACCAAGCAGAGTGTTTATCTAGCAAGACAGGATAGTCACAAGTTCCTAGAACTACCACCTCTTTCTTGTTCTCACTGCTTGCTACACCCTCTCCTGGCATCAAGCCTTGAAGTAGACCATAAACTCCCTAGGGCAGATATTATGTCTGTGTTGGTTTTGCACAGTGCCCAGTACAATTAAATTTTGATCCCAACTGTCATTTCTACAGATTTTTCAAATAGAAAGGAAGCGGGTTGGCTAAGGAGCAGCTTTGGGGAGCTGTGTTGTTTTTATCAAATAGCTTCAAGATTTTGTTCACATTTTTTTTGACCTCAGACTTTTACTTCATGTAGTCGAAAACTGTGATTTAAAGTATGAATAAAAATATTTCTAAATACTTATTAAATCTTCAAGAGAAATCCCAGACACACTGTCCTGATGCTTTTGCTGCCCTCACACACTTGCAGACATCCCCTATCCACACAGCTCCTCCTTCAGCAGAGATGGAAATGGCACATTCCTAATTGTGCAGCTGATTTAAGCATTCCTTGCGGGGGGGGGGGGGGGGGGGGGGGGAACAAAAACAAAAAAACCAAACAACAACAAGAAAACCCTAACCGTTTTTGAATACCTTAAAATTGTCTTGCAAAAGGTGAAAGATCCTTGACCATGTGACAAAGCCCAGTGCTTTCCATCTGTCAGTACTATATTTACTGTATTTTCTAAATTATCCAAACAATCAAAATAATATTCAGCAAGTTGCATTTTGTGTACCAATCTGATTATTCAAATTTGAAACCTCAGTCCCCCAGAATTTACTTTCTGAGGAATCTATCAGCTAGATGAAGGTAAAGAGGCCCTAAGCATGGCTCGGGCAAGTGTTTCTGCTGGCCCTGTCCTTTATGATTAACAGTGAACTGGTTAACTCCTAGCCATCCCAAGGGTAACTGCTCAACCTTAAAGTCAGACCCTCCCAGTCACAGAGAACTGCAAGAAGTTCACATCTCTTGCTGGTTTTGTTTCAGCTTGCATGGCTGCAGACTAACAGAACAGTT
Organism: Aptenodytes patagonicus; assembly: GCF_965638725.1. NCBI lineage: Eukaryota > Metazoa > Chordata > Aves > Sphenisciformes > Spheniscidae > Aptenodytes > Aptenodytes patagonicus. Next base: position 36,345,537 of record NC_134982.1, read on the forward strand.
GTGCACCATGCCTCGCTGTAAAGAATGTGCTCCCAACTGTAACAGAAACATTTTTCTTAGCATTTGAGCTCAAAAACACTAACAAATAACATTAAAAAAGCAAAGGAAATATCAATGGAAGGGGTAATTACAGCTGCCATAGGCACTTCAAAAAAACCCCACGGATGCAGAGTGGGAATACTGTAGTTGTTACAATGCACCATTAGACAGTCCCAGGCCATCACCTTGCATGGCGAGTCTTAAGATTTAAGCTGGACGCTTAAATGTGTGCTTTGGATGCTTAAAATCATGCTTTGGATGGGGTTCAAAAAATCACATCTACAGAGAACAAGTAGGTGGTTTGCTGGAAGAAAGAGGCAGTTGTTTGATTTGCTGCCAAGGACAATCAAGGAGCACCCCCAGGGCAGAATGTCCCATTTCAGGACTGCATCTCAAGAACAAGAGGCCTTAAAAGCATGGGTCCCCATGAAGTTTTACACGCACCGTGTACTTTCCCCCTGAGGTTCACTGCTTGCTGTATGTAGTTCCATCCCATTCCCTGAACAGGGAACCGCAGCAGGCAACAGTGTAGATGATTCATACAGAAACCCACTTTCTTCTAAACCACAAACATCGAAGGCTGATGCACTCCTGAAAGTCTCTTCCTTTGGATGAGATCTAAAATGTATCAAAACCAGTATGCTCTTGAGGAACCAGGACTGCTAATCTTCATATCACAGTCTGCTTCCATGTATTTTGCATAGCTCTTTATTTTCCACCCAATGTGTGTAACACAGCGTGAGGTGTTGAAAAAAGTCATCTCCCATCCTGCAGCTCAGCAACAGCAAACACTGAGGCTTAATGGTACTTTTGATTCATTTGCAAACCATCTGCTGACATCAGCATAAGTTCTGCCACAGACCAAAAATTTTGTAAATTAAATTAATTTGGCAGGTGGGAAGAGATGGACAGCTGTTTGGTACAGTATCTTTTCTGTCATGCATATAAGACTGTTTCTCCCAACTTTAGTTGGTCATACAAGCAAAAGACATTACCTAATTTTGCATCTAACATTTCTGCTGTTGCTTCTGTCATCTGAAAGAGAAGCCCTTTTAAAATTCACTTTGAAGGACACATTGGTAACCTTTAATGATTCAAATGGTAGCTAGAATTGATTATTTGTTCTCTGCAAGATGCTTACCTTTCTAATTAACATAAAACCATGAGATACCCAAAATGCACCAGTCCACAGGGATTACAGAGGGAGCATAATATAAAAGAATCAATGTTCATCTCAGCAAATCAACAGGATAAGTGTTGAGAACATCATTCATGTTATGTTATTATTTTTTCATATGCTGGAGAGCCCATAAGATGCACATTTCTCTGTTACTGCTAAATTCCACAAAAATTTTTGGACTCTGTTTAATGAATGAGGATGTATTTTCATATAGTGTCATTGTTTTACTACTTCCCCTGTTTATTTGGACAGATTCATAGCACTGGGTAGGAAATGTATTGGTTGGCAACTTCAGTTTTGGAAGGGAAAGTAAACACATGGTGATTAGCAAACAGTGAACTCTACTGTGTTTAATTTTGGCTTAACAAAAACTAAAAACACACACACAGACAAACACATGAACCAGGGACCATTTTCTATTTTGTTCCAAGCAGGAGCATTTGTCCGTACGTCGTTTCCTAATCCGTCTTTGGAGAGTTTCCAGGATTATACTTTTTTCCTTTTTTTTTTTTTAATGTGCTCACTAACACTGATTGCAGATGCCAATAAGGCACTATTTAAGAAGAGAACGGTAAGTCACCAATAAACAATTTACCTCTGAGATGTAAATCAAATCACTAAACCATACAGATTAAAAGGAGTTTAAAAAAAAAAGTTAAAAATTGTGTCTGGTGTTGATAAATGAAAGGTCGCAAGACTCATTTACAGGAGAATCCAGAAAAAAATACTGGAAAGAGTCTTAATGAATTTCAAGGCTAAATACCCAACGACCACATAAGTTTCCAGTTGTCATTGTTTTTCTTTTAGTACTCCCATTGCTTCTTTTAGCACTTCATTGCTTTACTTACCCTGGGAGTTTTGGGGTTTTTTAAGGCATTCACTCTCACTACATGCAAATGTGCTGCCTTTTCTGAGATTATGACACCCAAATTTAAGTGGAGTTAAGTGGTCAGAGCAGAAAAATAGGAGCCCAAACTCGTACAACCTATTTTCAGTTCAGCTGCGGAATCCGTAGCATTGCTTCCGGCTGAGTGACCGATACTTTTTTTCCGTGCTTAATTTCATCTTGCCGAAGCGATATTTCTCCGATTCAAAGAACTGTTGGTGGTATTTTATTTACACCTGTAAAACAGCCTCGGTGCAATAGACGGTGCTCTTACAATTCACCACCTCCCTCACCACGCTTTTCTAAAAAACTAGCCGGCAAGTACTTTTCCTGAGGTGTGCGTTAATCACCTCGGAGCCTCGGGTGGCTACGGCGTATAGCAACACACAGCAAAGCGTTTGACAGAACGCTTGCCGCATGAGGCGCACAAAGTAATTGCTGAGCAGCACCCCGTCCTCAGTAAAGACGAAAAGCATTTCCTTCCACCAAGCCCTGCAGCCGAGGGCCCGCATCCGCCAGGGCTACTCGGTTGATTTCAAACAAAGGTAGGAAATGGCTGTATCCTAATGCTTCATTGTGGCCCCATGAGTCAGTGCTTTGGAACTCGGTACCTATTCTTCACTCTTTTACCAGAAGAAGGAAAAAAAAACAGAAAAGCAGCAGATAAACACTCCAGGCTGTTCAGATAAATGCTTTGCTCAAGAGAGATCTCCTGGTCCTTAACTTCTCTTTTCATTTCCTAATCTCCAGCTCTGCAATAACATTTACTCACCAGCAGGAAATCACTCGTGGTGACCGGTTTTTCTACTGCTATGATGGCCCAGCACTGAGCCGCCGTTTCAAAGCCATGCTTGTTGCGGAGAAAGAAGGAGAGAAGGTGTGCAGGCTGAGAAGGTGACTCAGTAACCCTCCTGAGTGGAAAACCACTCTTGCAAACACAAACATAGGAAGGTTATTCACAATAGTAACTAAGGTAGCCAAGCCACAAGAAGTACTTTTTCACTTATCGGTTAGCACATTTTTTCAGGATTAACAGACACCTTTTTACAAAAAGCGTAAGCATGAAGAAACAGTGGAAGGCTTGCCAAAACCACATCGCACAGCTTTGACCCTGCTTTTCTGACTAGCCTACAAAACTGCTTATGATGTGGATGACCAGCTTAACATTAAAAGAGCTGTGCTATTGCATGGTGATACGGCATGCTACTGGGCAAACATCACAGCATTTAACAAACTCTTAAAAAAAAAAAGTATTGAAAAGTTCGCTAGTTTTATACCACTAGAAATCATTTTATCCACCACAGATATGCAGCTGCCTCTGAGATGAACAGAGGCAGAGATTTAACGCTGAAGTTAAAGATACTCAAAATTGTGTCTCAGAAATGTCTCAAGCTGGAGTCTGACAAAACTCTGCGGTTACCAACCTTCCTAGTTAATATAATCTTACCTTCTCAAAGGTACCTGTGGTGACTGCAAGATATCAGGGTTAAACCAAAGATCCTGCACAATCACTGTATACCACCATCAGATACAGGACAGCTACCTCATTCAGGCAGGGGCAACTTTTTAGTTCTAATGGAGACCCCAATTACAAGATCCACTAAAGAACAGCATTAAAAACAGACTAAAAGAGGAAAAAAATAGTTGGGCCGCAAGGTATTATACCATCTTTAACATTACTGGAGGATATTACTGTAGTTTTTACAACTTGAGAACTTATTTTATAGCACAGTCTCAATGGTGTGGTACAGTTCAGTTTTATATGACCATTGCCAATTCTAAAAACAATGTCATTGTTATCCTTTTGGAAAGGTGAAGTTTCAGCCTATATATGTATGAATAATTTGTGGATTAAAATTAGTATTCTTTTTTAGATTTCAGTAATGTTCATTAAATTTTAAAATCATCAGGTTTTGCATTTTATGAAAAAGAAGATTCAGTTTCCCTCTATATAAAGCAGCAAGATTAAACTCATTTTTCTTAGAAAACCTGACCTAACTATTGTTAAGGTACCTCCTTACATATACTATGACTATCATATTGATCATTGACTTCTTGCTCATTTAAAAGATACAAGTAATGCCCTCTTTTTTTTTTTTCCTTATATCTACCAATAAAATAGTTGTTATCCAAGCCTTTATCATATTGTAGGGAGTCAAACCGACGACACTACCAAAACTGAGTATGGAGTGTATAAGAGCATATAACAAGGAGAAAACTGTAAGAAACTACCTCATACTTTGACAATATATCAATAGTCAGAACTGTTTACAGAGGTACAAAAACTATGGAGAGCACAGTTTATAAAACAAAAAAGGAAATGTACTCTCTGCAATGGGAAAGTTAAAAGTAAAGTGCAGTTACAGCACTATCTTGTTACAAACACTTGGCAGAGTGTCTAAAGCACCACGGTCAAAGGCATGATGCAGTATGTGCTGTGTTCCTGTCAGAAGCACCCCCCAGCTCCAAACCTCTCTAGCCATCATCACCACCTCATTTGGCAATGGCTCCAAAGACTCAGTTCATCTACTCTAAATTTACTCCACATGAAACAGACACAAGCTTACTAGATCTATATTGTGTTCCATGCAGCAGAAAAGGAACATTGGCAAACAGCAGTACAGCATATAGCTGGGCAGCTACAAAGACAGTTGCACTGTATCATGAAAGCACAGTTGTACATCGTGTCCACATCCTGTTTTCATTTTAAAATTTCAGTGACACTTTTCTTTATTTGTCTTCCTTTCTAAGTTCTTCCAGTTTCTCAGCCCCACGCTTTTTTTCCATGCTGCTGCTGCTGCTGCTGCTGCACTGGACACAGAAGTAATGTGTTCAGGACAGATAACAAGCAGCGTTTTGAGTGGATAAAGGAGGCAAAAGGACACAAAGAGAACTAACTGACATCTCTTTGATTAGGACTTAAGCTATAAAAACTCTGGAGGCTGTACTCCACTTTCCTCAGAGTTATCACCAAAATTATTTTCTCAGATTCTCTACAACAGCCCACCAAAGGAAATTAATGGATTTGGGCACACTGACCTGAATTTACTGCCTGCTGTATTTCTTAAAAGGAACATGCATAAACTGGAAGGAGTCTTTTCAAGCATCTTTGGGGACTGAGAGATTCGCTTTTCAGCAAACCTTGTAGTTAGTGTTTAACTACTCAGTAGAGAGAGAATAACAAACAATCTCAAAGTCAGCCTGGTGTGTACCGGAGACTGTGTGTAGTATACACAAGTCAAACTATCCAAAAGCAGAGGTGTTCTGTTAAACAAAAATACTTCTTTTCACATTGCTATTTTTTAAATTTCCTTGAAGACACCAGAGTGTCAATTTCTTTTATTATCTACCAAGATCCCTTTGAGTATACTGAGAAGATGGTTCCTCTTCAGTTCTCCCTCCACGAGTTTGTTAGACAGGACAAACAAGAATGGAGGGCTATATGCCCAAAACCTGTGACTCTGAAAGGCTTTAAGGATGAAAAACTCAATACAAGCTCCCAACCACAGTCTAGGACAAAACCAGTTTTAGCTCTATGAAAAGAGGAAAGCAGCAGAAGCACCATTCTGTCTTCATATTTTAGTGAAGGATTGAGACATAAACATTACTCAGAGGTCACAGAATAAATCCTATAATAAGAAACTTCTTCGAAAAGAAGGAAAAGAGTGGTTTGACTGGAGTGTGGAAGTACCTTCACAGAGAGAAAATAACAGGTCCTAAAGAGCTCGTCAATTTAATAATGAATGGCATAACAAGAACTATACAGTGAAGCTAAACAACCTCAATTTAGCAACAGCAAGAATGACAAACCATTGGAACAAACTACCAAGGGAAGCAATGGATACCCCTCTCCAACCAAGGCTGGATAGCTTTCTGGAAATGGGCTTAACCAAATGCAAGTTGCTAGGCCAAGAAGAATTGCTTTTGGGTTACACTGAGGTCAAACTACCAGATCAAATGTCCGTTCTGACCTCAGGCTCCATTTATTTGTTTTCTTTTTTTAAAGTAGTCTAGGGGATTTCTTCTTTGGAAGAAATAAATGCACAAATAATTTTAATTCTGTCTTCTTACCTTTGATTTGTGCTTGACTCTTAGCATTGTTCACATGGAACCATTCTCATATGAAATGAGGATGAACACTGGCCTGACTCAGAGCTAAAAATCGTATCATCCAAACTGACTCACCAGTGGTCTAATCATCTTCTTTCACAGTAACAAATTTCAAGACACATTTCTGTATCTCAGATGACTCATTTATTTCATGTATCTAAACTTTGAAAATAAAATTTTTGTATATGGTAAGTGCCTATTATTCATTACTGTAATTAGAAAGAGATGTAATTTGAGCAGAGGACTCAAGCACTCTTGTAGTCTATATTCTGCCTCTTTGAAGAGATGTGACCCTGACTAAGTAACTTAGCACTTCTGCCTTAATTTCTTCATCTGTAAAATGGCGATAATGCTACTTATTTACATATCTCAGTGTTTAATGTGGAATAGCTAATGTTTTAAAGTGCCATGAAGTTGCAAAGCCATCTTTAAACACAGTTTGATTAACAGAACCATACATACCATCTGCAAATTAATGAGTAAAATTCTTTCAGAGATTTCTTGCAAAGATTAATAATAATTATACCGAAAAGGGAGTCTAAAGATTTTAATACCTTCAAGGTTGTTCTGCTTTAGTTGTATTCATGAACATCACAGTCTGAACACAGAAATACCAATGTAGCTTCTGAAAAATGACTGAGAGTAGCCCCACTGAAAACAAAGTGCTCAGGAGTTCAGGACTGAAGCCCTCCCACCTTTGCATAAACTTTGTGGCTGACATGAGCCTTTCTCCTGTTCTATACATCAGATATGTCTACTGGGAAAAAAAAAGACTGTGATGAAAGCCAAGTTTTAATTTAGAATTTAATAAAAATTGATTAAGCATCACAGAGCACAAACAAAGCTGCTCCATAAATCTCTCGGCTCTTTTTGTGCAGGAATGAAAGAAAACACTGTCTGCTGAAGCAGATGACAGATGCTGGCTTAAAGATAAGTATTATTTATACTTCTGTACCAGATTTCTTCTTATGCATATCTTATCATGCATGGATATACAATCAACAAAGCAATTATTCTATATCAGTCAAAGACCTTACAACATACTTTTACTCCATGGGAATTTATTTTATGCAGTTCATTGTTCAATAAAAAATGGAGAAAGAAAACTTTCAAGAAAATGTTTAAATTATGTCTGAAATACTCTTTCACACTGAAGTACTGAAATAGAGCAACTGAAAGCTTTATAAAATGTCGTGTTCAGAAATGCACTGACGCTTTGCAAATCACTGGGGAATATCTGCAATATCTGCAAATATCTGCAATCAGGGAAGTTTTAATAAGATTAACTATCCGGATGATTCGTCCATAAACTAGTCTAGTAACCTCTCCTTTCCCTGCAAAATGTAGAGTATCTGCACACCCACAATCCATGGTAGCAGTTTTTAGCATTATCATGGGTATGAACATATATATTTGATATAAAATAATTAATTTGTCCATAAGCAAAATTAAATATAACTTCCAAGTTTCAATGCCTTTTCTTTTTCTCCCTTCTGAATGCCTACATTCAGCAGTAGCCCATTGAAACACAACATTTTTCTGGCTTAATGGTCTAAAAGAAAAGGAAGAAAAGGATACAATCAGTTAAATGGCTGAAGCAACCTTCCTACAATGATCTACTGTAATTTGCCTAAAAACAGAGGTTGAGAAATGCAAATATAAAAGGCATGCTTCTGCCATGATATACAGGCACCTACATCATAATCACAAAAGAATGGTTCTGAGAGAATTCAATGACAATTCTTCAAAAGTACAATGGCAAAGAAATTCACTTGTAGGTTTTTTCTTTAACTGAGTAAAGTTATCTCTTAAGAATTAGAAATGTACAACTAAAATAGGAATCATAAACCAGCACTTACGCTGCAATATGCAATCAATTTCTCTTTTTTGAATTATGTATGAATGCACTATAGGAGCATATCAATTAGAGGACGATAACTCTTCATGAGTTTCTACAATACTCTCCTTCCCTGTAAAGCTTTCCACACAGGAAAGAGTCTATCTGAGTAAAGAACAAACCTTCTTTTCAAAATCTGGCTAGTAATATCCACTAGAAGTATCGTGACAACTGGTGCTATGATTAAGATTGGAGTAAACTAAAACATTTTAAAATAGTGCACATATATATCTTACCTCTGTATGAATAGTCTGTTTTTTCATTCATAGTGAATGACATTCACAAAGACTTGACTACGTTTATGGGATTTAAACAGTTTTACATGCTTGCTTTTAATTAAAAATGCTGTTGCTACCAATTTTCTGTTCTGACCCTCCAAAGTGAAGAGGTGTTCTGGGATAGAAAAGCAATTAAAGGTCACAAGTAAAAAGCCAGAGGAACAAGTATAGGTGTCTCTAGAGGAGACTGCTGTTTGCATTCTTGCTGTATTTCACTCGTGAGCAAGGAAATTGTGTCTCATAGGCATGCTGGGTGGAATGAAAATATATTCTTCCAGGTGAAAGAACTAAGGCATCTCCTAATAGCAACGGGTCCAAGTTATCACAGGGTTTCAGAAGGTGTCATCTCTTAGCAGATAGTTGATGTAGGTTATTTACAATGACTGGTCAGTCAACCGATCAACCATTGTCTGCCAGGCAGCCATTTGAACTTATGATCTAAAACAAAGAGCCTTAATAATAAGGTTACTTTCAAGTTTTAGGAAACGTGAGGAGAAAGACTTCTGAAAGCAACACCAAAATAAATGAATTCTATGTGGTCTAAACGTAGGAAGAGTATTTCCAAATTGCAACTCACTGGCTGAGCTGTTTGGGGTATTGTCCTATAAATCAGTGGAGTCCAAGTATTACATTCATAGCAGAAAGTAGGATGGTAGAACATATGCAGATGGGATTTTTCAAAATATTTAAATGGAAACCTTTTACATACATGTGTCAAAAGAATCTATTAGCAACCAAAGGTATCCTCAGAATGTCATTTTATCTTTGCATTTCTCTGCCTGCCATTTTCTTAACAGATAGGAAATTAATTTTCAAATGCAGCAAACCCGAAGAACCAGTGAACTTGCATTGTAGCTAATGCAAAAGTATGCCAGCTTACACTACATACAGATTTGACATTGTGTCTACACATTTAACAGATGGAATACAAAGACATTCCAGAATAATAAGCTTTTATGTTTCCCATAATTTTCAGAGAGGGAAATGTCCATAAAGACTTCCACTGACTTCATAAGAATTGGGATTAGTTCATTTGAATCATGATATTAACACAGCAAACTCCCTTTTTCAGGAGTCTATCTAAAAAAGCCAGTGGCATATTTTAAATTATTAATGACTCAGAGAAAAATGTATCTTGGAAACAATCTCATTATCAAGCAAAATATTACACAAAATACCTGCTGAAAAAATACCTATCCTACAGTCTTTATTTTGGCACTTCCTTGCTTTTAGTGGGACAGTACAATAACTGAATTTCCACCAACTCACAGCATCACCCGATAAACAGACTTTTCATTAACCTTTCTTGTTTATAATAATGACTTATTCATTACACTTCAGATGGCCAACAGTCAGTCTCATGTTTATGGCAATCAGGTTTTCAAAACTATTCACGAATGTAACTCTCCCTCTACCCTGAATATCCCGGTTTATCTTTCATAGAGCACACATCAAAAGTTTTATTGGAAGAAATATACATGAGTACATCTGTCATAATAAATAAATACTAAAAGTTCTGGGTCTTTCAAAGAGTTGAATTTTCTCGTCTATCTTTCCTCCAGGGATTTCTGCAGTGTAGGATCTTAGGGTTTCAGTAATTAGCAGAACGTCACATTTCATTAAAAAATAAAACAAACCTTAGAAACTTCAAAGGAAAACAAATCTAATAGTATTTCTCTGAAATTTGGCAAGAAGGGCATTGGGGGAGAAAAAAAAAGAAAGTCTTACTTCTTAAGATTAAAATATGCAACAAGTGAGACAAAGAAGTGGCATCCCTACTCAACTATGTCCTCTCCAACACCCATTCTTCAAAGGGAAGCGCTGTCAGTGCTGCACTGCTAAACAGTTAATCTTCAGTAACTCCACTAAAGAGCACTAGTGGCAGGCTGCCCATCATTCTTTTAGACAGAGCTTGTCAGAGAAAGTAGGGCAGCTTGTCCAGCCCGGCAGTCAACTGATTACTAGGGAGCTCAATGGGGCTGCCGGCCAACCCCTGAGACTGCTGCCAGCCCCTTGGGTATTCAAAGGCAGGGATCCAGTGTGGCTCACTTTGCCTGAATCACATGATGTCAGTGCTGTTTTGTCCTGACCAGAATAACCAGTCATTCAGGTTGCTGCAAATGGTATGCAAACAAATGGCATCAGCTCAGCAAGGCTTGTGCGTGCATTAACTTCCAGGGGTTACAGACACAGGAAGGCACAACTCACCTCTGCAGCATGTGTTTCTGTGGTCGGATGGGCGCAGAGGAGTGTCCGTTCAGGCCTCCTGCCATAACTACACAAAAATATGGCAATTGCACTGACCAAATCCCACTCTGGAAAGCACATTGCTAAGTATTTTTAAAGAAAGAGATGACACCAGATCACTGGGTCTGGTAGAGCTGAACAGAAACCAGGGAGATATTTACAGCTACATGTATGGAACGGAAACAAAACTCTTAAAATGTGTTAGAAGAGAATGTATATTCACGTAACATCTAAGGAAATTCAGAATTGAAAAGAAATAATGAAACTCATGTCCAAGTGGTATGTTTTTCATAAAATATTTATCTCCCGGCAAATTGTACCCAACCCGACACGCAGACCTGTCCACTTTTATCTGATATACTCAACAGCATACATCATACTGTAGATAAGCAAAGCATTTGCAAAGTGAAATGCAGTGATAATGAAAAAAGAACTAGATATCTTTTCCACTTTAAAAGTGTGCAGGTTTGTCAATAACACTCCCCTGACAAGGCAGCTGCGCTGGTGCAGTTCAGGTTCTGAACTCTCTCTTTGTTTGGCTAAGTAGAGCTAAACCAGGTAACCCTTCTCCTGCAGAATACAGGTGTATGTTTAGGAGAGTCCTCTGGACCTCATGGAGAATAATCAGTAAGAAGAAGGGAAAATATGAGGAAAGGAAGAGAGGCTGAAGAGTATCTCCATCACCCTTATACCAGAAGATTGATGGAGTTACCATTCTCCTCCACCTTCAGTTGTGAAGGTTCATTGTTTCACATAAAGCTGCAGGGGAGGGCAGGGCAGATATTTTTATTACAAAAGAAACATATAAAGAAATGGTTGATTTAACGGTCGGTCTTCAGGTGCCAGGGTAATTTTCACAAAGCCAAATTCTACTGCCTTTGACCACTGCTATGTAGTATCTCAGCGTCAGATGTAAAAGAGGCAGTGATGCAAGATACAAACCAGCATGAGTATAGTAGAAAAATTGGCTTTAAATACTGAGCTAGAGCCTCAGGCCCAACACAGCTGCCCAGAATAGTTTAGGAAGCCAGGAATTCTCACAACACAGACACAGAGTTGGGGAAAAAAAAATAAATCTCTAGCTGACAAAGTAAGCACATCAGGATGGACGGGTGACAAAAGCAGATGGGGTTGAAATGCAGCCCCAAACCCCTTTGGCTCAAATGCCTGTCCCTGTAGACATGTGTCAGTGTCTGCCTGCAAAAATGCAGGGACTCCTTTTCATTTGAAGGACCACTGCCAATTTCCAAAGTCGATCTAACAGTCAGTAACTCCTCTGCTTTTGACTTGGCCTTGTTCACCCTAGTGTGTAACCCTCTTGTGGAATTATGAATTAGAGTTAAATCACACATAACTTTAAACCTCAGCCAATTATCAGCAGAAGCACAGCACTCTGAAATAACAACAGGTGTGTGTTTCTCAGATTTCTTTGGCATCAGCAACATCCTCCTTCCCTCCAGCATTTGAGACTTTCGACAAGTGGCCCTTCTGTCTTTTCCCTAGTGTAAGGGGAAAGGGTATAAGGTTGCACCTACAACAACCATTTCTATTAACTTGAAAAAGCAGTTACGAATGTAAAAGGAAAATAATCTGTCAAATTCCTGAAGTTGAAAAAAGTAGCAGTCCAATAATAACCAAGAGAGGTAAAAGCTGTCACTCATTTAATTTGCAAGACACGAGAACAAAAGCAACACACAGTTTGTTTGATTTGGGGGGGGAGGCATTTTTTTGTCATTCAGGTTCAGTACTCTTCCACCTGGTGGCAACTAGGCTTGTAGTGTATATTCTTCTAAATCCTGTTAAAAAGATATACCGTATCACACAGTATCAGAGACCAACTGATGACGAATGTTTTTCAGAGTAATGGAAAAGCACAGTACAATAGCTACACTATATACAAACTAAGCAAAACCATGACTCATGACTGACAAATTAAATCCAAACACTTTGGGCAAATCTTTTGGAAATCTGAATATCCAGGACGCAAAGCATGGAGCTGGCATTCAGGATTTCAGCATTCTCTCAAATTTCATGTAAGCTAATTGTTGTGCCTTGGTTTACCTCCTATAAGCCTGATAACTACAAGGCAGTCATATTCATTTATTGAAAAATGTACATTTTTAATGAAACGTGATCTTCACTGCCACTAACAACTTGTTCCATGACTTCATCTGGTCCCATATGTTACGAAATCTGTCAATACTGTATACAATATGTCATTTTGACATCTTCCTCTTGCTACTTATATCCGCTGTTGTCAATCCCAAAGATAAGATCAATTTATTAGTGGTATAATACTAAAAGATAATTCCAGATTTCAAGGTCACTTTAGTTTTGGTTCCTCTGGTTATTCATTCCTAACAGAATAGTGTTCAGAATATGCATTTCATACAGAGGCTGTCTGCTGTTACTAAATACTCTGTTATTCTCAATTTTTGAATACTAGAAACCACAATACATGCCACAGGAGAAGCCCAGCCCTTTGATTCGGTTGTTTCTTTATCAGCTGATATTTTTTCCCCCAAATTCCAACCTTAACTTTGTTAAATTGAGGTTAAGATTAAGGAAAGGGGTGGGGGAAACATGTTTTTATATTTTGCTTAAAACACAGAGCTGCAAAATGTTTTTACACTTATAACTTGCTGTAAGGTACTTTACTTAGCCACTGAGTCCATATGGCAAGGATTGGATTAAGCTGTAGTGAAGTATCAGTCAAATACAACATTCATACAAGCGGGTCAGAAAAGCAGTTAATTATCATTTTCTCCATGGGGTCCCCACAACCTGTCTTTCAAATTTCCAAAAATAGGTAAACAATAGGGATGGAAAAGCTGTGGGTGAAGGGCTGTCTGAAAACTCTACACAGTGGTCACGAATCACAGGAATGGAGTCAGCAGCAAGTTTCCATGTTGCTGCAGAAAAATGGTCATTTCTTGGACTGGTCAGTCTCTAAGGCACAATGAAACTGAAGGTCAAAAAACGTGAGGAAAAAGTCCTCTAATCTTGGCATGAAGAGACAGTCAGACCACAAGGACTGAAATAATCCTGTCCATCGAACACCCTGGCCTTTGGTGTTTCAGTGAGCCAAGCAGCATCCTGGGTGCAGGTCCTCATGCCACTCACAAGGTTCACACAGAGTCCAGTCACCACCATGCCCTGTGACGCAGGGACTGAGCACAGGGCACTCGGGCACTGCCCCTAGGCCCTTGCAGTCTGGGGAGCGGGGAGACCAGGAGCAGCAAGTCCTCAGCAGCCACCGAGGAGCACAGCACGTAGCAGAAACAAAGCAGTTGTTCTTGTCTGTGCCTTACAGAAATGCCCCGTTGATTTTTTTAACAGTTCTGTGGCAGGCTTTCACAGGACTGCATGAACAACACAGCCAGAGGTAGCAGGCAGCTGAACTGCCTTAGAGCGCTGCATTTTTTAACCATTTTTTCTTTTCAAGTCTACTGCAAGATGTTTGGAGAGCTGACGGAGAGCAGAACGTTGCGGCAGGAGTAAGGAGAGGGGCATAACTTGACACTGCAAGCCTCATCTTACTGAGGGAAAAAAGACAAAGCTGAAGAGCAGCCTGGTCTCTTGAAATTCTTCTTTGAAAGTAACTGGATACCAAGCATATTAAATTACAGTCTTTAATGAGACACTTTAGTTAGAGCCTCTCAAGTTCATAATTTTTCATTTGTCTATATGCTTTGCTGGGATGAGGCACCTGCCTCTACAGGAGTTATGCTTCCTTCCCTTCCTTCCCCCCATACACATACCACCGCAAATCTGAAGGGATATTTCAATCACCACTTTGATAAAGGAGATCATTTTGGCATACAGGTGATCTCCTAGCAGATTAAGGATATTTACTTTCTTCCTGATGGATCATTCCCAGAGATACCAGCACAACGCAACCTACGCAATTAGTTTTCACAGGTGGCTGTTTTGCCTCCAGTAAAACTGCTTTCTTTCTCCTTCTGCAAGTCATAGCAGAGCAAATGTATATAAAAACATTTCAGATATGAAATAAACACTTTCATAAAAGCAGCTGTGATGCAATGCATCATTTCTGTCTGACCTGAGCTATGGAATGAACTTTTGTTGCCAGGATCAAAGATGGTAAGGGTAGAGTGGAGGATGGGGGGCAGGACAGGGCTGGGGGAAGATCAGGGCTCAGAATAGCACAGTGTAAAATAACCTCAAATACTCAAAGGGTAAATGCCAGCTCGGTGCAAGCACACACTCTCTGTGTACTCTGCTGGGCAATCTGTGCAACCAGGCTTATGCTGCTGTGCACGACAAATCAAGACAGTTGTCCGCAACCTACCCTGTACAGCCGAGAGTTATGGAAAGACAGGCCCCTGACAGATCATGTGCCACAGGCAGCAGTGAACTTCCCAAAGAATAATAAAAAGCACATCTGAAGCTATAATTTCACCCTCACGCCCTTTTACTGGTCACTGTCTAGAAAAGTATAAAAGAAAAACACTTTTTAAAACTGCTGTCTCCCATTTTCAAGAGCTGTACTTTCAAGATACTACAATGTCAATGCAGAAATCTCAAACTAAACACCCATTAAAGATGTTTCTATGTCAAGGGTCTCAAACTCTTACACAGTAGGGGTTCAAACGTAATTTTTTCCCAAGTTCTTTCACGACTGCCATATATAGGAACTTGACCATATTATTCAAACACCTGTAAGCTTCTTTGAAAAAGATTTTTTTTTAGTGTTAGAAGAAGAAGAAAAGTTAGAAGAAAAATCTTACTTATTTCTGTTAAGTATCTCCTCCTTTACATGCTCATTGTATGGAGCCTACAAAGGTATTTGAACATTCAGGCTCCAAAACGGATGTGGATTTTTTACAAAATTCCATGTGCAAACCTAACCATGATGGATCAGGTCTCACTTCTAGTTGGTACCACTAAACTGCTTACAAGCCCCTTGTGAGCCAGAGTCTTCCACAAGGTGCAAATTGAGCAAGAAAACTGTCCTTAAACATTTTTTCACACATTTTGCTTTTTCTTTCAAAAAATGCAATGCATGAAGTAATGTTCCAATGCCAGAAAAAAAAAAAAGGGGGGGTGGGGGGGTGGGGAATAAGTCTTTGACAACTCTTTCAGCTTATTGATTTCTGTGAACAATTACAATTTTTATCCAGGTAATTTTGTGCACCATAACACATCAAGTGGGCATTACTACTAGAGGTTTCAATATTATTTAGGGCAGAAGTTTTCAGCCTTTTCAGAAACATAAAGAAAAAAGTATCTGTGACTAAAATCGTGATGATCTTTCATTTAGAAGTTTGAGTTTGGTATTGATTGCTAGGTAGGTATGTACACCACAGCAGCTTCATCCTCAAATCCAGTGCAGAAAACATAGCCAGCAGAGGTCTACAGCTCTCCTAAGAAAAATCATTACTGACTAAAAGTAACAATGCCAGTTTAGTAAATTAGTCTGTAGTTCAACCAGTAATTAAGATCTCAGTGATGAGCTGTGAAAGATAAGTTTATGGGGACATACTAAATCTATGGGGATAAACTACTGTAGATATACGCATGTTACATAGTGATTAACTGCAAAAAGGTCAAAGGCCCAAATCTGTCATTATTCTTCATGCAAAGTGTTTATGAAAGCAATCTCTTCTGTAGATACCAGAATTGACCAGAATGGTTTTCCTGTGTAATCTAAATATAAAAGTCTGAGTGATATGCTGAAGAAATACAAATAACTGCAAAAATGTGGTCAGGCAAATTTATGTAAATACATATATTTAGTAATTTGTATGAACGCATTTTTTCTTAGTCTGTAAAGAAAAGTTTTGCTAAATAAATTGGAGAGTGATGGACATTCGTGTGGGCATTTCACCTTCAAAAAGGGCCAAAGGAATAAGTAATACAAAAAAGTTTGAAAAGACTACTATGAAAATTTGTAAAAACATGGTAGGTTCATTATTAAAACACCAGCAACTTGCTTATCCAGGGCCAACCTACTCATTTTGGAAACCAAAAGAGACTTTTACTTTAATTAGCTTTGAAGAGCTTATATAGTTAAGAGAGCATGAGAAATAGATTCTAGCCCTTCTATTACAGCTACATTTGTTTATTAAAGTTGCACACCTGTGCAGATTGACTCAAGGCAAAAGTGCAATTGAGGACATAGTTTGGCCTGTAGAATATTTGTTACTGGTAACAGATGAGAAGGAACAAGCGCTGTGCTGCTATAACAACTCAGGCTAAGTTTGCAAGTTGATGGAGTGGAAATCAGACAAAGGTATTTTACACTGTGTTGCTCAGACACAGAGAACTTTACTTTCTCAGACTGAGTAATTTTTAGAGTTACAGCACACTGTCATACCAACCTCTGCACCCCAATTAATACTGCCATTCACAGCAGGTTTCTAAAGATAACCTAAACTAACTCAACTTTTATGATGCAATCAAAACACTTTGAAGAAATTAGGGTTTGATTTTGTGTTACTAGGGAGCTTATCTTTCTTCATACCTTTACCATAGAAAGGCACTTGCCACAGAAAAGAACCAGCAACTTCTGATTGCCTAATGACTAATGGCTGCTAACCACACCAGTATCAGATGTAAAAAATACTTCACAGATCTGTGGCTTCATGGCTTCACTATCATTTTCATTTTGAAGAAGAAAGAAATAATGCCTAAGAGAGGCAAGGAGAAATAGCTGAGGTTTGTTCATTTCCTCCATTCATTACCACCACTTCAGCAAGCCAAAAACGGTTTCTTGCTCCCTCACTTAAAATGATCCTAAAAAAGACATTCATCTTCTAAAGCTGTATCATATCAATTAATAAATCCAGTATCATCATATTATATCTTTTAACAGCATAATATTTACAAGTAACCCATTCTTCTTTATCCTAGTTTATTACCATTCTTCTACACCTCTGAAGTAACTCCTTGTCCCCACTATATTAAAATCCAACCGCTTTTCTCATCACTTGCCTATTTGAGGAAGAACTGAGACAACAAGAGGGAATGTATTCCTCTTCTTAACTTCAAAGAGGACCCCAAGAGCTGGTAGCAAAAGCTGCAGAAAGTCCAGCGCTGTTCCTGGGCTGGAACATGCTCAGAGCAGACGGCACCTTCCAAGGAATTTGTCTGCCGAAGTCTGATGTGACTGTAAGGTAACATGCAAACTGAGCCTTCACAAAGGCTTAAAACTTGGCCACATTCAGGCATTTTTTCACAAGAACAGCAACAGGCATCCCCTGACACCAGAATGACCTCTATGCCAAATTTCAAGACTTTGCTCAAAAGCATAGAGGCACCATAGCTTCTCAATAAAACAGCTGTAAGATGTATGTATTACAATCCAACATATTTTTGTTTAATCTCATTTTTAGGAATGTTTAGCCCTGTTTTACTGAAACTTCATAATAAAATTCAGCTCCAGGTGGCACTCTGCATGGAAAAGTCAAATCTCAAAGAAGTAAAGCTTGACCAAGTTATAAGCAACAGGAAGCATACTTGTAATGGGAAGATCCTGGCTACCTCAACTCTCTAACAGTGTTACCAGGTCCACTTAGAATAAAAAGAAAGAATGAACATTTTAAGAAAAAGAAAGCAGCTGCATCTTTAATTCAGACATTTTAGAATTGTAGTAACATGAATACAGCAAAAGTCTTTATCTGGGACAAGAGCTGAAAATATCTTTCCAGATCGCTGCCAAACAGACAATGAATAGTAGCCAAGCTTGATATCCAATATGGGTCTTCATAGGGTACAGTGACAGCATTTAGCCTCTTAAGGGATTTGTCTTTGAAACGATTCTGGCTGACAAACTTCTGGGCCCAAAAGAAGATGAGCAGTCTCATTTTCTGTCCAGCTGGTTGAAGCAGAAGCCTAAGCCACTCTTCTTATCCCAAGAGACACTTCATATTCACTGTTTTTTAAGGAGTGTTTGGGGTTCGGAACAGTGCTCAGCTGACTTACGGTTGCATATCTCTCTTTCTGCCTACCACAGCAATATGGAAAAGACAAGGTCAGATTTTAAGATTTCCACGATGAATGGAGGCTTTGCTTCACACTTTAGATGCACTCTAAGAAGGCCTACAATAGAGACATACATAATGTCCTCTGCCCCTTAAGAAGGGAGGCTCCTTTGCGACTTCTTCCAGTGCTGTGACTAGGAAAAATGCCTTCCTCCTATAAACTCTGCTCAGTATCATGCCAAATAAAAAGGCCATGCAGAAATCTTGTTCTCATATTGCCCATCAAGTCTTCAGAAGCAGGCAGCACACTTGACTCACCGTAAGGTGATTTGCCTCTGTAAATGTGCTTTTGAGAATGCTGGCAAGAAGCCAACTGCACATGGTAGTAACACAACATAAAATAGATGTAAAGGGAACAATGTACAGTAAAAAACTAGTTAAATCAGACAAGCCAATAATACACACATAAAAAAAAGTGCAGCCGTTTCTTTAGCAAATATAAAATAAAGAATTTATGCATTGAGGTCCTATATCATAAATATGTAGAATCAAACTAAACTATTAAAGTACTGTCTCTACTGGGGGACTCGTATGACTTTAAAGGAACTGTGTATTGTAGCCTCTCTCAGGGGACTCTGCTTCTTGGAAAGACTGAAGACCACAGGTATTCTAGCTCCACTCAGTACTTGTACATTGGGATTCTGGACAGATTTGTATCTCTGGATTCTTGGACTCTATGAAGTGGTCCACCTTGGCATGGGATAACAGGGAGTCTTTGCGCTTCTTCCAACTTAATGTATAGTCAAACACAGGAGTCTAAGTCACTTTTAGTTATGTTACGTAGCATAGGATGGCTGCTGGAAAAACATTATGGGAAAGGATAGAGGTTAGGATTTTCAAAAACACATAGGCATTTTGAAATGTCTAGATATCAGCTATTTGCTAATTCACACATTTCAAGAAGTTAATGAAATCAGAATCTCAATACCTGTGTAATATTATAAAGAGAAATAAAGTAATTGAAAGCTACTACAGGGCTAGCAAATGTATAGGTTAAAAATGCAAAGCTTTCCCTGTAGATGATAAGGGCACTGAGAAAAGGTAACTGTTCACTCCTTTGAAATAAAACTGATACACAGATTCTTATGACTTTACACTGTTTTGTGGATATCACAAATTATCAGTGTTTCTGATAATGATCATATTCCATATTCTTTTGCAGCAATTAATTCAGTTGATTGCATATCAACTTTTTTTTGCTAAAAAAAATACATGGAACAGAGGAAAGTACTTGATTTTCAGAACTTACTGGAGAAAGGTAAGTGAGGAACAGTATTTTACCTGAAGCTTGATCTAACCTAGGGAAGCGCAACAGAACAAATGACTCCAACACAAACATTTCTGCAGCTGAACTGAGCACAGGCTACAGTTTTGCTGCAAGAAGTCACAGCCTCTAGCCAGCATTAGTCAACTGGCAGAAGTTTTTGTTGTAGATCTGGCCCTTGCCTCATAAGAAGATATTTCAGGAAATGTTGGACTAGGAATCTTACAAGATCAAGCCAATACTTTCTTTCTCCAACTGGAGCAGAAAAAGTGTAAAAATTGACTGACTTGCAGTATTTCAGCATTTCTGGTCCCAGATGGAAATATGAACTGGAGAATATGTCAGAAGAAAAAAAAAAATTAGTGAAAATCCAGTTAACTATTTTGCCCCCTTCAAAATTTTTCTGATTCAAGGTTGGCTTTAACTAGCTGATAGACTGTTATCTCAAGCAGTGTTCACCAAAGCATTTAAAAATTGTTCTTCTTGAAGCACGTATGTTTGAACAAAGCCTAGTATCAGTGACAGCCAAAATGCCACCAGCCTCTTGTTCAGGATTTTCCTATTTACACATAAGTGATTCACATTTGTTGCCACATTCATCTTATTCTCTGTTGTCTATTATCAGTTACTTTTCAAGGTCACTGTTTCTCATGCTTGTAAGTGTGATTATTATTCTTTGCTCCATGCAGCTTTGTATTTGGACAAGTTAGAAGACATAAAGGAACAAACATATGAACCAGTCCAGACTGCTCAATGTCAGTGCTTTTTTTTGCTATTATATTCCATCTCTCCCATTGTACCTAAAATTTTTATCAGTGAAGAAGGTTTTAGATCTTGTGTGAAATATGTCAGAAACTCTTACAAAAGAAAAGGATGATAACATCAGAGAAGTGTCTCTGTTAATCACCAGCTCCATATGCTATTATTTGCATTGTTCAAATCTATTACAGGGATGGTTACAGGCATCTTGAATAAATATAACAAAATATAAGGAAAAGGAGTTGGACTTTTACATGCCAGTAAAAGTTTACATTACTTTTTATTTCACATTCAATTTAACCTCTCTTGTTTTTTTCCTTAGAAGAGTGCTGAGCCATCAGATTGGTGTCCTAGGGACTGTTACTTTAAAGATCTTTTGACTTAATTTTTTTTTTCCATGATTATGACATACTGTGCAGCTGAGAAATTGAAAGACCATCAGGAAAACAAGGAACCGTGCTGCAAATACACAGCTAATCATTCAGTGTTTTAGAAAGTCTTAAATATAAACTAACCACATAATGTTTTTTTTTAATTTTCATTTGGTTCCTTTCCAGACAAAATTGTCACCAACTTCAAAACGGGGAATATGGTAAAAAGGCCAGAGTGAAACTGTATAAGACACTTAGCAGTAAAGTTTTTAGTAAGTATCCTTTGCAGGCTGACCTTCTTTTTGTCCTAGCAGACAATCTGAGATTTTTTTTTTTTTTTTTAAACAGAAAAAATGGGAATGTCTTGGTTTGCTACCACATTCTTTTACTGGTAGATATATGGTTTGTTTTGTTTTTTTTTTTAACCAGGCCTGGACAGAAGACAGATCTCAATCCTATGCATGCATCTGAATGAGACATCAGTGCTACAATAGTAGCACTATTTTGGAACAGAGTTGAAGGACCAACATCTCGATGTTCACATCTGATACTTGTCAATCAAGGGAGAAAAACAAATGGGATAAAATGGAACTAATGCCTGAAGGCAAGAATTGATGTATGGAGAGTCTTACAACCTCAGCTTCCTGGAGCAACAAGAAAAGTGACAAAACGAATGTTTCTGGGTCAGCCTGTTTGCCACATGAAGATGTACAGAAGCTGTGCCTTCCTGTTCTTTCCTAAAAGTATTTGATTACTTGAACTTCAAAACATTTCTGCATTCTGTTCTCTTTTTTTAACTGTATTATAACAGACCCTAGCTATATAAATCCTAAATGGATAAGGTTTCTAGCAGGTCAGCAAGCTTCCATGGGCTTGCTGAAGGAGCACAATAAAAAACAACATTGTTAAGATTGAGGAAAACAATTTCTTAGACCACTGCAGCAAGGAGCTTCATTTCATTCATGAAATGAAAAATGAATGTTTGAACTTGGGAAGTCATTAGCACTTTGCTATCTTATGAAGCATGTAATCCTACTGTGTTCAGACTAAAAAATCAAATCTAAGCTAGTAAAAAGAACATTCTGGCAAATAAACTCTTGCTTTGAGCTTTTATGACTCTTACAATACTTACCGAAAAAGACTGACGAAGTTCACAAGTCAAACATACCAAATGCTTAAGTGTGCATATTTGTAAAGAATATATGGACGTGCTTTAAGCTGTCTGTCCTTTTAAAACTAATACTAACTACATTTTAAATGGCAAAATGGCTTGTACATCTTGCCATGTACCAGTAAAGTTCCATGATCAAAGAGACTGTAGGACAACCCCCTGTCTGCATGTACCATATCGGTCTGCAAAAGAATCGACGAACTATCATTGCAGGTAACAAATAAAACATAGAGGCAAGAGTCTCATAACATCATCTTTTATGAATTACAGTCACCTGTGTCTTATGATATTTTTATGCCATCTTTAGTTTAACAAGCATCTATTTCTTTTAAGTAATTTGTACTATACATACATACATACAATCTATTGATTTCTGCCAACTGAGGGATTTTCTTTCTCCACAGAAAGACAATCTATGCATATACAGGTTTGAAAGCTGGGATGGAAGCTCCAAGTGTTTTAATAGCCCATTATCAAAAATCACCCCTTGGCAACAAAAGCCCAGACCACTGGCTTGAGATCAAATCAAAGAAAAATGGGATTATACTGGGGGGGGGGAGGGGGGGGAGGGAGAGGAAGTGGGGGAGGGAGGGGAGAGGGAGAGAGGAAGAGAGGGAGAGGGAGAGGGAGAGGGAGAGGGAGAGGGAGAGGGAGAGGGAGAGGGAGAGGGAGAGGGAGGTGTTCTAAAAAGCTTACGATCAGAGGAAGAAAAAAAATCCGGAAAGGGTAAAAGATGGATCAGTTCCATTTTCAGTCCAATCTACTTGTCTCTCACATACAAATCCACTGGATTTTCTAAGTGTACTCTTATTTTAAAAAAAATAATAATAAAAAAGGACTGATATTTGATATTTGTAATTTTTTAATAAAGAAGAAAAAAATCTCACCAGAAAAAAAAACTGTATTGAGAGGTGACAGGAAACAAGACAGCATTTTGTCTTAAATTTGCACAACCTAATTTATAGTAATAAAGCAGAATCTAAGAGTTCTGGTAAATGTCAGTGCAGTCATGTTCATTACATATGTTGATAGGTATGAAGCAAAGTCTCTGTAGGCCCTGCAAAAATTGCACACAGCCGATTTAATGCAAACCAGAAGTCACTGACTGCTGGATGAACATTCGGTTTCATTCCCACATGGATATTAAGACAAAGCGGGGGGCGGGGGCTTCCTCCTCTTTTATTTACAGTTAAAGGGTGGGTCTTGAGGAATGAGCATGAGGCCAGTGAAGGATGGATTTGGTTTATGGGAACACACCTCCCAGCCTCCCATTCTCCAGCCACCGCAGCGAAAGCGCCTGGGTTGTGTGTAACCTCCTCCCCCATCTCGCATCTGCCTTGCCCAATCTCGTCTGGGCCCGCTCCAATAACAACATCTGCTTGGCAGCTTTTCAAACCCATGGATAGTTATCTAACTGAGGCTTTTGTGCTGCACTGTTTATTCTATGTGAAGAAATGCCTCCTTAGTTGAAAGAGTACTTTAGAAAAGCTGTGCAGCTATTAGCAAGTGAAGCACAAGGCTAATAACCCCCACCTGCTCATCAAATTAATTATGACATCTGAGTCATTATAACTCAGAAAGAACACACGACTGCAGACTTGTCACATGTAGAAATAAACACACTCTGCATTAGGGGAGGGAAATATATAGCAAAAAGGTCCAGAAGAAGGACATCTAACCCTCCACGTTCTGGTTATTAAAAATGTGCATTATTAACTTCCCAAAGGCAAAAACTAAAGGAGAGAAGCTAGGAGTGGATAAAATTTTCCCACAGAACACATCTCTACACCTCTGTATGGGCTTTGTGAAGAAAAGGAGAAGAAAAACATATTAACACAGTGATCTTCACAGCAGGACTGTAAATCAGCATGTTCTTTTCTGAGAAACCTTGTTTCCATAAGATTCCATAACAACCTTGTGGGAGAGGTGCACATATCATCTTGCCCCCCATCCAATTCGATTACTCCAAATGTAACACGCATATCTTTAGTTAAGATATCTTTTCAGACTGGAACACACTTAACAAGGACACTTAACAAAGTAGGGAAAATACCGTAGAGAAAAAGTTTAAAGTCTAAGCCAAACTTGAACTCTCTGGCAAATAGCAAAAGGAATAAAAATTTCAAAATGTAAAGTATCTGCAAGTCAGATTCCACTAAGTTCAGACTGTAAAGGATAAAGCACTGCCACACTTCATATTCAGATGTTGCCTACTAATCTGATTATCAAAGCTATTGGATCATTATATCACAATTCATGTAGATGATAGTTTCTTTCTTTCAATCACAAGTCTGAATTCAACTGAAAAGGTTAAATTATGCATTTGCTTGTTACACTTCTAAAGGTCTCTGGCATTTATAGACATGGGATGCATTTTCTGTACTTTGTAGCAGTTTTCTGGAAAGAATAACGATTTTTTACTGTAAAAGACACAGCCCTGCACCTCACTGTGTACTTCACTCTCAAAAGTGGTTCTTAAATGCAAAGTGAAATTGATGGCTAATTCATTTTAAATAATTCTCAGACTTTTTTATTATCAAAATTAAGTGATAGGTAAACAAACCATTAATACATTCATGTATTGTGTTTAAGTTTAGTGAATAAAAAATGTCAGGCACTAAATACATAAATGTTGGAAAAGTGTTTGTCTTGCATTAGTCCCAACTCATTCTTTGTCAACAGCACTTCCTCCAGAACAGCACACAGAATAGCCGAGTAACTTCTCTATTACAAAGAGCCCACCTTCAAGAAATGTCTCTACCACAAGCACTTTTTTTATCAGTTAGAGGAACAGAAAACATTTTCTAAGCCAGCCACAAAACACAACCCAAAAAGTAGATGGGATATTACTTGAAGGTCAGCTTCACCTACACCATTTCTTGCATTAGTGCATATTTTTCACTGTATTAGTAGCAACCACCACCCTTTGCAAATAAAGACCTCCAGCATTATTTCTGGTGAAAAAATGCTGTAGAATTAACTTTCAGACAAGATGATACTGGTCGTCTAGCCTCTTTATATTTTTAAGTAATATGTATGCTAATTATTGAGAAAACTATGTTGGAACCTCATTTTACCTACCTGTTTTTATTTGGTTTTACTTCAATTATGTATTTTTCCTATTTGAAAGAAGATTTTGGTTGATTTATTCAACTTTTTCATTTAGCCCAAAGTTGAGAGGCATAAAAAGAAAGTAAATATTAAAATGGTAGTCCCAGCTTTGCTTTTGCCAAATAAGACAACTGATACTCATCCTAGAAAATAAATTACTATCACTTGAACGTGTCAGTGCTGTAGAACCAGAATAAAGCAGAAACAGGAAATATATTAATCACACAGGCAGGCTGTTCTGCAGAGATTTATATGCCTGGGAGGATGACTCTCACATTCAGTCTTCTCAAAAGCTCCACGTTTTAAGAAATTCTCTTCACTGGGGACTTGATGTGTTGATATTGAAGCCTATGGCTTCCTTCACAGTAGGATTAGGTCTGTAGACAGCAAAACTGAGAGTGCTCCTCCCTGCTACACTCATACTCCCTGCCACAGAACTGTTTGCACTGCCGTCCCTGCAACCTGTTCCTGCCCTGTCTGATCCACATGCACATACTGCTCCTTCACATCACAAAAAAACACCAGGAAAACTGTGAAGAAATAAAGCAAAGAAGAGCATGGTGCATTCAGGATTCTCACTGATTTTAGTTTAATGGACTATTTGAGAAAAAGGAAAAATGATACATGTACAGTTTTTATTCACTGATACAATCATGAATAATTCAATTTGCAGGAATGTACTGCTTCTGTTCTTACTGTAAGAACCCACAAAATATATATTCCTCTAGGATATGTTGCCCTGCAGAAGCATTTAAGCATAGCTATGAAGCACACTGAATCTGGCCTTGAGCTAATATGTTTAGGGGTTTCTAACAGGAAAGGACAGGAAAATTTGTTCTCAGCTGGTATACTGTTAACTGAATTTACAACAGTGTGCATGACAAACGTTTCAGTGGTATCATCAAGTTACAAAATACCTAGTAAATCTGGATTTCATCTGAATGTTCTATCTATTTTTCCCAAAATATTCTCTCATTAGAAATTAAAGTAAGTAGAGGCACAGAATTCATGGGTCCAAATTTAAAAACAGACCATTACTTGCAGATGCAACATCAGA
Organism: Aptenodytes patagonicus; assembly: GCF_965638725.1. NCBI lineage: Eukaryota > Metazoa > Chordata > Aves > Sphenisciformes > Spheniscidae > Aptenodytes > Aptenodytes patagonicus. The sequence goes on from NC_134982.1 coordinate 36,371,913, forward strand.
GTGGGAAGAGTTAATGCTAAACTGGTCAAAATATTTTTAAGGTTATTTTTTAATAACTAGTTCCCACAGTTATGGAATTCCTTTACCATGATGAATAATAAATATGTATTCCAGAAAAACACAGCTAGAGTATATGAAAGCTTGTGCACCCACATACAAACACGCACACAGACACACACATTGCATACACATTATGTACGCTAAAGTGCAAGAAGGGAACGGTATGCAAAAAAGTGTGGTCTGTGATAACCACACATGAAAAACAGTTCTACATGGAATTTTCTGACAGGTTGCTAGATTTAGCAGCATTGTCACTGAACTCTTAAAAATGCCAAAGGACATGTGTGTGTCTTTCTCAAAATTCTGCAGTTCCTAGATCTTTACAAAGCACACTGCTTCTCATATCCACTTAATCTCTGCACACATCTCCACCCCTGCTTCCTTCCCAATGGTATGTGGTCTTGAAAATACAAATGTTCAAGTTTCCTGGAGCTGATCAAAAGAGGAAAAGTCCCACTCCCAAGAGGCAAAACTAAAGGCTCCCAGCGCCCCCGAAGTTGTTAACTACAATACAACATAACGTGGCACTTCACCATAATTAGCAAGAGGGAAACAGCCTTTTTTTCACCTCCAATGGCATTAAAGAGATAAGCCAATGAATTCCAGATCGTATCTGAATGCACAAAGGTGTCTGACCAAGAAAGTGCTTATATGGGCAAGGAGTGACACTTTGTGCAACAAAGCAGGAAACAAAAAAAAAAAATCAGAGCAACACAAATCTGCTCAAAACCAGTTGTAGCTGCAGATATTGTTAGCAGCAATAGTATTAACATGCAACCGGGGGGGGGGGGGGGGGGAGGTGGGGGGGAAACACAACCAAGAAAGAAGTCCTGTGATTACTTCTTCCTCTTGAAATTTTTATTGATAAATGTGGTCCACAGAATTCCTCGTAATTTTATAAATGGTATCCTCCTCCTTTATATGGATATATTCTTTCTAAAAGTGCCACTTTGGGTATTCAGAATGTTTTAGACTGAAAAGGCTTCATTCTCCAGCTTTTTGTAAATAACATTACTTGTGTGAACAATGCCGAGTGACTTTCTTTTCCTTTATCTGTCCATCCAGCTTTTGCCCGTGCCGTGTAAGTCACTTTGAAAGTGAAGAACCAGAGACAGAAGCAAACATTTACTTCTCTGCAGCCATTCATCATGAAACTTGTCGATAGCAGTTCCAACACCTCAGGGCTCCTACGGCAGTTTTGATTTAACAGAAAAGGACAAAATGCATTACATACTCAGTTTATTCAGGTTTTTGTGCGGGAGGAGGGGTGTAAAACACAAGTAAAAGTAGCACATAAAACAGGCCTGCTAATGGCTCGAACCCCCCAACTACAGAGCAAATCACACACAAACAAGGGCAGTAGTTTCCTCTTGCTGATCTATCAATGTGCCTTAATGATTTTCTAAAGGAACCACATCAAAGAGGGAAACAATTGTTCAGTTAACCATGCCTATTCGTTCTTGGGTTTCTCTGCCGAGATTATCAACCATTTCAGCGGTGCTTTTCTATAAAGCAGACACCAGTCCACCAGAAACCAGACTAAACCCTCAGTCTTCTCTTTTACACCAGTGAGACCACATTCTTCGGCAGGCACTTCTGACAAAACTTTTATTCCAGACTTAAACTGGTTAATCACAGTGGTAGCTCCTAGTCTTTTGGGGGCAGTTTTTACCATTTGCAGACTGATACTTGTCCATGCTCAACATCATTAATTAGCATGTGCTCCAACCACAAGAGTGCTTGGAAGGAACACTGCAGAAGCCAACCCTGCCACAGCCCTCCTCTGAAATGCAGGACAGCAGAGAGGGGGACATCCAGCACCAGCACAGAATAAAAAGGAAAAAACTCCAAGTTTGGGGGGTTTGGTTTTTGTGGTTCACATTTGTTGGGGTTTTTTTGTTCATGTTTTCATATATTCTGCCTTTTGATACAGCATCCTTTGGTGCCAAAAACAAGGAGACACTGTAACAGCCATTCCAACACTGCTAGATAAGGAGTGTCCAAGTGTGTTGTCCTGCCTGTAACTACACTTTCTATTTCTGTTCTGAATCACGCTCAATTACAGATTATACCAACAGGGTGTATGTTTCTGGTGCTGGGTGCCAAAATTATTTTAAAAAGCAATGTAGCTCACTGTCATTAAGCCAAACCAAAACTGTCAGTGCCAAATGTGGCACTACTGCCAACAGTTGTCGACTGTTAGACTATACCACCCATTGTGGGATCATTCTTCCTCTCTGTCTATGCAGTAAAGTGGCTGGACTCTGTTCTCCCAGAGTGACACATCAGTGCTTTACTCAAAACTGCAAACTCATTTTTGGACATGACAGAAGCCTTTTTTCCCCCAGCTTTCCCCCAGCTGACAATTCACTTAGAAGATTTTAGGCATAATTGAGAACACAAAACTACATGTACAAAACTGGACTTACGTTTTGACAATGAAGCCCCTAAAAATGAAGATTTTTATTATTTTATATGAGAACACAATTTAATCTTTCTTGCTGGTCTACTGGAATGACCAATTTTTCGTTTTCATTTCATAAACTTCAAGAAAAGTATCTTTTTTTCCATCAGCTTAAAATTAATATTGTAAGGGTCAAATTTGAAAAACTTACACCCAATCAGCAAGCCAAAACAGAACACAGAACACTTAAAAAACTGGTCCATAGCTTCTGGACTCTTATATATACTCCTTATCAGGATTTATTGACAGTTCCAAAACCGCAACCTCTGAAATACCACAATAATTTCCTATTTTAGAAACAAGGTAATACAGCAGTCTCCAAGAGAGCACAATGCAATAACCACGGAGAATTGCAGATTTTATGCTGATAACCACTGCACTGCTTTTTATCCAAGTGCTTCGAAGTGTCTTACAAACATGATTAAGCCTTACCACGACTGTGAGATAAGCAAACGTATTAAGAGTTTTAGTCTAAGAGCTGAGCAGCTGAGGCACCTGCTGATGTCCAAAGGAGTTTTGCCTTTGATCTCCATTCAAGCAGGAATTAATGAGGAGCTCAGTAATGAAACTGAAGAACCTGACCCAAATTCACAGAGAATTGTTTGTACAGAACCCAAGTTCCTGACCATTCACTGACAGGAGCTAAGACAGACATTTTACACTCTGAATGGGTGTGTGCAAAATGAAAATGGATCTTTGAAGTATTTGACAAATTTATACACAGGTCCGAACACATGCATATTGCATTTATTATCAGTCATAAAAAAAACCTCTTGAATAACCTAAACTGGAAAAGTAATCCAAGAGCAAATCTTTTATATCATTTTAATAGCAATTTACCTCAGGAAATTAATTTCCCTGGTTTGAAGTTAGGGATATATATAAAAATTGTATTCATTACATTGGATGCATTTTTGTGATCCTGTAACTGTAGAATAGCATTAATTATAACATTCATTTTCATGTTATTTTTCATGTACTTCTACAAATTTTTAATCCCAATTCTGCTAATGATTAATTGTTAGCCTCACAAAAGTCATTACCGAGGAACTTTTTTTCTACTAAATGTTCAAGAAAAAAATGACTAAATTTTATTCTTGGCATTGTCAATGGAATTTTAGAGCAAATAAGTCGGGTTTTAGCCTTCTTTTTAAAACTCCCAAATATGGACTATATATAAACAGCTGAATTTTTTCTTCAGCAGCCCATCCACATCATTTACACAGGAAAATATGGTAGCTTCCAAGACGTATTTCATTTAACAGTCTGTCTACACTGGGCAATCACTACAGCGTTGTCCAGAGTTAGCAATGCCATCATATTACTAAACTCTGCCAATGCAATAAATTTCCCTGCACAAAGGCAGTCAGCACAAGTTGAGAATGTTCACACCAAGAGCTGGTACAAAGTTTTTACTGGAGTGTAGAAGAGAGTAGCTAACTTTGCAGCTGTGCTTATTTAGCTTACTTTAAACTGCTTTCCATACAGAGAGAAAACCCTAAACTCATTTGAAGGATAATAAATATATCACACTACTGTCCTAAAATTGTAATTTCTCTATTGTTTGGGGGAGGGGAAGGGGTGGAAGAGAGTGCTGGCCTGAAAGAATGGTGGCATTTAGTTTTGGAGCATCCAACCGCAACATGAAAGTAGGCAAATGCAAAGTTTTATGTCAAAAGTTTTGAAATAAACAAATCAGTCCTGTAATACTAAACCACAGTTTCCCACACAGATGCCAAATAGCTGTTTACCTACACTAACACAGATTTCACTCACCTCCATGATTTAAGCTCACCCAAATCCTCAGCTGACGCAACTGCTGACACGTCTCAACCTCCTTACACGTAGAGCTATGTTTGAAAACTGTGTTCAAAGCAGTCAGTGTAATTGTTAAAGTCTTTTTGTTCCATACCAAGTCTTTGAGAAATTCCTTGCAGACTACATTTCAGATGCTTTGCATATCTGATGCATGAAGGAAGAACAGGAGTGTCTCACTTCCTTCTTCATTACCTATTATGGGACAGCTTAATGCCCCATGGCATATGCAGTGAATGGAGTCGTCTTCCAACAGGAAAGAACATCCTCTAATGCTGAGTGTACGGGGTGTAGGTGTCCAGGTGTTGGGGACTGCAGGGGTGGCCTCTGTGGAAGAGTTAGGGGCTGCCCCATGCCGGACACAGCCGGCTCCAGAAGGCTCCAACAGACCCACCACAGGGCATGGCTGAGACCCTCAGTCAAGATGGTAGTGCCTCTGGGAAAACGTATTTAAGAAAGGGCAAAAAAGTGAGGAATGAGGGAAAAAAAGTGTGAGAAACAGTCCTGTGAACACCAAGTTCAGAGAAGAAGGATATGGAGGAGGTGCTCCAGGATGACGGTGGAACAGATATTTCCCTGCAGCCTGTGGAGAGGATCACACCAGAGCAAATGTCCACACTGCAGCCCAGGGAGGACTCCACACTGGAGCAGGTGGATATTTCCTAAAGGACTGTACTCCGTGGAGAAGATCTACGTTGGAGCATGGGAAAAGGAGGAAGGAGAGGCAGAGAGGAGCTGTTATGGACGGACCACAACCCCAATTCCCCATCCCACTGCACCACTAGGGCTGGGGGTGGAGGGAGGTAAAGGAGTCAGGAATGAAGGAATGAAGTTGAGCCTGGAAAGAAGTGGGAGGCGGGGTAAGGTGGTTTAGTTTTTTCTTTGTTTCTCACCATCCAACTCTACTTCAATTGGTAATAAATTAGATTAATTCTCCCCAAACTGAGTTTGTTCTACCTATGAGGGTAATTTGTAAGTGACCTCCCTGCCTTTATCTCAACCCACCAGCTTTCTTGCCTTATTTTCTCCCCTGTCCTGTTGAGGAGGCAGAGTGAGAGAGCAGCTGGGTGGGCATCTGGCAGCCAGCCAAGGTCAACCTACCACACTGAGAAAAGACAAAATGGGCTTTGTCTTCTTCTTGTTGTGACAGAATACGCTGTACTTGCCTGTCTGTCCTTGTAGTAGTGTCCAGACTAAAAGCCAGAAGCTCAGCTTATGGCATAAGTTGTCTTTCATCACTCTCACCTTTCAGCACACTCTCTGCTCATCAATAAAAAAAACACAATGAAAACTGTCAGGTGACAATATTTCCACATCTAAGATTTTGAAATCCAAGAAAATGTAGATTTGTCTCTCAGTTTTTATATGATGTCTGTCATTGTTCTGCTGAAGTATGGACATAAGTATGAAACACCGAGTACTGTTGCATCTACCTCACTTTCCTGTACATACAGTTTACAATCAAAAAACATATTTGTTCACAAAAAGATTTGTCCAACACAGCAAATTTACCAGGACAGCTATTCTGGTATAATATAATATCCCTTTGGAAAGCTTGCTTTGGAATAAAAGCATCTTTTCCTCTTCTAAAGCACCTTCTTTGCACTTCTAAAACACTTGTGCCCACAACAGTAATTTATACTGCAATAACTACTACAGAATAAATTACTTAGGATTTTGTATATTTACGTCTAGAGTGGCAAAGAAGCATGAAAGAAACAAGATTACTCTTTTGAAACTAAAGGACAAACTCAAGCCCCTTCAAAAAATGAAATGGCTGATTATTTTGTGCTACATTTCATTGCATTATATTTCAAACTATTAGAACATTACACCTGTTTTTTAAACTTAAGATTTTAACCAGAGCAGTTCCCACACTAAGTTCATCCCCTGACCACCTAAACACTTCCTGCCAGCATGAAATAGAGATCAGCAGAGCGGTGAGACAAACAACCACCAGCGCCAGGGCAAGAGAAGGGTCCTGTGGGAAGTTGGGTGGACGAGACCGGTGGGGAAGGCCCCCTTTTTGCAGCAGCTATCCATGAGGTCATCTCAGCTGTTTCATGGAGTTGCACGCTTAAATTTATCTGAATATTTGAAACAGTTCACTGTGAAATAAAAGAAGATGTGCCAGAGCCTAAGGGGATTAACATAAGGAACAACGGTTACTATGGGAGGAAAAAAAACCTGATTTCTTGACTGTGCCCAGGCAGCCAAGAAGGCCAATGGCATCCTGGCCTGTATCAGAAATAGTGTGGCCAGCAGGAGTGGGGAAGTGATCGTGGCCCTGTACTCGGCACTGGTGAGGCCCCACCTCGAATACTGTGTTCAGTTTTGGGCCCCTCACTACAAGAAGGACGTCGAGGTGCTGGAGCGTGTCCAGAGAAGGGCAATGAGGCTGGTGAGGGGTCTGGAGAACAAGTCTTATGAGGAGCAGCTGAGGGAACTGGGGTTGTTTAGCCTGGAGAAAAGGAGGCTGAGGGGAGACCTCATCGCTCTCTACAACTCCCTGAAAGGAGGTTGTAGCGAGGTGGGTGTCGGTCTCTTCTCCCAAGGAACTAGCGATAGGACGAGAGGAAATGGCCTCAAGTTGCGCCAGGGGAGGTTTAGATTGGGTATTAGGAAAAATTTCTTTACTGAAAGAGTGGTTCAACATTGGGACAGGCTGCCCAGGGAAGTGGTGGAGTCCCCATCCCTGGAGGTATTTAAAAGACAAGTAGATGAGGCACTTAGGGACATGGTTTAGTGGGCCTGGTGGTGTTGGGTTGATGGTTGGACTCGATGATCTTAGAGGTCTTTTCCAACCTCAATGATTCTATGATTCCATGATTCTATGACTGTGGGATTTATTTTATGGAGGAGTTTGTACTCAACTTTTGAGGTCTCTAAGCACTAGTCAATCCCCTATTTTAAAAATTCAACAGAAAGAGAGTAAAGACATAGTAGAAAACAAAGTAACTAAAAAAAACCAATTCTAACTAACAAGCACTCTTCATCACCAGCCCATTTCATGTACATTGTCTCTGTGAATTTTCTGTTAGTGGAAATACCACCATTCCTTGCACACACACAACAACAACAACAACAACAACAAAGAAAAGAAAAAAAAAAAGAAAAAAAAAAAAAGAAAATTTGATAATACATCTAGAACTCCTGGTAAGTTAGTAGGGATTCTTAATCGTCATATCCCCAGTTCAAATGTAACGCACACAGTTTTCTGGCAGAACTCATGCTAAACTCCTCCAGACACTCAGTGCGCGCGCACAGGCAAACAGTATAGAATTTTTGAATCAGTAAGTCATTTGGAAGAATCTCCAGAAGTGTGCCGAGGCATGCTTCTGGTGCTGTGCCAAATTATGTGCTTCTGTTTGTGGCTTTCAAATATGGATTAGACAGATGCACAAGCATGTACTATTTGGCAAGTAGTGACAATAGCCTACTCTGAATTTAGCAATTCAAGCTTTACTGAAGTTTGACTAGGTCAAAGAAAAAATTGACATATTGTTTGGGCTCTGTCTTTATATCCTTTTGCCATCATCTGCTCACTTGCCAAAGACAAGAAGCCCCTGTAATTCCAGAATGACCTCTTTAGATAATTCTAGTGCAGGAATTTCAAATGGAAGGTTCAAAGGTCAAGTGCATTTAAAACGGAGCTTGCATTTGTACTTCCTGTTATTCTAAGACACCTCAAAAATTCCAGAAGTCCCACTGTGGAAATCTCTAATACTTCAATTTCTGGCCACAGATCCATTTGGAAATTAGTTAAAGGCAAAATTATTTGGAATGACAAAGTCTTGTGCCTGGACTGTGCCATAGGTAAATACAGACTTTTGCACAATACATACCATGGGTTCACAGGCTTACTATAACCAACACCCACAGAGCTCTTCCTCCCCTTACTTGCTACCACAAGGTTGAATGACATACCTAGGGCAATACTTCTTGATTCTCTACACCTCAGAGCTTGAAACAGGAATTTCAAACAAAGCTTTATTCTAGATTCTGCAATCATTACAACATTCTGCAAATAACAGACTTTAATCTTAACCTTAATCTGAATTTACCAGGAATATAAACACAAGTGCCATCATCTTCTATAAATCACATATAAAATGTCATACAAGGTCAATCCATTTACAGTCTGTCACTTTTGTCAGTTTATAGGTAAGAATAATAGTTGAGTTACACATGGAAAAATGTACAGAAACCAGGAAACTTTAAAAAAAAGATAGAAAGGATTAGATATTGACAGTGGCTCATTGTTAATTGAGTCCCATGTGTGAAAGCTACAGAAAGATTAGTTTATACAGCTGCTGCTATTTGTCAAAACATTGCTAACAAGGTACACATGTTAAATCTGAGTATCTCCTTTCAGTCCCTAAAAAAGAATGACCACTCTAAATTCTATGACAAATATTAATTGAGAAAAATCACTGTTATTTCCTGGGGAATTCAACTATTTCAGATTATTCTTCTTATTTTATTATGACAATAAGCATTTTTGAAACAATTTTCCATCAAATGAAAACTGAGAGTTTGGAGAGTACAGAGGCAGGAACAGAAGGAAACTGAAGGTTAAATCCTGGTAAATTCTGCTCTGTATTTCCAAATGTAAGTTTTCAAGGACTGTTTTGAAACAAAAAAAGTAATGTTGCAGTCATTGCCAGTAGACACCAAGACCTTTTAAAACAAAACTCAATAAAAAAAAAAAAATACTGTGTTCTGAAAATAATGGGAACTTAGGTTTATTCCGCTTTTTTACAAACTCCCAAAAAAATCAGGGGGACTACAGATTGACTTAAATGAGGAAGCTCTACAACTAGGAAACACAGAGAACAAAGGAGTCTAGAGCAAGCCCATCCCTCCATCCCTCCATGCAAACTGCAAACAGGCAACCAGGTCTCGCAAAGAGGGAAGATATTTAGCTGGAGCCACCCCTGACGCTGCTGTGCTAGGTCATGTTACAAGGGTGGGCTACATTGCTAAGTGACAGCTGTGTACTTCAAAGGGAGCCTGCTAGAAGACACAAGCTGCATCTGAAAAGCAACACCATCACCCTCCCCTGACACATGGCCTGCCTCATCCCTGTCACTTGAGCTGGAAAGGAGCTATTTGAGAGGTCAGTGTTGACCACTCCCCGGTTCACATTGCTATTACAAGTATGGGTGTATTTACAAGGTATTTCGTAGGAAGCCGTACGCAGGCCTTGACTGTGCCATGAGCCAGCTGGCCAGAACTGAGTGCCTTGTAGTTGCTACAGCGTGCTTGGCTGGCTCAGAGCATAAAGAAACATTGCTGGGTCTGCTTACAAAACGCCGTATAAATATGTCCTAATCTTGCTTCAATTTTCTTAACGTAACTACTGCCTAATCCACTTCAGCACAAAGCTGGAAGGGGATCTCAGACTTCTTTGTGTAAGAACTAGGTTGTGACAAAAATGCCCAGCTACAGCACACTGCACAGCAGCACCCAGAAACATCCTTAAAAATGTAATTGTGCTTTGCCTTCTGAAACTGGAGGCCAGCAAGATAGTACCACACAAGACTAACCCAAAAGGGAGTCTGGTGGAGTCTCAGAGAACCAGCGGGAAGCATACTGATAAATGTGGGCAGGACACCAGCCCTAAGTTTCAATAGTTGAGAACACAGTAATATGTCCCATTTGAATGGTCACAGGGACCAGACACTGGATGTTAGAGTTTCCTTTTCGATTTGCCATTGATTTTTTATCTGGCCTAAGGAAAGTTGCTTAATACCTTAACAGAAGAAACTTTATATTTTCTACAGACCTCTTGCTGCCTATCATACACACTTAGACCTTTCAGTAGCTTCCGTACACTTAGACCTGTCTCTTGTGTGTCTGCACAACTCTCCCATGCTTGGCCAAACTTTTTTCATAATATAAATTATGAAAGATTTTAATTTTTTCACGTGTTGGGGGGGATGCTCAGGAAATTAAATATTTCTTGTGTTGAATTCAAGTCTGCCTCAGTAAGAAAATAATATTTAAATAATTGCATGATTATGGCAAGAAGAAAGAAAAAAACATGAACCACAACAAATAAACTATATTCTACATACTCAAAGAACATTCAAATTTAACTGCCAAATAACAAGAAATAATTATACCTGTAAATGCATCTGTGCAATTGAGTTGAATCCCTAAATGTTAAGGCTTCCATTGCTACAGAAAACCTGTTGTGTATTAGTCTGAATTATACTCATTTCAAGCTTACAGGCAACTGCCTCATTTAAAAATGTTTAACAAATATTAGCAGGTAAGCCAGGTAGAGAACAGTGGCTATGACACTTCACAGTTGAACTTTGACGTATGTGCTGTAACCTTGCTTACATACTTGCACCACTAGTGGTAAAAACTGCACTGGTTCCACACAGCACCAATGCCAGGTTACTGTAGAAAGTTATTACCTGTAATTTACAGTTTTGCTGAGTCAGAAGGAAGAAGTGGTAAATAAATACAACAAGAAGAAAGTCACAAAACACAGAACTTAAGTGCTCTTTATGTGGTCACATAAACACAACAGACAGTGGTAAACCCCCCCAAAACCAAATTTAAGTAACAATTATCATGAAACCAAAAGAATGTATAGCAATGATTTTACCCTGTAATTCTTATTGGATCTACTGCATCAATGGCATACTTTCAGTTCACTTTTCTAGCTTGCTGCTAAACTAGGAACATGGATGCAATTATAGTTGTTAGCTTCTAACTCTCTCTGCAAACTATGCACAGATAAACTGCTATTAGTGGACATACACACTACAAATAATTGTGTTTTGACAATATAGGTAAAGGAGACAAAAAAAATCTAAAAACACTAAAAGGAAAGCCAACCACAGCAATAATAAAGATCATGCCAGAAAGCACATCAAGGTCACTTATGGCTTACACTAATTTGCTGCAGGCCAAAAGTTCATTTCATTCACATGAACAAATGCATTCACATTATAAAGCAGAGGCTTCTTAAAAATCTGGACTTGCTTAGATGCCTCAGATTTCTCACTTTTCAACAAATGTGTGAGAACACTACCTGCCATGCATGTTCAAATATTTACTTTGTGTAGCAAAAAAAACTGTCTTGAGCTCATAAAGTCTGTAAGACACTTTTATTTTGATACCCTTATCTGGATTAAAGCTGTGCCAGAGCCATACTTTTGTGGTTTCCAAGATGAACCTCTTAAGTGTTCTGTTAGAAATACAGTCTTGAATTGTGTGATTTTTTTTCACTTCTTCTACAGAGAGTTTGAACTGCCTGCAAAAGAACTGCCTGTGCTACCCAAACACTTTTTATCAATGAACACTATACTAATAATCTTCACCATTTCTTACAAGCCACCATGTACTTTTGTAATTAAATATTTAATTTAAAAGGCTATTAAACACACTGTTCAATATGATTCCATGGACGGACAGCAGATTACTTAAATGGGTAATCTGTACACTACAGATTGAAAAACACTCTTTTAGATATTTTTGCTTCTGAAGCCTATGCATTTATGCACGTTGACAGTTAAAAGCAAGAACTCATAGCTGTGTCTGAAGAGTTTTGAAATTCAAAAATGGAGAAACAGATATTGCCATTTTACAAACACTATTAATTTATTAATAAAATTAAAATGAATGATTGATCTAAAGAGAATTCATAGCAACATGTGCTGTGGTCCTAGAATTTCTCAGGTCAGAGACTTTTACAAATTATCCTATTTGCATCAGTAGCAATGACAGCATCACAAGAAAAAGCACCATCTACTGAACTCTCAAAGAGTACCAGGCATTCCCAGCACAACCCAGTAAAGTGAACTCATCCTTTAAATTTATACATGTTTTAGTTTGCTTGTTTTCTTTCAAACAAGTAAAATTTAATCAAAAACTATTTCACTTCTGTCCTAGTAAAGTTGAAAGCGTAACTGCGTTTATGTACAATGTCTCCTGCTACCTGGTCTGGTGTATTAAGCTTTTGTAACAACCATAAAGATTAAGAAAATTAAGTGTTCACTATGATTAACAGAAACCTGTTTTTCTAAAATAAAACCTTAGCTGCTTTCCATGGTTTCCTCTATTGACAGGTATTTTGACAACTATCATGGGAAAAAGAAAAAGTTCAAAATCTAAGCATTTACAAGCATAAGAGCAGTATTTCTCTATGACTTTAGATTTTAGTGCCAGAGGTAAGATACATAAATGCAATAGTTGTTGTAAAGAATGTGACATAGAATGTACCTATCTTTTCATGCTTGTGAAAAAGTATTTTCTTATTTATACCAAAGGACCTCTAGAATGTATGTTCAGAATACATTATCACAAACGAACAAACCAAATCAGTTTAATGATTTGTTTTATCTGGCAATAAGAAAGTGCTGAGAATCACAGCCTGCAGGTTGGAATGCAGCTGTAGTGTACCAAGTATTGCATTAGCATAGAGACTCCACACTAAGTATTTGAAATACCACTATACACCGCTATCTCAACAGGGATGAAGATCCTGCTGTGCTTGGTGCTGAACTGAGGCACAGGACACCAATCTCAAAAGACTGCATTCCTTTCCTCTCAGACACTGAGCTTCAAATCTGTGTAGAAGCATTTCTGGAAGCATCAAGATAAAGTAGCATGTTTATATCAATAACAGTTTCACTTAGGTAGCCAGGAGACAGCATGTTATTTTAAGTGGGAAATAATGCAAAACTCTTTTCGCATTCCAAAGATGTTCACCTTCAGCAAGAGCAGAATGACAGGACATCCTGTTATCTTAATGACTTAACAAGGTACATTGGTTCTGACGAAGAACATTACTTCTCCTGAGATGCGAGATTGCAATATAGAAAACTGCAGAGAATGTGACAAGGAATCACTTGTTACAAGCAATCTTCTGAAAAAAACAATGAAGTATTCTTCAAAACTAACTAATTAGTTTCCTTCTTGTTTAGAATCAGTTTCACCTTCTTCCCATGCTGCCACAATCTGCTGTAATGTTGTATTTGCAAATCCTGGCAAGGATTGTTCTAAGATATAAAAAAAAAAATCCCAAACCAAAACAACAAAAAAAAATCCAGTAAAATCTAAAAGAACTACAAATGTTTGTCACAATATTTGGATTTAACCTAACACAAACAAAAGATAAATTCAGACCCTAAAGAACTGATGGTATTCCTTGGGGGTTCAGGCAGGGAAGGCGGGCGAAATAGTGTGCATAATTACATGTGAGCAAACTGACCTTATACACTTGCTATTTTGAGAATATTTGTTCTGCGCAGTTCCAAAAAAAATCTGCTGACTGAATTAACTAATTGCTCCTAGTAAATAAAGATGACAATATCTCAATACATAAAATCAGTACAAGGGTTCTCTTGATATTTTTTTTTCTATATAAATAAACTTTATAGAGATTTTGCTTCTCTTTTTTCCCAAATCTTTCATATTAATGTCTCTGAAAATAAATGTGTAAACTGTTTTGCCTTCAGTCCTAACACCTGTTCCCTGGAGGTTTACATTTTGCAATTTCAGTTGATAATCCTCTCCATTCTGTTTTTTTAAGCATAGTATAGTTGATTTAAGTTGCACATTTAGCATAGATCTGATCTTCCACAGAGCTCAATATAAAATCTAGAAAATACACACTAAAAAAGTATTGTCCGCTTCACAAAAGCAATTACTTCTGAGCAAAGTGGAACAGTTAAAATCTATTGTAAATCATTAAGAGTATAATTCCCAATGACTTCACACCTTAAAACATAAGGGAAAATGTGGACCTATGATAGGGAAGGAGGAATTGGGGTAACTACACTGTGGAGATACAGGTGACATAGAAGAAAAACCTATAGGAAAGCATTTGTTCCCCTAATGAAAGGTCTGCTTAATTATGAATCTTGCACACTTAAGGAAACTTGACTCATAATAACCAGAAAAGACAGTGAGAAGAAAAGATGCTGTAAAGTTACAACTTGTGAATAAAAGCACCATCTTTGAACATGTTACATTCTCAAGTTGAACTGCACACAGGCTTCATTTATATTCTAGCTTCTGCACATCGGTCAAAATATAGGCCCCCCAAGCCTTGTCTATTAGGCTTTGGACATTATTTTACTAATTTCAGGGAGGTGAAAGGGTAATCATCCAAAATATTAAAAATCATCAGGAAAAGTTTCAAGAATATACTATAGTCTAGAGGAACAGCACGCTTCTGTCCACCAACTCTGCAGCTTCCGACAGCAAGCTAACCTTGTCAGCGTATTTGCCATCTTGTCCCTTTTTTTCCCTTGGTCTTATGACATGAGTAGCAGTAGCTTATTGCCCATTATATGGCTCACGGAAATCCCAGACCACTGTCCTTGTCATGTGCAGACTGACCGTAAATTTTAAGTGCAGGGAATCCAAAACATGGGGGAGATGTTAGAACTACTGTTCATGCACTGCACCATTGATGTAGACTCCCATCGCTTTTGGACTTCAGGGAGGTCTTCCCACACACACATAAATGGCCCAACTGAGCTGCCAAGCTCTTCCTCTTATATTTTCTACAGCTGTTTTATTATAACATCTGTGCTGCAAGGGACAGTGAATAACATCTCGATTCTATCTTCAGCTGCACAGCCCAAGGCATGCAGCAAACGTACACATGAAATCTCCAGACTGTGTGTCAAATGACCCCAGCACTATGAGTCCACACACTGCTGTGTGTTATGAAACCAGGCCCACAGGAACTGGGAGTCAACCAAGGTAAGGCAGCAGCCTGTTGTCCTTTCCAGACCAGACCTCCAAGTAGAAGTCACAAAAGATATTCAACTCCAGCTGCAGCAAGTGCTACCACGGCTATGCAGGTGTTCTCTGTTCTTAGAGGGGAGCAAAGGAAGTGGACTCTACTCTTCCCAACACGCCCACCATCTGCTTTTGCTCAGATTTCTTTCTTCCTTGCAGTCGTACCAATTGACCATCCACTGTTCCACAGTGAATGCCAGTGAACTCTTTGAACACAGTACTTTAGTTAATTCGGCCAGCGCCAGAACTTGGCATAGACTTGAACTGCAAGACCCAAAATACCTTAAAAATTTCTTGAAGACATTTCTTTCTCAGTTTCCAAAAAATCCAAAGCGAGACACTGACAGTCATTAACCTATATGCCAGAGGCCTCGTTCGGTATCTAAAAATATCTCAGTATGTGTAGTCTGGCACACAAACTTTATACAACACGTGTGAAGAATAGCGGTAACAGCACACAGCTACTTATAGCATTTTCTCGCAAGTAAATAAAAATATGCAGGAAGGGAACAGAGGAGAGACACAGTATATACAGAAAGTTGCTTTTGGTAATAATCCACTTTATAGCAACAGGCAACAGTGTTACTTTTTTGCTGTTTTCTTTTAGCCCAGATAAAATGTTTCCTCAGAGTTTTCTTTAACAGTCATGAGATTATCACAGTTGGTGCAACAGATGTTGGTCTCCAGGAAGAATGGCCTGATCCTGTAAAACCTGCTTTCTCATGTGCAGACCCTTTGAAAGCAGTGGGATTTATGTAAATAGGGATTTGCAGGATTAGGTCTACAGTCTAGAGAATCTGCAGTACTTCAGTCATACGTGTTCTAGTTTTGTTGCCTGGGAACCCAATCCACCAGAATAGCTCCTGAACAGGCCAAGCATCCTTTACAGAAGCAGTACAAATCCCAACACAGTCCTTGCAACATGAATTCAGCATTAGGACTTTATACTACTGTAAAACAACCCCTCCTGAGTCAAACAAGGTTCAAAGACATCAGACCTGATCCATGTTAATGTACAAAATACAGGAAGAATGCCCCTTGCATTTACAAAAATGGGGAAAGGAGAAAAAAAAAAATTCTTTCTTTATTTTTTTATATTTCCTAAATGGAACACAACATTGGATATGCGTATTGTCCTCTCCCAACATTAAAATCTGGCGCTGCAAACATTTGGTATACAGTAACTTTGGGTTACCATGGAGACAGAAGAAGAGAGACTACTATTCAGAAGTCAACAGACCCATCTCGCACAGGGGTTTCAAAATTGGTTCCACTGGCAATGGAGATGGAGTCCTCAACCACCCCCTCCTCACACCCACTCTTTGGCACTCTCCGCTGCACCCCCTGCCCACTCCTCCCTAGCCCCACGTGCATTGCCTTCTCTCACCTCACCCAGTCCCCACATCCCCCCAGGTTCTGGCAGGAGCTGGGTTGCTGCTGCAGCTTCAGTTGGTAAGGAGGCACACACAGCCCATGGCCACCAAGCAGTCAAACGGTGACAGACACCAAAAAAGCTGATGAGTGGTAGCTACCTCTGTGGAGACGCTTACTCTGGAAAGCCGGGAAATGCTGGCCCATTTACTCATCACCTGTGATGTCCAGCAATGCAGTTACTCTGCCGCTTGTGTCTGCCACCCAGGCAACGAGAAATATGCCAACATGGCACTGGTGAGGCCGCACCTCAAATACTGTGTTCAGTTTTGGGCCTCACTACAAGAAGGACGTTGAGGTGCTGGAGCGTGTCCAGAGAAGGGCAACGAGGCTGGTGAAGGGTCTGGAGCACAAGTCTTATGAGGAGCGGCTGAGGAAACTGGGGTAGTTCAATCTGGAGAAAAGGAGGCTGAGGGGAGACCTTATTGCTCTCTACAACTACCTGAAAGGAGGTTGTAGTGAGGTGGGTGTTGAGCTCTTCTCCCAAGCAGCAAGTGATAGGATGATGGGAAACGGCCTCAAGTTGCACCAGGGGAGGTTTAGATTGGGTATTAGGAAAAACTTCTTCACTGAAAGGGTTGTCAAGCATTGGAACAGGCTGCCCAGGGAAGTGGTTGAGTCACCATCCCTGAAGGTATTTAAAAGACTTGTGGATGTGGTGCTTAGGGACATGGTTTAGTGGTGGACTTGGCAGTGTTAGGTTTACAGTTGTATCTTAAGGGTCTTTTCCAACCTAAATAATTCTATGATTCTATGTGCCACTTTCAAATAGGTCATGTGCTACCAGTGGTACAGAAACCAGCCTTGAGAACCAAAGTAAGGCATCCTTGTCAATAATATACATAATAACTAGGATGCATGCCAAACACCATTCACTCAAACTGGAAACTACATATCAAACACCACAGCAACAGACATAGTCAGATTCATATGCATATATTATTATTAGAAAATAAAACACACATATAACTGAGAGAAGTTCAAATGAGCCTGCTATGGTAACTCCAATGGGCATATTTTTCCAGAGTAGGTCCACATCATCCTGTGGGGAACCACCAGAGCAGTGTACATAAAACCACATGAAGATATCATATGAATGCAGTTTTGCTGCTTTCAGGACCCATGTGAGCTTTTTCAGACCTCACCATGATATCTTTATGTATCACTTATACCATGCAGGCAAACTTCAGCAGAATCAAATTTAAAAATTCTAGAGCTTTTTTGCAACTTATATGCAATGTGTAGATTAATCATTAAATGCTGTTCTGTGCATTTTGACACCTGTTTCCAGGGCATTACAATGAAAGCCGGGGACTTCATACATACATTTGCTGCAATAAAACTGTCACTAATCGCTGCTTCCCAAAATACAACCTGTAACTGTTACTATTCAGCGATCATATCTGCATGATCTAATATTGTTGCTTTATAGTGTCTCTTCTTAACTGCGTCTGTTGGTCTCAGACACAGGGTGCCTATCAATGGCAAGAGAAGTGTCATGAGTACAGGGAAGACAGAGCGTCTCGTTATACTATAATATGGAATTTAAGAAAAAGTCTATGTATAGCCCTCTCTGTAGGTTCCTCACCAGATGGAATAGGGAGTTCTGTGTTAATGTTCGTCCTACTGTGAAACGCGTCAGCAAGCCCAAGTTACCATTAATATGGCTTGAATTCTGACAAGGTCAAAGTGGCTGGACTATATTTAAAAACACTTTTATCTTACTGCAATAGGATAGTGTGTTCTAAGACTATATACCACAGGAACATAAGACTTTTCTGCTGATTTAATGTAGGCTCAGAAACTAATGCTCTGTACCATGCTTCAAGTTAATTACTGCCGAACAATGCAGGAAAACAGCACAGGACTCCAACACAGTACCAAGAGAATTAGTATGCCCTTCTGATCAAAGAAAACTAAGCAGGCTATGTCCAGGAAAGCAATTACAAAACTGCAAAAGTCTGAGAGAAAGTTCAGGTGATTTTATTTGGTCATTAATTGTGAAGTCAAAGCTCAGAAAAGGAGCAAATTTGACTCCTTCATTGACATCATTGGACCCTGAAGTTACACAGGACAGTAAGAGATCACCTGAACCACCTCTCTGCTGGACAACTTGATCAAGTTTAGGTGTGTCATTTTGGTAGATGCTTCCTAAACCTGTCCTTGACAAAAATAACATATTCTCCTCTCCCAGTCTATACTGCCCTCATTATTACAAAGTTACTGGGTTTTTTCTTGAACACAATCTTTTCTGATGAAATGTTAAGCCTTTACTTCTTGTCCTACCTACAAGGAAGGCTAATCAGAAATCTAGAAAGTTTCTGGCTACCTCCAAATAATTCACACTTTTTTTTCTCATATGCAGCACCCAAAACTAGATAGACAGTGTTGAACACCATTACACTGCAAGTCCTTTCAGTTGGATGCAATTAGTGGTGTATGAGTCCTTCTAACAATTGTTGTAACTTCATTCTAGATCTTGGTTCACACTACCGAATGATCAATATCATTATTTGACTCCGCAATGGTCCTAGTCCTAAACCTGAAATACATCTTTGAACGCACATGCTTTACATCACACAAATGTTGGAGGACAAACAACAGATTAATTGCTGGCCCTAATGCTGTGTTTGTGAGTGCTAAGAAGTCATTCCAAATGTTCCAAAAAGGATTAATGCAGTATAACAAGTCTATTTAATTACTGAAAGACCAGTGATCCTCATTTTACTATAAGCAGCTTTTCCTTTATTTGGAGGCTGTAAATAGAACAGAAATCATTACAGGACAACTATAATTCCAGAATATTCAAGTTATAGCAGCAATATAGTAAAAAAAATATGTGAAAGGCCAGGGAGGACTATATAGGCACACTGCATTTGCATATGACAATGCAAGGTTAGGCACATGTTTTAAAATATACCAGCACGCCTCACTATAGTTAAAATGCAGAAACAATTTTTATGCTTTATGTAACAATGTGATATCTGTTTCCTTAACTAGAAAAAGAAAAAAGGGGCAACAATTAAGCCAGTAAAAGTAATTACACATAGCTTTAAAAAAAAAAACCAACAAAAATTCCCTCGGGTTTAATAAAACCAAAGAATTCCATAAGCCTTTATAGATGACTGAACTGCAGGCAATGAACTCACCTATGAATGCATATATGGTAAAAACACAACTTGATATAGATTACTTTAAATTATGTGTCTGAATCTAGACAGTGCAATCAATTTTCCAATTCTCCTTTCTGCACAAGCTGGTTATTCTTTAACTGGAAGATAAACAATAGAATTACTTTTGATGTTAACCCTGGGTTAGCTGTAAACTGCACTGTTTCAGTATCTCCTGGGGAAAGTGCATGGGCAGACTTCTTTTCATTTTTATAAATTAATGTCACTTCCCACTCTGAGAAATAGACAGAGTAATTTTGTAGGTGTTGATGTTATAGCTGGCTCATTACCAACCCTGAAATATCATCATAAAGGAAGGAATGAGGAAAGCAATGACTTAAGGAGTAAAAGTAGATGGCACGCTGGGTCCAACAGGCACAAGTTACTAATTAAGTATTTAGGAGAGTTTCAGCACAATCAGTGGGGGCTTCAGGCAAAGGTAGGCCCTTCAAGACAAGACCCTGGACTAACCCCTTACAAAATAATGGTCTCCCCCTCAGCTGCCTCACAAACCAGACCTGCCCAAGTCTGGGAGATGAAACAGGATGACCAGCATATTGCAGACACAAGCGTGCTGTTACATTAGCTTGGGTTTCATCTCACACCTCAGCCCAAACTCCTGACCATCCATCCTCCTCCCACGCTGGTGTGCTCTGGTCCGAGCTACCGGCCCACTTGACTGAAAAACCTGGACTCAGAGGGGAGAGAGGGATGGGGAACCAGACTGAGCTCAAAGGCCACCCCTGCAGGCACTGCAGATGCCTCCTCCGTGGTGGGCCAGCTGGATGAGCATACATATAACTGCCCATGATGACTGTTTCTTTCTGCCTAAAGTATTTTTTCCCTTCACTGTCACAGGGCTAGAAAACTCAGACAGATCTCTGAGCACACCAAAGCCCCTGTACCGTGGTCCCATCCTCAAGGGCCAGCCCTGGCCAGGGCTCCTGAAGACTGAAGCACGGGTGCCCCAAGGAGTGCTCCCACCACAGACGCAGTCTCCTGTGGTGGGCCGACTCCGCTGGGCGGTTTCTCTCTGACACCCTCTCCCACGGAGCAGTACCACCGCAGGGCTTGCAGTGGAGGAATGCTTTGTGCTGGCCCTCCCTGCTTGGGCAAGTTTCTTCCGTCCGGGCATGAGAAAACCGGGTAAGACATTTCTTTACAACGCAGAGCCCACTTGGGGGCTGGGCAACCGGCACACAGATTTTGCTTGCAGTGAAATACAGGAAGGGTTGTAACTTTTCAGCCAGTACGTATCTCAGTATTTCGCAACCCTCGCTGAGGCAGCGCTGAAACAAGCGGTGCTCTCTCTCCCTGGGACCGGAGGCGCAGAGAGACTAAGCAACCTGCTTGCGGTCACCTGGGGAGCCACAACAGGGCTGGGCACCAGGACAAGGATTTTGAAGTCCTTGCATCTAAACATTGAGTCATACTTTACATTGTCGTCACAGTGATAGCATTCAAGCTCCTTGTGTCAGCATTCCCACCCTCTTCCTTCAGAGGAACTATATAACTGCGATTAAAAATCACACCTAGATTGTGGAGTTTCACACGGAAGGAAAAGGTTTGATTATTTACAAGTGCACGGGAGCTCTGTATATACACATACAATCCTATTTTTTTTTCTTTTTAAAAAAAAAAATGAATGAGTTGACAGAAGAAATCAGGTGGACTGCGGAAATATGAACCTGATCATACACTGCAAAAGTCAGTGCATAGTGCTGTGAAAGAAAATATGTTTTAAATTAAGTCAATTTGATTGAATAAATCTACTCATGTGAGCAAAGTTTTCAGGCTAAGGCCTCAAATTAAGAACATACCAATTATCTGATGACCACTGGATTACAAATTTACTTGTTTTATAATGGTACCAGTACTATCATATGAGCTTTCTTAACCCAGCAAGGCTGTATCATGCCATCAGTTTTTCAACAGATCCAGTCACTGATTTCAAAAGGCACTGCTTCCTAAAACTGCGGCACAATGCAGCAGATGATTAAACGTAATACCCATCTCAAAAAGCTAAACTGTCCTAACAGTCAAATTGTAGGTAATTACGGGAAGCACAAAGCCTACATCAAGAAGCTGACATTAGCATCAGGGACATTGACAGTAGGCAGCCTGTCGGGCAGGATATGGGGCCAATGACTCCCCCCCCCTCAGTGAGAGTAATTCTTAAGGACAAGTACTTTCCCCTAGAAATAAAGTGTTTCACAAAAAAAAAAAAAAAAAAAAAAAAAAGGCAGACAACAAAGACTGTTCTTTCTCCCCTTTTGATAAGTTTAGATACTGCATCAAGCATAGAGTGTAAAGCTCTTTGCTTTAGAGACCACGGTTGCTTTTGAATACAATCTGAGTCTTTAAGAAAATGATGTTTTGGTACTAAAGAAATCAAATAGCCACTCATGACACTGACATGAAATGCTGCTCCATTTCATGTCAAGAAATTATTTTGATGACTCTTTTTTCCTAAAAATTGAAGTGGTGTGCATACACATTACATTTTCATCACAAAGCATTTTCAAAGCGGCCTTCTTCCCAGCACATCCCACTCGAACAACGCTCACAGCGAAACGGGACTGACTAAGATGGTGTTTGCCTTTGAAAAACGTAGCAAACTCGTGCACCCTAACAGAAGAGAAATGCACTGCAGCCTGAGAGGGGATAGAATTTCCCTCCAGCCCCTAGAAATCCTCCCGTCACCTCTTCCACTATGGAGGTCTGTCAGTTTGCCCCCATCGCTGTCAGCAGGACATCAGGAGCACATCCAAGGGAGGACACGGCTGCTCGGAGGGACACCGCGAAACCCGCTGGGGTGTAAATTTGGGGACAAGGTCTTCTTGTCAGCGATTACCACAAAGAACCGGAGGAAGTGGCGCAGCTGCTGAACAATGGAGAGGTCAAGCAGTTCGCAGCCATTTCATGACCCAGACAAGTCAAGGTCAAGAGATTCAGGTAGCAACTTGGCCTGGGCATGAGTTACAGCACAAATGAATTGTTTTAACAAATCGGCTTTGGTCAATTAAACCTAACAAGACATGTTGCATCACGTAGCACAGTTCTTGACACTAAGGCCGGGAGCTGAGACCAGCCTCGTAAAACACATCTTTTAACGTGGCATAACAAATTTAAGGTAATCTGTCCAGAAACTACAGATGTCAGAATAATAAAATACAAGTTGTCTTGACTAGGAGATGTTTTCACACTTTTAAATCAGGAACACTGGAGTGTAGTCATCCTTTCAAGACGTCTGGCATCATTTTCAATGGCATTAATCATGCAATGGAAAACTGATGCTGCAGTAAATATACTTGCTATCTCTCAGACAGAAGGCACTTCGTAATAATCTTCTAAGCAAATCCAGCATTTCCTTGCTAGTCGCTTCATCAAGAAAGGCTGAAAATTATTTGGCATTTTAGGCCAATGTAATTCACAAGCAAAAATATATACTCTGTAAATATTTTAATTATATTTAATTTCTAAAGACATGGAGTTTGTAATTACTGGATTCTAATGTGTGCACATTTCTTCGTTTCTATTTTAAAGAAAAATGTGTAAATCCTATGACATCTTCTCAGAAGATAGCTTGTGAAGGATATGGCAAGATAACTGACTAAAAATTAAAATACAATGCTAGATTTAAGATATATAGTTCATACTTTTCTTCCACTTGTTTAAAATCATCCTTTATGAAAATATGTATAGTAATTCAGGTTAATATAACATGAAGATTGGGAAGACAAATACATAAACAATATGTTCAAGACCTAAATGTTTAAAATTCTCAATTGACAAATAATTGCAAATAATATAGAATATACTTACTTGTGCACAGCATTTGCGTCAAACCAATATCAGAAAACTTATCTTTTTTCCTAATTTCTCGATGGACACACCAAGTTTCTCAGACAGAGTTCACTAACTGTTCATTTTTGCATTTCGCTTTCCTGTTCACTCTCTAAAGAAGAAAAGGGGAACTGTTTTGTTCAATTTCCATGTATATTTTTTCAAGGGGGAAATAATTAAAAGCCCAATTAAAGCCATAGTCATGCTTTTAGTGAAGGTGCCTTTATGGAAGGACACTGGAAAACATAAAAGTTTCCCTTCTGCTCTGGAGATAGGCGGTTACTGTTAAAAAAATGCAAGGTTTCTCCAAGGGAAAAGAACGCTTAATGGTTGAATGGGCTTCAGCTAAGCTTTCTTACCATGCTTTCCCCAGGGCTGTATCATGGCAACTTCTCCGTATTTCAAATCTATTTCTTAGAGTAAAAAAAGCAGTTTAAAAGGTCCCAAACACCGTAAGTAGTTAGGAGGAAACTAACATTAAAATGACTCTCATGTCCCTATAATTTTAAGTCACCTTTTTGACTTGAGGAGGGGCATGGGGGCAATAGGGTTGTAACACACAGGAGTCATGGAGCATGAAGGCAAAAGCTCTGGTCCTCAGGCTGGCTAAAAACATCCGAAACGCTATTACTGATAAACACACTTTAGACTATCAGCCCTTCCTCAGACAGAATCCCTCACAAAAGCCAAGTCTGAAGTGCCCATATCCCACCGACTGTGAAAAAAGCTAGAACAAACGTCATGCCAATAATGAGGTTCCTAAGAAACAGCTAAAGAAATACATTTATTTAAAAAAAAAAAAGCACAATATACTTCAGAAAAGGAAAGAACCTCTCTGAAAGGAGAGTTTGGCAGGGGGAGAGTGTAAGAAAGTAACCTTTTTGTAAATAAAAAGGTGGGGGGAAAAGATTAACAGCTGTGCTAGTAGAATGTTCCCAACTTCACACACAACTCACTGCTCCCAGACAGTACAATATACACACCCAAATCAACTCTCTTTTCTCTTGGACAAAGCTAATAATCTAAGATTTACTTCTCCTTTACTAGCTTCTGAGCCTTTCAAGCCTCTTCTAATCCAGGCTTCACTGCCCTGAGCCAGGTTTTTAGCAACTGCTTCTAGACGTTCCACCAGATTTAAAAAAAAAATAAAATAAAAAAGGAGAGACAGAGTAAAATCATGAAACCTCCCTATAATGAAGGACATCTTCTTTGACATCTGTCAAACAAACTGGCTAATCACACAGACCTTCTTACTTTTTCACATGCACTTAGCATCTGGAAGGTGTCTCCAGATAAGGGATTTCTCCTCCACCCCACAAAGGAAGGAGCAACCCTATTCAGTTAAGTTAGACATTTGACTTGATTTTGAGATCATCCTAACACGAGTGATTACAGCAAAGCAACATACCACCTTGCTGTTGAGACTGGAACATAACGCTTTAGGAAGCCTCTTGAATTACTGTGCTTGGCACTGTGGCTACGTTCCTCCAAGGACCAGAGCTTCGGAGGGCCACCAGTCCTTGAGATGTCTACATTACTATACTAGCAGCAGGGAGGAGGAGAAGGAGGAAAAGCAAGGAAGAAGGGAAAGCTAGAAAAAGAAGCGGACTTGACAGCAATCTCGTGCAATTAACTTTAAAATCCAACCTGCAGTGGTATTTAGTGTTTAAATATTTTAATGAAGTTTTCACAGTTACAATGAATTGAATATGCATGAAAATTAAGAAATTTAAAACATAAATCTCTGCTGTTATTTGAAGTATTTCCTTTATGAATTAGTGGCCTTATTTATAGTTTAAAAGCATTTTTTTTGTTCCCAGTATTGTTCTTCTGTCTGAAACTACCGTGAAGCAAGAATCTTCTGTTTTCTTTTCTATTGTTTTCTTTACTTTATAGCTTCTTGCTGTCGATCTAAATGTCATTCATAAATTAACACTGACCTCTAAATTTTCAACTAGTTGCACAGAATTTATTTAACCATAAGCCTCTTCTGTCTTAAAAACAATTAATGTCATTTAACCCTGTGAAAATGATTCCCATTGGTGTATCAGGTAAGAAAAAACAGAATGAGCTAAAAGCTCCTTCCTAAAATGTATATATATTTCATTCCTGACCGCAACAGTAAAATTAAATATGGAAAATTCCCTTTCCTTTCTTATGAACCTGTCATACGACCCGTAACCCTGTTCTGAGGGAAACTAAAGTTAAAAAGAAAAAAATATACATTTTTAATTCTTTGGATCTACTGTCCAAATGTCAGTTCACACATACACATACTGAAAAATGAAAATTGATGGGTGACCTTTTTAAATGTTTTAATATCCTACATCTTCATAAATAAAGTACCTATAATCATCAACTGAAAAACATTATTATGCCTGTATATACACCAAATTAACCTCCATCTCCTAATGACAAATGTCTTTCCTGCCTGTAATTTTCAGCACAACAGAGATACTGAACAAAGTAGTCATCCAAAATTTTACATTAGAAAACTAGAAAAGAAATTAATATAGTGTCTTTTTCAGATGACACAAAGTTCTTTAAAATTCCATTTTCCACATGCCTGAATAGACTGGAACTGCTCAAAGTAATTCAAAGATTTAAAAAGGTTTATTATTCCCTATCAGATTCTTAAACTACAAAAAGCTCCTATCATATGAGAGCAGGTAAAATATAAACTCATACTTCTGCTTCTGCACTGGCTTTCTGATTCAAAATTGAGATTTAGCACAAGGGATCAGCACGCCATTTCATTGTGTGAGTAACAAGCTCCTAGAGTACCTAGATGCCTATAGGTACAGGCAGTGATAAGCTCTATTTCCTGTTGTTCCCAGTGTAACTAATAATTTGCTGTGTAAACTCCAACAAATCACCTTGTACCTTGACATATCCTTCTGCAAAACAGGTAAAATGTTCTACTGTATGTTCCCAGGCAAAGTATTCAGAAGGAGGCAAATCATTAAAGTTAATGGAAAGGAGCAATCAGCAATTCAACCGATTGATTGATTCTTCTAAGCCCATTATTTTTTTATTATTTGTACGTGGAAGCATCAGTGTACACAAGAAATGCAAACCGTCGTCCAAAATCCATCTGGGTGGTGTGACATTTCGACATATGACCATTATATGACTTACGCAGAAAGGAGACTGCTTAAAACATAATTTTTATTGTGATTTTAAGTGGAATTTCTTGTAGTCACAGCAAACCAACCAAAATAATTTTATTTATCATTTTAAAGTATGAAAAGTGTTGTTATAATATTACTATAAACTTTCTATACTTACTAAATGAAAACTAAAGTATAACATGAAAATGACTACGCAAACCTATTTCAAATTTTGAGCTCCCTATAAAAATAAATTCACAAAACTCAAAAAGCTTAATAAAAAGATCAAGTCATTGATACACCAAGAGTTCACCCACCCACTCCTGCAATTCAGATATATCATCTTCAAAAAAGAATCACAATTCCTCCTGGAAGGGGAACGCATTTTTCAAAGTAAGACAGTGCACACGTGTTGCCAGGACTGTCTTAAGTGAAAAAGCGATATCCCCGTTCAGTTAAGGATTACCAGTTTGCCGGCATTAAGCTAGGGTAAAAACAGTTTTGAATCAATGCAGATGCGGCACTCCGCGCCCCAGCTGAGCTTATCTGAAAACGCACTTATTAACAGTACAAAGCACGCTACCAAAAATCGGGTAGGCCTGCACCCCTCGCCCCAGCGGCTGCCGGCGGGAGGCATGTGGCGTGCAGGCAGCGCCAGCGCGCAGCCGCCCCCATCGCCAGGGTCCCGCAAACGTCCCGGAGGCGCGGCAGGAGGGTCCTGCACACGAAGTTCTCCCCTATCGAGGCTGCAGAAGCCAGCCCGCGCCCTCGCTCTCCCCCTCTTCTCCTTTCTCTTTCCTTTCTGTTTTTTTCCCCCTGCTCCCCCTACCCCCCCCAAGAGACAGGACACAGTCTGGCGATTCAGGGACTCACGTAGGCCAGGCTTCCTTCTGTGCAGCCCTTTGGGTAGAGCTGCTAATCCTTCTTATTAATTAACGAGATAATAGCAGTTAACCGGAAAGCAATATTAATGCTAACTACCTGGGAAACTTCCAACAGAAATGATTTAGTCTTTTTGCTGATTTCCTGGTAACAAAGTCATGCAGCTGGAACTGCAGCAGTATCTTGATGGTTTAAGAAGTTAAAAAAACAAGAGTGCCTGAACAGTACCAGACTAAAGACATCTGCATCTATTTTCTGCCCTCCTTCTTAGATAGTTTAAAAGATCCTCCCCTCCCTCAACTTCAGAGTTTATTAACAGCTGAGGATGCGGGCTCCCCCAATTATATCACTCTTACACAAGGACAAAGGAAAGTGTAAACAGTAACATGACTGATCTGCGAAATGCACTCTGAGAGGCACATGCATTAAAAACACCTACCATTTACATGTACCATTGCTTCAGTCCTTTAAACTCCCAAAGCATTTCTGAAGGTCTACTATGCTTCATTCAGTATGTGCTGAAATACCTAACATCAAGTTTGCATTTTATTTATGCCGCAAAAAACGGCAGAGATGACACGGGGATAAGGAATTCTGCAGATGAGGCACATTGCTATAGATATTTTATGTTTTAGAAAAGACAGCAATGCAATTTTTTCTTTTTTAATTAGCCATTGTAAGAGTAAGTAAAACACGTATCAGAAGAAGGGATTTATATTATCTGTGTTCTGTTGCAGCAAACAAGTACTGCAGCTTTCATTCACTGATTGTCAAAAACTTTCCAATGTGCCCACTGCAATGCGGATGCCAACCAACGAATCAAAGGCATTCAGCAACTAGACAAAGAGGGTCTGATGCCAACCTCGGTGCCACTGGCAACCATTATTGGCATCAAGCACATTGTCTGCCTTTTTTTTCCCCTCTCCTGGCACTCGACAAACAAAATGGCGGTTCTTGTAGCAACGGGAACACAGCATAAGCGCTGCACTGAATCAAATACCATCAAATGATTTTATGGACTGAGATGTGTTTCATACCAAACGATAGACACTCTCAGATGCCTGACAGAAAAAAAAAGGAAAAAAAAAAAAAAGAAAAAAAAAAAAGGCAGTTTTGTCAATAGAAACAACGTTCATGCCATTTTCAAGGTTTGAGCTTTTTAAAAACTCGATGGGGGGGTGGACCTGATGCACACAACAAGCAGAGCCCCGTAGAAGTGTGTTAAGATCAAGAGTTATTTTGATGTTAAACATTGATCACAGTGTGTACTTCCCATTTTCTTCCTCCATTTCAGTCAAAGGAGCAACATTGCAACCTATGTCAAGCCCCTTTTTCTTTTTTTTTTTTTTTTTCTTTAAGATCCTAAAGCACAAGAGGATAGTAGAAAGGGAATAGGGGAAAAAATAAGATGCTGAATTCAGAGGGAGATGAGCAAAAAGTAGAACCAGATGAAGTTGGTCAATGACAGAACTTCATAGGTCGGTCCTTATTTCTTCTTTCAAGGCAGGCATGGAAGTAGAAGCTCTTTTTATTAAGAACTGAAGGGATTATTGACACTTCTAGATCTGGAAATTGTCAATATATTGTAACATTACTCTGCACTGCAATGCGGATGCCAACCAACAAATCACAGGCATCCTAGGCTAAACAAAGAAGGTCTGATGCCAATCCTGGTGCCACTGGCAACCATCACTGGCTCTCAAACTATCCTTCCTCCTCTTTTTCCCCCTAATCTTCTTTTTTAAAGCAACAAAAAACCAAACTACTTGGCCCTTTTTTTCATTTTATGTGCCAATTCCTTCTTCATATTTCATTCAGGGATTTAATTGTTTCTATGTCTCCGCTTATTTTTTACATGATACTATTAGGCAGGTTTATATATTCTAAAAGAGAAATAGAAAGCAAAACAGCATGTGTAAAATGCAGCGTTTTGGTTGACTTCATGCTTATCTTTTGCAAAGCCTGGTGCTCTTAATCAAGTGCACTACAAAGTGCCACAATTAACCTGCTTTCAATGAAGATAGAGAATCAAAGTTTGACAAAATGGAAAAAAAATACAAAGAAAACTTAATATGACTTCTTCAAGAAGAGAGCCAACAGATGTTAACGGAAGATTTACTGTGAAGCAGCAAGACAGATACAAAATACATGCAGTTTACAATAAACAAAAGGGTCTACTAAGGGTGACTTGGTACACAGAAATTAGCCAGCTTCATCTTCCAGTATATTCTCAAAGTAGCATAGTGTAACTTTGAAAGATATAATATTACAGCATGCTTATCTTACTCATTTCTGATTAGACAAGTGTTTTAAATAAACTCATATTCTCAATCCTTTTAAATCAATAAAATCAGCTATGCCCTGCAATTCCTTCTCCCACTTCAAGTTACTGGCTTCCAACAACTTAAAAGTCGACAGTGTGTAAGAGTACTCTGACCCCAGCTTCTTCGGCTCAAGAGCTACTTAAACTCTTTTGCCTCCCTTTGTAGGTTTGACTTTTAGAGACAGGTAAATCCATTAGAATTAATCAGTAAGCTATGTCTTGCAGTATATGCATTCAAAATATCATTTGAATTTTTCTTCACAAAAGGAGCTTAAAGGTACAAATTATTTGTAATTAAGCTATTTTGTTTAATGCTATCAAAGAAATCTTTCTTCCTATGTTACTGGGGACCAGATTTACCAGACTCCACAGCTACTTAAAGTCGCTGCAAAATATCTAAGTGTTGTCTACTGCTGTGGAGAGAAAAATACAAAAATACAAGCAGGGGAAAAAAAACCAAAACAAAACAATGAAACGTATTTTTTCATGATGAAGAATCAAAAAAATTGAACCCTATTTATATGTTCACGTAAACATAGTGCTCCACTTGTGTGAGTAAATGCTAAAAGACAAATTCACTGAAAACAAAAAGGTTGTGTTGTGTATCTGTTCTTTTAAAGAAGGAGTACACACTGAATGAAGACATGTGCAATTTTACTTTTTTGTTACTAACAAAATCCATTCTGTTTGTTTTTCAGTTAAATCCCGCAGTTATGTATCAGGCATCAGATAACAGCCTGCCATCTGCCCTTCTGCAGGCCATTTCTGCCTACTACCAGGCCAAGTTGTGAAATGGCCCACCATCTGCGGCCGATCAAACTTTCCCTAGTTGAGATCTGCGGCTAAAAAAGAAATGCTTTATTACTGCTGATCAGTCAGCAATACAAAGACGTCTAGAGGATGGTATAATCACCAGAAAGAACCAAAATGACCCCTCACAGAGAAAAAGCATTTCAGAAGGCTTAGTGTCGGAGAAAAAAACCTTTATCTACTTACAGCCATTTACAATTTCGGGGAACCTGCCTTGAAGGTTATATGAGTATTGTTATCTGAATATGCAATATGACTAGCAGTTTCTTCCCTCATACATGATTATCAGAAGCCCTGTTTTTATTTTCATTCTGTAAAACTAAGCTTAAGAAGCTTTTCCATAGTGTACCTGCAATTTTCCACATTTCAATCATCTGCCAAATAAAATTAAGTATATGAGTGTGATTATGAAAATATACTTTTCATGGAAAATTCTCTCAAAATATTACAACCTGGATCTTTGTTTTAAAGCTCAGATAGGTAAGATGAGCTAGTGATGTAAAGTATGAATGAAACGTTAAGTACTGTATGCTGTAATTCTGACTACATATGGTATTTACGAAGCAGTATTTCTGTGCTAAAGTTTTTTCACGTTTTATTTTATAGACATGAGAAAGTCGACAATGGCTCTTCAACGTGGTAGTAGGTTCATCAGTTTAAGGATAAATTCTTGATTATTTATTACTACAAAGACAATAACAACTATTTGTAGTATTCATTGTGATTGTACAATTGCACATATCTGCATCTGTTACTAACAGTACTGGGGGAACTAAAAAAAAAAAACAACTTGAAAAACAAGAAGGTTTTCTGAAGTCACGACTGGAAAAACTACGTAATATATTGCCACTTTCTGACAAAACAAAAAAAGGCAACTACAGCAGAACTAAAGTACTACCTTGGCATGTCCCGCTCTCTCTGTCAAACATACATGTCATTTACACAGGTCTGTAGGAATGTGTGTCTATGTAAGTATATACGTATACATGCTGATTTACATATGGATATGTACCCACATTACGTCTATAGACCACAGAATAATGTTTCACTGGAAGCCAGCCCATAGGGGAAACAGGGATAATTGGAATCAGAGTTTGACATACTAACATAGAAATACGACAATCTGCTTCCTACCTTGCTCCTGCACGTAGTATGCCAAAAACAAATCAAGCTCCTTGACTGATACTGTTATGTGATGTGGCTGGACGCAAAGTGCTGGATTTGTGCAATGTGGGGATTTCATGAGCCGCTCTCCATCCGTACTTTCCAAGGGGATGCCTTTGAACAGGATCACCATGACTAGATCCAGACGCCAGACTTTGTCAGCCTGTCGCAGGCAGTCGATTCTCCTAATCTTACCCTTCTGGTCAGGATTGGACAATACACAGCATGGGTGCTTCTTCCCAGTCACCGTGAGCACAAAATCCTCCCGGAACTCTTGGCGAATATCTTTGCGCAGCTTGGCCAAGAGCCTGGATGCCCACTTCTGTTTAATTTCAGGCTTTTCACTAAGTAGCTCATCCTTGACTGCTCTTTCCTCATCCTTTGACATTCGTTTCTCATGTTTTTTAAAGTACTTGCGTTTTCGAGCCTGAAGGTTGAACCAAGTATAGGCAATTGCACGGACATGTGGAAGAAGTGCCTCAATGAACGGGTGAAATTCATCCTGTGGAAAGAAGTGGAGGGAAAAAAAGAAGAGAAGAAGAAAACTCGAAGTCAGTAAGTTCTCATAATCAAAGCAGTATCAAGAAAGATTTCTGAAAATCTTAAAGTGAAATCCAAGATGAAGAGAATAAACACTTAAACACTTAAAATTTACGCAAATTTCTGCATAACACCTTTTACGCAATTACTACCACTGTCAGGCAGCAGACAAAAAGTACACAGAGATTTCCATTTTCCCCATATTTCATCCTTTGAAAGAACCATGTGAAGATTTTATTTTGTATGCCTCCCCTCACTTCATCCTGCAACGCTGCAGAGATAACACTATTTAAAAGAGATGCTATCGAGATGTTTTGTTTCTAACATTTAAATATTTGAGTGAACGGCTAACAGCAAGAAAAGTACCATTGCACAAAGAGGACACTATAAGGTTTTAAGAAATCTGAGCAGAAACGTTCAGAAGGCTGAGGCGAATGCCACAGTTCATTTCTCTTCTCTGTGGCACAGAAACACAAAGCATATACATGCTCAGTGTAATGCCACACAGTTCCCGCTTTTGGAGCATGCTCTCAGCAAGAGACTGCTGGTGGCACAAAGAGCATGCGCCATTAAACTTGATCCATTTTCTTATCAAACGTCCAACATTCCAGCACTGAAACAGCACCATTCCAGTGGTGGTAACTAGAGAAACCAGTATACAGTAAGGGAAAGCAGGCAAAAGACACAGCACGTCGTATACAAATCCTGAACAGAAGCTTCTGTACTTTCAGCTCTTCGGGCTTCCCTCCCACCACCCCCAAATTCTGTAAAATAAAAGTTTATGAAGTTGAGAACAAAAATTACATTTATGTTCTTCTGGCAGCTCCACTGTGGGTATTGAAGCCCCACAGAGTCACTTAATTTGTTAACTGATCACATGAGTGTGGCAATTATTCTAAACCCCTTAAAAATCAATCTGAGGTGTACAATGAAAAATGGCAACTTGGCACAAACTTTGCATTCTTTGTGTTTCTGCATGCTGTGGCAGAGTGACATTACGAGTGCACCGCTGGTCAAATGCTGCTTTTGTGAAATCCATGCAATTTATTTACAGTTCCAAAATATCCCTTTCTGTCATCTGGCTTCACCTGCAAGTTCTTATCTTCTGCCTAGCAGCGATATGGATTGCATTAAGGAGGTAATGCTTAGTTGTCAGCTACAAATACATCCTATAGTAATTAAATTAATTTGTTTTGTCTGCTTAAAGTACCATCCTACACATCGATGTTAATATCTAAATAGGCCTTTCCCAAAAACTAATGCCTCTTTTCCATGAGCAAATCTGTTTAAAACAGCGCGATCTGCTTATCAAACATTACTGTATTTTGGTTTGGAAGGGAGACCTTAGGGGAGGTATCTTTCTTCCTGTGTGCAGCCATATTTAGTTTTAAATACCGTGCAGATTGTTCATCATACTGAGTGGCACGGTGCAATCAAACTAAAACTGAACCTTTTTTATACAATTACATTCAGAAATACATTTAACAAACTAATATTTTAGCTACGCTGCTAGACAAGGAATGAATTATGTTTAATCAATAGGCTGATTAACTCCATTAGGTAAAAATGATGAAAGTGTAACTAATAGTCTCAATTATACGGAGTTCAGACTGCCATTGTAGAAGCTTCAGGCCAATAATTTAGTATTTAAATCTTCAAATTTCAAACAAACTTCAAAATTTCCTGAATGGTAAAAAACCCCACTAGGTCTAGTTACCTGTCTTCTCTAACTATCCTCAAATCAAAGAGAAAACAACAGAAGAGTTGCAAGCAGTTTACCTGTTACCATTTTACCTTCACAGAAAAAAAAAAAAAAAAAAAGAGGAGAGACAATATAGGAAGATAATTGAGGACATAGACGATTGCATTGCAGCATGATGCTTGACAAAGAGCCACAAAGGCAATAATTAAACTGATTAGTAATTTCCAGCAGGGATTTGAACAATTCTGATACTATACTGGCACATAAAACTAGGCCATGGAAAGAGTTAAACCACAATCTGTTCTTTGTGTGGGAAGGCAATACTGCTCTGAGTAACCACAGCCCATGATAAGACTTCCCTATCTTCATACGCTTTCTGATGCCATGCTTTTTTTCCCCCTCAATTATAACTACTAAAGAAAGTTTCTTTTTTTCTTCTACAGAAGTCATCTTAATCGAAGTATTCAAATACAATTTAAAAAAAAATAAGCATAAAGACTGTGCGGTGTTAAATCCTTACAATTCATTTTAGACTGAATAAAACAGATTTACTGCAGATTTTGAAAATTCTAACAGCTGGGACTAAAGGTGGGGCGAAGGCAGGGGGCTGAAGAGCTTTGGGTGAAATCAATTTTTGCCCCAATACAATGATTTCCCCTATATCTAAACAGACTTCAGCATTTATTACTTAAAATGGCAACAAAATTAATGTGGAAATATTCTTCGCTACTAGAATACTGCACATCTAGTTTTCATTTTTAAGAACATCACAAACTATTTTGGAATGGCTATGCCTTTAGGTAATGCACATAGTATTACCAATAATAATGTATAGCATTTTACATCTATGAAAATTGTATAGAGAAAAAATCCACTTTTTAAATTCCAATCTGTAGTGGTTGAATGTCTCCTTTTCAAAGAATGAAAAAAAAAAAAAAAAAACCACCAAAAAAACCCCAACTTTTTAAAACTGTATTCAGGCTTTTCTTTCATAATATCATTAAGTCCTGAAGATATAAATATATGTGAAAGAGTGTGAAGGAGAAACAGCAAAGAACATCCTGTTCTGAAGCAATACTATCAGATATCTTTGAGAGATTCATTGTGCATCTGGAGTCCTTTCAAATGAAACATTACTTGACAAGAAGAAGTGCCCGTAAAAATGATCCTAAATGGAGATTTGCAATTAATCACACATGTTCTCCACTAAACCTCCTAAAAAGCCATCTACAGAATTTTATTTTTCCCCCACTTAATATTCATATAGGCAAAACTGAAATATTTTTTTATGTGGCACTTACCCATGTGCCACAGTTGCTCTTGCAATGAAGTGATTTATGGAGGTAAGATTTCCAAATGTCACATCAAATGGCTCAGGTGAACCATTGTGCACTGGCAATTGAAATTAAAATGGAAGCTACTATGTAATATCTGTGCGGCTTGTAAATAAAGGAAAAAATACCAGTCATCTAACGATCATAGGTAGGCCAGGTTTTCCTGTTGGAAAAGGTAAAGGGGAAATGTAGCGCCTTTCTAGTATCTTTCACTTTTATAAACTTTGTTATCAATTCATGCAAGTTTGAACTGAGGACCATACAATAAATATACCAGGCAGAAGTCTAGAAATTTTATACAGAAAACTTCATGTACTCA
Source organism: Aptenodytes patagonicus (assembly GCF_965638725.1). Taxonomy (NCBI): domain Eukaryota; kingdom Metazoa; phylum Chordata; class Aves; order Sphenisciformes; family Spheniscidae; genus Aptenodytes; species Aptenodytes patagonicus. The sequence continues at coordinate 36,407,656 of NC_134982.1, forward strand.
ATTTCCCTGCATGGATTTTGTCTGTGCCTAATGAAACAATATATTCTAGGAGGAAGAGAAAATGGCAACATATCCTGAGTTTCTTGGACCACCGTAACATAAAAATAAACCACGGCAAAAATATCACAAGAGACCAAGCACTTAAAGGCATACAGTAACTGCATCCTATCATGCCTCAGCAGGAGAGATAAATGCAGTCTACACTCATTCCAAAACAGGGGGAAAGAGGCATATGGGAAGGAGAGGAAAGGACCCCAAAAAAATTAAATTGCATTTGCTAAGTCTTCGTTCTTCCTTGGAGTTATTTTACACCCACCGAGCTTTTATTGAAAGAGTGATAGGTAACATTTGAATTGCCAAGGTTTGTCTTAAAGCTGTACTTTGGATTTTAGACTTGTTTCTAAAAAGTGCTTCAGCGCTGTCTCGGCACAAACTGAACTACTGCTTCGCAAGGAGCTTGGTCCAAACAGGTATTCTGTGTTTAGAACTTTTACCGAAGTATTTTCTTCTGAGAATACACTACCACAGTCAATGTGCATTGCAAGAGCCCTAGAGATGGAGAACACAATAGAGAGAACAATTTTGGCAGTACTACTTTAACTCAGTCGCAACTCAAAATAAGATTAATCAATCTTTTGCTTTAAATAAATAAATAACACAAAGTATAAATTCTCATTGCCAGTGTAATCTTAATTTTTAATTTATGGAGTGGAAACATGATTTTTTAAATGCCTTTATCATTCCAAATAGGTAGAGAACGATTCCAAACTAAAATCAGTTTGCTGCAACTGTGTTCCATGTATGTACCACTAAATGGGAACTGTCTCTGCATGGCACATGATACAGCGTGATTGCAAAATATTATGGAGAAGTTATCAACACACGAAAGCCAGGAATTAATTGCTTTCTTGTATTTATGGCTGTAGAAGCACAATGTTGTGTTTTTGTATACACCTGCGTGTGGTATTTTAATACAGATTTGCACAGAATGAGGAAATCTATTACATCTGTGAGTCCAAAAAGCAAACATATGGGGAAAAAAGTCATTAGAGCAGGAAACAACAAAATGAACTACCCGCTGTAATAGAGGTAGTAGTGAAAATTTGCATGTTTCCAATGTAAAAACCGCTTTCTTAAGTTGTACTCTCAGGTTTATACTCTGGTGCAGAGGTCTTACTGCCTGTCAGTAATTTCACAGGATGGACAGCCCACACAGAATTAATTTTTACTAATTGCAGATTCCACCATACGTAATTATTTCTATGTGTGTACCTATAAGCATGTGCGTATCTGTTACACCAAACGCTTCCCACATGCATTCATTTCTCTTTTGAAGAAGAAATATTTCAACAGTACTCTTTTCCAGCTTTGCTCCACTGCAGCTCACATTTACTTGCTGAAAATATCCATATCTAAGTCAATCACACTTAGATGCCAAACAAAATATAAACAATAAAAAATGTGTCAGCCAAAAAGCTACAGGACTGTATCCAATCACTGAATAAGCCTTATCATTGTTTCCATCTTCATTCACAATTTATGAATACTTCGGTCCTTTTGAATTACAATGCTTTCTAATTGTGGAATAACTTAAATCGTATTTATTTATTCACCGTGCAACCAGAAGTGCATCGTCGACTGCTTAATAACAGTATCGCAGGAGACGTTACTTTCGCACGTTTTCTGCTTCTTTCGCTATTTGTTGCACCAATGTGGAAGCAAGCAGTTATCGCTTCATCAGTTTACATCACATCCTCCTAAGACAGACTTTCACAAAAGCTTCTGAAAACTATCCTCTGGCTTTGCAGACCGGGATGGCTCTCCGGAACAGGCTCCGGTGCCCCGGCGCTCGCTCCCCATTACCGTACGCCCGGCAAGGACGGTCCCGGGGCACCCGGGGAACTTCCCAAGCCCGCTCCCTAAACCCCTCGGGTCTCAAAAACGGCGTTCTGCCGCGGCGGGGACCCCGGCTCGGGCTGCGCTCCGCGCTCCGCGCCGCGCTGCCGCCGCCCCCCGCCCTCCGCGCCCCGCTCCGCGGCCCCGCGCGGCGCCGGCCGCGGCTTCGCCCCGCTCCCTCCCGCCCTCCCGGTGACAGCCGCCGTCGGGGCTTGAAAAGCGGCTGCAAGTGCGGTTGCAAAACCCGGCTAGGTCTTTCCCCTTGCTCGGGAGGATGCACGCTCGCCCGCGAGCGTTGCAACTTAGCCGGGAGGGGGGCAAATGCCATGCCCCTGCATAACCGAACAAGAAAATACTGCACAGCTTGGACACCCCCTCTCACATCGCCCTCACTGTTGGCAGGCTACACATTATTAATTAAGCGTAAGACGGGACTACTTCGCACCGGCGAGCGCTCGTTTTTTGTCAAAAACGGCACTTTTCCTTTCAAACCCTTTCATTAGACTCTGCGTAAGCTGGCGAGCTGAAAAGAGAACAAATCGTTTGATTCCAATCAAATCAATACTTCTCAAACCTGCTTTTTAGCGTAATTATGCTCATTTCCATTTTGTTAACCCTTGACTTCTTATGCACCAACAATTAACAGTATTTGTCTACGGTGACACTTTGAATGGATCTCCCCAAAACAATGGCCTGGTACAGTTTATTCTCTACTATTCCCCCCTGCGAGAGGAGTTTGGATCTGACAAGCAGTCCCAACTGTGCTTTAACCCGTTACAACTACTAGCAGTGACGCCTTAACAACTCACATACATATGAAAAAAAATTTTTAAAACACGTGAAAATAAATAAATAAATTAACAAATAAATTAAATAAAATGCGTCTATACCTGAGTGAGACAGATTGGAGAATACATCATGACTCCGCTTTGAGAACACGCTGCCCGGAGAGCCCCTAAGAAAAGCCTCAAAAAGGAATAATTTCATCTATTCATTTTACAGTCATCTGAGACTCAAGGAAGATGAAATCAATCAGGACGGGGCTCTGCCCTGGATCACCACAACTTCACAACAAACCCCAGTCCTCCTTAAATAGCCAAAGATTCAAGTTCACTCCGTGTGCTAGATTTCCCGGGGTGAAATCCAATCTACACTTTTAACCCTCTTGTAGTCGGCGGCGCAGGAGTCTTGCTTTTGCTTCTGCTGCTGCTGGTGGTTGTTTTGCAGATGAGGGGGGAAGGACTCGAGGGGGGGGGAGGGTGGGCGGGAGGACTTTCTTGTTTGGCCTTTTTTTTTTTTTTAATCCTTTTTTTTTTTTTTTTTTTTAAGAAGTTGGTGGTGGTGGGTTATTACGGCACTGTCACCACGCTCTCGAAAGTTCAAGGTTACAGCCCGGAGCGGAGCAGGAAAATCCCGGAGAGTGATGGCAGGCGAAACTTCGCAGGGCAGCGACCATGCGTGCGGGAGCGAGCCGGCGCGGGAGCGCGCCCCGGGCGGGCAGAGCGCGGCGGCGCGGCCCGCGGGCTCCTCCGGCGGCCTCTGCCCGCTCCCTCCGCCCGCCCGCCCGCCCTCGCTCTGCGGGGAGTGGCGAGGGACCCCTTTCCAAACGCCCACTGTAATAAAAGTGATCTCTTGAAAATTCAGACGATAAATCTCTCCCTCCCGATTTGCTCCCGCCGTGTCCGCCCCCCTCCCCCCCCCCCCGCTCTGCAAGACTTGGAAGTTGAAACATTCACCGGTTACACCCTCTGGACCCCGTTCCAGCTCTCTCCCCAAATGAGACTTAAGTATTTTTTTTTTAATTATTTAATTACACAATCATCGCTTACACTCCTCCTCCTGCAAACACATTCCTTTTCCACCAGATCCCCCTCCTCTGCCCTCCCTCTTTATTAATCACCATCTAACGCTGCAGAAGGAACTAGCACGTTTTGCAAACATCCCTCATTTTCCCTCTCTTCTGGTGCGAGAAAGTTGCGGAGGGGGGGGGGGAGGCGGGAAGACCGCGGGGGGGGGGGGGGGGGGGCGCTGCCGTCTGCAGGAGGTTTATTTTCCTTCTCCTCCTTTCGGGGTACGAATTTGTCACCGGCGGCGGGGTGCGGACGCCCCCCCTGCCCCCTTGGCGGCCCCCGCCCCGCCGCAGGGGGTACGGGGGAGGGCAGTCCGCCCCCTCAAAGCGGGGGGGACCCTGCCCGGCACCGCCGGTAACTGCCGTCCCCGCGCCCGCAGGCTGATACCGGGCGCCGGCGGGGGAGTCCCGGCTGCGGGCAGCAATAGGGCGCGGGGTCTGGTTCCATTCTCCCGGTGCAGCTTTTACCAGGGGAGCTGCGGAAGGGGGGGAAAGTAGTGAACGAAACTTATTTCTGCTCCTGTGAGGAGGGCTGCGATGCGGCGCACGGCCGGGGGGGTGCTCGGTGCGTGCCACTCCCCCCGCCCCCCAGCACTGCCGCTGCCGCCTGCGGGAAGGAGCGGCTGAGCGGCACCGGCGCTGCCCCCCGGTGCCGGTGCGCAGCCCCCGGCGGCGCCCCGGAGGGACCGCTGACTTCCTCCTTGCCCGAAGTGAGAGTTTATTCACGTCAGGCATTTCACAACGACACATCAAGGAAAGCAGGCAGGTTCAAGTCAACCATGAAATGGTCACTTTTTAACCCCGTCCTGTCCTCATTAGGGAAATGCTCAAACACAGCCCATTTTCAAAGAGGGCTCTTAATGAGGGGAGCTTGCCAAGTCTACCAGCTGCAATTCCCATAAATTTACAAACCAAAAGAAGGAGGGGGGTGGGCGGGGGAAAGAGAGAGCCCGTACAAGACAGGTAACGTCAAAGGAAACAGCAAAAGCCCAACGCGTTAACCCTTGCAGAATCCACGCCGCATCCCCGCAGCTCGGTTTCTGGCTGCACTTGCCCAGTTCCCTCAGATTTACAGGGTTCAAGCAACAGCCACGGTTTTTCCCTTGTACAGACCACATTGATAAGTGACAAGTTCAGAGCATACGCTTAGGCAAGAAGGGATGAGGCAAACTCGGGGTTAACCACAATGAGCAAAATTTATTTTCATATCTGGTGTAGAATACTCCCCAAATCCTATCATCTTTTCCTTTACCCAGACACTGCAAAAAGCTGATAACACCAGCTTTAAATACTGGAGTTTCCCTTTGAATAAATATTCAATTTAACTGGAGTTAATTTACCATAAAAGACATTCCCCTTGGCACAAATGCACTGATGTCCTTGAACACACCTCTTTGAGCGCTTGAACTCTTACACAACAAGCCGTTATTGTGGACCTGATTTAAAACTGTAATAACGCCCCTCCGTTCCCCTTCTCTCTCGCAGCCCTCCGTGAGGATCCAGGCAAGCCCCCAACACCCCAGCAAGGCTGCCCCTGTGAGCTGCACAGATGTGAGAAGTCCTCCCTTTCCCTGGCAGGGCTTGCAGAAGGCCCCACTCCCTCCCAGGTCCTGGCCAAGGGACCGCTTTGCGCTAGAGACCTGTGCACTAAAAGCAAGAACCATCTGGCAAGGTCCCAGGAGCGAGGAGGGGCAAGCAGGAAAAAGCAAATGGAGCAAGGTAAGGGCAGACACCAAGCTGGGCACTTTCTGCAGCCCTTGCTACTGCAAGGGGGTGTGGAGTCAGGATGATATTGGGTTTGCATCCCCACAGGAACCAGCTGAGGGTGGGTTTGCATCCCTACCCAGAGCGGACAAGGTGGGGCTGAGTGCAGCCAGCCCTGTAGCATGTGCCAGTACCCCCCAGAATAGCGCTGCTGGGGATCACGGCAAAGCCAGACCCACCCCAGAGCCAGTCTGCTGGCCAGGATTGAGTAGGTCCCTCATGTGAAGGCCTCCTGAGGGAAATGGAGCTGCCTGGCCAGCATGGCTCAAGCAGCATCTTCTCTAGCATCATCTCATGACCTAGGAGGCGAGGCAGGCATGGTGCAGGTTGCCATGGGTTTGCCTCCAGTTTGACCCACAGGCTCCCAATGCATCAGTGAAAGCAGCTGGACACCCAAAAGCCATGCTGTGGCTCTGTTCCTCCTGCTTAATCTCAGTGGGAACCCATACAGGAGGGAGACTTTGTCCTGGGAGAACCCTCCACACACACACACATCTACACACGCCTACATAGACACACACACACACACACACACACACACCCCCATCCCACCCACCCCCCTGCCAGGCTCCTTTAACAGGAAAGCAAGCTAAAGATTCTTTCCAGAGCAGAGAAAGAACTCCATTAAAATAATAAAAAAGGGCAACTCTCTACCACTTCCTTGCAGAGGTACGTAAATAGGTATGTGGGAAATGGGTTAGCCTGGAGAAACATGGTATTAATGCAGCAACAACAGCAGCCACAGTGGCTGGGCCCTGGCATGCCGGGAGACCTTGTGGGAAAGTGGTTCAATTGCTTTCAAGTCCTGGCTTGCATTAACTCCCCATCCCCCTAAAAACCCTTCTGTCCCATCCCACACGCTAAAAACTGTGCTACTGCTGCAAGAAGACAAGACCTTGAAGCTCTGGGCTGGGGGACAGTTGCTTTTTGTCCTCACTGCCAGAGCTATGCCAACCTCCACGCTGTGAAGTTCAGCTATCATTTCAATGTGGGCAATTAAGAAAATAAGCGTCACCATCTGACCTTCATGGTGAGAGACACCACGAGCTCCATGGGTCCAGGATGGCCTGAGGGATCTTGCCCTCAGGCAGGATGCGATATGAGCACGCCTGGACACACGCACAGCTGGGCACACGGGTGCTAGAAAACTTCCTGCAACAAAAATGTGCCTTCAGGAAGAAAAGGCACCTTTCACACCAGTAAGTGGCAAATACTAAAACTATGTGTGAATCTCCCTGAGAGCATGCACCCTCCAGAGGGGGGGGCTGCCCCCACGCTCCCCCACCCATGCCTCCCATCCACGTCTGGCCAGGGTGGCTGGGATGGAGGGACATCCACTGCCCACACTGCAGGATCTGTGACAGCTCATCTCAGGAAAGAACCAGAAAGGCTTTTTGACACCATGGGCAGATGGGCTCGCTCCCCACCACCCACCCTAGCTCCCCAGAGCAGTTTTCTGCCAGCGGTGCAGATCCTGGTCTGCCAGACTTGCACTGAAAAGCCTGGTTTTTCCCTCTCTTCCTCACAGACATTGCTCACAAACTTTACCAGATGCTGCAAAACGGCACTGCCCTTGGACTTCAGAGATAACAACATTAAAAAGTGGAAAGGCCAGTTAGGCCACCTATGTCCTTCCTAAAGCAGAATTTCAGCTGATGCCCTTTGGCCGGACAACTGCTCAACTATTTCAAGTTTTGGAGCACAAGACCATTATTATGCATCAAAAATCAAAGAGAAAAGTATTGATAATGCTGAAGTGTGCAGCCTAAGATCCTCTCAGGATACAAGCGGGCAGTTTGGCCGACTATCTAAACATACACATACTGAACTTCTGAGAAATCAAATTTTCCTGAAAATTCCAGTAGTCTTTTTGTGAAAATCAGAAACAATTGATTCTGGCATATGGCATTTCATCTAAAAGATTCGATAACTGAGAACCAGCTCCAAAACTTTTACTTGAGGTCTCTGTGATCCAAAATACAAGCTTTACAGTGTTTTTTGTATCTAGTTTAATAGCAATACTGTTAACTTCTTTTTTACCCTTTGTTAGAAAATGCCATTCAGATACATGTCCATTGGATATACAGTTACTTAGGTACATACATAAATACTGAGCAGCACAAATACAGTATAGTTTATGTGAACTATGTGTAACAAATAACCTAAACCATACTATATTATCATAATGTTATCTAATGGCGATTCTATCTGTATGACTAGTCTTCATGCCTTGCAAGACTTCTTGTACCATCATATTGAACTACAAAGTAAAGTTTCATGTCTCTGGCATAACCAGAGCCGTGGTCAGTTTTCTTATGTACAGGGGTACTGTGTGCGCATATAGATATATATGTATATATAAACATATGTATATGCACAGAAAGTTGGGTAGAAAACATTTAGGGAACAAACATAACTAGTTAAATAAGCAAACTGATAATACATTGGTTTATGGGGTCTCGATACATTTCATATGCGGCTGAATTGTAAGGTACTTATGACTTAAAATGCAAACAGCAATCAGTAAAACTTCTAAGTCAGTGTAGTATTACACCTATAAATATATGTATCATAATATTCACTAGCACTTTTTGTTGTTTGTTTCTGGTTGATGAGAAGAAACACACACTGTATATAAACTGTGTATGTGTATGATCAGATAGAAAGTGTGCATATATACAACCAAAAGTAAAGAAACACACTATTGACTCTATACAGACACACACACGTATGAAGGGTGCACGCGCTTGACCCCTGTCCACATATGGTTTGATGGGGGACTATAATACTTGAGCTTTCCACAGCTCCCAGACCAGCAAATGAAAACATCAAACCTCAAGTGTAAAGCTGTAAACCACAACGTTTTGGGTTACACAACTGTGCAGTTTTTGTCCTCACTGCGGGTCACATTCTCAGCCTTACAAAGGCATGAAACCCTCTTATCCCAATACAGTAAATTCTTTAATAATTCACATTTGCTGATCTTAAATGCCCTGGACATAAACAGCAGCAACAACAACAATAAAATTTTGGCACCACCTTTTCTGACAGTTTATATCACTTGCCAGATTTTGAGAATATTGAGGGGTGGGGGCGGTGTGTAGAAGCTGGATTTAAATGTCTGCCCAAATTAGAGTTATAAAAGTGCTTTATTTTTTTTCTTGTGATTCAAAGCTAAAAACGTACACGTTACAGCTCAAAACCGCTTCAGAGAACATTATGAGTTAATCTTGTGTGTTTTGGCGCCTTTTCCCTGCCAGCTACTGTACTTTAAAAAAAAAAAAAAAAGTTGGAGATCTTGTCTGTCCCGTCTCAAGTTCAATGGCAGCGCTTTCCAGCAGCGGGAGGAGAAGATGGCCATGTTCGCAGCCCTAATAATAATTCAGATCACGCCACATCGGCATCTTGTGTCAGAGTCGAAACTGGCTTCCCCGCCCCCTTCAACCTGAGAGCTGCCAAGTCCTCACACACTCCGCATTCAACCACAACTTAATGGATGGGATATTGTGCATTAAAATGTGGCCCAGACACACAGGCGAAGAGAGGACAAGAGGGAAAGCAGACAGACACACACACACACACACATACACACAGACACGCAAGAGAAAGGAATGAATTAAAATACACACACAGGTCCCACAACAAAAAGGCAGTGAAAAAAGGCAAAAAAAAGGAACAAAAAGAAACCCTCTAAAGTAACTTTAAAAAACAAGCCAGAAATGCCACCCGAACACTGCATCCTGCAATATAGCGTGAAAGAGACCAGCACAAGCCTCCAGACAATTTATGGAGCAGACCATACACAACAGCAATGCCACTTCCTCAACATTATACATTAACACTGCAGTCCATTAACTATGAAAACCACCAAGACAGCCAGAGAGAAAATACTGTATTAAAACGTGAATAAAGAAGCAATCTCTACAGCAACAAGAAAGAGGGGGAAAAAACTGTCTGCAAGGTACAAATAAAGTAGTATTTGCATTAATCCTTTCCAGCATTTAACTGATAGTTGCCTGCCAGAGAAGAAGGGGGAGGGGGGAAAAGTTGAAGCAGGAAATGTGCCAAGTTCAGCACTTTTGGACGCAAACTCCCATCAACTGATTCCTGGCACAAAAGTGTGACCCATATACAAAAGCTGCCAAAAAAGCAAAATATAAACAATCCACCACTTATATCTCATCCTGCAAAGCAGAAGGGATATCAGCATTTAAGAAGAGGGTATAACATCCACTTTGAAACCACAGAGACACGATCTCAGCCTGAGAGGAATTACAAAACAAGAGTCAAGCAAGTTAAAAAAAAAAAATTATATATATATAACAAAATCATTTTAAGCACCACGTACCATTGCAGTGTATTGCATTAAATAAACGAGATCTTGAAATCTTTAACACACACCACCGGGCCGTTGACTTCACATTTTCCGGGAAACAAATCTATTCTTTTCTCAAGGACTCGGTGTGTTGGGGTCTTTTTCTTGTTTTTTTTTTATTTTTTATTTCCAGAAGTGGCCTTCTGCCTTGTTTTGAGGTGGGGTTTGGTTTTTGTTTTGTCTGCTGTTGTTGTTTTGTTTTTTTGGGGGGAGTATTATTATTTGCTCAGTCTGGCTTTTGGGTTTGTTTTGGGTTTATTTTGTTGCCGTTTTTTTGCTCGACACGGAACGGGATGAAAATTCTTGGCCGGAGCGAGGGAAGAGGCGGTGAAATCACAGCCTGCGGGCAGCGGGCAGCCCCCCCGCCCCCGCTCCTCCTCCTCTCTTCCCAGTCGTCCTTCCTCCTCCGAGCCGCCAGGTTGGAGAGCACGTTTCGGGGGCGACCGACTTGAACGCGGTCCAAGAAAAAAATTTTAGGGTTTTTTTTTTGTACTTTTATATATATATATACACACACATACACGTATCTATAAAATATATATACATATAGATGTGTATGTCACGGCCTCTGCGCGTCGCTGCACGCGTCCCCCCACCCCTCCCCTCCCCCCCGCCGGGCGCTGCGCGGAGCGGGCGGGCGGTGCGGGCGACCGGAGGCGGCCCGGGCCTCCTTGCGGCCTCGGCGACAGGCTCCGCCGCCGGTCGCCTGTCGCCGCCGGTCGCCTGTCGCCGCCGGCGCGGATTGCGCGGCTCTCCGCTTCCGCCTGGCGGCTGCCGCACGCAGCGGTGCCGCCGCGGCTATTTGCATATTAGGAGGGCGACAGCCAATGGGGAGCGCGGGGCGGGGCGGGGCGGGGCAGGCAGCTCGTGGCGGGGGCGCCCGGCAGCGGCGGCCGCGGGGCCGGCGGGCGGGTCCGGTCCGGTCCGGTCCGGTCTCTGCGCAGGGCAGCCCGGCGGGGGGGCCCGGGCGGCGGGAGCCGGTGTCACCCCGGAGGTCGGCAGCGCCGCGGTTCCCCCGTGGGGCGGCAGCGGGCGGCGGGTTGCCCGCAGGCTGCATCTCGAACGCTGCCAGAAAGAAAGAGGCTGCCGCGGGCGCGGGTGAGCACGGGCAGCGCGGTGGTGGGGCCGCCGCTGGCTCGATTTCGGTTTCTTGCTGCGTGCGTTCGTATCAAGTCCCCCGACCCTCTCGGGAGGACTAAGGGTGTAACGACAATCCTACCAAGCAGGGCACGCGCCGGGCCCTGGACGGGATGATGAACGTCGGCTGGGAGAGTGGAAGCGTTAAATCGCTTGCTACCGCATCTTAAATTTTAACATGAGTACCAAAATACTTTCGTTTAGCCCTCACAGGCCACGCTTGCCGAGTACATTTCTTCACACATACTTCAATGAAAGGCTTTTGCAGACAGGTTATGTGATTTCGTGGCTCCAGATGCCTTTTGTAAACTGTCACATCACACGACTCCCTCCCTGCAGGATTAACTTCACTCCGGAGGAATTGTTCTCTAGTCCAAACCTGAAGGCAGTAAGGCACCTCGCAGAGGAAGGATTTCGCGTCTAAAGCTACAGAATTCCTACAGAATTCAGGCACTTGCAATGAAATAAATAAAACTGCATGAGGCGAAAGTGTGTGAAGAGTTTTAATCAGCCAGATAACAAATACATTCCTTCCTGCTAAAAATTGTTTGCCAAGTACAAACTCTAAAGAATCTTCGTAATTGCTTGGAGACCATTGCTGGGAACAGGAGGGCCTCTCAGAAAGTCAATTTTCTTTTGTTTGATTCAAAACCAAAACATTCTAAGCTCTAAAAATACATTCTATGCCTAGAATGAAGCACAAATTGCCATGAAATAGGAAAAAAAAAAAAGAAGCTTTCAGACTTAAGAACAATCACTGTGGGGTTTTTCTGGTTCTTTTATGAAGAAACCAAACCTAGAAAAATTAAGTTACAAATTTGTCTGTTTGGTGAATTGGGGAAACGATTGTTCATGCTATGTGTGGCACAGATTTTGTAAACTTTATGACAGCCAGTCAGTCGAGTGGAGAGCAGACCTTTCTCCATGCCGGAAGGAACCTGTGGGTGTTGATTTTTTAAACTTTTTTAAATTTTTTTTTCTTTGGTATAGAATTCAAGCTTTGAATCAGAGAGTCACAGACAATTAACGATTTGCGCTGGTCATCAATGCTTAACAGAGTTTGTTACAAGAACTTTGGCAATATTTCATGATAGATTTCCAGGCTCTTTGTTGCTCCTTAGGTTTAATTTTGGTGCTGCTGTTGTGACTGCTGACAAAGATTCAAGTTATAGTAGACAGGCCCATTACTCTCTGCAGCTTTCCCTTTTTTGTTGTTTGTTTTTGTTGAGCCTGTATAGTTACTAAGCCTAACTCTGCAGGTGATTTAGCAAACAGGAACTTTTTATATTATGTTAAATAAGAGAAATAATGGCATCGGGGAAAGCAATGGATATTGCAGTCTTTTAGAAAGAAAAATTATGTTACCCAAAGCTGCCATAGTTACTCAGTTTAGTTTAAGCCTAGATTGTTTCTCATACGCAACTTTCTTGAACATATTTTTAAGTTCAAATATTATGTTACGTATCATTTCCATTGCCTTTGATTTCTCAATTGTATAGCACTAGCATGTCTTGATTATGGCTTGCTTTTCCATAAATACAATCAAAGGCACTTATATTTTGTAACAGGCTGACCTTAAGTTCTGTTGATTCTGGATTTTTTTGGTCTTCTGAGGTTATACATCTGTATACTTGATACTTCTTAATGGTCACAATGGATGAAACATGGAAAGACTGTAAATAGTTTTCCTCTGTGGATAATTGTTACGTACTCAGTTATTTATCTGGATATGAGTAGATAACAATCTGAAGGGAGGTAGACTTACTTGCAGAATTTCCACTAAAACAAAAAACAATCAAAGAATTATTTGACATCTTTATAACAGGATTTGTAAGAAATTTGTCAAGACTTATTTTCAAAGCTGCTTCTATAATTTGCTTTATTAAAATATCTGTATTTTCAAGGTTTCCTCACTAATCAACAGGACAGGAAAATAAAATGAGTGAAAGAGGATCTGGCATATTGATGGTTCAACAGTAAAGTCTTTGAGTAGCTCAGTCACAGAATAGACCGAGTAAACAAGGATCACATTAAGCGACAATGCGGTAGGCAGAATCTCAGTACAGTTCAGCTGTGTGCATGAGGGTACAGCCGTCCTCATGCATAACAGGACAACTGAGAAAACCAGGTAGCTTTGGCTAAATACATCATTTTGCACATGTAAAAAACTGCTCTCGCCCCACCAGCTTTCAAGTAGGAGCTTCACATTTTTCAGGGAAGGGCTACTGTAGCTAAAAAGGTGCCGCTTGCTATTCCTCCAGCAACCCGTTCGGGTTCATCTGAGCAACGCGCCACGGAAAATCCACGATTTGCACATGTGCATGACACTTGCTCATTTTTTCTGGAAGTTCATACTTTTGCCATGCTGCTCTTTATAGGCTCCTGGCCCTGCAGAGCCTCCTGCATAGTTTCCTAGCAACTAGGCAGAATTATAACTCTGAGTTTGGCACCCACAAAATGGTTTCTTCTGCTGCTTCCCCCGGGCAAGTACTCTGTGGTCTAGGGTAAAACGCACTGGGCAAAGAGATGGGGAGTGCTGGTCAGCAGGCTTACAGAGACTGGTGTTAGTAATTCCTTGTACTGCCAAGCAAAGCCTGGACTTCCCACTCGCCGTGGCAAGGACAAGCGCTGTTCGTTCCCAGCCCTGCTCTGGCATATTCGGTAAGGGAGAATTCAAGGAGATTTTGTAAAATTATTTCTCAAATCCTGAGGCCTGGGCAAGCAGTAGCAAAGTTGTTACCGATTACAGCAGACCAGATTTTTCACTTTGGATAATAAAGCAACACAGGAGAGGAAATACGGCATACACAATTTTAGTCAGCAGCAAGTCTCCCTTTCCTTGTCCAGGAAAGCAGCTGCAGAATCCTTATGCACAGCATCTATTTCTGCCTAGTTAATAGTCTCATACTATGTACTTTTATTTGTTTAATCCTGTTCTTCTATTAAAATATGTTGGAAGCACTATCACAACATCACCACACAACCACATCATCACCAGAACAAATTAAAAGAAGATTAGGAGATTACAGAGTGAAGCACTAAAAAGGTATAAAATTTCCTATACGTTCCATACAACAGACTGCCTTCAGTTCTTCAACTGTCCTTAATAATATGGCAAAGTATAATTTTTTTCCCCAGAGCCTTGCCTCTCTCGATACACAGGATTGCTGAGGAACTGTAACATCATTGTTTTTAATAAAAAAAAAATAGCTGAGGCTTAATGGTAGCATTTAAATGGCATACAGAGCCTTTTGAGTTCACACCTCGTTAAGGTGAACAGGAAGGGAAGGGGTGCACATCTTTGTTGTTACTTTTGCCTTGCAGCATTTTCAGCCAAGCTATGTGAACAGACCAGCAGCACATTAACTGACTTTGTAGCAGCTGTATTTTTGTAGCAGGTTTTTTTTTTATTTTTTTTTTTTAAGTTTAGAAATTGCAGAACGTTGTGAAATGGAGCCAGGGCAGGCCCTTAGAGGACAATTATTTTGGTTTCCTATTTTTTGCAAACCAGTCTACCAGATCCAAGTCTCCTTCTTGCTCCAGTTAGGGGGTCTCTTTCCACTGAACTTCGCATAGTCCACTGTTTCTGAGATGGGTCCTACAGCATCCAAATCGACTTGGCAGAATATTTCTTGCTCTGGGCACAAGCATGCTTACTTAAGCTGACCAAACCCATATGTGAATGTGCACCTGAAGAGCTGCACGTGGCCCATACTCCTGTAACAGACTCTAACTATGTTGCAATTACATAGGTGATCAGATTTGGTCCTAGGATAGGTTTGGCACTAGGATTTCTGAGCATGTCTTCCAAGGTTTTTAGCACTCATCAGCTTGAGACCATGTTTCAAAATGGTCAGAGGAGGAATTTCTCTGTCACTCTCAAGCTCCTGTGAAAAAATGCTTCTAGCCTGCTAACCCAGCTTCTCACTTTCATTTCTGTCCTTTCCTGTTATATCAGCCTGGAACTGGATCAACCACTCATGAATGGGGCTTTAGCGTTCTTGTAGCAGGATGCAGAAGAGATTAGGGAAGGCAGCAAAGGTTATTTTCATATGAACATCTTTTACACTGGGATCTCCAGAAAAAAAATGGAGGAGAGCTTATTTCTGCCGATGGGTTGCTGATGTGACAGTCTGGCAGACACCTATTGCACACCGCAGTCACTATGGGCTCTCTATAGGCACACCGGTATGACAGCTTGTGCAAAAGAAAGCTGTCCTCTCAGCGTGTAGTCTTGGGACATTCAGCATTTCTGCATGAAAAAGAAATACGCATGAGGCTTGACCGCAAACCTCTCCTGCCCCCCATCTGCAGGATCCGCCCATGAGGGCAGACATTTTTGTCCAGAGTGGGGGATTTTGCCACCTGGTGGCTTTTTCATCCAGACTTCTACAGGTCTGTGTCATTATGGTGTCAGCAAGACAGCTGAAGATCTTACGGTAGCAAAGATTTTTTACGTGATTGATGATCTTGTTCCTGTTGCTAATGTGCTTAAAATAATAGCTAAGGTTTGAGAGAATGGGCTTCACAAACTGCTCTGCAGCCAGTGTTACGATGTGGATACTGTGCTTTACAGAGAAAACCTAGCTATCTCAGCCTGAAAGACAACACAGGCTTCTGTCACCTACAGAGTAGAAAGATGACCAGCATGATGCTGTCCCGGAGATGACATTTACCAGTTTGAACAGCAGGGATCTTACTCCCTCCCAAGAGTATGGATGTTGGCAAGACATGTGTGTCATTTTAAGAAACACCTCTTGCCCCCTTCATGCTGGTATCGCTTCAGCCAGCAGAATACTGGCAGCTGGAGGAGAGTGATAAAGTGTGAACTCAGCAGGTTAAAGAAAAGACAGTCCTTCTTACCAAATCACTTCTGGATAAAAGCGTGGCCAGTGTCATTTCTACTTCTGCCTTCTGCAGTATCCTGCACAACGTCTCCAAGGAAAAGGACCGCCAAGGCTCTCCACCAGTTTTCAAGGCACAGTAGACCTGAGACAGGTGGCTGGAAAGTGTGCTTGTCATCAGTGGGGCAGAGTCCAGTAAGCAGGGAAAGAACTTAAGGAAAGCACTGTCTGCACTCACCCTTGCATTGCTTGTAATGTGCAAAAGAAAATGTCATACTATGGAAATAAAATGGGACATGGCACAGTCCTCCAGCGCCCATGGATATGTTTTCCATTGCTCTTTTGACAATCAGGAAACTGAATATGTTAGAGTCTTCCCGACTTCTTCTTCTCTCCTGAACATTCACATGTCTGGGAATACCTGTGAAGATTGCCTAATCAATTTATTAAACAATTTAAAAAATACTAAAATAAAAATATTAGGAATAATGTGTTATTTAAGCATTTTTAGAACCATTACAGGCATTCCAGCTGATTATAATAACAATTTTTAAAGATGCAGCTTTGCTATGCCAGTAAGTCCTGGTGGTACAGTCACACTGGTGGTTGAGAAGGATTTCTGAAGGGGACTACTTCCCTTTGACCACACACCAATGCGCTGTGTGGGAACAGAGTGAATGGGGAGCAGTACCTACTTCCAGACCTGGAATAATAGAAAATCTTGTACTCTCTGGAGGCTGCACTGGCTGCACAAGAAGACAGCATGTAGGAGAGGGCACCAGTAAAATATTGGAGGTGGTTATGCTTCAGGAGTAGGAACCCTTGCCTTGGAAACTGTGGTAGTGACCAGCCACTTAGCTCCTTTCTCTCTTCTGCACACCTTGCTGCATGCCCTTCCAGCCCTGGTCAGAGAGCTGTATTTCAGCTTTTCTAAAGAGAGGTCGCTTTACCTTCCTCCTTTTCCATAGCTTGCTTTTTTTTGTAGTCATTGCTCTTCCTCACTTCACTGGCTTAAATGTTCATCCAACTTCTGTCCAGACTTGATGTGTACTTCATGCATCTATGAGCCCTTTTATCGTACTCTGTTGATTCTGCTTTGCTTATTGACCCAATCTAAGGAAGAGGAAAGTTCCTCCAGGAAAAATGAAGAGCAAATAATTTGTCCTCTATTTAAAGAAACAAAAGAATTGCTCCTTTGTATTCTACGGCATGGCAAGACCACAGACCTCTTCCTTTATCCCTGAGCAACCAGGTTCCCAGCTCATAGGTGCATTATGGGAGGGATTTCAGATTAGTTTCTTAACTGACTGGAAAGAGAAGTCAGGGAAAATGGACTGAGAGGTCATTCCAGGATGTCAGTAAGGAGAGATTACTAGTAAGAAGACAAGTAACTTTCTCAGGTGTAAAAAGCTCTGCCTGTCACTGCATGAGCCGCTGAGTAAAGAGCATACCATGGTAGAGAGAGGGCTGGTGAGCTACAGGAAGTTTGTTCTGGCCAAGGAGCCTACTGAGTGTTGATATTTTAAACTTTAAATGCTAAAGGCAAATACTAGCATCCTGAGTAGGGGAGGGGGAGAATTTAAGCAGCCATTGACAGGAGACTAAGGTAAAGTTTTGCAGAGACTGTCAAATTTATTCTCTCCTCTCCCAGGATGTGAGGTTGTGAATGGACAACATCAAGGAAGCCAAATTCCACAGTCTTGGGTGGAGATTTTTACTACATGCAAACATTGGTGATCTACAGTCTGGACTTAGAGACAATGTTTTAGGAGTATCACTCTACACTGCTGTACTGCTGTGAATGTTACAGGGAGCCCTGTCTGGAGAAACAAGAAGCTGTAGTGGCTAAACCAAAAGTCACAGTTTTCTTTAAAAAAATAAAATCTTTAGGTCAAAAGTAGATATTTGAGGCAGTCCTAGGGACCCTTCAAGCTCACCATAGTCATGGCTGTACACGTGCACAGCAAGGTGTGTCGTTGCCATATTTTGCTGCAATTGCAGTTCTTCACTGGATTTATAATGGCACACCCTGAAATCACAGCAGGCTTTCTCACCTCCATCTCTGAATGTGCCTTACTGTCAGTGTTAATTTTCTGTGCACCTACCAAAATTAAACTGTAAACCACAATCACATCAGGGGGTAACCAAACCCTGTGATGAGCCTGGTGTTGTCAAGAGCTGGTTAACCTCAGTAGCATGTCCAAGGTGAGACAAGCATGTAAAAATAGAATGAGCTGCATGACAGGAGAGTTACATGTGTATAAGCCACAAGTGACCACAGGTAATTTGTGTTACGTAGAAGTAAGCCACGAGAAGGAAGGAGACTGGAACAGTACAGGCCCAGGGAACTGCAGTGCAGCACTGAGGAGCTACCACAACCTGGCATGAGGGTTTTGGACTTCAGCAGCAGCCACTCCATATAGTGAGCTTCTCAGAGACCATTTTAAAATGAAACCCATACCCTGCCTGTACCAGCAGCTGGACAAGCAATCCTGGCTCTCACGGACATGTAAGTTCAGAGCAAAAAATTTTATTTGAAAGTATGTAAGCTAAAATGTAAGTCCTGCTTCGTACTTTAAACATCCAGTGAATTTTCTGAAAGGCTGCGTTTTGTGTTCAGAGGAAGACTTCCTGGCATGTTAATAGTTTTTACTAGACACAGGAAATTTGAGTTCCAAAGGCGACATTTTCAGAATGTTTTGAACATATGGAAAACAAGGTTATAATGGAACTTCTCTGTAGCTTAGTCATACCCTGTAGTTCTTTGAATACTCTGAATATAGAGACACATGCACTCAAGTTAATAAGGTAAGACTATTAATCTTCCTGTTAACCAGCTGAACTGATTGATGAGGTAATATATTTTGCAGTACAATATGCATTAACACAAGCAGGTAATGGAGCAGGACAGCACTCGGCTCTGGAGTAGAGGAAGTAGGGAAAGTCAGATGAGTATGCGACTGCCAGCAGCAGGAGGTCAGTCTAGGCCAAGAGCCGCTCTGTCTGACTAGGATGAGCAAAGGCAAGCTTTGTCACAAGAGTGGTACTGATTGCTAAGGCAAAACCAAAGCAAAGCAAGTTCCACCTCTTTCTTTATCCTCCCAGCCCCCACCCCCATCATCTCTATCATTAGCCCTCCCTGTCTTCCCTCTGCTTCTTACTGAGCCTCAGAAAGGAAAATACGTTGGAAGTAGGAGGAGCTGAAGCAGCAGGAAGGTGTGTAAAGGGCATGGGGAAAGCTCTATCAGACTTTACAGTGTGTGAAGGAAAGTAATACATGAGCCTTTCCAAAGAAGGTGGCAAAATTAACTTACAGCCTGTAAGTAGAAACACTACCCATTTTTCAGTAAAGAATGTATTTTACATAAATGCATATGTTCTTGCTCTCTGTATAGAGGTGGAAATGTGGGTTGGTAGATTAGAGGAAAAAACATGATCAAGCAGTGCTTTCCCATTACAATGTTATGTGGTGTTTTCTTCTGCACCAGTGAAAGGGGTTTCCTTTTTCCCTAATGGATTTACTTTCCCTTCCTAAACCACATCCTCTTGTGTTTTCTGTGAAGTTTTGACAGATAAAGTTTTCTGGGAAAGCACGGGCTTCTTTGTTTCTGGTATGCATTGTGCCTACAACTCTTGTGGACTCAATTCAGGAATAGGATTTGTTTAAATGTCTTTTTTCATTACTACTCCGTTTTTATGGCCGAGCTGTGGTAGTGGAATGGACAACATCAGAATTCAGGCTCCACCTGCACCAGCAAAGCTGCAGTGCGTCCTAACACCTCTCCCTGAAGGCAGGGTGAAGACTAAAGCCAGGCCACACCAGCAGGACCCAGCATCTTCCCTAAGCCAGCGGTGTCCACACAGAGAGGTCTATCCTACCTAAATTGCAGTCCAGACCAGGATGGTCCCAAGCCCATCCCCAGCAGCCACCCCGGGGCCTGGGGCAAGTTGCTGCCCCCATGGCTTGGACCAGAGGGGAGGCCACCCTCTTTTAGCCCAGGGGGAGACAGGGCCAGCGACTGTGGTGGGGAAGGCCCCACGGCAGCCGATGCGGGGCCGCAGTGCCATACTGCCTCTTCTCACCCCATACCTGCCACCGCACAGCAGACAGGCAGAGGTGCCATGGCCGGAGGGGAGGCGACCACAGAACGGCGTGGCAGGGCAGATGCATGGCACCCATGGGCTCCACTCCTTCCCCTGCCGGAAGCATCTTTTTTTTTTCCTTTCTTTTTTTTCTGTTTGTTTTAATTTTATTGTGTTTCCTACGCTGTGGGAGGGAGCCGCGGCCAAAAATAATGTTGCCAAGCCAAGGGGATTGGCACATGCTGCCTGGAGTCTGCAGCAGCAGCGGAGGCTTTAAATAGACCAAGCCCTGGCTGCAGGCTGCTCCTGTAGGGCTGGCAGCCGTGCGCCAGCAAGGGGGGACTCCAGCTGAGAGTGCAGGATGAGCTGCACCTCGCTGCCCCCGTGCCCACACCCATGGGGTGTCTCACCCCCACCCGTGTGCAGCCCCCCAGCCGCCCCCAGCTCCCTGCTCGCCCCCGGGGCAGGCTAATGGGCTGCGATGGCTGGCAATGTGATCCATCCCCCGGAAACAACTCTGCAGTTACTAGAAATCTGTCATCAATAAAGCTGTGGTGGCCTGGTGGCAGCACGTGTGTGGGGGGAAGCCTCAGCTCCAAGTGTTACACGTGTGGAATGCCAAGTGTGGTGAGAACTAGCCCAGGGAGGCATTATTGGGGATGGCTCCACAGCCCCGCTGCCACAAAAACTGCACAGTGCTGTTATTTCATCAGATGTTGACCACCTGTGAATTTTCCAAGATAAAGCAGATACGTGATTTCTCTCTCCTCATCCCTTCCCCAACCCAAAAATAATCCCTGTGGACAACTCCCACCACCCCTAAGTAAACAAGAACCTCGTAGTCTGGCAAGCCGAGTCAACCCTTCCTCCTTGGGTGACAGTGGCATGGGGCAGGGCAACGAGCAGGAACGTCCAGCCCCCCGTTTTGTAGCAGTGCACTATAAAGCTGCCTCCTGCAACTGTGTGACATGTAGGAGGGCCCCAAAACCAGCCCCTCTGAAGCCTGCAGCCTGCAGTGCTCTTCGGTGGGGGAATATCTCCCGCTGCCTAGTGCTTGGCGTGCAAAGCAAGCGGTAACTCCTGCAAAGCTTCAGCGCTGAGCTGCCGTCTATTTGTTCCTTCAGATTAACTCCTTCTGTCTCCTTCTGCCTCTCAGCCTTTACTCCCTCGGCCCCCTTTATTTCTGTCTTACAGCAACCGACGATTATTTCGCTCTCCCGGGGGGTGAGGGCCCCTCCCTCCCCTCCAGCCGCAGAGGGGCAGAGGCAGCCGGTGGGACAGGGGCAGCCCGTCCGGGGGGGCGGCGGGAGGCACTGCAGGCGGCCGCTCCCGGCAGCATCTTTCCGCACTGTGTTTTGCGGCCTCTCACCGGTTCCGCTCGGCACCCTCGCTGCAGGGCAGTGTGGCTTGTCCCTCCTGGCGCTTTCGAAGGCTGCCCGCGCACTTTCTCCACTTGCTAGCTTCGTTTCCTAACTCCAGATCTGCTTCCTCCCCACAGCCCCAGTCTCCCAAATAGACGACCTCCAGAAGTGGGTCGGTTTCTCCCAATTTCACCCAGTGTATGCGCATTCCCTTGACTCTCTTGCTGCTGTCGTTGTTATTCTGAGCACAGTACAACCGGGTATTGCGCGGTCCTAAGAAAGAGCAATACTTTCAGTATGATACCAATTGCTTACGTAGGATGAAGAAAAAAGCAGTTAACATGAATATAAACTTAGGATACAAGAGACACATGTTGGCCGTTTCCTCTCTGACATCCCCGTGTTACTTTTACGGCGGACCGCAGCCCCGCTTACGAGTGTCCCGAAGGGTACTCTTTGGAGGACAATGGCACAGAACAGGTAGGGGCGCCGCGGCCCCGCCTTTAAAGAGCCGACTGCTTGTTTTTCTCTCCCTCGCCGATAGACACACAAATCACGGAGAGAACAAGGAAATGTTCAGCCTCTTAGGTTTCACCAGCTGAAAAAAAAAAAAAAAAAAAAAAAACAAAACCAAAACAAACAAGACAAAAAAACCCACCCTCCACTTGCAGCCTCAGCCGCGTTAGGAAAGTTTCCACTCGCGATAGCAGCTGCAAAGCTGGCTGATCGATCGACTGGTATTTTTCACTAAAATTCAGGTATTTAAGCCCGAAATGATGAGTGCGCCGAACCTTCTGCCGCCGCCGCCCTGCCCCCGAAAACAGCCCACCCAAACAAGCCGCAAACGGGCTCGGTCCGCCGCCACGAAACCCGAGCAGAGCCGGAGGGAGCGTCGGCAGCAGCGGAGCGGTCCTCAGCTTTTGTCTCCGTACGCTGCCTTCTTCCTTTCTCTCCTTCCAAACTTTTGGGCGCTCGCTCTGAGCTGTATTTATAGACCTGGAGCCCACGGCTGTATTTTTCCTTGTGCCTCCCTTGGCTTGGGCTTAAGTCACTGGCAGGGAAAATAAAAAGGAGGCAGGCGGGCGGGCAGACAAACAGGAGGACGGAAGGGGAAAAGAGCTGGAAGTCCCGCGGAGGGGACGCAGAGGGAGGCTGGGGCAGGCGGCCGGCGGTGCGGGACTCCCCCCTGCTCCCGGTGGACGAGGGAGAGGTAACGGGGGAAGGTCCGGCCCCGGCTCGCTGGGTGGGGAGAGGAAAGAATACTCTTGCCTCCGGGGAAGGGGGAGGTCGGGACGGCCGCCCCATCCCGGTGGGGGGGCTCGGAGGGGCCGAGGGTGGGGAGAGCTGGTGTTTGTGTCTGGGGCGGGGGACGACGACGCGGTGTTTGCAAGAACCTGTGCTGTAGGACCAGGTGAAAATCAAGTGCGGACGAGGGGGACTCGGGCTGCCGCCCGCCCCCGCCGGGGAGGCTGGAAAGCCGGTGCCCGCTGCCGGAGCGGCGACCCGCCTGGAGGCGGCTGGCGGTAGCCCGGGGCCGAGCCCGCACCAGGGGTTCGGCGCCGGCCTCGGGGGCCGGCGGGGGAGGGCCCGGGGGCAGCGGGACGGCGGCGCTGAGCGGGGATGCCCGAGGGCTGCGGCGGGAGCCGCGGCGCCCGGGGGCCGCCGGGGGAGCCCGGCAGCGAGCCCCGGGGCAGCGCGGCTCTCCGCGGCGGTGGGAGGCTGTGCGGAGCCGCTGGGGAGCAACACCGCTCAGCTGGGCTGCCGTGGGCTATTTCTTCTACAACGTCTCTACTGTGCTTTAAACAGTCAAACCCTTTAAAAACAAACGCCACGCCGCTCACAAGAATAGGGAAGTAACAGCTCCCTGGAAACGTGTTTATTGGAAAAGGGGAAAGCTTTCCCTGCCTGCATAAAAAGTGGTCGGGGGATTAAAAACGTGGGTGTTTTGGGTTTTGCTGTTGTTGTTTTGCTTTTTGTTTTTATTTTCCCCTACGGTCTGCAAGGAAAGAAGCTCTCTTTTCGCGCAGCGTGGACGGTGAAAGTCTCCAACATGGCACCAAATATCTCAATAACGTGGGTGGTGTAATCGTCGTGTTGTTAAGCATTTCCTTATTGACGTGCACCACGTTTAGCCTCTAATCTCCGAAATGGATGTCAAAGCAGTTTCTGACATCTTTAGAGAGCCTGTCCTGCAGGTAAGTAAAAAATGTGAAGCTGTGGAAGGAACTTGCTTTGGGGCTGAAAATGAGACTTTCGGGTTTGACTTCGAGTGGCAGAACGGCTGGAGCAGCAGGATTACACTTGGCTGTGCAGTTTGGCATTATTATGACCTTGTTCAAACGCATTCTGATGTGCCATGAGGAAGGTATAAAATTAGGTTAAAGCTCCCAACAACCCATCAAATCCCGTTCAGAGCCCCGGCTCTGGACTCAGGCTTGTTTAAATCACTGACACTTTAGAACAAACCCCTTTCACCCTTCAACTCTCCGGGCAGATTTTTCTGTTTGATTACATTAATAATTTAATTTCTATTCCCTACCGGCCCTTCCAAGTGGGCAAATCAACCCCCTTCCAACACGGGTGGGGACTGTTATTTTTAGCTCGTTCGCTGGAACAAAATGTTCCAACACTCCCTGCTTTGAATCTCATTGCGGTTTGACTACTCTTTGATATTTAAGACCGTCGGTTTTCCTTGTCAAACTACCTGTTATAGGAAATGGCTCCCCTAGCTTGGCAAATCACTCTCAACAAAGTAGACAGGAGCGTTTGCCTAAGTAAAGAAACGTTTCAAAAATGTTGCAGGGAAATACCCGATATATTAAACTGGTAAATCTTCCGTAGGTGCTACGCTTATGATGACCCTAACGATGTGCCCAGCTATCAAAATAAGTAAGAACTGATCAAAATATTGCCATGCCTTCTTGTCCCCTTGATAAATACATTTTGTCGGCACTTGCTGAACAGTTTTTGGGAGTTCCATATGCACTTCATAAACAGCACTAAAAATGCGGGTCCGGTTCAAATACCATTTAAATAGCCCTGCTCCCCCTTCCCAGCTGCAGTTCTGCAGCTACTGTTTCAGTAACAGAGTACTTTAAAGTGTGTTTAAATATTCCCCCCCCCCCCCCCCCCCCCCCCCCCGCGTCGTCCGGGAGCTTCCAGCTGACACTGCTACTGTGTCCATTTTAAAAACGTGTCGCTGTGTGTTTAGCTACAAGCAGTCCAACATAAATGCAAATAGCGCTATGAAGGGACACAACAAAGTAGGTGGGAAGGGAAAGGGAGAAATCCACTTCTGTCAAGTGATGCCTCCTAAAGAGTGAATTAGAGTAATTCAGACTTTAAAAACTAGCGCCCTTGAGATTATAATGCCATACGCATTTATATGTACGCATAGGTACAGTCTGAGGTGTAGAAATGGTAACAGGAGTTTTAAACTTCATGGCTGCAGATTTGGAAAGTTCTCATACCACTTGCGCCTGGACATCCGCACACATTAGCAAAAACACTGCATTGAAGAAAGTGCCTGATCACTGCGATCTTCTTCACAGGATTTTTTGTTGCCGCCAAGGGTATCCTCATGTAGGACGCCCTTCGCGGCCAGGGGCCAGGGACTGAACGAAATTAAATGAATAAAATAAGTGCAAACTAGTCTTCTTTGCACAGAGACGTTGAAATATGTGTAAGGGGAGCGTCTAGAAAAGATGAAAATCCGAGTTTTGCAGCTCCAAATCATTACCTTCTCAGCAACAGAACACCGTCATTGCGCACGAGAGAAAGGGGCAAAATCCTGCTCGTTTAGTGATTGTTGTTATGACAGGGAGCAATAACTGCCCTGTTATAAAAATAGTGTTTGTTATGAAGAAACTGATTGAACAGCCATCCGGATAAACATTCCCTGAGTCTGACAAGCCTACTGTCTTCGTGATGTTTTGTGTGCTGCTAACCCCCCTGTCCTTTTCAATCGTTATTGTCTTTTTTTTTTTTCTTGTAATTATGCACATTGTTTCCCACTTACCCTAGTTTCAGCACTAAGGCTCCGAAATTGCACAGAGAAATAAAAGAAAGGCTATTTTTTCCTGTATGTGCTCATCGATATATTCAATACCTATTCTTATTGTGCAGTAACCTTTTCGTATGATTGTACCAAGCCCACTCAAACATTACAGTCTCTAATTCCTCTATATTTGTAGTGCATCTTAGTTGCTTTTTCCCGGTTCTTGAAGAATAGTGATATACTCTCTTTGACAGGTAGGGAAAACCTACAAAACCGGAGTGCAATACTGACATTGTTCCTCAAGTTAGGCGCTTTCTTTTTGTATCGCTATTTAACTCTGCTGTAACAGCCAGACGGACCGGTGTATTTAAAAGAAGCGGACTCCTTGGGTGTATGCGAGCAGATAATGAGAGGTACACGTATGGAGAGCCTCCGCCGACACCGAGAGCGCAGGGGCAGCGGGTGTCCTGCAGCCTCGCTACCTCTCCGCTCCCTGTCGCCAGCTCCACTCCAGCAGAAGCACTGGCACGAACCGCAGGCTGCAGCCCGCAGCAGCGCTTCTCAAAAAGGATAGTAAAAACGGAGGCAGCGAGCGACAGAGCATTCGTCGCAAATGCGTTCCCAGCCCCACACAATAAAGAGACTCCAGCCTCCATGAAGAGACTAAATATAAAGTAAGAAGCCCACAACCACAACGCAGGACATAGTTTGGGGGGTGGTGGGGAGCGGGGGGACGTGCGTCTTTTGTTCGCACGGATGCGCTCGGGAAGCTTCATTTCAGCTCTGCCGTCGTATTTGTTGCCGGATTACCACGGTGAAGGCGGCCGGGTTTTGCGAAGGCGGCGGCCCCCCCCCCCCCCCCCCCCGCACGCCCCCGCGTACATCTTTCCGCGCACGCACAGCCTCCGCCTCGAGAGCACGGGGAAATCTTCCCGAGACCTTACCGACCACCTCCCGCAGCGTTAGGTCAGCGGGATTTCTGCGGTTACCGCGGCCGACCTGCC
Source organism: Aptenodytes patagonicus (assembly GCF_965638725.1). Lineage (NCBI taxonomy): Eukaryota > Metazoa > Chordata > Aves > Sphenisciformes > Spheniscidae > Aptenodytes > Aptenodytes patagonicus. The sequence goes on from NC_134982.1 coordinate 36,433,966, forward strand.
CCACTGCCTCTGCACCTGCCCGGGCGATGCCCTTCGGCTCCCGCCCGCAGGTCCCGCCCGTCCCCGGGCACCCCGGGGAGCGCGGGTCGGCGCTCCGCGCCGGCGGCTCTCGCAGGGCAGCGGCGCAGCCTTCCCGGTCCTTTACGGACCATTTCGTGGCTTTTAGCCATCTATTCTCAAACGCAGACGGGTTTAAAAACCCCGCTGACAGAGCCGGTGGAAGCGCGGCAGCGGTATTCCAGCGAGGCCGGCGGCAGGCGGGCGGCGGTCCCTCTGCCGGGGCGGGGGCGCCGGCTGCCCCGGGGGGTCCGCACGCCATCCCCCCCCTCGCCCCCACCCCAAAACCCAGCTGCCGCTTTCCCCCGCCCCGCGCCCCGTTGTGACCGCCGGCCCGGGCTCGACCGGGATTATTTTTAGGACGCCCGAGGCTTTCACCCCCTTCGGAGGAAAAGTCGCCTAATTTGGTCAGAGCCTCTCCGTGCCACCGGGCAGAGGTGGGGAGCGCTCCCGCCCTTGTGGCAGGGCACGGCTTCCCCGGGGCCACCGGCGACACCTCCGGCCGCCACACGCGGGCAAGGCGCCGCCGCCGCGCCAGCCCCGAGCCCCGAGAGCCGCCGCCGCGTTGCTGCAGGGCCCGCCGCGGGCGGCGGAGGGCGCCGGGCGGCGTTGGGAGGGCGCAGCCCCGGGCGCGGCACATGCGCGGCCGCGCAGCGCAGCGCGGCCCCCGCGCGCCCCCTAGCGCCGCCCGCGCGCCTCCGCGGCCCCGGCACCGCCCGCTCGCGGTGTGGGGCTCGGCCCCCGGCTGTAGGGGTCGGCCCCCCAGCTGCGGGGCTGCCGCCCCAGCGGTGGGGCTCGGCCTCCTGCCCGTGGGGCCCGCCCTGCCTACCTGCCCTCCTCTCTTGCAGCTCTGGGTCCCCACCCACCTGGATGGGGGGCCCAGGTTGCCCCCCGTCCCGCCCAGGCCACAGCACCTCCCCAGGGGAGCCTGGTGGCGGCTCTGGGGCCGGGCGTTGACCCCACAGGGCCATGTTTCGGTTCTGCTCCTTCAGCCCCACATTGCCCTCCTGTGCCCACCCTAGCTTTCCTCTGGGGCGAGGAGGCCCTCTCCATCGCTGGGGGAGGCCCAGGGCACCCCTCTGCACCTCCAAGCCGCTCCACGCGTGAGTCAATGGTGACAATCAGGTGGCCCCAGTCCCACTGTCAGCATGTCCCTGTGCCATTCCTCGGACACTGGCTCGCCTGACCCCAGCATGAGAGACCCATCCTCTGCCCAAGCGCTTCCACAGGGCACATCCACCTTCTCATCACAATGCACAAGGGCATTGCAAACATGGCCTTGTTTACTTGCACACAAACCCCTTGGAGGTGAAGGGACCATTAGCCTCACGTTATGGAAGGGATGCAAAGGTAAAAATTACTGTCTAAGTTTATGTACCCTGCTTGAAATAATTAAAGTCTTGTTCCACTTCAGGTCTCCTAAGTACTGTGCAATAACGTTTATGGACACAAGTCTGTATTAAGGCTCCAGAATTCACCGTAGTTCTTAATTTACTGAGGTGTAGCGAGTGCTTAAAACTGTTTACTGATATCACTGCATGCCGCTTCTCCATTGAGCAAACTGAAAAATAACATTCTATGGAATCATCCTGGCAGGTTTACCAGCGAGCTTGATGCCTGCAGAGATGCTTATGCACAGCTTTTCCACCGAGCTGTCAGTTTCTTGCAGTCTAAGCTTTGTGCCATGTGCTCCCGAATGCCATCTCATCATGAAGAGATATCACTGTTTGCTGAGGATTTTTTAACACCCCCCCCCCGACTTCTTAACCAGCTCAAATCTAACATCAGTTGGCTGTTTGTAAGTCATCACTGTTAACTATCTACCTCAGCCATGCAACCAATCTTCAAAGGCAGCCAGGTTGCCAGTGTCATCCCATTTTATGAAATAGGGAAGCTAACACCAGGATGCCATTACCTCCATGAGAGGCAGAGTGTGCAACTCCTGATCTCCACTTTGCTTTAGGCAGATGATGTTGGCAGAGCTGTGCAACCTACCAAAATTGAGAGCATCAGCTCCTACCATAGTCATGAAATGAAATACAGTTCTCCACTTACTACAGAATAGCAGAAATTTAGACTGGTCTAAACAAAGTCTTTGTTTGACTTATATGTGAGTGAAATAAAGAGACATCTTCAAGAATAAGACAAAATGAGACCTAACAAGGAAGGATGAAGCACCTAGATTTGTTCTGTCTTGAAAGGAAGGTCGAGGAGAGCCATGGTAGAGTTCAAGCACAGCTTTAATGGTGATGGGGAGAGGAGAGGGAGATGACATTTTTTTCCTTGCCATTTGAATATGTCCATCCCTAGCATTTCCAGACAGAGTAGCTAGAATTAGTCCTGCACCTCTGGGAACTGAAGCACATACGGCATGTTTAGAAATGACAGGTGGGGCAAAGGTGGCTCTTAGGATGCCTGCTGTTAGAGAAGCTGAATTAGATTTTGGTGTAATTTATCAGAGCTGGAGGCCACCCCATGTTACAGTAGTCCTCCTAGTGCTACTTATGGCCCAGTATGCCTTACATTTTTTGTATTAATTTCCTTCCCTTCGCGACCCACACATGAGTAATGGTGCCTCTAGTCCACTGATGACTGTTGAATACCTAAGAGGCAATATCAGGTGTGAATGAAGATCTCTGCCAGAGACTCCAGCAAGCCCAGTCGCTACATAGGCTGTCACCTCTTCACACGGACAAATTCCTTAGGCCAGAGCGTAGCAGGAGGCAGGGCCATGAGAGGAGGAAGGTTTTGAAAGGGTTACTCAAGTCTTAGTCCTATGCACAAGGCTCCACCCAGTCTGGTAATGGGGGGGATGTTCAGCGCATATTTCTGGGCTTAACTCACAGTATCTTAACATTACCCCTGGGATGAAATATACCCTCTTTTATGAGCTCGGGAGTGGTAAAATAAGAACTTTGGTGAAATATGTGGAGGTCATCCTAATTCATGAAAATGAAACAGGTTCCCTCCAAAAATGATTTACTGTGTTTTGTTACCATATTTTTGGACTGCCATTATTTTCTATAATTAATCTTTTATGGGGCTTTTATGATTTTGTTAAACTGAGAGTTCATTTAAAGGGAATGTTCTCCTGCTCCCTTCCCTGGTCAAGGCCCTAATATGCAAAGTCAAGTTTAATTTTTATTTTTCTCTTTGCAGTTCACCTCTCAGAAAGCTTTTAGATTCTGAAGGAAAAGAACCTCTCCTACAATGGTAACCCAGGGACCAAAGGAAAGGAAAACAGCAATGTAGCTTGCTTTTATGTTCAGGTGCCTCCTTGTGAAGTCTATTTAGAGAAAATCACATGACAACCCTGAAAAGCATACTGACACTATATCCTCACCTGGTTTGGGGGTTCTCTATTTTATTTCTTTAGATCCTCTTCACATCCACACCCAAGGACACTGACTTACGAGTAAAATGATGTGATGGTGTAGCCTTCAAGACTGTTTATCTTTGAACACTGAATCAGGTTCACTACCTCACTCTGCACCCACAGCAGAACAGACCTTGAGGCTACCTATATTCTTTCTCAAGTGGCCTGATCTGCCGCTGCTAATAGATAAGTGAATCCCTCATGCCTGAAAGGGAGAGATGCAGAATTCATGGGGGACTCAGGGTGATGAGCTCCACCATACCTTCATAAAAATTACACAGGTTGTATAATTGTCCTGTAAGTAAAGTTTAAGAGCAAGAAGCCACAGCAAGTTCTATTGATGGTGAGCTGAATCTGCACTTGCCAGGGGCTTCCTAACTGACCCCCAGAACAAAGAAGGTACCTTTGTTATTACAAAAATCCCTGTATCATTCCTGAAAAGGCAGCCAGTATTAGGAGGTAACTGGTCCTTTATTTGTGAGGCAAGCTCTGCTGAACAGCTGATACTGAGCAGGAGGGAATCGTTCAAACATCTGTCTTTGTAGCAGAGTTGGAAGCTTCTGAGATGATTCCCCATAACGGCAGTTATAAAGAAAAATGAACAGGCTGATTTTAGGGCAAGCACAATTTAAAAAAAATGTTTTAATTCTTTGTCTGTGCAAGATTTTTCACTAAAAAACAGCCTATACTGTTAGGCATTTCTTTGTCATTTCATCCCATCTGTTAGGTATGTAAGTATTAAGAGTGCTACTCTTTTTTTCAGTAACAAGGTATAAAAATTGATGCATTGCCCTTCTTTTCATTAAGGAATGAAAGTGAGCAATGGATATAGACTAAGGATATATTCATGGCAGTTTGCTGTCATTTCGCACAATTCCAGAAGTGTACATAAAAGGGAAAGTAGGGGCCAAAAAAAGCAATTTTTTGAGTCCTATTAGCTGCCAGGTGGAATCACAATAAATGGTTAGCTGGGAATCTGCAAGATTTCTCACCTAATTCTGCTGGACTTAAATTTTAATTCGCCATCAGAACAAAACCTCTAATTGTGAGAAACAGCAGCTTATTACATTTTTTATGTGACTCTGACTCACACATTGACCAATCTGTAAGGAAAGAATTTTCCCTTACATACAGCTGATGATCCCGCTTGGATGTTCTGTACCTAAAAATTCTTCACGATTTACTAATAAGAAACAGAGAATGAGAGGAAATTATCTTCATCTGTTTCTCTCACCCATAAAGCCCAAAATAGACAAAGTGTTAGAGCAATTGCATACCCTTGCACCTTCTTCAGTTAACTCCTCTTGCACAGTCCTCAACTAGCAAGCCATTAAAGAAGAAAAATACGTGTGGACAGGAACTTTTATATCTCAGGTATCAGTGAAAGGCTTGTAGTAAATACAGGGGGAAAACATAGAAAAACAGTAGAATTAGGAGTTAGAAGAGTAAAGGGAAAAAAGAGGAAAAGGGCACCTACTGAGACTTCTCTTTCCAGACACTCATGATCAAAGCCCACCACTGCCGTTAGGCAATCAATCTGCAGTTGCGTACATAAAACTTTGGCAGTGTATAGTCTCCACTGCTTTCAACAGAGGCTTTAGACATCTGAAACTGGGCACTCTCCCAAAATTTAGATCCAGTTGCACTATACATTCCAGAAAAGACAGCACCAAATCAGAGGCCCTCTTTTACCCATGTTATTTTCAAGCTGCAGTGTATGGAAAGTTATGCTCCAACCCCCCCATTTAACCTCTTGGGCTGGCTATGTTTGTGTCCTCCAGCTTTGTCAAATGGCACACACTGCTAGGAGGCAATCACTGCCTAAATGCATTGTTGTTTTAGGAGAGATTACCGAAAATGTGTGCCTGTCCTTCCTGACTAATTCCTTCCAGGATCATTCAATCACCTACAGACTTCTTTATTTTGTAAATAGAAATCTACCTTGGCATAACATTTTGTAAGTGTAATGCAACTTGTTTCCTAAGATGAGTGACCCTGAATGTCCTGATTTGTTTTGCTTTTCAGCTTTTAAACCTCCGTGTCTTTTGTGCTGGGACATTCTCCTGCTCTTGATTCAAAACCGGTCCTAGCAGCCAGCCGAAGTTTTAGCAGCTCCCTATTCTCATTCACTCCACAGTCAGAGGTTTTTCAAGCAGCTGCACTGGATTTCCTTGCAGGGAGATGAATTCAAAGGAATTCTGCAGTCACGATCGAAGCACAGAGGGCAGCCTCAGTTACTTAATCCTAATCTATTTACCTCTATCTCTAGATGCTTCTGTCTTCCTCTGATTAAACACCTCTTTAGAGATAACTTAATCTCAGTGTATCTGAAGAATACAGAGGCTGCCCTACATTTACAAGATTTTACAATTCCAGAATACTCCATTTCTTAATACTCTATCTTTCATTCCATTATCAGAAAAAAGTGCAGTAGCTATAGATACACAGGACATTTGCTGAACTCTTCCACATCCACTTAAATGCCCTGTGGAACGTGCAGCCTCCGGTGAAGTTCTGCAGGAGAGATCCTTCTACAAGAAAAAGTCAGAGACCAAACACCACTTAATAGGATACACATAGAAGTGTGGTGAGATCCAGAGCATGCCCATGAAATCATCTGTGTATTTATGATAAGAAGCTCACTCCCTTTTGGATAACCTCATGATTGCTTTTGTTAAACCCTTGACAGCTTAAAAGGAATCTTGCTTTCCAGCGTCTGGGCCTTCTTCCTTTCTCTTTTCTTCTCTCCTCCCCGTACAAGGGCCCCCTCTCTTCACTCAGCTCCCACTCTCCCTCTCAAATGACATTCTTTCTGTACTTGTCTGCACAACAGCACAAGGCCCAGGCTGTGCTTCTAAAAGCCAGGAATAATGCCCTAGTCTCTTTGAGTGATTGATGCACTATCCACGGAGAATATCATGCCTTGGTCAGAGGGGTTCGTAAAGCCATGCACATTAAGATACCTGCTGATCTGCTTTTTACTTTCACTGTAATTTAAGCAGAAGAATTTGGTGAATGTTCCTTGACTATATGGTCTTTCTTGTTGTTGTTGAGAAGCTGACGCCCAAGATTTCAAGGCAGATCCAGACAAGGAATCACACAGAGAGAGATGTATGTTACACAAAAGTCTGTAGTTAATATTTAAAAGAATTAAAACTTGAAGAATATATTTTGCTTGAACAGATCTACGAGGCAATTCTTTAGTTCAGGCAGTGCTGCCTATTCTAATTAAACACACACATAGCCTTACTTTGACTAGTATACCTAGAGAGCTCCAAGCAGCTGGCATTTCCTTTCCTAAACCCTTGGCCTCCTCTGCCAAGGCCAGACATTACACAAGTACCTTCAGTGTCTATCCAAAGAATAGAATACAGCCCAGGATGTGGATACTTGCCCATCTTGGGTGAGTGGAGACATACTGCTTCACCTTATGCCTGAGCCTGCACCTGAGGCATGTGGACATCTGTTGCAAGACAAGCTCTGAAGTGTTAAGAGATTTCAGTTTTACTGTGATCTTAATAACCGAGAGCAGTTCTATCCTTTAATGTTACAGGGGATGTTCCTGTTTCCATCAAGTCAACAGCAGAATTCTCATTAACTTCATCATTAAATGGGAATATTCACTGAGCACCTATCAGGGGAAACAGATATGGTAAAAGTCGGAGAACTGTAAATGGCTACACTGAAAAGCTTGATCCAAACATCCCGGGATGCTGGCAGTTCACATCTGAGTCCAAGCTGTGCAGTTCAGGAAAAGCTTTATTAATAACCCTTTAAGAAATTAACCTGCTGCTTTTTTCCAGTTATGATTTTGTATAAGGAAAGCTTAACCCTTAGGACATTGACTTTTTTCCAAATTGCCAGACAAACTGTCAGAGCACAGCTGGCTTTCAGTCAAAAACTATCCCGGGCAAGCTGGAATTTGGAAGAAAATAAGGTAATTGCTATATTAATTTATATAGATAATTAAACAATTTAGTTAATTTACAGTTTCTAATTATATGCTGCTATTATGTTATTTTTCTGTATCTCTAAGTCTCATGAGTAAAATCAGAACTGAAATGACTCTGTAAAGCTTACAAAGGTTTGCCAAGTTTCAACTAAATGTTGCCATCTACTGTTAGAATAATAATAAAAAACCCATAAATGGGTGAAACTAGCACTGTAATTGTGGAAGAACTTAGTGGATATTTGCGTCCTATTGTGCTGATGCACAAGGGATTTTTCTTTGAATGCACAGGCAATAATATGTCCGTAAATCCTTCTGTATGTCAGGGGGAGAATAGAGTTCATTGTTTGCAAGATCTCATTATGATTACTTTTCAGCTTCTAAAAATGTTGTAATAGTTTCCAGATCCAGCATTTATGGTATTCAGTATGTTGAGAGAAAATAGGCTTTATTGAAAAGCTTGTTCTAAATGTTCCTCATCTGTGCTTTTTTTGACTGAGCACACAGAAAAGTGATAGTAATGTGCATAGCAGATTTCTAAACATTTTACTTCTCCAGTATTAAAAGTTAAAAACACCCCCTGCCCTTTACTGACAAATGCATAAGGGGTAGCTTTATATCAAGATCAGGCATGAACATCTGGGTAAGGACACACTGGGTAAGCGGTTACAGACCGCTTCTGTTCTGAGCTGACAATAGAAAAACTATTGTCAGTCTTTTACTTTATGTACAGCAGAAACAGAATTTAAAAGGGGTTAAAAATCTCAAAGAGGACACTATCCCTGAAGCTCCAAAAATGAAGGCAATGTGCGTGTTTCCGTGTATGACACTGGAGCAGGAGATGGATTTCAAGCAATTACAGGATTTCTGGATTCCTGCTGTGTGTGCCTTAGCTGACATACTACACTTATTTCTTGATGTCCCGTATTTGCTTGTTGAAAGGGACCCATTGAATTTTCTACAACAGATTTTCCTGGAAAAATATAGTAAAATATATTCACCTAACAAGGCCTAGTATGTTTCAAACAAAACTTCCCATAACTTTGAAAAATCCTCTGTGCATGTGTTGTTTTATTACATTCTCAGACAAAAATCCTCAGCTGTCTGTCACAGGCATGAGTTGTGAAAAGGTTAGAGGCTATGCACACTGTCTAGAAAAGAAGAAATCTGAATACAGAAAAAGAAAAAAAACATGCATAGTATCGTGCAGTGCCACCTACAGCTGGAACTGTGAATTATAAATGATTTTCAGTAGTGCTGTAGGGACTTGCTGTTGCTGCTGATGGAGCAGCATTGTAGAATGGCTCTTGCTCAGCTGCATAACACAGAAGATAAAATTGAGGGAATATTAGTCATGTTTATTGTTTCAGAGTTTCTTTGAATTCTATCAAATTATGTTTCTTCGAGGTACAGGAATATGAATTTTTATTATGTAAGTTCTGATTCATCAGACAAGTGCAGTTAATGTGAGATGCAGCATAGGGTGGATTGAGAGACATTGAGCAGTAGCCCTGGACCCTGGAACTGTGTACTGAATAGTTTGTTTTACCTTTGTCTGTTACCAGCATGAAAGGAAGAATGGGTCAGCCAAAAGCAGTATCAGAAATAACATACAGGTCTCTTTGTTAGGAGTTATGCAATACAGGCCAAAGCTCTAAGAACTTTTTGAGATACAAAAAAGGATGGAGTTAGGAAAGCCCAAACTTAGCAGGAGTCAAAATTATCAAGGGACGTGAAGAGCAGCAATAAGGTCTTCTATGGAAAAGGCTAAGACACTCAGTGACTTCTTTGCCTTGGTTTTTACTGATTGCGTTTGTCTTCAGGTCTCCTAGGTCTCTCAAGGCCTTGGGGAATGAAGCATTACCCAGGGTAAAGGAGAATTGAATTAAGGAGTCCTTAAGGAGGTTGGAAACACACAAGTCCATGGGACCAGACAGAATGCATCTCAGGATGCTATGGGAGCTAGTTGCTGTCCCTGTGAGACACTCTGTACCATCTTCAAAGTGTCATGGTGTTTTGGAGAGGTTCCTAATGACTTGAAAAAGGTAAATGACGCACAGCCTTGTTCAAAAAGGGCAAGAAGGTGGATCTAGGGAATGTCAGGCTGGTCAGCCTCACCTCAGCCCATGGTAAGATTATGAAGCGAATCCTCCTGGAAGCCATGTCCAGATGACTGAAGGAGAATGAAGTGATTGGGAGCATGGATTTGGCAAGGACAAATCATACCTGACCAACTGGATTGCCTTCTATAACATCCCATATAGACAAGAGGAGAGCAGTGGATACTGTTCAGCTTACCTCAGCTTAGTGAAGCCTTCAGAGCAATCTCCTGTAGTATACTTATAGCCGAATTGGTGAGATATAGACAGTATAAACGAACCATATAGTAGGTGGAAAACTTTCTGGACCACCAAACTCATAAGGTAGTGGTCATCAGTATGGAATCTGTTGTTGGATAATTGTGACATTGTGCAGGAATCAGTCTGGGGCTAGAAGTGTTTAATGCAATCTTTTGCTTGCAAATTTTTTGATTATGAATCTTCTTATTGTAAATAAAAAGCAAACTTTTCTGGCTTCCAGACTCTTAAGGAACTGAATCCAAGCATATGCTGAAATTTGTTACTTTTTTTGCTTCCCTAAAATGTTATTCCTTTGTTTGAGTCTGCTTTTTGGGTTAGAATTGTCAATCTGTTGAAAGAAAGACTGGTCATAGCATGCTAATGCTAGATCTGGTAAAGGAAGCATCTCACTATACATGAGAAGTGCCTACTTCCGACGGATTATCACTTCACCATCCTTTACTGCAGCTGTGCTAACCCCAAGCTGTTCTGGGAGGTCTCCCGCATTAACTCTAGTGCCTTTTCAGTGGTGGCAGTAAGAATTGCTTTAGAGTTAAAAAAGCTAGCTCTGATTTACCTAATTCTGATGATAGGTTGCCTGCTGGACACTACAAAAAACCTCCAATAGCAGACATGTCAATGTTTTTGCTAGGACTTCCCCCATCTAATGCTGTCAGTGAAAACATTTCCCAAAAAACCACAGTGGAAATATCTGGCTTCAGTGTTGCTGCTCTGACCCATTAAAAGGCATGACCTGTTCATAGATGAGCTGTGCTCTTTCTCTACATGAGCACAGATGTAGGGATAGTTTCCCCTTAACGGGAGCAGAGATACAGCATGAAGAAGGAAGCAGTGGCCAGTCCAGTCTCATCCATGCAGGAGAAGGCTCGGTGCAGATCTTATCAATGTATATAAATACCTGAAAGGAGGGTGTAAAGAAGATGCAGCCAGGCTCTTTCCAGTGGTGCCCAGTGACAGGACCAGAGGCAAAGAGCACAAACTGAAACACAGGAGGTTCCCTCTGAACATCAGAAAACACTTTTTCACTGTGAGGTGACGGAGCACTGGCACAGGTTGCCCAGAGAGGTTGTGGAGTCTCCGTCCTTGGAGATATTCAAAAGCTGTCTGGACACGGTCCTGGGCAACCTGCTCTAGGTGTCCCTGCTTGAGCAGGGGGGTTGGACCAGATGACCTCCAGAGGTCCCTTCCAACTTCAACCATTCTGTGGTTCTGTGATTCTGAGCAGCTTTTTCCCATAGGAAATTGTGGCATAGTCTACTAATCCCATCCTGTTTGAGAACAGTTCTTTTCTATGGTAGTTAGCAGTGTACGTTTAGATACGAAGAAGCGGAAGGTACCATGCAGATCTAAACATGTAGCTATGCTGAAGCACACAATCCTCCTATAATCACATAACGAAGCAAAGAGTTCCCACAGTTATGTGGAAAGACAGTTTTGTTCCTTCTTCAGTATATGCATATTACAGGTCAAAATTTAAGTCACATAAATAAAACCCCAAAAGGTCTAGGTATGTAACGATCAGGTATTAGACTGCCACAAGAGGCAGGGAAGAGGAGTGAGATGCAGCGGGATTTATGAAAATCAGTTCCCAGAAGCTGTTAAATTAGATGTGCAAAATAATACAATTTAATATGGAACATGCTTTCTGTCTGTTTTGGAGACAAGCTGATCTGTCCAAGAGAGCTTTCTAGGCTTAATTGGTCACAGTTCCTGGTAAGGACAGAATGTTACAAACATCTATGAAACTTTGCAACTTGGAACGGAAACATGTCACGCATCTTAGAAGCTCCTTGGTTCATACACAGCAGTTAGCATACGCTGAGTCCAAGGAGAGCAATGATCAAAAGGCCAAACAGTATTTAGGAAGGACACATTTTGTCATAGTTGATACTTGTTTCTTACCAAACTTTGAAAAATGAGGATTTTGTTGCAGATTTTATGAATTGTAGTGGTGGTGTATGTCATTATTTAATTCTGATTTTCATGATGTTTGGTGTTTTTCCTTAAACAACTGTTGGAGACTGAGTATTATGTAATAATTATAACCATATAATTAATAAATAATATACTAATAAAATTATGATGACATAATCTCAGTTTTCATTGAAGAAAATAATAAGAAAAGAGCACCCCAGAAAGTAGTTATCTGTTTGTTCTCCCCTTCTGCACAGCCCCTCCAAAAATGTGCTCTCTTGGTCTCTTAATGGTTTAATACAAAATCTCATTATTTTTAAACTGGTCTCATGCTTTTGAAAGAGAGAGCTGAGCAATTTTTCTGCTGTCATGGGAAAGACAGATGTGAGGTATAGCAGGCAGTAAATTAAGCTCTCCAGGGTTGAAAGAGGCATAACAGTTTCCTTTACTATTCAAAGTCTTAGTTTCTTTTCACAGAAAGGGGTGGCTTTCTAATGACTAGTGAAAAACACTAGTCTCAGGAAATGCCTCTTTGTCCCTTTGGAGCCAGTAGTCTTCCTCAGTGGTTCAATATTCTTCGTAGATAAAGCTTTGAGTTCTTGTCCTTTAAGTGGTGCTTTTAACAAGCAAGATCAATAAGAAAATCCACTTTCCTAAAACGAACGGCAAAGCCCCAATCAATGCCAAGCCTTCGTCCACAGGACCTAGGCAGATCCATACTCTTTTCTGCAGACCCAGCAGAGGGAGCTTGTTTTACCCAGAGAAAATGCTCAGTTAAATACTAAGTTGTTTAAGGTTTTGGGGAACAAACCATTGCCTAACCAGACGTAGTAAGTCAAAATTACATGAAACAAGTTATTAATTCTTAACAGATAAATCATTTGGAATGGTTTTCATGGAGTGTAACTAAATGTAAGCACATTTGTGTAATCTAGTAATAAAAAAAAAAGCCCCGTGCTCTGCATTTGACAGTAATAATAATAATGTCATTGTGCTACACTTTTAGTCAGAGTGAAATTTAAAATCAGGATCAATTCTGTCATTTGAGTCATCATAAAAATTTATGTCATGACAGGCATGGCAGTTACCTCTTTCTGCTTCAACTTATTATTTGTATAGGGCAATAAGGTCTCAGAAAAACTATTAAATTGTATTGGTTAATACTTATGAGGGCTTTAAATACTTCCAACCAATTATCATTGTTAAGACTGTTGTTAGGCATTTGTGCTGGAGCCTCATTTAGGACAGTGTTATACGCACTGGTGTTAAAATTACCCAGCTGTTGTGGATGACCTTCTTTCATGTGTTTCATCCATGATTTGCAAAGCATTTTTCTAGCAGCCATGATTATTTTACTCTGTTGTCTGGATTTTACAGATATGAAAAATAAGGAGTTATAGCTAGATGTTTTGCTGAGGACTGAGAGAGAACAGAAGTCAGATTTCTGGGCTCTCAGAGCTTTGCTCTCCTCACAAAATACCATAGCAATGAATGCACTGTAAACTGAGGACACTGAGAGTGAACTGCAAAATGAAGGAAGATAAGGTCATGTTTGATAAACATTTAATGGTACTGGTCATTGCAGAAGAAGAGATTAATTGCCTCAGGGTTACTTTAACCTTTTCAGGTTATATTCATTTAAGACAGCTCATGTAATAATTTGTTTGGTAATTACTTGATTGCATAAATATCAGGATCCTATAGCTGTAATTGCTGCTACTGCATCATAAAAGGAATTTTTAAATTATGCTTAGGAATATATCTGATTTTGAAATGACACTGACATATCATTTATATACTTCAATTAATATCTAGATATCATAGACAATGTATTATCTCTTCTGAGAAACAGAGATTTGCCAACATTAACAAATGAAATTCTCACAGTGCCTTTGAGAGATATTTTACAGGTGGAAAACCTAATTATATGTAGATTGAATGACATGCCTCCTGTGGTCACCTGTTGCAAGCCTATGGCCAATTTTCCCAGTCCCTTTCATATTACAGACTCATGAGGTATCAACCATGATGTTCTAGCACAACTGAGCTAGGTTAATATTATTGTTCCCTGTCACCATCCTCCAAAATCAGAAGCTTTTATACCTCACTCATAATCAGTCTTTCCTACCATGAAAGATGTTTAGGGAGCATGTATCATCCTGAGAGGCCCCCTTAGAGGGCAAACACATGGCTGGTTATGCTGGTGGATGTGAACTGGTCATAACCTCTGGTGAGTGTAGCAGTGATTAACAGATGAGAGGTGGCAGCAGTAAACCTAGTTCAACTACAAACAGAACAACATGTGAAACTGCAATCACTTTACAGCCCCAAACCTTATAAAAGCTCTCCCCCCATCACATGTTTAATATGATTCTGATGTACATCAAAGAGGGAAAGATACTGAGAAACATGGTGAGGAAAGGTTTGGTAAACAGCATTCCTGCTTACAGAGAAAACCTTGTCACTTTTCTTTCGGGCCCAGTATAAATACTTTTTGCCAAAAAAGTACCTATTAAGAGCAGATTCTCAGTGAAACAAATCAGATCATATCAGTAAATAATCTGAATCCTTTGAATATTCAAAATGTAGACATAACTGGTGAAATCGCTATTAAATAATAATTCTTTGTTTAAACAATCATTTAAGAGCCACTGAATAGATTTTAATAGTGTGAGTCAATCTCCAGGATCGAATGGTGTTAATCAATGCCCTTAATTCCATTCTGAGGTTTAGATTATGACGTTATCCAGCTCCTGGACTGATTTTTAACATGGTAATCACTGAACGTTTTATTATTTCACAGATATCAACCAACCAATTGTTTGAGCTTTTTTAAAAATAGGTATTCTCTAAAAATATTTATTCAGCATAAGAAAATCTCTTTCAGACCAGTTGAACGCAGAGCGAGGGGTCACGAATTAGATGTCTCAAGCAAGCTAGAAGTTTGACATTATTGTACCTGTTCCTTATGAACTCCTGCCAGGTAAATCTTAATTACCATGCAAATCTAAGCCAGATAATTTTTATACTCCGCAATTTTACAGCATAACAAACCATTATGAATATCGGTCTTAACCACTTTTAGCTGCATGTAGCATACTAAACAAGATAATTGGAGAATTTTTTAACAATACATGTGTAGGGTTTGGGTGGGGTTTTTTTGTTTATTTGTTTGTTTTACATTCAGTAGATGCAATAAAAGACCTCATCATGGAGTGTAATGTCTTTCTAATTTTAGGACTGAAAGCAGTAGAAAGTTCTGCCACCTCCAGAGTTTAAAGGGGCTCTACTAACAGCGGCTCGCATTTTGTCATCCCCTGAGCAGCACTTTCCTAACCCCAAATAGCATATTCAGGAGGTAATTAGCACAACAAAATCTGACTACAATCATCTGAATCCCCTTATTTTAACACTAATTAACAGACATTAGAATAAGTTTTAAAATCCACTGTTTTGTTACCAAGATTAGAAAATGCATTTATGTGGAGTTTATAGTGTAGGTTGTTGAGCTGGTGCTTAGGGAGCTCTCAGTGCAGCCAATGCAAGGGTTCACAACGGAATTGACCAAAGCTATTCCCAGAGATATAAGACGGTACATAAAAAAAGAAAACAAAAATTACAGTATCTTTTCACTGCAGCCCAAAAAACCTCACAGAAGCAGGGCAAGCACTAGCATGTGTGTAGTCAACATTTGCCGGTTGCCAATGGCACAATATCAACTGGGAAATGTACTTGAGCGCTCATGGGCCCACCGGTACACTGCTGTTACCTCATTGACAGTAATAGTATTTACTAGCCTAATACTTAAGCTTGTGTTGTCAGCATTATACAGAATGAACTTGTGATATATTTATAATATACCATCCACTATGCTTGTGAGGGTGTTTTCAGCAATAAAACATTTTAAAATCTGAAGGAAACGTTGAAGACAGAAGAGGAGAAAAGATTTTTTGATAGCCAAACAACAAAAAGAGTAGCCCTGTATAGGTGATGTATGTGGACTTGAACAAGGGATGTTCTGAGTAACAGCAGTTCTGCTGGTACCAATGTCACCTTTCTCTGAAAAAAAAACATTTGTAACAGGAGTGGCAATATCCCTAAAAAGGCTCAGAGAAGAAACCTGAAAGCACCCTTACAGGAAGTGAAGCACCATTTCAAGTTTTAGCAAAATTATACAAAGATTTGGTCAATTTGCACAACAGCCCACATAACTGAACTGTTTATGGACCATCTTACCTTTTATTAGTCTCTTGTTAATTGTGTTGTGACATAATTTTACACTGGAAATCAGGGCCTACAGGCAGCAGCTGAAAGAAGAGGAGTCTTTAAACAGACAAAAAGGAGTCCCTGTGAGTTCCCCCATAAAAAACATTTTTGTCCTCCTGTGTGTGGCATTGGTAGCATTTTTCCTGCAGCAGCAATGAGCACAGCCTGATAGCTGAAGATAAATGCTGAGCTGTAACAGCAATATTTGTGAACAGTTACTCCAGTCATAGGTGCTATGAGCTGGCAATGGTAGGCAAACATGGGTATCGTGTGGCTTTATCATAAATATCCATCAGGGCAGCAAAGCAGACTCCCCGGCAGAGAGAGGTACCCCTTCTGATACACGCACCTCTGGTGTTTGCTAGGCATGGGATAGTAGCACTATATTGCTAGAAAGATTATGCTATGCTGCTAAGGGCTATTCACATGTTAGAGGAAGTGGCACAACTAGTCATTAGTCATATACTAATCATATAGATTTCAGGAAACTAACAACATCTTTCAAACTGAAGAAGCACAGGAGCTTGGGATGCACACAATAGAAAGAGGGGGGATTCTTGGTTGCTGGTTGATGCTAAAGGGGACAATGCTGCCTAAACCAAGGTGAAGATAACAAGCTGTTTTGCTGCAGAAGTGCGACTGAAAGGTCATTTCATTCCTTGTTATGTAATCCTGTTGAGAGAAATCTTCATATTGGAACAACAAGTCAGAGAGATCTGCTTATTTCCAACAACAAAACCTAAACCTTATTAAAAATGTTCTGGGTGTCATGTGTACCTTGCTTTGTGAAAGCTGAGTTTCTGAGAGTCTAATGCATTATCGATTAATTTTCTTTTTATCAACAATCTGTTATTTTAAAAACTGGTTTTGAAATCCTTTTCCTAATTTGAAAGATACTTAAATACCATCCATGATCAGATACAGTTTGGTTATGTGATTGGAATGATCTGATGAGTATTCCATTATTACAGCTGCTCTGAATATTTTTGTCAGTCCTCTGCATATAACGTTAAGCAGCCATTGCGTAAGAGAGGTGTGTGAACACTTCCTTTGCATTTTTGCCTCACGGTTATCCTTTCTATAGAATAAGCTGTAAATTAAGTTAAATGTAGCTCCCACAAAATTTTTCCACCATTGCCTTAGTTATCTGATGGAAGAGTTTCTTCTGAAGAGATGCAGTACAGTACTCTCTGGAGAGCCAAGCAATCTACATTTGCTTGGCTCCTCTGCACTATAACACCCAAAAGTCTGAGAATTTTGCAAGTGGGATTTTGCTGTTCATTTAAACAGATGGCCTTTACTGTAGCTATCCGTGCGTCTACATCAAATCTGAGTATAAAAGGTAGGATTTCAAGCCAGGAGTCTCCAAACAACGGTCTGTTCTGGTCTGACATGCCCATTATGGAGGCATATATCACCTCTAAACTGCCTTGGAGCTAGAACAACTTTCAAAAATAAAAAGTAAAACAAATACTGGTCATAAATGAAGAGAAGTTTTGGCATATGTGTGCCAGGCAGACTGAAACAGCTGGATGGGATAGGCGTTAGCTTACAGTCACTATCACTGTTCCTCTCTAGTTTCTTCTCAGCATTATGTGAGGCAAATTTCTGGACCAGAAGAATTCCAACTGAACAGGGTCATAGGATGCTTTACATATTTCCTCAGGCTCACATATGTTTGATTTGCCAACCAGATTTACTTAAAGACAGGTTTATTATCCGGTGTATTGTTCATGTAAAATTCATGTCTAAGTAAAAAACATTCACTAGCTCTTACATTAAGCCAGTACTAACATAAGATGAGAAATTAATTTTAAAAGTGATTTTAAATAGTGAGATGTCTATCATCAACCTCAGGTTTTGATAAAGGATGGGTTTTTTTAAAACTTTATTGAAAAAACACTAATACACTTCAAACCCAAATATTTTTACTGTCTAATATTACATTGCATATATATCCTAAGCATTCTGCGGACTGCATTGAAGTCTCATATAATCTGTCCACACATAATAACTCAGACAACTAAAAAAAAAGTATAATAAGAGGCTCAATTTCTATGTTTTAACCAGCTGCAAAGATAATACTGTGTTGCAAGTGTTTAGTTCAACCACAAGGACTCTTCAGGCTCATTTAATGGTACCACATCATCAGGATGACTGTAATGGAACTTAGTTTATTGAAGAGTTTGCTTTGAAATG
The DNA here is from genome assembly GCF_965638725.1 of Aptenodytes patagonicus. Taxonomy (NCBI): domain Eukaryota; kingdom Metazoa; phylum Chordata; class Aves; order Sphenisciformes; family Spheniscidae; genus Aptenodytes; species Aptenodytes patagonicus. The sequence goes on from NC_134982.1 coordinate 36,452,087, forward strand.
CACACACCTTAGGGAGGTTCACTTCTTTTTTTCAGAAAAGTGCACAGGACTTAGCAGCTGAGTTAGCTCTTCTGCATTCTTAACACAGCCCAGGAAAAAGCTTCCTACTCTGGGGCCATTTTGCTAGATGTTATGTCATCATTCAAGAGGGAAGTAACCCATCACATGTATCCATGGTTTCCTTTATGTTGATATAATTACACAGGAACAGAAATTCAATCCAGTGAAAATTTAAGTCATGATACACAAGGAAAGAAAGGCAGTAACATAAGGGGAAGACAGATGACAGGGTGACAGCATTTTACTGGAAGCAATAGCATAGTATGAACTGTAGCACTAACATTTCCTGCAATACCAAAAATTGTACTACAGACAGCCTCTTAGATGTCTTGGGGCAGAGGTCTGCTCTACCATTGTGAGTTAGGATGCTTACACACCTGAGAGGTCTTGCTATCCCCAAATAGCCAACACCTTGAACACAAAAAAGATGATGTGTCTTTAGTTCAAATCCACTTGCGTCTGGGTTTTGTCTTATTCTGGAACCCTCTTTTCCTTGACGTTGCCATTGTCTACTCTAATGTCAGGCAACCTTACCATCTGTGAGCATAGCTAAGTTTCTTCTGCTTCTGCTACCAAGTTAAGCCCAACCACTGCCTCCTGGATCATTTTTAAATGGGGAAAATACTGGAAACACAGTGTGCCAGGATTATTTCAAGGAGACCTACTTGTATTCAGTACCACTAGGCCAAGATTCCCAATTTCCAAATTAATCAAGCTCTTAGCTAAATTTTAGCAACCACAGTCAATTAAAGAAATATAACTAACATGCTATCAGATCAAAGAATCTCCAGAGGCTCATGTTTTGTATTCAGACATGCTGACATAGTCTAATGAAACAAGTTTTTCCCTTGGTGCCAACACCAACTGGTCAGGTTTAACAGTTATAAATGCACAAGCTGAATCAAAGGCAGAGGCATACTTACTAATGTTGCAGACATGCTTTTGAGTTTAAAATGTTTTAAAAATCACTCTTTTTCTTGAATGACACACGGTGTCATGCAATCAGTAGTTTTGCATTCGGTTCTCTGACAATAATCTGGTTCCGTTTCAACAAAAGAGAAGTATGGAGGATGGAAGCGACAGAGGAATAGATTACCGGGCTGCTAGTAGGCCTTAAATATGAAGCAGGTAGGCATTTAATCAACATGAGACCATATGCCAGTATTACAAGTGTAAAAGTCATTTAGTGCATAGAATCTTGGGAATCAATGCAAAAAAATCTGTACACACGTGTTTAGGTGCAGAAATGTGGCCTTGTGCACTATTAAAATAATTTTGACCTTTCGATCAAATCCAAGGCACTGCAAATACTGGGACAAGATAAACTCCTAGAAATGGAATTAATTTACAGCACAATTGTGGATATTCATATTATTATGCCAGCACATACAACGAACCACGTTGATTGGAGGTATTAAAAAAAAGGAAGGAAAAAAGAGCATAGTCTGAATGGACTGGCAAACTGATATCTTTTTATTTATTTGTGGTTAGTAGAAGAAAAATTAGCCAACTCCTTTTTTCATAATCACAGGGAGTTTGGCTGAAACAATGTAATCTATATTCATTCACCCTGGCAAAAAGAGAAGCTAGAAAATTCCAGGCAATCTTGCTAATCTATACATTTAATCATTCGTACCCATGACTTGGCACCTCCTAGCAAAAATATAACACATGCATGCACTGGGCAAGATCTATGTTACAAAGCCTTTGTCAATTCTGAAAACATACGAGAAGACACTTAAAGTTGTCTTAAATGTTTTTGTACCAAATAAGATGCTCAACCTCTAGCTATTGCTTACTTCTCTGGCTCACCCAGGCTGTGCGGATGTTGACAGGGAAGGTTGTCAAGCTTTCAGTATCCCATTTCTTGGCACTCATGGACTCCCTCTGCTCAACTGCCTGTGCTGTTAAGCACAGCTATATGTTATAGAAATGTTAAAAAAAAAATTTGCAAGCACTGACATTTTATTTTGGTTGACAGGTCTGGGTTTTTTTTTGGTTTTGTTTTTGTTTTTTTCTTTCCTGAGAATCAGAATCACTGAGGCTGGCCAGCCTCTCTGGAAGTCTCTAGTCCCACGGCTTGAGCAGGGTCAGCCACAGGTGGTTGCCCAGGACCATGTCCAGTCGGGCTTGAATACCTCCAAGGATGGAGACTCCACAGCCTCTCCAGGCAACCTGGTCTGGTGTTCGACCACCCTCACAGTAAATAAGATTTTCTTAGATTTATAAAGAATTTCCTTTATTTCAATTTGTGTCCATCGCCTTCTGTCCTATCACTGCATACAACAGAAAAGAGCCTGGCTCTGTATTCTTTACCCTCCCATCAGGTATTTATGCACATTGATAAGATTCCCCCCTAAGTCTGCTCTTCCTGAGCCTAAAAAGTCCCAGCTCTCTCACCCTCTCCAAGCTCCAAGTTCTTCATCATCTTAGTGGCCCTTCAGTGGACTCTCTCCAGTATGTCCATGTCTCTCTTGTACTGGGGAGCCCAGAACTGGACACAGCACCCAGATGTGTCTCACCAGGGCTGAGCACAGAGAAAGGATCACCTCCCTTGACCTGCTGGCAATGCTGTGCCTGAGGCAGCCAAGGAGGCTGTTGGCCGTCTTTGCCACAAGGGCACATTACTGGCTCATGGTCAACTTGGTGTCCACCAGAACTCTCAGGGCCTTGTCTGACAAGCTGCTTTCCTGTTGGTCAGCCCCTAGTATGTGCTGGTGCATGGGCTTGTTCCTCCCCAGGTGTAGGGTTTGTCACTTCCACTTGTTGAACTTCATGGAGTTCCTGTCAGCCCATTTCTCCAGCCTGACGAGGTCCCTCTGAATGGCAGCACAACCATCTGGTGTACCCACCAATTCCTCCCACTTTTTTAACTAATTAACAAAATTGTGAAGATACTTGCTATTATCAATCTTATCTTGTTATCACTGTCAGACACAGAATTAAAGTGAGACTAAATGGAGTATATGAGATCTCTAATAAAGACAATTATTAGAATAACTACTATGAACACTTGTGTTTTGAAACATTAACTCTCAAGCCTCAACAGAAATCCTTGCTTGATGACTCAGTGCTGTCAACATTTGATATTTTACTAGAAATCTTATTTTTCTGCCATGTCTGTTCAAAACCTGTCACAATGTGCCAGCTTGCTGTGACAGTCCAGTGGCTGGTACTATGATGGCCTCAAGTTGCGGCAGAGGAGGTTTAGATTGGATGTAAGGAAAAATTTCTTTACTGAAAGAGTGGTGAAACGTTGGAAGAGGCTGCCCAGGGAAGTGGTTGAGTCCCCATCCCTGGAGGTATTTAAAAGACGTGTAGATGAGGCACTTAGGGACATGGTTTAGTGGGCATGGTGGTGTTGGGTTGACGGTTGGACTCGATGATCTTCGAGGTCTTTTCCAACCTCAATGGTTCTATGATTCTATGATTCTATGTGGCTACGACAACCTTGGTTCAAATCTGACTTACAGCAGGAGGGGAACATGTGTTTTTATGCTTCCTTTTCAATAACTTTTAAAATAATTATGTAACTTTGAATGTCCTTTCACCAGATTTTCCTCTGTCACTAGGCACAGCATTGAAAACAGGAAGAAGATTCGCAGACCAAAATTATTGTATGTTTGAAGACAGCCATTGACCAAACAGAAGGCAAGGAAGATTTCCACACCAGACTGCAATTGCCAAAAGGAGCAGGAATTTTTTTTCTGCCACCATAACATTTGTGCCTGCCTTTGCACGCACTTCTCCGTTGGCTTGGGGGATGCCCGGGTGTGCTGCAGTAGCAGTGGTCACCCTAGGAAGGAGGCCAGCACGTGGAACACTATAGCTGGTCCACGCTAGGTGGCAATGCTTGCACAGCTCTGCTAGAGGGGACAGAAAACACAAGATACTGGACTTGTCCTTTGTAGCTTGCCGTGATCGTATAGTGGTTAGTACTCTGCGTTGTGGCCGCAGCAACCTCGGTTCAAATCCGAGTCACGGCACAGGGGAGAGGGAACTGCTTTAGTCCTCACTTTTGGAGGCTTGCTGCTGGAGACACACCACTGGGGACATGACACCCACCCGAGCCCACACTCTGCAGTAACTGCTGAACAGGGCTCAGTGTCTGAAGCACAGAAAAAAACAAATGAGAGGAAGCAGTAGCTGCACAAAAAAGTTCACGTAGCTCACTGCTACATGATAAGGTGGTTGACACTCTTTGCATCATAGGCTTTTTGTCTCCTTTTGTGTGATTTCAAGCAGTTCACACAGATGTTGTTATTTTAAGGTTGTCTGGGACAACATTTTCACTGACTTCACTCTGTTAGTTTTTTAACATATCTCCTTTCTCTCTCCCAGTGAAGATTGATTTCTTTCTATGAACTGTCCCCAGGGATGACTCACCACAAAAGAAAATTCCAGAAGAATTTTTCAGGAAAGAACAACAAAGAAGGCATGATATTACGTGCAATTAATTTCTTTACTGTGAGGCTTTTTTGTATCTTTGTTCCAAGAATGATGCACTTATGAGGCCAGTAATCAATAGCAGCAAATGGGAGACATCATGTCTAGATCTGAAATTTGATTAAAGAGAAGCAAGACACCGCTGGAAATGCAGTGCCGTTTTTGTGGGGAGAGGATGATGTGACTGGGAGGATTCTGCCAAGGGGTGGGAAAATGGCCTGACATGATTCTCTGTTTATCTAAGCACCATTCCCTCATCCCGCCTATGCTGCCTGGTGGGGCAGGCTGGGGCGGGGGTGTTAGGGACCAGAGGTTTTCCAGTATGGAGATGGTGAGGTAAAGAAGTTAGCTGAAATGCACAAGGAAAGAAATTTTCAAGAAATACTCCCAAGTGCCTACAGATAGGGACCTTATATACTGATTGAACCACGCAGCAACAGAGTTCTACTTCTAATTTGTTATTAATAGAAGATGCTCAAAAATATATTGATGAACTTCATATCATATGGCCAATTCTAATTTCATCATTAGATAGCTATACATCTTGCTGACTGAAGTAAAAACTACTCATTTTAACCAAATTTCTTCATGCCTAAGCACACAACCCAACTACAAGCCAAAAGAAAAAGCAGGGGATGGAAAAGGAGAAGGCAACAAATATTCATTTATGGGAAATGACTGTATGTTTCTAACAGTTGAGGCCAGAATCTCAAATGTTTCCTTACTGAAGAGAGTATATGTCCTTGAGGTCAAACCCTATTCAGGCATCTAGACACAGGCTTGCCAGCTCTTGGCCAACTTCGTCCAGGTGTCTGTCTAGGGCTCAGTAAGGAAGCAAGACTATCTTGAAACTGTTAAGATGAAAAGGAATTGCTTTTAAAATGAGACTCACATAACTATGAAGACCATCAGGGAATATTTAATTCCATTAAACTCATGTCTCAGCAAACCAGAAATAGGAAGGACAATATGGTGAAACAAAGCAGTTCAATAGCTGGTGGATCAATCTCTTAAATCTCTTTCCAGAATTTACACTTTTGTCTCTCTGGAAGAGTTCATGTTTCTTATATTAGGCCTTCTAGAGTTCTTTCGCAATTATTTTTCAGTTAAGTTCAGTTCTTACACAAAAAACCTTCAAATTGTGTTTCTGAAGGGAATTTTCCATGATATGCTAGTTTTCTTACTGTTGCTTTAGCTAAATGATTCAGACTTTTCCTTCTCAAGTGTAACAGTAAAACACTAATTTACCCCATGTGGTTTTAATACAAATGCCTTCATGGTTATATCATAAAGTTTTCTTCTCTGTGCCAGTACAAAGGTCAGTACACCCTCTCGCCTTCAGCTGCATGGTGAATAATAGCAACAGTACAGGTCCCAGAATAAACACATCCTACCATGTCAGATTTTCCTAAATAGAAAGGATATTCGATAGACCTGCCACCCCCAAACAAATTAGTGATACAATTCTGGAGGGTAAAATAAGAGGTTTGCTGCTCATATTAGAGAATGAAAAAAAAAAAATTCCAGGAGTCTGGAAGCACAAGATCTGAACTGGGAATGCAGGGATCCACAAGAAAGAAACTACCAGAAATAGTGCGGTGGCTATGTTGCAGGCTCCATGCGCAACTCTCAGGTGCAAGAGACACGTAGGTGCTGGTTTAGCAGCACAGAGGCAATGATTATGTTAACATTACAGACCGTGTTCCAAGAGAAAATTTTTGCTATATTAGCATGGAATATCAAATCTATGATCCCTTCTCAAAGATTTTTAAGACATTGTGTTTTGGGATCCCTTTGGATGGAGGCTTCTTTGTGACAAAGAAGATATTCCTTTAAAAGAAATATCACAAAGTGTCACCTTCTGAGTTGTTTTTGGTGCACAGAAAATATATACCACATTTCTTTATAAAAGAGTGCAGGAAAAAGTTGTAAAACATTAAGCAGATGAATGACTTTCACAAAGCTTTGTGAAAGAGAGATTTATCAGATGTGTTTGAATCCAACTCAGAGCTGATTTTGCTTCTGTGAAGTTCCAAATCAAGAGGACACATCTATAAAGTTTTTAGAATAAAAAATTGGGAATTTAGAATTCAAGAGATATAAAAACAGAGAGAAATAATTTTTTTAAAAAAAGCAACAGAAAACATTATTTAAATAGTTTTGGATGTTTGGTAGTTTTGGGTTTTGTGCTGAACTGTTGATGAAGACGTGAAACCAGGCCCTACTCAGTAGTTTGAAATATAGTGCAGAAAGTCGTAGGATTCAAACCTGAGCGAAAGCTTAACCCAAAGCAGTACAAGTAGAAAGCTTCAAAAATTGACCATAGTCATCACGTGTTCCAGCGCAGCTCTCTCCAGTGCTGTGAGTGACTGCTGGAGCCTTACAAATGAGAAGCCACACAGTCTCATTTAGAGAGCAGGACATGCTTTCTTTTAAGAAACACCAAAGACAGATTATGAGAAAAGCTACAGAACTGCAGCATCAGACATTGCTTATGCAGTTACGTTTGCACATCAGGCTCAGGAATCTCCCCATCTGCCAAATTTTTCCCAATTACTATCCATCCTGCAATAATACCCTGTAAACTCAGAGCTGAATTTCCAGAGATAAAATCATCCCACCTGTGAAATGAATTCCTGGCATTCTTTGCTAAAGCACAACCAGCTATTTAAGCTTTCAGGAGTTCTCTTTACCACAGAAGATCTCCTTTCAAAGAGTCTTCTTGACCAGAGCCCTTTGAAAGGATTTCAGAGGGGACCTATAAAAGTTTTAATATGAGCTGCATTCCTGTAAAGAGAATGAAAAACAGAATTAATTTGATTTGATGACTGCAGATTCAAAACAGCCACTGCTTTCTATCCTGCTCAACACCTGATACGAACATCAGACAGGATACAAGCAACTCACTGCACTCCTGAAAAATTAATGAAGTAGAACAGAAATCTGCATCAGGTTCAACTAATATTTCAAAAGTTTTTCAAGTCTCTGTTCAGTGTTGCCTTCTTAACAACTAGCTGTCTTTATAGCTTAAAAACTCTAGCAGTTTTAACCCTAATCAAAAGCTAATGTTAAAATACAATAACAAGAAATAAATCTCTTCCCAAGCACTGTTGATGGGTACATCCTATTAGTTTCAGAGCCAAAATGTGAATTAGGCATGTTGGGGATATATAGAGAGACAGCTCTATGTCTTAAAGGTTTTATGTTCTACGCAGAATGGGCCATGTACGAAAACAACGGCAGGCACAAAAGGACACAGAAGAGCTGCAGTGAAAGGCATTTTCCTCTCTCATTTTTAAAATACTATTCTTCATTTCCCACCAGATCAGCTTGCTGTGTAAAGGCAGAGAAGGCTGCTGAAGCGAACTCTTCTCTCTGGCCTTCAAAGTGTTCTTAGACAAAAAACATTCAGAGCTTCAGAAATATGTAAACCTGGATCCTTGTTAATATTTTGAACATTTTATTATTAGATCATGGTTTCCAACTGGAAAAGTGTTATCTGGACATGTCTGCTAGAGATGAAGACCCACATATTTCAGAAATGTACAGGCAATTCTTTGTACAATTCAAGCTTCAGAATCAGTTCCAAGATTATATCTCTGTGTTTCCTAGTCTGCAATCCTGTTATCCTTGGAAACTGTTTTGTACTAAAGTTTTTGTTTTCTTTTTCCCTAATGAGATGGGAAAATTGACAAATATTTTCTCAGGAAATGGAATGCTGGGAGCCACCTGCACTTGCACGTTTATATTCCAAAATGAAGTTGGGTTTTAATTTTGATTCTCTTGTGAGGAGAACAAATAGCTGCAGGGGGAATTGGTAAGAAATGTCTGATTATCTGCCTGCACCATTCTTGCTCTCAGTTCATAGTGCTAGCATTGAGCCAGCAATACAGATATCGGTATCCTAAATAAACTAAAGTGAACAGAATGACCGCTGTTTCTGGCCAACTCATCATAAAACAAAAAAAAAGGACATTTTGAATTTGGCTAGTGTCCTGTTAAAACTCTTCAAAATCATCAATATTACTATAACTAGCAATAAGGTAATACAGTGTTTCTACATTTTAGCTACATATGAACACTGGATATATAGAAGTCAGTTCCAGGGTGGTTGAGGTCAAGCAGGGGTGAGCCTTGAGTGCAGGGGTGAGCCTCAGGATGATGCATGAGTAGAGTAGAATTTCTGTCATTGCAACTTTTGGATTTCTGTTCTAGGACTTGATTCAATAGGATGCTTTAAAGAATATATACACCTGTGATGAGTTAATTTGGTATTTCTGGGGCTTATAAAATCTAACACAACAGATGGCATTTCTGAGAAACTACAGCAGGGACAGAGTATGAAAGATCATCCTGGTCTCTTTTACGTTAGTGCATGTTTCTAAATTGCTTTCTTTTGGGAAATCAGTCACATCTCTCTCATCAATTAGACCACGAAGTCAAGAGCTAATTGTTCTGATATGCTCCTAAAAGGCTGAGTGACATTTAGACAGGAACTCTGAGGCCAATCAGAGGAATACCCAAAGATATTTTAAAAAACACAACAGAAAGAGCTCTCGTGAACCTGAGGGAGGTGATAAGATGCCAGGGGTCACTAGCCTACTACACCAAAACTGGAACACCTAAGCCTCCAGCCTCCAGAGGTGAGGTGCCCTTCCAGGTCTGCAGGCATACAGGGCTTTGATTTTTCCTGATAGCAGTGTGAAGAAAGTTTTGTTTCACTTCCTCACTGAGTAAGAGGGCAAGGAAAGTTCCTGCTGCTTTGCAGAGAGAAAGGCACCTGTCATTCACACTCTGCAAAAGCTGGACCAGTTGCATGAAACTTGAATCCATCTGAGCCTGGTGGAGATGTAATCTGTTATGCAGAGGACTGATGTCCCATCAGATGATGCAACAATGAAAGAAAGACAGCACTTTCTCTTGAATTAACTCCTTATCAAATTAAAGAACCAACTACCAGAAACTCTATATGGCATCCAAATAATCTGATAAACTCCACAATAATGATCTTTTATTAATATAGTTGTTACCAGCTATATAATTTTGTTGTTTATTTATCATTTATTACACAAACTGCCATTAGTTACCATAACTAATTTGTAAAATCCACACGGTCATTTTAGAAGTCTTCATTCTGAGAATCTGAGCTCATATTACTCAGTGAGGCAGGACAGTGAAGTTACACACTGTTCCTACCACAAAAACAAAGGGAATCACTGGAATCACTGACAAGTGATTGTTCCTCTTGTCTGTCGTCAGCAAAGACCTTCTGCTAGCAGCAGTTCATGCCTAGGTATGTAGGATTTCCACATCTACCACTGTTATATTTCCAAGCAATTCAGGCTGATTGCTTTATTAGCATGAAAAACTAGCAAAGATCAAAACCAAACAGACTTCATGGCTCAGTCCAGATCTTAAGTGGCTCTAATGAGTAAAAATTACATGCTGACTATGCCACTCTGTTTATCACAATATCGATAAACGTTTAAATAAAAAAAAAATCACACTTGACAACAGGATTACTGAACTAATACTTGCAGCACATAATTTTTTAGCAAAACATTCTTGTAAAAGTTACGGAGCCTGTAATTGCTTTCTCATCTTAGGCATGGACATCACTAATAGATTATTTTTGGTATGCAATCTGTAGTTACATCTCTTCAAAAGATGCACCTTTTCCTGCCGTGACTCGGATTTGAACCGAGGTTGCTGCGGCCACAACGCAGAGTACTAACCACTATACGATCACGGCAAGCTATCGGAAAACTGTAAATTAAAGTGACAGCTTTTTTCCCCAGTGCTCTCCAAAATTTTATGCAAATGGTGCCACCTACAGTTTACACTGAGTTTTAGCAGCTGGTTCTAAACATTCTTGCAAGTAATTACATGTTACTGTCTTCTCAAAATCGGTTCCAGACTTATTTTTCCTTTCTCTCAATAACGCATGCTTATCAGGATTGCCTAAAAACAGGCTCAGGAGAGTTATAATAACCCTTCTTCTGTCCCCCAAATCTTTTCAGAGAGAACGTTTTTTTCCTATTTTATCAGTCATGGGGAAGGCAAAGTCATGACAACAGAAAAGTCTGGCAGTGTGCTGTAGAGACAGATTTAGACAAAAGAACAAAATCTACTTAACTGAAAACTGCATTTGCTGAGTTGAACCAGGTATGATTCATTCTAATGTAAGTGCTTGTATTGATGGACATCCTCTTCCTTACCTCTGTGTACTGGTTTTGGCTGGGATAGAGTTAATTTCCTTCCTAGTAGCTGGTGCAGCGCTGTGTTTTGGATTTAGCATGAGAATAATGTTGGTAGCACACCGACATTTGTTGTTAAGTTGTTGCTAAGTCGTGCTTACACTAGTCAAGGACTTTTCAGCTTCCCATGCTCTACCAACTGAGAAGGCTGGAGGTGCACAAGGAGCTGGGAGGGGGCACAGCCAGGACAGCTGACCCAAACTGGCCAAAGGGACATTCCATACCATGTGACGTCATGCTCAATACATAAACTGGGGAAAGCTGGCCGGGGGGGCCGCTGCTCGGGGTCTGGCTGGGCATCAGCTGGCGGGTGGTGAGCAATTGCATTGTGCATCACTTGCTTTGTATATTCTTTTATCATTATTACTATTGTACTTTATTTTAATTATTAAACTGTTCTTATCTCAACCCATGAGTTTTCTCACTTGTGCTCTTCCAATTCTCTCCCCCATCCCACTAGGGTGGGGGGAGTGAACAAGCAGCTGTGTGGTGCTCAGTGGCTGACTGAGGTTAAACCATGACACTCTGCAATAAGAACAGAACATTAAAACATCCTTTTCCATAATTTGTATTCTCTACTGTGGAGGGAAATGGTCAAATGCTACAGATGAAGTCTGGGGGCAGTGATCACTTAGCTTCTATCAACTAAGACCATCAATTAGTGTTATACTGAATCAACTGCTGAGAAGCACCTGCCCTTTGTCAGATGTTCAGACACAAAAAGACTGTAAACAACATTCAGATAGGCACAATAGCAGAAAATTGTTAGTTCTCTCAAATAAGAGCTCCAACAGAAATCAAGCTGTGCAACATAAAGAAAGATTATCATGGGGAAAGAGAATAATGCAGCAAGCTCTGGGACACTCAAGCCCTGCTCAGAAAATGCAGCCTGTTTTCCTCATGCTCACCCTTCCCACAGTTATAGTCATTATTTTATTAAAAAACTTAACTGCTTTGCAAACCTTGCCTGGCTGATAGCCTTGGAGATCACAGCAACACCACCACTGCAGTGGCACAGTGCCACACTGGGTCTCTGAAGAAGGAGGAAGACATACAAAGAGACTTACTAGGCTGTCATACACAAGACCATTAAAATGTCTTCAGCATGTCTTCAATGTACTGAGATGTGGGTTAACTCTGGATGAAGGTCTGCACGGTGGGGACTAATCCATGAGTAGACTGTGCGAAAGAGACATCAGGCTGGGACTTTAAAAGGCAAACTTACTAAACACACTCTGGTCTGCCAGAGTGCTGAATCGCACTGCCTCTGCCTTAGGGAAATGCACGGGTACTTCCTGCAAGCACAAGGAGGGGTCCTCCCTGCCGCCGGAGCTGCAGGAGGGAAGGAGAAGGTATCTCTCTCTCTCTCTTTCTGATGGTTGCTGGGGACACATTGAGCAAAAGGGTGCTGTAGTTGTGGTTCAGACTGCTGTACCTCACCCTACAGCCTTGCTCAATGGCTTGGTGTGACCAGAATAACATGTTGCTCAAGGGTCAGTGTACCCTTCCACAGGGCATAAAGGATGCTGCTTCCCTGGTCTCCAATCCTGCCAGGCACAGCCTAGCCCTGTGTTAAGGGACTGCATTGCTGTCACAAACTTGAAAGAAAGAAAAGCAGGATCAGGAGTGGTACACATCTGATGTAAAACTAATCCCTCAACTTAGGTTTGCTGTTGCCTCATAAAGCCATTACGCTTAGCAGAACTTAAGCATAACTGCATAAATAAGCAACGACAAAAAAATAAGGAGGCACTAGGATTCTCCCTATCTTCCCCCTCCACCCCTGTCTTTCAGTTCTCATGCCACAGATATCTGGAAAGCAGGTGTCAGCAGAATAAGCTGCTGAATCTTCTGGCAAGGAAAAAACACTGGCAAAAGCAATCCCCTTTAGTACAGCTTGTGCATTACAGTGTGAATGTTACCTGTAAAGCCATCACATATATGCTGTCAGCCATAAGAAGTCACAGTCTAGGAGGGCCTTTTTCCCTTTCCCTCACCAGCCTCCAAGCCCTTTGAACTCTAAAGAAATCTCTGAAGAGTTGGACAGTGACTGCCACTTCTAGGCGAATGCTTTCTGTATCAGAAATAGTGTGGCCAGCAGGAGTAGGGAAGTGATCGTGCCCCTGTACTCGGCACTGGTGAGGCCGCACCTCGAATACTGTGTTCAGTTTTGGGCCCCTCACTACAAGAAGGACGTTGAGGTGCTGGAGCGTGTCCAGAGAAGGGCAACGAGGCTGGTGAGGGGTCTGGAGAACAAGTCTTATGAGGAGCGGCTGAGGGAACTGGGGTTGTTTAGCCTGGAGAAAAGGAGGCTGAGGGGAGACCTCATCGCTCTCTACAACTACCTGAAAGGAGGTTGTAGCGAGGTGGGTGTCGGTCTCTTCTCCCAAGTAACAAGCGATAGGACGAGAGGAAATGGCCTCAAGTTGCGCCAGGGGAGGTTTAGATTGGATGTAAGGAAAAATTTCTTTACTGAAAGAGTGGTGAAACGTTGGAACAGGCTGCCCAGGGAAGTGGTGGAGTCCCCATCCCTGGAGGTATTTAAAAGACGAGTAGATGAGGCACTTAGGGACATGGTTTAGTGGGCATGGTGGTGTTGGGTTGATGGTTGGACTCGATGATCTTCGAGGTCTTTTCCAACCTCAATGATTCTATGATTCCTATGATACTCCCTAGTACTCCAAAGACCTTGATGAAACAGAACAAAGAAACTGCGCACCAGTATTTAACAGCCACTATCAGGACAATATATCAAGTGTTCTTCATTACTGCAAATTTCTTTTTTTTTTTTTTTTTTAAATATATTCATTGAAAAACATGGAAAACTGTAGTTCAGAATGAAGAGTTGTAGATAAGGGTTGAGGTCAGCTCAAAAGGTCTTAACAATGAACAGGACAGTACCATCACCTAGTCACCTGCATGTGAGCATGAGTGCATTTGGAAGATGGCATTGCTCAGCATCATGCACATGTGGGCAGGTAGAACAGACCTGGAACAAAAATGATTCAGTCGTAACTTCTCTGAAGTTTCTTGTTATTGTAGACCTGTGGAAGTAGAGCTCTCAGAATATTTACTTCATTTCCATACTTAGGACCTTAAATAACCTTTTTTTTTTTTTTTTTTAATTTTGGGTCTTGTTATTACTGGTTAACTGTCCTGAAGTAACAACAGCAACTTCAGTTTTGTTTGAGTTCCTCAGACCATCCAGATTTCCCCATAAGATAGAGGTCCAGTAAATATTATAGATACGGGTTTCTGTCCACGGCATCCCCCTTCAAAGGGGATTAAGTTAAATTTACTGCAGGACTCCTTGAGGTGCTTTATAGCATGATACTCAGGAGATGAAGGAGGTTTTAAATGTGATTTGTCTTACAAATCATCAATAAAATATTTGCAGCTGTGATGAGACAGGGTCCTTGCAAGCTTTGGTAACCTGTACTATTCTACTATACAGTGTCACCTCCCATAGAAGTCATAGGGGTGCCTTATTTTTTGCAGCAGTGAAACAGGTTTGCTAGATTCCCATCAAAAATTTTCATGTGATTGTTTTAAATCTGGATCTCAGAGAAACAAAAAAGCACTTCTAGCTCCATCTTGTTGTACAGAGCTTAGAATGTCATCTAATGCATTTTTTGCTAAGTTGGAGTCACTTGATATACCATTTTTATTTCAGACCTATACACACATGGGAGTAAAATACAGGTTATAATAAATAAATGTTATCAATGACATCCATAAACCTTTGGAGCTTAAGAATAGTCCACAAATCTTTGAGATGATAGAACAACCAGTAACCACTGGGTAACAAATGATCATTTAATTAATTGTACTGGTACTGCTTTCCACCCTGTCTCTACGCACCTTGCCATTGTTGGCATTTTCTTTTTTTATATAATTTCTATTAGTAAAATGTTATTACTGTTTCTTTTTTTTCCCCAGAAGAAGGTTAGTGCACATGAGCATGCCTTGTGCATACTTGCACAGTCACGTGATTCTCTGCCCCTGAGCCCAGCCTTGCTACCTTTACTTGGGCTCAGAAAACAGCTATGAAATTTTCAACCACATAACTGAGAAGACATTCTAAATATTTGTAGTTTCCTGTTTTTAATTAATTTTTTTGTTGTTTGTGGTTTTTGTCTAAAAATAATAATCGTTCAAAACAATTACTTCTTCTGTTAAGATGTCAGTTTTGGACAGAACACTTCTCTTGTTCAGGATTGAATCTCTGGTCAAAAGAAAAAAAGTAATCAGAAGACACTCCCCCCGCCCCCAAATAGCCAACAAGTTCATGGAAGAAGGAGGACCTGAAGCAGATACAAATAGCATCTCTCTCTCTCTCTCCCCCCCCCCCCCCCCCCCGCCCCTTCCCAAGGGGATTCTTTACTTATCAGGTTATTAATTAATGTAAGGTGAATCTCTCCTAGTGTCTCTAGTTTGAACTCTTCCATCTACTGCTAGCATAAGCAAGCATTTAATGGGACTAGCCTCCAGGCTACTCACCTGTGTTTTAGCTGAGTGCCCCCAGCATCAGGCCATGGAGTTTATGATTTTTGCCTCTGTAGTGAATTGGCTGTACAAGGGTAACACTTGATAGAAAAGCCTGAGACAGGCATGCCCTCTCCACACCCATAGTCAAGTAGCCCAAGACATCCACATAGGAAACAGGAGACCCTGATCAGGTCTCTCCTCTGCCTACTTCTATTACATATCTGGGTATCTCAGTCTGTTTCTCACCTGACTCTACCAGAAAGGAGTATTTATTTTATATATATATATATATATATATTTATATATTATATATATAAATATATATAAAAGTGTGTTTATTCTAATCTTAAAGATCAGAGCCACAATACCTCTATTTAATTTTGAGTGACAATCCTAATCTCCCTGACTGTCAGAGTAACTTCATGCAGTTCAAATGTCTATTCTGACCACATGGTAGAGAAGACTTGGGTGCTAGGTCAAAGCCCAAAATTGGCCTAATACTCTTTTTAAACTACTTAGTTTAAATTGCCACCAGTTTGCAGCACGATCTTGAATAAACATTTTTAAATGGTTATTGCCATTTGTACAGTAGGCGCTTGTCATAGCAAAACATTTTGGCGTGTACAAGTGAAAAAGTCTCTTTTAGTACTGTTTTTTACTATTAGAAACAGAATTCTACTGGCATTTTCTGTGTTTGGTGTTTTGCTCATGGATGCCTTCAGGCAAGAAAGTCCATCCCCACACACATGCACATGGATGATTTGCCTCAGTAAAAATAAACCAGAATTTATTACAGGCTGACAAAATTTGGCTTCAGGCTCTTTGCTATGAAAAATATAAAGGATTAAAGAATTTTTGATGCAGTAATAATAAGGACATTCATCGAAAGTTAGCATTCGTAAGAGGCACAATCATCACCCAGATCAGAGAAACTGTTTTGAAGAAATAACGCGCAACTGGAGTTCTGACGTTGTCTAGACAGCAATACCTTTGTAGGGGAAGGTGAATGCCATAGTATATCCACTTGTTAGTTTTCATTGCAGAGTTAACTTAGCCAATATTTACAGTTCCCATCCTCTCTGATTGTATTTTTAATGAACAGGAAAGAAGGGGAGAGATGAAGTTACATTTAAGTATTGAAAACCATTCAGGCCAGCATCTGGAGGCCTTCTCTGCTCCTTTGGACTGGTGCCATCATTTGCACAGACTAAAGTCCTGGTGTGATGTATATAGACAATTCTGATTAGGCAGTATTTTACAATTGCAAGGCATAGGTTTTTTTATTGCTACATACATGCAGGGCATTCAAACAGTCTCTCCTGAAATGATTGCTGACTGCCTTTGGTTCAGCATCATCACCACTCCATGTGGGCATACCAGCTGTATGGACTGAGAGCACCTGAATTCCCAAAGGCAGGGTGTGCTCCCCTTCTCTGACCTGCAAGGAACGCTCCACTCCTGCTCCACTGCATGAGCCTTGCAGAAAGGGTGAACCTACTCCCCTTTCTGCTTAAAGGACTGCCATTTTACTGAGCCTTTGCACAGAAACAGAGTACACTGAGGCAGCTTAGACTTTCACTATAACAGGATTATAGAGAAATCAGGGTTTTCTCTGTTGAGTATGTGTTTGCCATTTGGCTACAGTACGTTTCTCAGGCAGACTCTGCACTGAACTTCACTTTAATCTGTGTATAGATGGAAAATACAGTTAACGTCCATTAGATGTAAAGCCTGGGCTGCAAAGACTCTTTAGCAATTCATTAGACAGCTCTGCCAACAGCAAGTAGTTTTTTCTCTTCTTCTGTTAATATTATTTCTATTAGTATTGCAACCACTCTTATTTTCTGTGTGATCTCCTACACAAAGATTCCTAGTCCAGAAAAGTCACCTTGGGATTCCTATTTTTCTTTTAATTCAAATGTGTCCATGCTATGATGCTTTTCTTTTGCTCTGTGCACCCCCATAATCAGTCATGAATGACTATGCAAATGTCTAGCATTTTCCCTTAGCCAACATCATGTAACTTTTCTTCATGAACAAATTGCTCCTTGTCCTAAGGATTTTGTTCTTCTTTTCTGTTGTTCTTTTCCCTTCCTGCAGCTTTCAGGTTTCTTTCTGGTAGCCAGAGGCCTAGAGTGAATGAAACACTTTGGGCGTTATTCTGCCAGAACTCTCTATGTGCTTACAGGAACAGCAAAATCTCAAAGCTAGCATGGCCGCATCTGCAACCATGTATATTTAAATACAGACATTTGTAGCACAAAGGGAGCAAATGACACAGCTAAACTCTTCAAAGTAACAAAATCGCATACCACCGGCATTACTTATATCCAATCACAGTTGTGTAATAGGTCTTACAACACAACTCCTGTGTCAATGAGGAGAAAATTGTAATCAGCTGGCATTCACCCCACTTTGCACAAGCTTCAGCCAGCGGAGCACTCAGGTCAGCAAACTTCCAAAGTCTATATGGTAAATGTAATTTCCTACCCTGTTATCCGATGCTTCTGGTATGCAGCCCAAACCCACATCGGCATTTCAGTCTGTGAGTTTGTGGTACAAGTGAATGTGTCATCTGTTGTTCCTTTATTTTGTAATTTTTATCCTCTTGCAAAATTCTCCATCTCACTGAGTATTCATGCAGATTATATTCCAATAGCTGAAGATGCTAATGGGTGGGATTTTTTTCTGAAATGTTTCTTGCTCTTTAAAGTTTTTGCATACTATTCAAGTAAAACATGGAAATCAAATTGGATAATCAAAATGAGCATTGTGGCTTACCTGAAGTGGAGCATGAACTAGTACTGATCTCTCCCTAATTTAGTTCCTGAATCTGTAAGCTCTCGTCAAGGGTGCAGAGCTAATGTCCTGGAAGAGGACAAAAATTTCCCTGTGCCTCCAAAAATAGACTGAGAATAGAAAAGGTCTCAGGATGTTCTGTTACTGTCAAACACATGTTCTTCTTAACTATAAGCAGCACGTAAGCATGACTTCCCATTTTAACATTCTACTGTTAGTGAATTAGTTGAGGTGTATCCAAAGGAAGGATTTTGTATACATAATGTTCCTCATAATTTTTGTTTTACTGTAACACAGCAATACACTTTCACCTAAAGCCAGGAGACTACCATGTGTGTCCAAACAGTTGCCAACCACATGACTGGGAGGTTGGCTGTTAGGCAGCTTTGTGGTTTGCTCAGCACCATGCTCTCTCTTCCAATGAAGAAAAAGAGGAAATACCTTTGTAAAAGTCAGGATTTGCCAGTCCTTGCCACTATGCTGCATTTTAACTTTTTCTTGGTGTTCATTTCAGCTTTCTATATGGCAGCATTTTCTGTGCACTTACTGTTGCATGGTAGGCAAGTCTGCAGAAAACACCCTTTTGCGAAGAGATAAATTACATCTCACATTCAGCTTAGTGACTTGTAAACATCGAAGGATAACTGACACTCCTTACAAGGAGGTAATAATGAGCAAGGCAGTCAAACTAACAAAACTGAGCTAGAGTCTGATAACTTTTTAACATGTTAAGTGTTGGTAGATCAAACATGTCTTGATAGCAGTTTTTAGCTACACATTCATTAACAAAGCAGGTATTTGATCAGTCTATGTTTATTGTGAGTGCTTTCTAGAAGCACCGAAAAAAGCATTAAGGAGATAAAACATTAGCCTTGATGTACTCCTGTGAGAGCGGAACTGACACAGTTCATACCCTCCTGTCAGTCTGGGAGGTCATGCCTTTGGCTCTTAAATCCCAGGAGCTATTCCAAGGACAAGCTTCACAAGCTTTGAGATGTGCCGATCATTATAGCTCTTATCTTCCCCCTCCCCCTCAAAGGAGGGTGAGCATTATGTTCCATACACCTTTCTGGTGGAGCAATTTGCCCTGTGTTTCCACAAGTGGAAGGGATGGAGCCACAGGGTTATGCAGCTTCAGCTGTAAGCAGTTGTAAATCTTAGCTTGCCAGACTTCCAGGGCATCATCAGTGCTGAGGATCAGCACATGGCACCCCCAAGACTCGAGGGTATATCTGTCTCATAAATCTTTTTGTTATTATAAGCAGAACTGCTTTATATTTCTTTCACCATGAGTCATGAGGAAATCTGTTTGTGCCTTTTGTGCTGGGAGTAGGGTACACTGGGCTACAGGATAGCACTGAAGTAAATTATCCTGCAATCTGTATGGGGGGGTTTCCAGCCTGAATTTACAGGCTCAGTCGGATTTTAGCTTGTAGTGCCACACAATCCAGCTACCCTGGTCTGAAAGTAGCACTGACTGTGAGTGGATGCTGCCTGCAAGGGGAGGCAGAGCTGGGAGCAGCACCAAGGCAGACTGCAGCTCCAGTCACACCATCAGAAAATGATGTGCTATGAGCCGCTGTGAAAGTGATAATGTTACAGCAAAAGAGAGGAAGCACTAAAACTGAGGGCTGGCTAAGGAGGGAATAATGAAGAGTCATCAAGGGCAAATTCAGATAAGTAAATAAGTTGTTAGAAATGAAAGCCTAAGTCAAGCAGAATTCCCACTCAAGAAACTGGAATGTAATGGGATGCTTTTTTCAGTGAGAATAGGGAGAGGATGTCCCCGCTTTTCAGATCTTCCCATTCGGTTAGATAATATCTATCCTTTAGAGTGCAAATTCTTTATCGTTCCTGCACATTGCCATAGGGGCCTTCATCTTAAACCTACAGAAAATACGTATTTTCTGAAGTTATGAAACAAGCTAATTCCTAAGGTTCAATTTTGTTGATGAAAATCAGCTCCTGTTGCTGTCAAGGAGTACGGAATAGTTGTCCTGATTTCTCTGCCTTTTCCAGGTCTTGGGGAACGTGAATTCATGCATTACTACTCACTTTCTAGTATTCCCTTTCCCCATTACTCTCTCCTTCCCCATTAGCCTAATTATTTCATGTACTTATTTCATCCTGTAAACCAGTACATATTCAGAGGATTACTCAAAACGAGGTGGTCTGTAAGGACACATGTTCACATTATTGTATCAATTTACCTCACTTCATCATTGCAGCAGATTTTGATAGAGTTCATATATTCATGCATAGGTATCCAAATGGGACAGATGGATGTAGGATGTATGCAGGGGTTTGTTGTGACACAGCTGAGGAGCACAATGTTAGCCTAGGTCCTACACCAGACCTTAGCAAATATATGAACAAAAGGGTGCTGAAAGCAGGATACAAAGAGCTTCTTTTTCTGTTGAAACCCTGATCAATAATGATGTGAGTTGCTAAGGTAGACGGGTGAAATCATTCTCGGTCTGACTATGATCAACTTGTCTGAATCTCAGGTCACGTGTCCGTGATATGCAGCTGCGTAATCCTTATGGCTAGATGAACACCATGGCCATAGGCTGCAAAGCGTCTGCGTGCTCTTCAAATTAGCCCCAAACCATAGATGCCTGAGTTTGATATGGTGGATTGGGTATTTGTCTCCTCCTACAGCCAATGGAAACAAGCTGAGACCTCAACTCTGCATTGCATGCTGTGGCTAACTTGAGAAAACGGTGTTTGGCTTCCAGGCTGGATCCTAAGGAGGATTTCATTGCTGGGTGACCCAGCAGCACAGAGTTCCAGGGCTGTATCTCCAGAAACACAAATCAACAGCGGTGCTGTGGTCTGTCTATGACGGCATTGCCAAGGACAGGCACAGAGGCAGCTGTTTCTGGTTACCCTCACCTGCAGCAACTCAGCATCCTAACAGTAATGGGGTTAGAAGACTAGAGAACAGGTTCTCAAGCCCTGTAGCAGCACAGACCTCTTTGACTTTTTGCCTTACTTAAATATGAAAGTTGTGTTGTTTTCAACTACAGCAGAGGTCCCTTACTGACTTCTGCTTAATAAATGAGAACTTCAGAAAAGGGAAGAAGAAAGCACGCTGTTCATTCACCAGGAAGACTGTGCCTCTGACAGAGTTGATTTCTAAAAATGTTTTTTAAGTTGATGCCTTTTTCACATGTAGGCATGTCCTAAATTCCTTTCTTTTTACTATAGTCTGCAAAGATATCTCCTATTTCCCCTTCTCCATTACAGCAGTGTGCATAATAGCAATGAGTTCACCACCTTCTCCAGGGTTCTGAATGCCATTTTTGTAGCAAGGAATGAGGACAAGTCAGCATCACATAAACTGCCAAAGAACCATTAGCAAGTGAGCACCATCAAGACAAACCCAAAACAAGTCATTGCACTTTTAACAGATTTTTCATACTTTTTTTTCTTTTTATATTTCACCCTAAGTTATACTCCCTAAAAGATTGCTATATGTATGCAAAGGTAATCCATCATGAAGGAGTTTAATTTCATTTTAGATGGCAATAACACACACTTATCAGGTTTTTAAACATATACTGCATTACTGCAGGGAATGTGACCACTAGCAAAGTGTGAGCATTCACATAGTTATTCAGACCATTATGGAGTAGCTGCTTCTTGAAAATCTTATCCTGCAACCCTTTTGGGAAACATGGCCAAAGCCAGGCATTCAAAAAAGTCACCAAATTATGTCCCACAAATCACAGGACTGATTCTGAAATTCAGTTATTATTTTTGTTATTTGTATTAAATATTTTGTAAAACAGTATTTAAGTAAGATTTCAAAGTCACTTATATATTAATTTTCTTCTCCTATTTCTGCTACAGGGCTGGAGGCAAAAGACATCATTCAGAAAATAAATTTACAGTGGCCTGGGTCACATACAGAATTAAATTGTGCCATAAATCAGTCCCCCAAAATAGCAATTTTTACTTTCAGTATTTGATTTTTAGTCAGTAAGGAATCAGACAATAATTCTTTTCACTTAACACAACGATTGGGGTTTTTTTGCTCTCTACATAATTTGCACTGCTCTGCAGATGAAAAATAAAATACAGAACTTGCAGGATTATTAAAAATGCTAGTTACCACGCCAAGGAATGACTGAATAAAGTTCTTTGGAGTTGCTTATTATTCTTGCCATGCTTTACTGACTAAAGTAAAAAACACACTTTTCATTTCTAAAAGATAAAGTGTCTGTGTGCTCTTTAAAGCATCTTATGCTATTTCTGTTCTCATACCTGAGCTTCCCTGTTTCTCAAAAAGCCATCAAAATTTATTTTCACATAATGTATCCTGGAGGTTTACTTATGCAACATTCAACTTCGAACATTTAAGCTAGCTTTTAATGTTGTTTGAAGATCAAGCAAGGTTTAACCAATTGGTACTAGATATAGAGGGTTTATCTGCAACCACACTATGCTGTTCCTTTAATACCTTTCAGCAGCATAAGTGTTTACATCCTAATAGGTTTTTAGCTTAAGATCTAATCATCCACTCTTGAATTAAGATGCTTGAATGAAGCCAACTCATTTGGAACTAAGCACTTTAATGTCAACAGAGACATATGGTATTGAGACTGAATTACAAAGGATCTCTTCTGAGCCATCTATTACGGAAGCAAGACTAAGACCCCAGCATTATTATTAGTTTACTCATTTATTTGCTGGCAAATAATTGAGAGTAAGATCTTCTTAAGAAAGTGGAAATGGTCTAATAACTGCAATCTGGTGGTATAGTACATTCCTGTGTGCACTGATTAAATCTCCCCCATCCATACTTTATGGCTCTATGCTCATCTGTAAAATCCCCTTTTGAAGCTGAAAGAAACAAACAAAATATGCAGTGCAACAACTCGAACCCAGTGACTAAAATTCTAAATCATCAGCATTAATGTCAACTCCTCTAACATTTATTAAGAACTCTAGACATTTCCTCGCCCTGAATTATTCAAGTCTTATTCTCTGATGATATTTCTTTTAAGAAGGTGTTTATGACAAAATTTATGGCAATAACTAACACTGTCCATCAAATATAAAGTTAAGAGCAGAGGCTTCCTTTTGTTCTGAAGCTGTTCCACTCTCCCTAGTCTCAACATGCTGCTGAGAAAAATATGCTGGAGTCCTCTCCTGCAGTATCAGTAGGAAAAAATGAAGTGGACATCCTTCCACATTTTTTGTTTCTGGAATGAAAAGAGCACAACCAAAAAAAAAGCAATACAAAGCGAACCTGAAAGTATATTTACTGAGACAGACATTTTACATAGATAGTTGTGAAGACAATAAATTCAACCCATCAGTTTTTAAATCTTTATGACCATGTAAGGTTATTGCTGCAAAGAAGTTGTGTTTAAATTTCGTCATGTGGCTGAGATAAAACACAAAGTTATATTATACTACTATCAACAGCTTCTGCTTATAGTTGTAAGGAAGATATGGTTAGACAATATGGTTGCATTATCTTTTTAAGCCACGCATTACTAAGGGCTTCAGCAGTGATTGTCTCTGTGAAGTAATTGCTATCTATTGCATAAATGCATTCCTATCCTTGGCTCAGTAAAACTGTAACATGGGCTGTTATTACAGCCCAAGTGCTTTCCCACTTCAAAGGCACATATGGTCCAAAAGGCAGAACTGCCTCCTTAGTACCACCACAATAAACACCTGGCAAATATGATTACAGAGGTAAAAAGATGCAGTGCAGTTCCAACAGGAATGTCAGCCACTCCAGTCCTGTGAAGGGCTGGACATGATTTTCCTTCCTCCCAGCAGATTGTACCGAAGAGCCACGTGAATTGAATACCCTGATCATATATTAGATTTTTTTTTTAGAAGACTCTTCAACTTTGCAAGTTTAAGAGACCTCCTGTCTTTCTGATTATAGAGAACTTCCTATGAAAGCTTGTTGACATGGACAGAATTGCTTAAAATCCACTTCGTTTTTGCTAAATATGACATAAAAGTATACTGTTTTGCTAATAGCTATAGACCTCCATTTATGATGTTGGAATCCATGTTATTAACTACTGGGAAGCAGAAAAAGCAGTTTAAAAATCACATTAACTCCCAAAAGCTCTGCAAAGCAGAACTTTCCTATTAAAAATTGTTGCAAAGCAGAAAGGTTTATGTTATTGTATAAAAGCAGCCATTATGAAAGCAACTTAAAGAATGCATTGTAGTACAGCACAGATTAGTAAAGCCCCCCTGAAAAACTCCCTTTGCATTTCTCCCTATGCACACACAGTTCTGGTTTTGTTTTGGCTTAATTGTTTTGTTTTGTTTTGGCTTACTTTTTATCATTTCCAAAGTACGTATTTAAGGTGGATCATGAGCTGTCAGCTAAGTCTCACTGAGGTCACAGCGGGGGGCCTGGCTGCAATTAGATGCTCTACCAGCCAGACCACAAAGCCAGGTCCTGTTCTCAGTTTGTATTCAGTGCAAGTAGCACACAGACACACATCCCAGAGAGAAATGTGGCCTTTGGCATGTGTGCAAGGAAGAGCCGATTCTTTAGCCAGGAGAGGGGCAAGGGATGCAGCACGCGGTGTTTTCCTGAATCTCTCCTCCACAAAGAACTTGCGGAATTTTGAGCAGCTTCAGCTAGAAGAGCTCATTTTTTGTTTTGATCTCTGTCTTGTATAGGTAGATTACAACACTGAGGTATACTGTGCCTAGCATGCCTAAAATTTTAAAATGAACCATGGAGATATCTGACAATGCGAGTGATTTCTTCCCAGGTGACAAACTATGTCAGTCACTCTTGGAAGTTGTTCTTCCAAGGACCAGAAACAAAATTTTTAGTGAATGAAAGCAATATGAACAACATGGTTGTATCAGCTCTGATCCAACTGTATTCTGTTACTGAGTTCACGCGTGGAGGCTTCATAATGTGATGTATAAATGAAGGAAAAGCATTTGTAAGGATAGAGGGGAAATCTGTGTCTCTGCTTCTCTCTTTGAAGAGCAACTTGGATCTCTTCACAGTCTAATTTTTGTGTGCTAATGATTTGAGGGGTTATGGGAGAGATTAATGCTAAAATAAAGAGGAGGGAAAGAACAGACTTGAGGGGATGAGTAGCAGCTGTGGTGAAGAAATCTACCAGACGGTAATTGCACAAGTCCTTAAATATCCAGAACTTCATCTGAAACCCTCTCTGGTGTAGAAAGGCATGTGACAGAAAGGCATGGTTTCAGCATCATCAGGCAGTCTTTTGTTCACTTGCGCATAGCCGCAGTTGCTCAGAAGCACACATGCAGGGCATCAGCTTTCCGCTATAAAGAAGGTAATGGCGAATGGTTGTACTAAGCCAACACTGACAAACTGAAAGCACAGCAAAACAAAAATGCACCAACCAGTTTCCCACCAAGACACACCTGCTAGCTTTTATGTAGGAAAATAATATAGTGTACTATCCTTAAGAGATACCAGGCAACAGTAAAAATACAAAACGACAATTTTGGGGCACAGTTCAATTTTAAAAGATTCGTTGTTAGTAGATGATTCACTGAGGAAACACCACAAAGTCTTACAAAATTAACTTGTCCTAAGTGTGAACCTTGTGTGAAAATGCACACAAGTTAGTTGTTAGTTTTAAAGGAAAAGGAGCATGCACTCCCTTTTCAATTTATTCTGAAACACAACTTAACTGTAAAGATGAACTTAGGTACTTCCATTTAAAATTTTGGAGTATAATATGCTACCACTTATAAATAAAAACAGACCCTTACTTCTGAGATCAGAATACAGTCTCCAAAGGAGGAATGAATAACTTTACACAGTAAAAGTCTAACTATGACATTATTTAAAAGAAATAGAAAATACATTCCGTAGCAAACAGCCATGATTTTAAACCATCTGGTTTTCTGGTCAGTCCTTACATTCAAAATATTTTGTTGCTTGCAAAAGCTTGCACGCCTTTCTGAACTGCAGGCAGTTTCATATTTTGCTGCAATTCTCCTGAGTCACCACTTGAGGGACTCCAAGACTCTTTTGTCTTATTGCAACTCGGACTTACACTCACATTAGACCTATTGCTTATGTTAAAAAGAAAACTTTTAGGAAAATATCTGTGTACTTGTTATCAGTAAGAAATGCTGATATGATCTATGGAAGATCTTACTCCAGCAAATGAAACCCATCTGTTTATATCGTGAGAAGGTGTAACTAGAAAGCAGTAACTTATAGAGCCAAAAATTCACAAAATGGAAATTACTTTTTTATAATAAAAATATTCACAGTGATAAAAATCACCATTTTTCTGCCATGTTTAGGCAGACGAAACTTTCATTCTCCTGATCTATTATCTGCATGATATGCCTCTAAAGCACAGATTTCATTTGTTCTGAGCACAGAACTGCCATGGACAACAAGAGAAATAAGAGCAAATATCTGTATCACCAATCAGAGGGGACAATTTTACCCAGATTTTTTGCTGATTTAGGATCAAATGTGGTTATACGTGGAGGTGCTTAAACACTACTCCCAGCTGGAGCTTCAGACAGAGCTTTGGAAAAGTTAAGGTTTTCCTACTTGGTATCCCTGCAAATCAGACTGAGGAATTTTGACACAGGCAAGCTGTAAGCAGATGAACCCTTTTTTCAGAGTACAATTATAGACAATAGATGTATAATAACAACTCCAAGGTCATGCAGGAATACTACCCTTGGCTTCAGAAGCAGAATAGCCATGTTAGCCAGGCACAATGCCATACTGATGAAGCTACTCTGTTTCCCGGTTCAGTGAAAGCTGAGGAATTACTGCACTACATTGCATTATATGGCAAGGAAATGCTCTTTCTTCCAAGCCTGTGTTCAGACAAATGAATTTGTCTTTAAAAAAGTATGTTCTTAATTTGAATTTTCTAACTGGAAGTCAGATACTAGCAAGTAAAGGCAATATATAGTGCTCACCCTTAAGCAGCTGGCTGACAGATCTCCATGGCTTTTAATCTGACCTGTTAGTTTGGACTGAAAATAAAAAAAAGTGTCTTTTTTTTCCTAGGATTTAAAGTAGATTAGCTGACTTCAGGAAAAGAACATACTGTTTTTCCCATGAAGACAAATGCAAAATTTTTCTTCCAAATACTGACTGAAGTAAAAAGTCTTTTAAGTTGAAATTGTTTAGTTCAAGGGTAAGACACAGCCAAAGGACTTGAAAGTGGAGTCAAATTGAATGATAAGCCAAACCAACTGGAAAATGGAGAAGAATGATCACTAGCACAAACCTACATCATTGTCTTGCTGAAATATGTTTATATATAAATATGCACGTCAGTTATCATATAAACAAACAGAAGGACTTGCAAGTCTCACAGTCCTTTTGCACAAGCATGACTGCTCCAGAGGAAAGGCCCTCATGATACCTCATAAAAACTGATTTTTTTTAATCGTTTCTACTACTAAGCTGTTCCCTCATTGCATAGGCATGGTAGCAGAGAGCTAATGCAGGCACAGAGCGCTGAACCTTTTGCTTTCTCACAGATAAATGAGAAAAAATAGATAAACATACAGCATACTGTTGCTGTAGAGTTTCTGTGGTCCACAACCCTTTGCCTATATTGTCTACTTACAATCTTTGCAATGCAGAAACTGTTACTCAGATACGGCGCCACGCAGCGGGAGACTATGCCCAGCTGGCACATGTACGCTACGTAATATAAACAACTCTCTATTAGTAACACTTGACATTGTCTGTAGAAAATAAGCACCAAAAAGACAGAAAGGTTGTCTTATTTCCTAATCCCAAGAAATACAAACTTCCTAGTCATAAGGAAAAAAGGTTTTTAAAAGAGATGTGTCATATCTATTGTCTGTAACCCCAAACACAGAGAGGTGTTCGGAAATCTATTGAAGTGTAGATAGCACTTGCCAACAGGTTAGCGTATTATGCTGTGGTCAGTGTTCTTTTATATTTTCAGGTACTAAAATGGATGATATTGTGCCATTAAGACCAGAAAATTACATTAGAAATATTCTGCAATTGCTGAAAATGATCTGTCAGCCCAGATTTGTTTAAACAAAGCTGGTATTCATCCACTGGGAAAGGGAAGTGCCATCTCCCACAGGCATGCATGCATGTTTATATGTGCACGTATGTGTGTGTGTATTTTAATGAGGATAGGTCATGGTAAATTTGCTAAAATTTGACACAAACAGAAATATTTATTGTACATTCTCTTGGGGCATCTACCTGGGGTAAATATCTAATGAATGTTACAAATAAAGCACTGCAGATGCTGGGCGGACACATACTCCTTCAAGTGCTGGCAGACCTGTAGTTGCAGCAGAATACTAAAGTATGGAAGAAGCAAAATCAGATGTGTTTGTGACATTAGTTTTTAATTATTTACTTGTTTTGTTCCATCTGCCTTTCCTTGTTCAGCAAGTAAAGATTTGGCAACAAGTCTGCACCATCCATGTTATCTGCCCAGCCCATAGTTCTCATGAGCACCATTTTAACCTTGTCATTTGAGCATTTAGCCATTTGACCTCACTACTGTTATTTTTTTGCTTATTATTTTGTGGCTTGATAAGGAATGCTGAATGCCTTACAGTCAATCTTTTGCAGGATTAGGCCATTCCTTTGTTCTGTGGTAAGAAAATAAAATTTCAGTTCCAGATTCACTCTTTGAAGAATCTCATTTCACTTCACCATCTCCTCTGCTGGACAGGAAACATCATATTTTCCATTTTTATATTCTTTCCAGGATAGAAATCTCCCTTTGTGCTGTGTCAAGTGTTCCTCTGAGAAGCCTATGGATTGTATCCACAGAGTAATATTGTGCTTTCAGAGAAATTAAAACAATTTCATTTATGTTGACATTTTGCTGGAGAAGTTGAGAGTCCTTCTAGTCCTTTCATATTATATAGAAAACGGAAGTATCCTTCTATTCTCAGTGTTTTCTCACAAAGTCTTCCAACTTATGAAATGCTTTTCATAACCTGCCTCATGAATAGAGATTATCTTTATAGCCTCTCCTGCAATGACCAGCGTTTAGGAAGATAACTTTAATATCCACAGGACAAAATATTATCTCCTCCTTCCTTGAAAATGATCTGATCCAAAGAATTCTATTAATGTTCACATACAGCTTAGTTTAAAATCTCACTTCCTTCTGCCAAACTTTATGCTGAGCAACTGCAAAGTGCTAGCTTTTTTTGTCCTTGCAAATCTCTACTTTGAGGTCTACCAAATCTTGGCAATGCCTCTTTTAAATATTCTATTTTACCTATCAGAAAGTTCTGAAGAACATTACTGCTAGATGACACCTCCTTACCTCTCTTCCAGTTTACATCCACCAGTTTACCTGTCACTGAAGCATCCACAGTTCCCATTAATTTTCACTGATGCTACAGTTGCACAGCACTCTAAATGAAGGCCATGAAAACACGGGGCTTTAAGGCCCCTTGACAGAGAGGGTGTTGGTTTGTTTTCCCTCCACCTTCTCAGCTTCCACACAGATGACTAGAGAAGCATCCTGATAGTTCCCATCTACTGAACTGCTAGACATGGGAAGTACAACATGGGAGAGCTACGTCAACCAGATGACATTCTTCCAGCGTAGGAAAAGCTGTGTCAGCTTTATTTTGCTCTTTCTATTGAAAGATCAGTGTAAAGCTTGTTTTCTCTTTTTACCACAGCTAACATCCTTCCTAAAACACAGTCTGTTCTGTTACTTTTACTTGCAGAATGCTAATACATTACTTCTTGTTTCCCATTCCTCCGGTAGAAAACATCACTCAGTTGAACTACAATTATATGATCAAACAGTTCTTGGTTACACCGGAATCTAAACTGCCTATCATTTCCTTGATGTGTTGGCTTCTGTATTTTTTTTTTCCCCAAAAAAAATAAACCTGTGAAATTTGTGCATACATGTATACAGACATTATGAAAAAACCCTCTGTTTGCCTTCAGTCCCTGGCTCATTCATGATCTTCCTTTCTTTTTTCAATTCATCCTTTCGCTTCAAGACCACACTTGATCACCCTCAAGACCTTGCTTGGAGCATGAGACTTACAGTACAGGTAAATTGCTCCCAGGGTAAACACAGAGAGAGAACAAGTGCTTGGAAGGAAATGTTCAAAGGAACAATCTCCAGTTGAATTAAACAAAAAGATGAAGGAGAGAAATATCTAGGAAATGGCAGACAGAATCAAAAGAGAAAAAATGCATATTCATCTTCAGAGACCTCTGAATCTGCCTAAGGTTTCCAGATTTATGAAACTACAGAACTAAAGTTTGTGAAATTCCCATTAAGTCCTGCAAGACTTCTGCCTAACTGATTGCTCCACATGAATTCTTTAGTGCTTACAGACAGACAAGATTTGAGGACACACTAACAAACATCCCTGGAGGTATTTAAAAGACATGTAGATATGATGCTTAGGGAGATGGTTTAGTGTGGACTTGGCAGTGCTAGGTTAATGGTTGGACTTGATAATCTTAAAGGTCTTTTCCAACCTAAACGATTCTATAATTCTTTGATTCTATATATACATGAAACAAAGATAATAGAGAAAAAGGAACAACATAACACGCTTTTGCATGTTAAACATTTTGTTTAAAGTGTATGGGAGGAGTTAAACAGAATGAAGACAAGGTCATGGTTTCAATAGATGGTCTGTGTCTGGTTTTCGCTGCACGATAGAGGAAGGACACCCACAAACTGGCTGGAGGTGCGGGGAGGCCACCGAGACAGTGGGGCCAGAGCCCTTGTGCTGCAAGGAAAGGCTGCAGGACCAGGGCTCATTCAGCCAGGGGGAGGGATGGCTTTGGGGGGCACCCAACAGTATCCCCAACACTGATGGGAGGGATGGAGGAGACACAGCCGGGCTTTTCACAGCGGTGCGTGGTGGGAGGGTGAGACGCAGCAGCGGAAGCTGAAAAATGAGCAGCTCAGGCTGGAGATAAGGAGAAGCCTTTTCCCCATGAGGACAGCCCAGAAGTGGGCCCAGAGCCCTTGGAGGTTGGTCTGTCTCCAGCCTTGGGGGGTTTCACGCCTTGACTGCGTGAAGCCCTGAGCAGCTCGGTCTGAGTCCACAGCTGAGCCTGCCCTGAGGGACCCACAGTCCCTTCCAGCCTCCCTGAGTCTGCCATTCTGTGATTTATTACTGGAAAACAGAGGTGGGGTACCTGGATCTCTCTCAGCTCCAGGTTCTTTCCCTCCCCCTCGTCCCTTTACACAAGTTCTGAGAACAAAAACTGAATGAAAAAATGAGGAGGTTCCAATTAGTTATTCTGTCCTTAATGAAACTTAGATGGCAAGAAACAAACCACCTGGACTCATTTAAGCAAATGCACAGTAATTAAACTAGGCAGCAAATATGCAAGAATACTTAGTTATCATCCTCCCAAAGATCTCACTTTGTAAGTGAGATTTTGTAAACAAAACTTTCACAAGGCCTGTGGCAAGGACCAGAAGACTCCATTTTATGGCATGTAAAAAACTCTAAGCAGCTGACTATAATAAACAATAGACACAGAAGTGTTTCTCCAGAGCATAAAGCACAATGGCAAGCTCGGTTTCTTCATTCATGCTGGGTGGTACATCTTCATGAAAAGAGCTTCAAGGATCAGCACAGGCATTGTACATTTAGTCACAAATATATGATTTTAGAAATCTAAGCTCTTCCTCTCTCATGTGTAGACACACATATATACACATACATATATGTATACATCCATTTATATACATATACACATATGTATACACACATGTGTGTACATAGACACATATATGTATTTGTATATATACATATACCTATATAAATACACATATATACACACACACATACATTTGTCTTTACAGAGAGAGATATATAATATCTCTGTAAAGACAGCTCTTAAATGATCCAGATGTTCAACTGCTCAGTCTAGACCTCAGCTCAGATTTGCATAGAGTAGCTGCTGAGCCTCAGGAGGGTGAAAATGAATTTTTACCGATTTTAGTTATTCCTGAATACTCAGATGCTTATGGTTTCACAGGACAAACTGGCTGCCCAGAGTTGCAGGGCAGAGAAATACTCATCTGCCATAAGCGCCTTCAGAAAACCCCTCATTGCTGGGGACTGGGAAAGAATCGTAGTATAGGTATTGGCACACCTGCCTTGAATCACAGGGGGATTTTGCTGAATCCTCCAGTAGGGAGTTAAGCCAGTAAGACAATTGCTGTGCACTTTCTAATTGAATGTGTTCACAAGGCATGTACATAGGTAACTAATAATGTAACTGTTTCAGAGATGGAGTAACTGAAAATCACAAATGTGAAGATGCTTGCCTTGCAAGCGTAGTAACTTAATTACTTAGAGAACACTGATTTGCTGCAGATTTTTTCATCCTAGAGGTATCACCATGTGATGCAGACGAGACATTAACTGCTAATACCTTATTCTCCCCCTCATTTCACTGTACATGGTACTACGTACACAAAGAGGGTATGGCTGGGGCTGGCTTATGCCACTACCCCATCAGGCAGGACAAGGGGTACTAAGAATAACTGATATAAAGTAGAGCAGCCTTAAACCTGCCATATATGGAATTAGAGACATAACCACCAGTTAGTTGGATTACCCTTTGGCTGAAGTGTCTTAAATCCATTCTGGCATCTTTCCATTCTGAGCTGACTGAAGCGTATTCTGTTACAGTTTAAGATCTTACGGTGCTTTATAGCCTCACAAGAGAAGCAACTGTTCCCTTTGAATTTACTTAACATTTTGTTATAAATAAAACAGGCAGACTGAAGCCTGTGCTAGGTCTCAAAATGCATTAAGTGGACGTCTTGTTGTACAGAGATGTACCTGGTGTTCAGCAGTCCTACCCCAAAAGGACTGAGAAAGATCTCTAGTCCCCTAGCTTTTTGATATTATTTTACACAGTTACACACAGACATCTTTTTTATCTTTTTTTCATTTTTTTCCCTGAGTCCTGGTTGTTAGCCCGTTCATATGGTTATTAGCCCGCTCATATGCTCATATGTGTTTGTGCTCACTTCTGTGTGTATATATGCACACATACACGTACAGCTGCGGCCAGCCTAGAACGGTCTTAGCGGCATTTAGAGGGATGTGTAAGCCCACAATCTGCAGGGGTACAAGCCCTGGTGAGCATTACATTGTGAAATGAAGAAGGGCCTGTTGCATCCACAGGCATGTGTGCCTCTCCTCCTCCTGACAATCTGCCCATCCCCTGCAGAGGCCTCGGCTGTGCACCAGCTCTGGGAACAACAATCTGTTACAACCAAAAACTCAGAAATGTCTGAGCCTTGGCAGTATTTTCATCTAGCAGTTTGCCACATTGGTTGTAAGAAGGATGGGGATTGTTAGTTTAATCTACTGATATACCAAGATTATACCAATGAGCCAGTTAAACAGAACTGCCTGCAGAATGATTTCAGAAAGGTCCAAAATAATTGCTAGGAGCCTGAAATGGCAAAGTGATTTCTAGGCAAAGATGACTGTCCACTGGGCAGAGGGAAAAAAATAAAAAGCAGATTAAGTTCAAAGCTTTACTTGTTTCCAGGTAACGTGTTCAAATGACTGCAGCTTCAGATTTGTGTATGTGTAAGCAGGTAACAAATGACTTCTGTGAAAGAGTCAAAGGCTTTATTGCCACGGCAAAAAAATGGTCTGATACAGCATAAGTACTGCAGTATCATAAAAAGTCAAATCATTGTAGTTTTTAAAGATAGCACCATCTTGTGTCAAGGATATGCCATTTACTTCCAAGAACTATATCAAGATGACCCAGTGACTCATTCACCTAGTACTCGCAAGCATCCTTTTTATTTACTACTGTTTACTACTTTACTTAATAGTTGGGAGTTTGGGGTTTTTTGGTACAAAACACAAAGAGGCTTTTTTTGAATAGTTGTATTTGTTTGCACTCCTAAATTAAGATCAGTTTCTAGGAGTAAATCTTTGAGAAGCAGAGGACTAAAATAACCATGACAACACTAAAACAGTATTTCTAGTTTACTACTTGTAAAAACCTGCTTGTCTGGATTTTTCAAAGGTAATTTTGTTTAAATGCACTATGAAAGACGTAGCCTACTAATAAGAAAGTCATGTTCAGTCTTTTACTTTGACAAATCCCATAGCATTCTACTGTTGCTAATCCTCTGGCCTTTCAGGTAAGACACAGAAGCATGACTATTCACATAAACACAGATTACCCACAAATGAGGACTGAAATGCAATTTCCAGAAGCAGCCCAGATTTTGCAGCCATCTTGGCATTTTACAGAAGTCATTATACACATAGGGCCACTAAAACGGACTAAGCTGGTGACTTGAGGAGAAGCTGTGTGAGATACTAAAAAAAATCCTTTCACTTTTGGGTAATAGCATGAAATTTTTAACATCTAGGCAGAACTGACTAAACCACAAATAGAAGGCTTTTGTATTTAAAATGGAAACATTTTTGCTTTCCTCAGATACCTCCTTTCCTATAGTTCAACCGCGAGAGAGTTTTTGCAGCTGTATTATAAATGCCTGACAACTGTGGTTGGAAATAGGGACCATTCTGTAACTAGCACAGGAAGGCTGGATACAACCATTGCTGCAAAGCATTCCTCTGAGAAACAGGATAATGGGAAACCAAAGCAAATAGCAGAGGGGTATAGCGAGAGGACATCTCCAGAGAGAATCTATGGTGTTATTTATTTTCTTTTGTTTTACAGCAGGCAAATTATGTTCTTTCCATGTTTGATTAAGTTGGCAGGAGCTTAGTTTAGTAACTTGCTCTCTGTGTCAGCCAAAAAACAGGCATTTGTTCTTACAGAGGGAAAGATGAAACTTTTACTCATGATTCCCTCTCAGCAGAGAAATAATTTAGCAATTCAGCTACCACATCTGGGGTACGAAGGCTATGAGCAAAAAAGCAAATGCATGTTTGTAACCTTAACTTATGAGTTTTCACAGCAAAATGGCCAAACAACCTATTTGTCCCTTTCTCCTTCCCTGTCAAGCGTATTTCATTTACCCTACCCAAATGTTTCCTCTAACTTCCTGGCCAAACTTTTTTTTCCAGCTTTTCTAAAGGTTTTAGGACCCTGAGCATTCCTTAATGTCTTGATCCAGTCTTGAATCAGTCTCAAGTAGCCCACCAAGAAAACTTCACAGATTCCTCACTGTTTAGCAGATGCAATGTACCTGCCAGCTTGCACTTTTTTTGTTATTGCAAAAAGGTGCTAAATGTTTCTTATGAATTTCAGCTTTATACTTTCAAATGTGAAGTTTCGTGCTTGTTATGTATAGCCTCAGCTTCATATTACTGGCTATACATCTAAGCAGCAACTCAGCTGCATAGAGGAATTGTCTCTTTTTTCCTATTGGTTTTGATATGGCTGAAGCAAAGCTGTGCTGACAAAAGAGGACAGCCGTTTGGTGTAAAGCTTTCTTGATGGGAACCTGGGTTCAGTGTGATGACTTGCAGCAGGAAGAGATATGAGGAAGGACCCTGGCCACAGCAGGCCAGGAAACACATTAGAGACCTGGAAGAGAGAGCGTGAGGAGACCAGTGTGGGAAGTGGAGATGAAGGATGGAGACAAGAAATGGGAGAAATCTTGGCAGCAGGAGGGAGACTGAGAAATTGCAGGGAAACATCCCCAGCAGCACTGAAATGATATGAATGGGGGATGGAAAGAAACAACCAGGTATAAATTCACACAGGACACAGATGGAGGGTGAGGTCAAGGTCTGCTTGATATCGGGAGAAGGCATTAAGTGGGAAGCATGATACAGAATATGGTCCAAACAATGGAGCTGCAGTTTTGTAGGTGCATTAAACACAGCTAAACAAGCACACTTTAAGAAAACCTCTCATATTGTGGTTTTTTGGAGTCTTTCTCATAATTTTTCAGAAGTCAGTACAGCAAGTTTAACATAGGCCCTGAGGCTAAGGAGTGTCTCAGGCAATTACCTAACTCAGCTGTACTGAAGGAAGATACTGTCTTTGTGTACACTGTCATGATTGACTCTAAGTCCTAATTACAATATAGGGTTCCTGGCTTGCCTTTCACAGAAATGAATTGGGAACAAAGTCATGAAGCACAGTATGACAATCAGTTAGCACCTTCTAACTGTAGATGACATTTCTGTATTTTTGAGGCAACTGTGGAAGTTGCTACCTTAGTTAATACCTTTTTCAACCAGTGGCACATTTTGGTGTGCTAAGGCAATGGTAGAGGACTGCACTTTCTAGCTCTGCCAGATGCAAGTGCTTGCTTACTGTGTTGTCAACTTTGCCAATATTAACTACAAATCTTGAAATCTGCAATAGTTGCAATCTTGAAGTTGCTACTGCCTTAAACTTGAAAGTTTCTATTTAAACTTCATAGGATTAGCATATCTGTAACTATTTGAATTAACTTCAGTCAAAGGTTTTGTGTCAGTCACATCCTGGGAGATTTGGTGGTGAAGACTTTTGAAGGATTGGGAACAATTCCTCCCTCCCTTGCCCCTTGGAACAGAAAATATTGAACAAATGCATTTGAGGCTTAGTGGTATTTTATCAGCTCTAAGTTTAAGTCATCTGACCAAAGATCACAGATTATTAATGCTAAAATGGGGTTGTTTCAACACAAAGAAATTTTTCTCACTTGACATCCAGTCTGAAGGCAGAGTGTTTGGAAGCCCCCAGTTCTGTACTCTTCTGCCTAGAAACACAAGGGCAATGGTTTGTATTTCACAGAGCTTAACAAAGAGTGACATTCATTTTTTATGTTTGCCAACTAG
Organism: Aptenodytes patagonicus; assembly: GCF_965638725.1. Classification (NCBI taxonomy): domain Eukaryota; kingdom Metazoa; phylum Chordata; class Aves; order Sphenisciformes; family Spheniscidae; genus Aptenodytes; species Aptenodytes patagonicus. The sequence continues at coordinate 36,488,899 of NC_134982.1, forward strand.
AACTAGTAGTTATATAGCATCACTTAGTTCTTACTACTAGATGAAGTCTTCACTGTATTTCACCTACAGCGAACAAATGAGCTTACTGTTAAACAGAGTATATTGATCCTCTCCTTGGACCAGGGTAGGTTACTGAGTATAATCTCATCAGCAGAGAAACAAACAAAAAGGTGAGTGAGGAACAAATGGCTGTTTCCCTGACACTCTGGACAATACTGTTTAAACATCCATTCATTTGGGCGTAAAAGGGGATTAGTTGCAGAAAGATTACTAGGAAAACAGGACTGAGAGAAACTTCCTGGGTCATAGAACTCAGCCTTCTCCTGTTATGGATCCTCTTTCATCCTCAAGCCATACTTGTTCCTCTTATATCACCATAGGCATTGCAGCAGGTTTTTCTCTGACTTTGCATTGGAGGAATTCCTCTGTCTGTAGGAGTTCTGACAGTTTTCTAGGTGCGCAGCAGAGGCGAGTGGCTTTTACATACCTTTTCTGACTGTTGATGCTCTAGGTCATGATGGGTTCAGAGACACAGTGAAGTTGAGACCAACCACCTCAGGGCCCAGATGCACAAAGATGCTCAAAACCAGTGTATAGGAAGCAGTTGTAAGCTGCCATCACTGGTGGCTGTTGCTTGTTTAGAGTAGACTTTGCAGGCTCACTACAAGTCTTAGTGTAATGGTGCTACATCAGAAATTGGTTGGCAGCTCTACTGTGAAGGAATGAACTGTGAGATTATGCTTTCTGAATCAGCAGGAGCTCTGGGAAATCAGAGTTGAGAAATTTTGACAAACTGCCGTGTTCAAGCTCCTGTTACTGTTACCTAACATATCTCTCATATATAGATAAAAAAGCTACACATGACGTCAGCCATGCAGACATACATTTTTCCTTAATCAAAGGAGTTGCTGTCAATAGTCTATAAGAGCCTATTTTCTTTCACAGTCAGTTGTGTTCCAAAAACTCTGCTATGCCCTCTACATTATTTAATAAAATGAACATCTGAAACAAAGCATGGTTTTTGTTTATCTGTGAATGCTTTAGGTTGTCTCTTTGCTATTTGCTAAGCAAAAAGACACATGTGGAGTCATTCCTAGTATGTAAGAAAACAACGTGCAGTTCATTCACATGTATGTACACAATAACAATATGCTTGTGCTGTTGTGCAGAGAAAAAGGACAAGATAATTACATCCTGTCTAGCATGCTGATAAAAAACATTAGTCCACAAAATAAGATAACGTCTGTGATAAAATCAGAAGGGCCCTGGAAAAAGCCATCAGATACCTGAACTGAGGACACTTGATACAACTGAGTCAATACTGTCTTTGTTGCTTTCAGCTTTCTTTTTGCTACCTATATGAATAGAAGCCTTTTCTCTAGAGGCATAGTGATGGCTATAGTAGTTGAATTCTCTGAAATGTCTTTGTATTTAATAAAGGAATTCCTTTATAATTTTCACTCTTGAGGAAAGAGCAGAAGTTATAAGACTGGAATTTCTCTGTGAATATCAAGCCTCTCCTTTAAGAGAGAAATAATAATACTTCCCTTTTTCACAGGCAATTAGGTATTAGAATAATAGGGCACTTATTAATTATCTGGATTAGACAAGAAGTTGCACAGTGCACATATAAAGCAGAAGAAAGAAACATGATTTAAGACAAAATGCCCTTCTCTTTCCATGCATAAAAGGCTAGGACTGTGGAATTTCACAGTGTAACCCAAAACTCAATTTTATTAAAATTGTCCATGAACAATTACCAAAGAGGGCGCAATTGCTCAGACAGGAGAATTCTAGACAAATAAAGATAATACAAATGAAATGCAGAAGCACTCTGACAGCGTATGTGACCAGTCCTGCTGCTGAGCTGCCAGAGTACATCCCTGCTGATGCTGCATACACTGAGCAGCCGGTGGGGTACCACACCCCAGCCTAATTCTGGTGCCAGCCCCAGGGCAGCGTTCTGAAATAGCACCTCGCATACACCTCTTGTGGTACTGAGACCAAAACATAGTGTCTGTATCAAGGTTTGCTGGGAAGAAATATCTGCCATTCCATCTGAAGTCGCACTGGCTACATGCACAGCAAAGAAACACAGTCCAAGCCTCTGCTCTTCATGAAGTGGTAAGAAACTCTATGGTGCCACTGACAATGTGCCTGGCTTGCTCTTCTCTCCTTGCTGAAGGGTTGGTCTCATCAGCATGTTTAAGAATGGCAGCACGGTCCAAAAGTAATCCCATTTATATACATAGTACTAGGCTCACAGATAAGAGCATGATTTAGAATTGTTTTTTGTTCACATCAGGTGAACTCAGCATAGTCAGCACCTTGTTTTTCATAGTTTCAGTGTTGTACTTCTTCAGCTCTTTCCAGCCTCTACTGTATCCAGCCACACAGTCCACCTGTCCCTCCATGAAAACTGTAAATCCAAATTTCACACTTGAAGAAAACAAGGTGCAGACATGTTAAAATGTTTTGGTAGCAGAGGAGGTTTGCAGCAAAACAGAACATGGCACTTTGGGCTTCTGGGTCCCATTCTGCTTCCTCAGAGCTACAGGACCAGTTTTCCTCAGGGCACAGCATCTTGAAACTCTGCATCTCTGACATATACATTGGTGCAGTATGTTTCATATATGAGTAGGAGCTGGATTTAGTTCTCTTTAAGACATTGGCACCAATTTAACTATACTGGTTTAATCAGATTTACTTCTGAATTATGTTACTAAAAGATCAGCATTTCACCAGCTTTGACTTAGGATGTAGCTTAGGTTTGATTAGCTGCAATATAAAATCCTCATTTTTTTCCAGCCTTTAATGTAAGAACTTCAAGACTATCCTACTTTTCAAAGTTTTAATTATTTTCTTTGTTTTGCTAAATTAGATGCTTTTTTCCTTATGCATTTGGGCTTCAGAGAAAGGTCTCTCTCTCTCTCTTTCACTAATTGCTTGAAAGATGAGAGAACTGTTAGTGTAAACCTAGCTAGCAAAAGAGTTAGCAAAACGAGTGGGACATAGGCCACTTGTTAACTACAAGGCAAAACTGATAAAATAAGACTTGTAAGCGAGGATCATACAAATAAAGGGGTGAACATAATATCCATTTGCAAGATGAACCTCTCTCTGCCTATAAACATTAGTTTCACAGAATTATAATGTACCTAAACTGTGTGATAATAGTATAAGGACACGTTTCTGAACTGAAGGCTTGCTGCTTATTCTTAATCCTACTGCTCATTTCACTACTAAACCCAGCAAGCTCAGTAAGCTGTGAATATTTGTTAAATAATATCCTTTAACAATGAGTTCCATTGGTTAATCGCATAGCATGTCAAACACTATTTGTGTATCTCTCATAAATGTATCCCATCTCACTGAGTGCCACTTTAGTTCTGTATAATAGAACAGAGTAGAACGGTTCAGCTGCAATGATCGTCTAGCCCAACTGCCAGGGAGCATAAGTCAACTGCCTTCTTTACAACTCATAACATTTATATTTCTGTTATATACCCTCTCACTCATCTGCCTGCCAATCTAAGTAACCCTAGCCCTCTTAATCTCTTCTTTTAACTGACATACTCTCCTGTGACTGTGTAATTTGTGCTATGGGGACAGAGGCAGAGCAGCGGCTACTGCTTCTCTGACCAGAGCAGCTCTTGCTTTCCTCCCTGCAGACTTAGAGACTTAGAGGGTTAGGGGAAAAATAAAGGGAAATCCTCCTTAATGCCGGTCATGACTTGATTATGAACAGCTCCAGCTGTGAGTGAGTGCTAAGAATAACCAGAGATAATACCAACAGGACTGATAGGGACTTTTGGTGCACAGAACACCAGGGCACCAGTTCTCACTCAAAAATAATTTAAAAAGAGACATGAAAAGTTGCCAACTTGAAAGTGTTTCTCAGAAAACTACCACCTATCTGGAATAGCATGTGTGATTGTATGTGTTCAACTGCCCATCCTCACGAGGATCCTTTATATGTAGTCAAAAGAAGGAGAGCTTCTAATCTTATTCTAAGCACAAGGAAGTAAATAGGCTACAGGACCAGTTTTTAAAGCAGGGATAAAGCTTGGTTATTATACTTAGTAACCTGGTGGACTAGGAATTTTATTTTTGCTGGACCCAGTATCAATAAGTGGTAATGAAGATCAGCCAAAATATTTTATCATGTTTTTAAAAAATGGTTGTATAACCAACGTGTCTCATGCTAGCTGTGGTCACTGCAGAACTAGGAAGTCATCTCAAGGAATAACAGAACACACTGGCCACACTTTCATCCTTTTTTTTTTCCAAAGAAATACTTGAAGACAGTTTCTGCTCTGGGAGACGCATAAACAACTGCCCTTAAAAGTGAGGGGATGTTATATGACTATGCCGAAAGGCAGAAGAGTTCAGGACAATAATGGCAGAAGATAGAGCAAATCAAATTAATATCACATTTTAATTAGTTTTTCAGCACTTAAGCAATCATTATTATTATACCATTTACTACTTACACTGATAATAACACATTTAACTTTCAGGCAGAGTCTGTATGGCATGATAAGGCGGATTCTGACTTTTCCCTACTAGGTAGCATAGATTGCTGTTGCAATGCCTTTGAAAAACACATAAATGTGTCTGTTTCCAGGGAGCACCTGAAAGTATTTTTTTACCTCAAAGTCACTATACTACTATACGATAGGAAGCCAGCTCTTCTCAAAATTTTATGGTTATAGTCTTGCCTAAGGAGGCAACGTCACCAGGAAATCTAGTTATTGAATCTAGGTATCTAGTAACCACCATATGGTACAGAGCTTCTTCAGCCTCTCATTTTCAGTTCAAATTCCTTTGTCACTTATTCGACACCTCCTGTATTGAAAAGCCACAAGTTTGGATTGGAAATTGTTCATCATCACTTGCTGAAGGACGTCAAAGCTCAAAAGATTCATGCTGGGCTGGTCAGTATCTCTAACATTACAGGAATAATTTCTCACATGCTATCCTCCTGTTGTGCAGAGAGACTGCTTACTTGAACATTAAACAGTTGCTTTCAGAAATTTTCCTATTGAGATGCCCAGAGGATTTTGTGTTTAATGTGAACTTAATTACTATTTTGTTTAAGACATTTCAAAGAAGCTGAGACACGGAGCCTATGTCTTAGCACTTTCCTCCAGCCTAGGTCAGCCATAATAAAACAGAAAAAATCTTCAAAAGTGTTCAGGATGTCCTTTTGACAAAACTTACTGCACATTAGGACTTGTTCTGCTTTATTCGGGGCTTTGTGTGAATGTTCTCCACCTGCTCTTCATCATTTAGCTATCCGTAAAAAACATTTAGCATATTTGTTCCCTCATCTGTTAATCTTTACTCCCTAAAGCTCTGATTTAAATTGGCCTTGTATGCCTTTCCCTGACCTCTGAGTAGTGTAGAAGTTTTTGAGAGGACATTAAATCCTAATTTTCTCTTAGTGTATCTTGGTCAGTGAAGCTTTGCTCCTAGAATTTCCCTTAATATAGACCTTTTTTTTATTTCAATGCATCTTACTTCTAAAGGACCAGTTGTGTCAGATGAGCTTCACAGACAAAAGAAAAAGGAACTCTGTAAAATTAAGTACCATTTAAAAAAACAAGGTTTGCAAAATAATATATTTTTATTTATTTTTCTAAACACTTAATTGTAATTTCACAGTATTAAGGAAAACCTCTTATTTTTCATTACTCCTGATGACCTGTGCATGAGTTGGAAATGGAGAGCAAACCACTTTGCCTTTGAAACATATGCTGCTACTCACCTGGTTGATAGTTCAAGTTTCAGATTAATTAGAGAAGTAAGTTCCTGAAGCACTCCTGAAAAATAGTCTTCCCTACAGGAAGGCTTTCATTCCCTCTTTGGTGAGGGCAAACTGGCTTGTAGGCAGTTCAAAGAGTTGTATTGTATTAAGGTCTCAAGTTTCTTGCAAAACTGAATTCCTGAAGTCTGTTGTGTAATGCACTAATAGTTTTAAAGTACTCTTTCTCACATGTACTTCAACTGTGTACAGCATGGGACATTTTAACAATGTACAACGCAGTTAGGCAGGGAAACAGCTGCAGTCAGACACAGGACGTGACTAAAAAGCATCATTCAGATTTATAGTTATGTAGAAATACGGCTATTCATGAATCTTTAATAAAAGTAATGCAGACAAAGACTACCTTGTTCCCTTACCCAAACATTCCTAAAGACAAAATAATTTACTTTCTATAAAAACGTTCCTTAGTGCAGTGCCCATATAAATTACTCAGCAGAAGGCTCAGTAGGCCCATTTCTTAAGAATATATTAATAGCCAGAAGACAAGTAACATTAATCTAAACAGAGTCAGAGATTTCTAAGGAAACTTTGCCGAAGTTACCATGCAATTTCTTTCCAGATAGCCAACAAAAATGATATAAATGACACTTAAAACGACGGTAGCTTGACGGAGCAAAAGGACAACTCCTCAACCAGTTAAACTGCAGGTGAGACAACGCCTGTTCAGCTAGCCTGCTTCACATGTCTGCTAAAGAGAGGAATCCCTCCCTACGCTCCACTGATCAAGTAGCTATTAACTACACAGGGAGCCTATGGCCACTTGCTCGGATGTGGACGTCTACACCATAGGAACCTCTTTCCACCAGATAAATCCCTCCCTGTGTGTTGCTGTGAATGAGTCAAAGCAATGCTTTGGTGCAGCTTTGTGTCTGGCTTGCCTCCAAGAAAAATCATCAGGTGAAGTTGTAGGAGCTGCGGTGATTGCTGTTATCGGTTTATCACCATGGGTTTCACCTGGCATGTTGATTTATAGGCATGGATTATTCTCAATTATATCTTGAGAATAAAATGAGCAAACCTGAGAGCTCCTGGAAAGTAAAGTCATAAATACTATCCCTTTCTCAGAATGTTCCTTCACCTCAGTTGTTTCAAACAAGATTTATTATTTGTTTCAAGCAGTTGTTATATTAAACTTACATTTGGAGAGAGCCAAGCCCATTAGCATTCAAAAGAGGACTGAATACACCAGTGTGTTAAGCGCAGTGAATTAAGTCCTAGTTCAAAACACTGTGTATTAGGATACATTAACTCCAGTTTCATTCCAACAGTGGCTTGGAGTAAAGCAACAAAATGTCCTGCATTGCCAAAAAGACCACACACATCAAAACCATTACTGCATCAAAACTGAGGACACAACTTCCAGGTGAGGAGCTCTAACTTCCTAAAATGTTTTTTAAAAGTTACTTGCAGTTGTCTGACCATATTTCTTAGTGCTTTGTATCCACTATTCTTAGACACTAGGATAGGAAGAATTTAGCTTCTTAAAAAACGTGCTATTCATTCACAAACATTTTCAGATCTGACTGTGACCAGCTTAGACATTTTTAAAGGTGAGGACTCTGCTCAACTTAATGCTGTAAATACTTTTAATCAACTTAATGAGGAAAGATTTTGCACATTTCTCATGCAAGCATGGATTTGAGCTGGCTTGGAATTCTTGCTGAAGCAGGGTTTTTTTTTTTTTTTCAAAAAGGCCAATTAATCAAAATCAAAACTTTCAATAGAAGATTAACAGCTTAAGCAAAACTGTAACCAGAAATAGAGGCAGAATATATTTTTTCACAAAATGAGAAAAGGGAGGAAGGGGGTGGGGAAGAAAATCAGCAGCAGCTTGATGGCTAGAGTACATCATCAGTGTGGGAAACCTAATATCCAGCCTTTGTTCTCCTTCACTTAGATGAAAGATGTATCTCCTACATTTCATTTTTTGCTCCAGTTGTTTACCAACTTGGAGCGAGTCTCTGATCACGCTTAAAACTCTTGCACATGTGCAGAAAAAAATAATACAGAATTCACTGACTGTTTATCTATTTCATGTATGAGAAATGGCAGAGCAGGGAATTTAATCTTTGTCATATGTTTGCCTGGCTGTGATCCTAACATACAAGTCACTGTCCGCCCATCTGTGAGCTATCTTCTCACTGCCTCTCTGCTCTTTCCCCCTCTCCCTTTCCAGTCCTAAGGAGTAAATAAACGAAAATGGAAAAATATTGATTTTTCACTGATGTGAAGTAGAAAGTATCTGAATCTTGGGAAATTTAGATAGGAAAACCAATTTACAATCCACAACCTGTGTGAAAATATTTGCAAAATCTAATACTTCTTGTAAAGTAAGCATTTTGCGATTGTTAACCACTATATTTTCCAGTGTTGGTCTCCTGTCTACTCAGCACAGGCAAAAACAAAGATAGGGATATAGATCTGATAAGATCACCACCTTGGAGTACTTTTGGAGCTCTCCTTTTTTGAACAAATGACCTTTCCATTCAGTGTAAGGGTTGGCATAAGGGGTTCAGCGCTTCTTACTGTGCAGTTTCATCCACAGAACATCAACGTTAAAGTTTGCTTAAATCAAATTTCCTATCTTGTTCTTTTTGGGGTACTTGAGAAACTCAGTGCTCCTGTGCCTCTCCTTCCTCAGCTGCCTTATATATGTATTTTTGTTAGGTGGGGAAGCTTTCCTAATTGCTGTTCTGTATGCATCTATTAGTGGTTAAGGAAAGACGTTTTATGACATTTTTCCTGCCTGGCAGGAGGATTCAGCACAAAGTAGGACTGCTAATGAATTTAGATTCAGCAATAGTGCCCAGATGTCTTGGCTAGAGGGCATGTTCTTGTGCTTCAGCTGTGGAGCGCATCTGTACCACACACTGCAATACTGGGCAGAGGGATACACTCCATATCAGTTAGCCTAAGAAACATTAGTACGAGAGAGAGAGCTCATCACATGATAAATTAACCTGCTTCTTATTCAGAGACAGCTTATGGTTATGTTTAACGCCTTTTACACTAATGTTGCCATACATATTGTGGATATTCCTATAATGACTACTTAAGGCAATATTTTATAGGGGTACTTAAAACTATGGATTCCTGTCTTGTTTTCTCTGATGACAGAATTGTATTTTCTCTTTTCAGTCAAAGAGCTTAGGAGATGCACTCAAGCATTCCTTCCCTTAAATGACAATCTCTTATCCTTCTTCCTGTTGAAAAGGGTATTTCCTTGAATATTTGCCCTCATCACTAAAGTACTTTGAAAATCAGTATGTTTGGACTGTCTTCAGGAACAGGGAGATTGTCAAATACAAGCCCTACCGCTATATGACATTATTAAACATACCTATCCCTTCTTTACTCAGTTATGCTTTTGGGAAATATTTACGCACTGAATTTCACCAGACATCATCCAATTTCTTTAATATGGTAGATTATCATGCAAAAGAAGATTCATTTAAAGTTATATGCTAGCAATATCAAAATAGGCTTCATGTTAAAAAAAAAAAGGTCTCCAGCCACTAAATGTCTGAGCACTCTGCAGTACTTACAAACACATCCACAAATGATTGGATAGACTGATATGTTGGATTTCTCACTAGGCATTGTTTGGAAGGCAGCGCACGCTATTTAAGCTTGAGAAGCAGCAGCCTTGAGAAAATGAAAATGTTTTCAGAATGTAGCCTAAATATTTTCTCAGCAACATGAGACCTTACTAAACTCATTTCACTGCTTTTCATAAAGTAGTCACATCACACTGAAGGTTGTTCTGCTTTGATGCTATCTCATGGCCTGACACCTGAGAAGGCTAAAAGATCTCTCAAGCTGTCGGGCTGCTGTTGTTGACCTTGCATTTTGATCTCACAGAACACATCTATGCAGAAGTTCAAACCACTGACAGAAGCACAAAGTCTTTTCGGCCCCTACTATAAGAACACTGAAAAGCCTCACAGGCTGCTTTGGAAAGACCGGAATGATTTCCGACCTACCTCCACAACACAACGTCTTTTGCAATGTTTTTCATCCTTCTCTCTTCGCACACACAGTATGTATGCAAATGCATTTTCCCCTAGGAGAGAGAAGTGTGGTAGTGTATCAATAGCAGTTTTGCAATGCCTGATGACATAAAAAACCTGAAATGAAACTGAAGTTCAAGAGTCTAGCCAGAGACAAGACTGATTTAAATTTTGGATTATGTCTCCAAATGAATAGATGCCATAATTATCAGTCCTATAAGAACAGGCAATGTAGGTGAGGGATACACAAAACACTGCCCCGCTATATAATATCCCTACATTCTTCCAAATTAGACCTGTTACTACACACAGTAAAATCAGTTTTACTTTAATTTCAGTGACTAACAAGGCATCATTTTGAAATTGCACTGTCTAACCAAGAAGTCTTTGGTGCTACTGAAGGAATTGTATACCATAGTAATACTTACTCTTACTACATACTCTATTGCAGTAATAAATAGTAATAAGTAGCATACAGGGAAGTCTCGAAAATATTTGTAGGCTAAGGCATACCTGGTAAATGTTTGTCGTAATCTGATATTTAAAATAGCCATAAAATCTGCTCCCAAAACCTTGAGTGAGCAGAGCAATGTAGGGAAGAGAGGTGATGCATATCTGGATCATAGCTTTAAAACAGAGAGCACCTTAGACTATATTTGTTACATAGTCTGAAGCATAGATATTCAACCTTCTTTTTTTTAAAGAAAGCACTCAGATGATGTAGAAGTACTGTAATTATTAAGAAACCAGCTATACCAAATGCTAAAACACTGAGGGTCAATCACATTTTAGACCACAGCATGTGTCTTCAAAGGTAATTTTTTTCTACCCAACTAGTTTAATTTTGTTAGCAATATCATGAACATATTCATACAACATCTAGTTTTCTTTTAGCATGAAATAAACCTAATTTTAAAAAAAAATCTTTGTAGTGTCTCTACTGTGTAATGTATTAGTCACCCTATCCTTTACAGATTAAGCTCTTTGGCATTATAGGAGAAATCATCTGCTCCATACTGGCATCAAGCAAAAGCAGATTCATAAACTCTGCCCTTAATCTCTCTTTCAGTTTTCTTCCAATTAGAAACAATCTTTCGCTGATACTCTAATTAATACTTACACATTAAAATATTAGGCATTATAGCAGAAATCATCTGTTATATTCTTGCATAAAGCAAAACTAGGTTTGTAAGCTCTTGCCCTTAATCTTTCTTTCAATTTTCTTCCATTTAAAACCAATCTTTCTCCAATACTCTAATTAATGCAAATGATATTCATGATTAGTTAGTATTATGCTAATCTGAGCCCCAAATTTACCTAAATCTACACCGTGTTGTCTGAGTACCAGATTGCTTTGGATTTCTAAGTAAAATTATATTAGCCTGCCAGCTGTACAAAACGCCATGATAGAGTAGAAATCCAAGCAAATCATCAAGATTACATTAGTTTTGTTTCTTAATGAACAACTGTTTGCATTAGGGATTACAGACAAATTATGGTTTTCCTCTCTGTACCCAGGCAGCCAGGCATCTGCTGAGAAGTTTCATTTTTTTTCCTGACTATCCCTAAATAGATTGAGGAGAGCTAAGGCAAAGATGGGTCTAATATTTCACGTAATTGAATTTTTTCCATTACAAAGCAATCACCACTCTGGGGCCCACTGCTGACCTCGAATTTCTCTCTTTCACTGCTGCCTGGAATGTGGGAGAAACCTGAGTGGGTTTTTTAGAGAGGTATCAGTCACCCAGCTTCTCCTCTCCTCCTACAGAAGCAGATTATGTACCTTAGAGACATACCTGCTTGCCATTGCACTTCAAGCCAATTTCCAAAACGGTGCTGTTACAATTCCCACTGCTCTGATATAAACACTCTGCTGCCAAAAAGCATCGTGTGTGGAAAACAGAGCATTGGGCTTACGCTTCATAGTCTGTGTTAACAGCGCACGCAGGGAAGCCGAGCTATGTAAAGTTGGCCGATAATGAACATGGTACCACCAAGACTGCTAATCTTTAAAGTGTAACAACAAAGCACAGTTTTGTGTACGTACACAATTTAGCAGCCTGTCCAAGTTTGTCCCTGTTTCGTGTCAAACTGCTGTAACGTGCTTGTTATTATGTTCTGATTGATTTAATTATGCTTCTAGTGTACAGGTTTACTCATTCTTCCGTGCACTAATCTCGTCTCCAGAACTCACACTGTGACAGCTCATTATTGTTGGCAAAAATGTAGGATGCTGATAGGAAAAGAAAGGCTCTAATACATTCATCATTGTGTATCAAGACCTCCTGATTACAAGATGCAAGTAACAAGTTAATTGTGGATCAATCTGTAGAGTGCAGGACAGTAAAGGGCAGGTAAATCACCATCCGTGTCTTGAAGGACAACGCCAAGGAGGAGCAAAATATTTCTGGACAATTTCTTCCTTGTGTCGAAGCCTGTGCTAATATTGCAACTCCCTCTTGGCCTATCCAGAGTATCGGATGTATACAAACGTGCACCAAAGGGCACTGCCACTGTTGTGAAATTTATTAAAAAACCCTACCTGAATATCCACCAGAACACAACCTCCCTTTCACTTCCTTCAAATGGTCAGTTTAAATAGTTTTAATTCATTTTAGCAACAACATATGAAGTAAAAAAAAAAAAAAATTAAACTGACATATCTTTTCTATTTATAGTCAATAATGCATATTCCAGATTTTCTCCTGTACTCTTTCAAGTTTCTTATTGCAAACTACTGCAGAAAAAGACCACTGTAAATCTGATTTTGTATGCTGACAAAATGAAACAAATCTAAAAATATCTGCATACGAAGTCTACAACAAATGTTACTAACGCTATCGTTATAAAACTCATTTGAGAGTTTAAGGAAAAGCCTGCGTGACTTCCAAGATGCTTTAGAAAAAATATTTATTAGGATACCTTTGTCTGAAAGAGGTGAGCTGCAGTTCTCTCTTCACTGGGTATTATTAAATGCAGCAGTTTAAATTGGAGCAAGATGAAGTCAGGCCTTCTACTTGGAAAGGTGCCTAAGAGCTAATACAAATGAGTGTTTTCCTCTCCACGCTTGTCGCATTTGGTACTTCTGTATGGACATTTTTTTGCTGTTGACAATATATACAGCAAATGAAAACAGTCACTAAAATCAGCCAAGGAGGAGACAATCTTCACATTAGATGCCAGAAAACTTCTAATTACACATCAGTATTATTTGAGATATAGAGATTTACAAATACCATGTCACAAATACCAGGCATTATACCATGTAAATGAAATTATTCACTCCAAGAATAAATAAGATGTTTCAGAATTTAAAAACCCTTACAATTTCTGCTGTGGTAAGAGACATTGATAAGGCAATTAGATGGACTGAAAATCTGAGTGGTTATATGCCGCTCAGTGTAGACATTCTGTCAGTTAATGATTCATCAGTTTGCCTACTGATTTGTGAAAGAACACTAGCAATTAATTATATTCTGCTCTAGCACTTGTCAGTTAGATACCTTAAGATAATTCTAGTAGTGCAATGGAAAAACACATCTGGATGAAGTGATCTGAAGGCCACTGTACTACATTAACTTTGGGTAAGAGTTTTTAGTAATTCAAAATTGACGTGTCATTGCTATTAACACATTCACTTTGTTCTAATGTAAGTTTTTGCACCAATTATTTGGGCAGCAGTGTTAGCCGTAATGTAGTTTACCTGAGCAAGAATAAAAGCACTTCTCCTCCCTTCTCTCACTAACAAAAACACCTTGTCTAAGGCGGTCTGAGCCTTAGGTGAAACTCATAATGTTTTCCCTTCTGGAATAATTTCCAGGTTCATATATGGCTGGTTTCAGCCATAGTTTGGCTGAAAAGAACAGATTTGTATGACAAGTCACAACATGAAATTGGAGTCAGATGCATCACTGATAGGATTAAAGTGAAGAGCACATTGGCGCCATGGTGCTGCTGGTGGGAATCAACTGAAACGGCTACTGAAGACTTTAACAATAATTCAAATGGGGCAAATGGCTAACTGAGTTCAGATTCTGCCTCATGAGTCCCCACCTGCCACTCGAACTTGCTGATTACCAGTACCAAGGACAGAAAATTCAAGGGCTTTAGGACTGTGCTATACCCCTGTATAGATAGAGTTCAAGCCCAGGTGTAAAGCAGAAGCCAGTGCTGCTGCTGCTGCATATGCCATGGGTGCTGGGTGGATAGATGTCAGCCTTCATGTCAGATCCATTTAATACCTTCTTCTGATGTTGGGCCCATGACAATGCACTCAAAAATAAATTTGTCTGGCAGGCCAAATAACCTCACAATACGTTTATGTAGACTTACGTAGACTATATTCTCCTTTCTTAGTGTGACAGGGCTCTAGACTGCTGTTAAAGCCAGGGAGAAGACTGTTCTGTGAAAGCAATGGCTGGTGAAATAAGAAACCATAGCATTATTGTGGGCAGCAGACAACCAACCAACCAACCAACCAACCACCACCACCGTCCCCGCAGTATCCTCAGAGATGCAACTGAGAAATCCTTGATTTGCAAACACACATGCAGGAACAATATTGTGGCTGGGAAGATGAGGCAGTAAGCTCTGCTTAAGAAACATCAGCATGTCTTCAGAGTTGTTCTGACAGATAAAAACCTCATCAGCCTTCCAGGGTGGTGCAATACATCTCAGTGGTTTCTGAAACCATGTTAACTTTTACTTTGACCTGGCACAGTGGTGCGTTCATATATGGAATCAGCATAGTTAGTTACTTCCAGTGAAAGACTCTTGTAGAACATCCTTTTGTGGTTAATTAACAGGTAATTTTAAAGGTGTTACAAAAGCAGAGCTCCTCAAAACCTGAAAAAGGTAGGTAGAACAAACAAACACAAGTCTGCCAGAGCAAATGGAATATGACTGGTTAAATAGGACAACTTGGCAGTGCCACAATATGAAGAGGAAGCATTTCAAATGCTAAACTGGTTTAGTTTAAAAGCCCAGTATTAAAGCATCCAGTTTGATCCCCTATTAATTTTTAAGGGGAACATATCTGCTATATTGTATCCACAGTTCTCAAGACCAATAGGTTTTGGTAACAGCTTTCTTTTACAGATTGCTTGCCCTAAATGGAAGACCACATAACTTTATTGGATCAAATTTATTACATGAAAGAAATCAAAGGTCTTTATTATACGGAAGAAATCAAAACCCTTATGCCACATTTTCTTAAGCACTGGGAAAATTTACATCTAGTCTAATCTCTCTGTGCACAGCCTTTCCTTGACTTACAAAGAATGCATTTCACTTCCATTGAAAGGTAATATCCTTTGAGATTCCCTGAGAAGCAAGTCATCATTTAAAAGGATGCTACATATAAAATCTCCCCCATCTATATTTAATATCTTTGAGAAATTGACATTTCACAGTGACAATCTGAGATTTGAGATTTTACATTGAACCTCTGCTTAACAAAACAGATCTGTCATTGCACATGCATGCTAGTGCAAGGACAGAAGAACTTAAGCATTTACATGACATTGCAAGGTACAAGATCTGTTAAAATATTTGATTGTGTGGTTTTGTTTAGAATTCTGAATAGCTCTAGTAAAATTTTCAAGACAGTTAATGGTATCACTGTATAACTGCACAGAGTGGTAAAGTTGTTAGTAGCAGTTGAAAAAGAAGACAAAAGTTACTTCCTAATCATATTGGGTTTACAGGTTTGAAAGAGCTGAATTTATTTGTTCTCAATGCAGTTTTTACTTCTTTAAACTCTTTGTCATGATGCTATAATCTGAGACACACTATGTCAATTGTAGCTAATACCTAGCCACCTCTTATTGCTAGCAAGTACTAATGGAGTGACTTTCTTACCTTTTTTTTCACTAGTAACTTCTATTTCTAATTTAAATTGCAAAAAGAAATCGCAGAAACCTTCACCTATCTGCCTTGTTTAGGTCTTCCATTTCTTTACTGAAGTTGCTTTATTCAAGATTGTAAATCTAATGTCTTACGCTAAGAGCCTGAAAATATATTAAAGGGTAAATACGTTTCCAGTTTTGACAGAATTTTCAATTTGTCAGTATCAGATTGTAGACAACTCAGCTTTATTTCTTCAGAATTTTGACTCAACAATCATCATATAACATCAGAGACCAATTACCATAAATTCCAGCTAGAAAACTACCTTTTTTGCATAGCAAAAAAAATTTTGTAGCAAAGAAAACAGGTATCTGGAAAAAACAGGAAAGTAAAAGAACAGAATGATAACTTCAGAACAGAAAAAGCAACTTTATTATGAGTTGCATAAGATTTCTGTAGGTCCTGCAGAAGATTCAGCTACACCAAGGTGCCATAGCTTGCTTGGTACATGCATTTCCTCAATCATAACACGTGTTCAGATAAGTTACAAAGGAAAACTGTTATTGAACAGGTACATGAAACACCAATGTTAATTACATCTTGAATACTAGAGTTGTATACATTACAGACATGTTACATAAAGTACAAGTGCATTTTATATGCTGTAGAAACATGCTTTAGAATTAAACAGTTGCTTTCTCCTGATTTCAGTGAACTTTGGATCATGCCTTAAGCCAACACAGTGCACACATATTTAGACATGCAGTCGCATGCACACGTGCACACAAACATATGTTTATGATATTGTTGATGTACAGCTTTCTTCATAAGAAAACTGCTAACTTTGCCAGAATGAGCAGACAAAAGGAGGCACTGTCAGACTCCCAGTGTGGAGCTCTTACTCGATACAAGTATGAAGCACAAGTAGAAAAAGTTGTTTCACTCTTCTTACTGCTGCAACTGTTAAACACCTCACAGTAGCAAATCTAACTGGAAATACATAGCTAACAGGCAAGGGACTGAAAGGGAAAAGACACAGAGGAATTAGAAAAATATGTGCTTGTGAATAAGCACAAATATCTTTCTCTTGGTTAAAAGGACACTTTTTTAAAAAAATCAGCAATGATTTTAAGTAATCAACATGAACAACAGCACCTTTATTCTACACTAGTGTATACTGTTAGCATTTAAATTCCCTGCTACTTCTAGGTTTTTCCTTGGTGAAGGAAGATTATTCCCCTGTTCCATAATAAACAACATTAAACATTAGAAACAAACGTGCATTCAAGTTTTATAGTTCTCCAGGCAGTTCTTTCTGATTTTAAACAATCTAGTTCTGTGACATACTAAGTATACTTAGTACCTGAGCCAGATATTTATTATAGACTGAAATGTAACTGTTCTGAACAAAAACTAAAAATGAAATTTTTTAAGACAGCATGTCTTAAAAAAGACATCTTTTGGCTAATCATTCAGAATAACCATTACATAGTTAATAAAGGATCTTGTAGTAAGTTATGTACACTGTTTGCATTTTTGTGTAAGTAAAGAAAACTGGACGAACATAACCTTGAGCTAACCCTTCCTTTTACCCACTCCTCCCTCTGAAATTTATGGAATTAAGATATTGTGTTCTAGGTCCATGAATAAGCACAGCATGTTCAATATGTCCACAGTTATACTGACATTTGTTTCTAAATCATTTAATTAAAAGTCATTATTGAGAACAAAGGATTCATTAACAAGCTGTACATCTGAACAACTGATGGAGTTGTTGTGTTATGAATATCATTTTAATCCAAATTAGAAAACTGCACAGATGTGCTGCTGCAAAATATTGACATACTGCAACTCCCTTGGAATGTGATTAACATTTGTGTTAAACCAAGAAGTACATTAAAACCTGGCTTTACTAATAAATTTAGGATCAGAATAATTCTTTTAATGCTGAAATATAGCACCTAAATTGTTATTATTTTTGCCTACATTTGGGATTATATGCCAAATGTATGATTACTTTAGCCTTAATACTATGTGAAACCTCTCTTTTTAAAAATATTTCTTTCTGAAAGTGAAAATATAGAGTAGAATAGAAAAGTGATAAACTTTGTATTGACAAACTTTTTGTTCCAAGATGTTTTTGATAAGATCAAGCCATTTAGCAAAAGGAAATGTGCAGTATTTGTAACAAATCAGAACTTCCTAGTTGTCTTTGGATTGTTCTTAACACAAGCCTGCGATTTCAATACTTTTTTCCAACAGTTTTGAATAGACAGACTATTTTTCATTCTCTGTCTCTACTGCACATGCATGTATATATGTGTACAAAAATAGGGTTTTAAGATTATAAAGAAGAGATTTTTTAGAATATATGTTTACACTCTATAGATTTGCATGCAAATGATCTGACAACTGGAAACATACATTCAAACTTTGGTACAGATTTAACAAAATAGCTTTCAATAGGTGCTTGAGATGTAAATATTTGGAAACCTTTCCCACAAGAAAAACCCAGCAGTCTAACAACAACGCCACAAAGTTTTGTAAATAGCGACTTAGGTTTGAATTTTTAAATCTGTGAAGTGATGAATTTTTAAATCTGTGAAGTCAATCACAAAACACCATATGACTCTAATCCCAAACTAGCCCTTTGCCATTAATGAAGAGACAGTAAGAAATATCTAGTGTTTCTATGGTTATCATCCTCTCAATCACCCTCATTGTCATTCCTCCTCACTTTATAAATGGAGATTTTTCTATAAAAAAATTCTAGATCATTTGCCAGCTGTACTGAATGGTACTTGATATATAGGTTCTGTCGCTTCCCTGAATATGTTCTTTCCCTCACCACAAAGTTAAATGCAAAAATAATAAGATGATGTGCAACTAAGATGTTCTTATTACAACCATCTGAAAGACTGAGACAATCAGTTAATAATTCTCCATATATTTCCTGTTATTTAATGTATTAAAAGTTTACTTTTATTTGCACTTGGTTGTTTATTGCATTCGCAGTAAAACTTTTACCCTCTTGTGTTTTAGTAAATACGTCTGTATTCAAGAGAACACAGATGGAGAGGTTGTTTGTTTTTTCCCTATCAAATGAATTTGTTGTTATTGTAGCTAAATAAAAGAATCTGAGTGAAATAAACAGAAAGATAGGAAACAATAGAGTAGTACTAAAATACCATAGGTGGTATTTTACAGACTTTACTTACTAAACACTCATTCCACTTAATTTAACAAGAAAGACAGAATGTTGTTTTCCAGAGAATAGTTTCAATGTAATTACTTCAAAAAAAATTAATTTAAAAAGAAGCCATTATTTTAGGAACATTCAAACTAAATTTGATGTTGAACATCTATGCTGCAAAATAATTTAAAAGTAGAGAGCTTATCTATAATGAAAAAACACCAAGTTTTGTAATGATGCCTGTCATAACAGCATTTGTTAATGAACTTTTTTATAACTATGAGTAACCATCTTAATACCTCTTTTCCTGTTCCCCACAAGGCGTTTGCAATTCAATGTTTCCAATCGTTCAGGAAAAGCAGAAGCAGAAAACTAAAGAATTCTGCCTTTCTTGTTTTTTTGCTTAGAAGTCTTAAGGTTTTACTTATACTGCATATCCCTGACAGGAATTTACTATAAATAATTATACAATAAACTCTGTGGTAATATTTCGTACACTATGGCATTGAAGCATAAGGTACTTCTGTTCTTTGAAAGAAAACAATTCACATTGTTCATGGGTTTACCTTAGATTCTACAACTGCAACTTTGTAAGTTAGAAATATGATGCACAATAGAATGCACAGCTAAAATATCATTTGATTTTCACCCATACTTAACAGTCAAGCATTTTTAAACTCCCTTTCTAAAGTCTCCATGAAATACACAGTCATGACAGTGAACATTTACATTACCTGTATTTTACAGATTACCATTCAGGATAAAATACGGCATGCAGTGAAAGTATTGATTTTCTTTTCCCTTTGGAAGCAATGCCAGCTTACTGAAAGCTATCCTTAGAGAACTTTTTATTAAACTTAAGACATGCTCCCTAAAAAACCCAAGCCTTTGTACATGCAATATTAAGCAAATCTGCTACACAAACATTTCATAGTGCCTATGTCTAAACATGTCAGCCACTTTAACAGCTCTTTTCAATAATGTACATACTTACAATAAAAGTGTCTGACTAAAGATATAAACATCAGTCTAAACTTAGTACTATACAGTGTAACTCCCAGCGAAAAAGTAGGTTCACAAAACAGCTTTTTATCATTTACTTTCCTCCTCTGTTCTTTTTAAAGTAACATGAATATTCATATCGCAGCAGCTCAACAAGTAGCAAAGACAGAAAATGTCTCCTTCCCTGTATTCAAAAAGTACAGAAACAATCACAAGTAGCAAACATAATTTAAATTAGATACTCCCTTCAGGTATGATACCCTCACTGAAGGCACGTTATCAACATCCACCTTTGGAAAGATAATGAAGTCCTTGCAAAGCAGTGTAGGAAGGCAGTTATAATCAGAAAGCTGCCTTCTGTCCGGGCATTGGGACGCGCTATCCACTGGTGCTCCCCAGACCCACCGCCCAAGAATAAAGTGCCTATTGTCTCAGCACTGTACTAATTGTGAAAAAGCAGCCCATGCAGTAAGCATAATAATTATCCAGACAAACAAGCAAAGGCAATCAATGAAGGAATGAAAAGGGTGAAAATACACGACCAGACAAAGCAACCCAAGAATGAAATTAATATTCATAATGGAATGCTAGCCAGAAGAAGGTCCCTTTCATGGCATGGCTATTGCATACAAGAGACCATTGTCCACATGCAACAAAATCAGTATACAGAGAAAACTTCATGTAGCTCTGCTGAAGAGAAAAGCTTTTCGTTCCCAAAATACTTGCTCCCGGTCCCGCTGTTTTGATTAAATAAAGTTTGGGCTCCTTTGCTCGGCAACATTAAAAAAGTTGTCTCTCAGGGTCCACCCTTCCCTGAGCTCTGTAAGGTTTTTTTTTCCCACCTCCCTGCTTTCATTTGCAGTTGTATAAATATGAACAAAAAAGCCATGTTCATCCAAACAAAGAAAAAATGGACTGAATATGCATATCCTCATTAACTAAATTTAATTATGACAAGCAGCATGTTAATCAGTAGTTGCTCCAGTTACTGCATTCATTGGAAGGAAGGAGGACTCCAAATTAAGGGGAAGCATGGGGGACAATCCTGTACTGATTAGGAGGATGCTCACAACATGATACAATACACTTTCTAAATAATTATTCAGAGGAAACAGAATAAAGAGGCAGATTGCTCTATTTTTAAGACCAAGTCAAGAACAATTAGCCAAGAGCATGATGACAAGGCTGCTTTCTTTTTTCCCGTGACTGCTTCCACCTCCACATTCTCACACCAACTAGCCTGGCAAGCACTGCAAAATTTGCATTTCATGGAAAGAAAAAAAAAAAAATAATAAGAGAGAGAGAGGAAGAAGAATAAAAAGGAGAAAGGAAAATTCCACGCTGTCCTTGCTGCTGTTTTAAAAAGAAGGCCCATGCCACTACAACAGCAGAGAAACCCTATCTAGCTGACTGTGATGTTCAGGAGCTCTGCGGAGTCACTGAGCCGGAGCTGGAAACAGCGCACACTGAACTTTGCAGCACGTGCATTGCAACAGTGAAGGAGGAGTTCAGAAAGGAAAAAAAAAAGCTTCCAGGGAGGGAAAAAAAAAAGTTATCACACCAACTTACCATCCACCAGGTCCTGGCTGACATGTCATAGCATAGCTGCCATTTTATGGAGCTGTCTGATGCTTTCCCTGCCATTACGCTGTCAGCAACCTTCATCAGATGCAGCGCAATGGAAGATAAGACATCTAATCAAGAAAACATCAGCAGTGGCTTGCTGGGCTACATGTAGGCCAATCCTTATCACACTGCATCATGGGAAAAGCTCCTTTATTAGCAAGAACTCCAACCTCACTGATATAAAGACAAGGATCAGGTTTTTTTCCTTTTTTTTTTTTTTTCTTTTTGTCTGAAGGGATTGGTGAAACTAGCCAGAGTTCTTTGTGTATCATGTGTACACCAGTTTAGTATCT
Organism: Aptenodytes patagonicus; assembly: GCF_965638725.1. Taxonomy (NCBI): domain Eukaryota; kingdom Metazoa; phylum Chordata; class Aves; order Sphenisciformes; family Spheniscidae; genus Aptenodytes; species Aptenodytes patagonicus. The sequence goes on from NC_134982.1 coordinate 36,510,700, forward strand.
CGCAAGTGGGCGGCTAGCTGCATTGCTGGGCTATGCAGACTTAAGTTTATTTGCATTCTTCTCAGTTGTATATTGTTTGACAAGGTTCGTGGTCAGCTCCGAGCGTAAGAAAGGAGGGGAAAGAAACTGCTCTGAATTAGTATCTCCCCCAACAAGGACGGATCGGTTTCGCGGACACGGTGGGGGCATGGTTCATATGTCACAAGCATACGTGTGTGTGCACTCACACCTACACACTCACACATGCACACACACACATGCACAGGCGGGCATCCCGGGGAACACACAGGTAGCAGCTGGATGCAGCAGGGGTTGCCAAAGGCTACAAACTCTGTTCTCACACTGGACATATGGAAACAGTTTAACTCTTTGCAATCAGCCGTTAACGAGGAATAGGAAGGCTGGTAAGTCGGCAGGAGGAGCGGGGAGGGGTTGCAGTTAGGATTTCAGTGCCACAGACTTTTCCCCCCTCCCCTCCCATGGATGCTCATGATCTCCTCTGCTCTGGATGATCTAGCTGGGAAGGGGGAGGCGAGGGGGCAGGGAACTATCTCAATCATCACTCCCTCCTCCTCCACAGCTTCGGGTCATCTGCCTGTTGTACCTACCACCAGCAGGGACAGAAGGCATTCTTCCTGCAAGGTTTTCCATGCAAGGCTTTTTCCCTAATGGAAAATTTGTGATTCCCTGAAGGAAGGGCTGGCTTAGAAGAACAAATAATTCTGACTTTAAGCTGCGGAAAAGGAAAAGTATGTATATAAGCACAAAGAGGAAATCAATAAACCCTGGGTCACATTAAAGGGTGTATACAGAAAGAACAGGATTTGCTAGTCCTGGCTGAAGCAATCAACGTCAGTTTTACCGCTGCATTGCAGATTCTATACATGCTTTAGCTACAAGTCCCTCTTTAGCAGCCCCCCCCCCATTTCAGGAATTGTCTTTTTAAAATTACCACATTAAAATAATAATTGTAAACAAGCAAATATTTCACATGCTTAGAATCTCTCTACTGATTGTGTTTTCAGTTTACGATCTTCCACATTTTGCTCTGTATTTTATAGCTGAAAAGTCTTTGCAATCGACAGGCTCCTTACCCCTGTTTGCCATGAGCCATAAGTAAGAATCCAGGACTACTGGCGTATGGAGATACCACACTACGGCACACACAGCCCCCACCAGAACTCCTCATTGCTGCATCTCTTCGCTCCAACGTTTGCGTTTGCTTCTTTTTCCACTCTCTCCAGTCTTCTTCTCTTTCATGAAGAGAAAAAGATTAACACCTCCAGAGTTAATCATTCGCACAGCTGAGAGCCCACCGTAGCTACTGCCTCAGCAGTGCAATGGTCCCACTGATGAATGGGGGTACCCATACATGCACCCCATTGCTGTGGGATGGGCAGTAGGTTTGTCTGGCATTGACCTACCGCCTTCAGCTAACAGTCAGAGCAGCATCCATGGTCCATTTAATTAGGCCTGAAACAGTGACAGCACCTAAAGAAATTACTCTCTGAGCAAGTCCAGAGCTCTGGCAACAGAACTGCTCTGTAGCAACACCAGGTGCATCAAAAGATTAAAATTGTTTTCCCTTCTCCATGAGTGCCATTGATCAAAGTCAGCTTGCTGCCTCAGTTTCTTGTTTTAAATACACTGATGAGGCCACCATCAAAAAAGGCAGACACAGAATTAATGGAGACTCTGAACATCCCAGTCCCCTAAATTTATGTAACCCTTTTTCTAGAAGAGCTCTGTACAACAGATGAGGACGTTTCCTTCTCTTTTATTTCAGCTAGGTCACAATGATAAATAGGAATCTGAGAAAATTTTGGGTTATTGGAAGATCTGCCTATGGTCAGGTGCTGTGGGATGGCTCAGCACACTTACAGTGCACAGGAGGTGTTAACTCACTCTGACTCAGTCCCTACATCCTGGTCAAACAGCCTGGCTTTGTGATAAACATTACAAGGTATAGAGAGCACCAGCAGCAGAGTTTTATCCAGTTGTCGGTAGGCAGTGTACAGACAGATGTCCTAAATGGTCCCAGCCTGAATCTCTCCCACAGCCTTCACTAACAGGCTCATCATCATGGTGGGACTGCACACAGCAGTCAACTGCAGGTGTGAGATAAACCTCAGACAAGAAGGAGGATGCTACTGCTTGCTTTCACACATAACCCCTAACCCCGCTAACAAACATGCTTCCCAGCGCAAGAAACCTGGGACTAATGTGAAGAGGTGGATTTTCTGCAGTTTTTCACCCACTGATGTCTGATCACAGGTGAAGAGACCAACTGCTTCAGCCACTAATCTGCCTTACTAGGGCAATTCACAAATCCCCAGCAGCACTGTGACGGCTGGGAGTGGGAGCCCATGCTTTAGGTAATCGTGAGCCAGTTTGCGGTGCTTAAAAGAGGATCAAAGTTTTATCACGCTATAGCTAGCTGAGAGATCCCAGGCTGCTCTTAGATGCCCAGCCCACAGCAGATCCAATCTTGCAGCATCCTCTTCTACCAAGCCTCCTGCAAGCAGTGGAGCTGCTCCATCCCAGAGGAACACAGCTCCTGAAGCTTCAGGAAGACTACGCATCTCCTGCAGGCACAAACACCACATGGATATTCGCTTTTTATGCAGCCAGGAAAGACAGAGTTAACGATGACCTTCCCTTCTATTGCTGCCTGTTGCCTTCTTGCATTAGCTGAGGGCAGAATGGGGATTTCTGGGGATTTCAGAATGGGGCAAAACAGTGCCTGCAGCACTGGTCAATGTATGCTTCCCAGACACGTGCTGCTTCCCTGCCTTCTCCTGCCGGCTGGGAGGTCTGCCTTTCTCCCAGCCATGCCTGTTTTGCAGATAGGATTTTTAAAATGCTGTAATATGTAGGAAGAGATCTCATTTCCTATGCTGCTTGAAGATAGTCATACACAACACAGGGAGAAATATGTATTTGGACAAAATTTTTCACATGATCTTTTTTTCCTTTCAGGAAAAGACAGATTTATGAGGAAAGCATATGGTATTGCTTGTTACATAATAGCAATGCATTTCAAGGTTATTCAAACTTCCATTTTGGTAGAAGGGTGGGGGTTTTTTAACTGGAATAACTTAGATTTTTCAAGTGAGTTGGATTTTTCAAGTGAATTTTTCAAGTGAATTTGAATGAAACATTTGCTTTGACTGACCTCAATTTTTTTTGGCTAAGCATCTTTTTCAACATTTTCAAAGGAACAAAAGAAGATATCAAAATATAACATTTGGTAGAACAAAAATCTGGTTCTTATTTCCGTGAAATAAGATGCAAGCAAGTTCATCCATTTCTAGATACCTGTCTTCCTAACAAATTAAGAAAATAATTGCCAGCCTGACTTTTCTCCAAGGGTTTCAGTTTTTGTAAGGTTTGTTTTCTCCAGGCTGTCCCCTTTTGTCTCTACTCAAGGGGACATTCCCATTTCATATCCAGGATGGAGGATTGCAGGTGCCACCTGGGGGTGGACAAGCTGGCTTCCAAAAGTCTGGAGACCCACTTCCCAGGCTGGTGACATTCAGGAAAGAAACGAATGCTAAACTACTGTTTGCAAGTAACATTTATGACTTTTTGAAATCATAAATGCTGAGTGTCGATTAGCAAAGCAGATGTGGCAAAACAGTTAAGTGAAAACTACTGTTTTTAAAAGTACACACCAGTCAAACTCAGAGGCAAATATGATGGTTTAACTTGAAAAACTAATAATGATATCATTTCAATATGTCCACAGAACTACTGCAGCTTGTGTACACACTTGTGTGCTATCATAACTTGCAACCCCGGGCAGGAGACAGCCAGTGGTGGAGACATGCCCAAAACTGGAGGGTTCAACTGTACATTCTAAACCAGCCCCAGAAAATGCTTCATTTGCATTATTTCCATTGAAATAATTCATGAACAATAATGGAGCCAATGCACAATAAATTGAAATGCTAAAATTCTAGCATTCTGTTAAAAGTTATTTAAAAAAAATGTTTATGAAATGCAGTATGTGACTTTTTTCATTTCTAAAAAAATTTCCCCAAAGTAAAGCCATTATTCAAAGGTGGAGGTGGAGTTACACTTGCCATTTTCAAGAAAAAAATTGTTTGGTATTTAAGAATTGCATGTCTCACACAAGTGTTCTTTATTCACTAAGTGCCCTGTTTCATGAGGACGGTGGCTGTTAGTGTTCAGTTGAGCATAATACTCCATCCATCTCATCTGTGGATTGGATTTCATCCCCATGAGCCATGCAAGAATCATAGAAAGCTGAGATTCAGTCTTAAGAAGCCCAGTAATAAATGGAAGTCATTATGCTGCTTGTTCACAGTCTCCTTAGAAGAAGGGATGGATTCTTTTCACCTTCTCTTTGAAGAGAGGGGCATACTGATAGGCTTCATCAAATACACTGCACTTTTGTAACTGGATGTGGAGCAAGCACTTCGCTTACAGCACATCTCCAGTTCAGGGCCTGCTGAAACAACCTTATCCGCCAGGACCAAAACCCCTACTTGGTGCTCACTGTGCGCTGGCACGAACAACAGAGGGCTCTAGGGAAATCAGTGCCCTTCCCCCAGACTTCACTGCAAATCTGGCCAAAAGCAAAAAAAAAGAGGAAAGCTGATTGCTCCCCTTTCCTAGGGCACCATAAGCAATACAGGTTTGGCAGCCAAATGGGGTCCTCAGCAGCAGCTCGTTGCCATTTCGCTGCATAGCTGCCCCTTTTGCACAAGTGTCCCCAAAGACAGCTGTGTCATGCTGTGCCCTCACCACCATGCCGAGTGCACCTGAGGTGGGCAGCAGTGATGGGGATGCTGTGGCCCCTCAAAGCCAACACCCGCCTCTGGGGCAAGCATGCCACTTGTCCTATTCAGAAACCATACATGCCACGCATGTATCAGTTCCCAGCTGGCAGACCTGCCGCTGTTCTCTCAGCTAGCTCTGTCCCATTTCTTGCACATCTCACAATTTTTAATCAGTTCTTGACTTCTCCAGCATAACGCAGTTTATTACTGGACATATTAAATGCTATAGCAAAGTCTAGATGTTTTTTCTTTATTTAATCTTAGAAAAAAAGTAGGTTGAGAGATTTCCTTCTTACTTTGATACATCCCTATTGCATTTTAGTTCCATTTTGCATTCACTTTCACAGCTTTAATTGTTCCCAATATATCTTTTTACATTTAGCGTAGGTGGTGGTTTGACAAGAGGGGAGGCTAGCTCCAAGACCTTTGCTGCCTTTTCTTCCCTTTTAACTCAGGTGTTCCCTCTGGTTGTAACCAGTCAGAGGTGGCAATATTTTGCTCCCAGTTTGATAGACTTAAGATCTTTGTTACTGATTTTGCAATTCTGTGTGTGGGCTTCAGGGGCCACTCTCCCTAAGGCAAGCAGGTCTGACCCCGAATCCATAGTCACCACATGTGTTCAGTAGGCTGCTTTTCTTCCATCAGCTGGTTAGGTGTGAGGACTACTTATTCTCGGGTAGGGAGATGTGGTGGTTGATTCAGGACTAGCAATCATCGCTCCTTAGCTAGGGATTGTCCAGGTGACCTGTTGGTATGGCAGACCATAATTGGGATGGGAAGAACATGATGGGCAACTGGCTGCAGGACAGGGATATTCCCATGTGGTTGAGCACCAGCTCCAGACCCTGACAGCAAATGCTCAATGCTCCCGGGGCAGAAGGACTGGACATGGTGGGTGCCTTCATTTGAGTGCTGGGCAGGGACTAGAGAGGGCAGAGCTGGAGCAGGAAACATGGTCTCCACCAGTTTTACTTGATGAAACAAAACTCCTCAGGAAACAAAAGGCAGAGAAAGGGAAAGACACTGTTCCAGCTGGTTTCTTCCAAGAAAATTTTTATTTAGTTTCTGTATTTCATTCCAAGGTTTTTGCTGAAATGACATAAAAAGGGTTTGTTATTAATTAGACATGAGGCACAGATAATAGAGTCTCCTTCATTTGGGGGCATCATGTAACTGTGTTGCTGAGAATAACCTAGGGTATCGGTGTAGCTACTGCTTATCTCTGAGTAAGACACATGATTATCTTCATTCCACGTGGCTGCTCAGGTAGTAATGGTTAATGATTTCCCCATGATGAGCATTTTCATGCTCTTTCACATCCTCTTGCAGTTCGCAGTCCAAAAGCCTGTTTTGCTTGTAAAGAGAAAACTACAGAGGTGGGGGTTAAGCTGTATGTAGTGTTTGGCATTGTTTTATGGCTGCAATTGACCTCACCAAGTTATATTACATGAGAGGTGAGAAAAAGGGGAGAACAGGCCAGGGCTGGGAGAAAATCTCATATATGAAAGATCTAGGAGCTCCATTTCCTGTTGACTCCCCTGGACTGATTCATGTTCTGGACAGCATCTTCCAGCAAAAGGGATCCTCCTTATCTTTTGTTGATAGTAATCATAATCCCCTCCAGACACTAGGCAAGACTTCTGACTTCACTCAGCACCGTGCTGAGCCAGGCCCAGCACCACCCTGTGATGGACGCTAATGCACTACCCAGATTACTTCCTAGCTGCAGGAAGGCAGGAAGCACAGGAGGCTTTTAAAAAGTGCTCAGCGTTATTCTCAGCACTGTGAGTCTTTACTGCTGCAGATGGTCACATCTGTGCTGTTCAGGAACTGAGCATATGCCTTCCTCAGCAGAAGGACAATTACTCTTTGGTCCTCCAGTAGATCACCACTACTAGTCCCATGCAGGAGGCATAGGAGCAATCTCTGTATATGAATTTTGCTCGCAATGTCTTAGCAAGTCTTTTTGTGCCAGTGTCTGTCCAGTTGTTAGAAGGTTTGCACATGCCATGATCCTCTTTTTAATGGGATGGGCACCAACACATTCCCTCCTGCTGAGTTCTGGTCAGCAGCTGGTAGGTTGGCACTGTCCTAACAGACGTGCTGATTTTAGACTCTTATTCCTCAAGTTGGAGCCTGTGGTAGGCAAGCCATGTGGGCAAGGGTCAATGCAGACGTATTTTACCTGGAGTTTTGATGCAGGACTAATTGCAGGACCATTGGACCTCAAACGGTTACCTGTCTCATGCCAGAGGGGAGGGTTGAGCTTTCCCAACGCAAGCACTAGCTGGACTGAGTAGTTTTCATTATCCCCGTGACTATAAGCATGTGATTTAGGTACCTGTCTATATGTGCTGAATGTTAGCAATGCCCGGTACTATACTGTTGTGATTTGATATAAATTTTGGCCTGCTTGGGTTTTTTTCCTATTCATGTGTTTCTGTGTCTTCCTTTTGTCCAGTTTTACCAAACAAAGGTCAGCACACTGTGGGTAGAGCATGAAGTAATCCAACAAACTGACAAATCCTCTGCTGTCACATTAGATACCCCAAACCTGCAGGAAACAGCAAACATGGTGAATTAGAAGTTCACAGGGAGCTCAGCAACCCAGCATTAGAGAAGCTAGCCTCATTTCTTTCAGTTCATCATCTTTCCATGCCCCAGTGGAGCACAGAACAGCAAGCTATGACAGAGAACAGCAACCTATGCATAAATGGAAAGAAGCGTAAAATTTAACTCAGTTCCCACCTGGGAAAATTATTATCTGTCTGAAAATGGCTCTAGGCTGTCAGCAGAGACTATTTTTTAAAGCTTTTTTTCTGAAAGGCCTTCAGATAATAATGTAGCTCAATTTATCTATGCAACTTATAATTCTAAGGACATATTAGACAAATTGGATGAATAATTTCAACCACCTAGCCAGCCCCTCTGGGTGATAATAATCAAAACAAGCTAATCATTTAATGATACAGATTCTTACCCTCAAATGCCCATTGGCCTTTGTGAAATAACTACACAAAATGTATGGGTAGAGATAGCATATCCTGCAAAGAGCTCACTAAACTAGGAGACCTGCAGTTGCTGTCCTCCTCACAAACTAATTTTCCAGTGCTTTTTTGCCATTTATTTTATATGATAAATAAATAGCACTGGGTTTCTACTCAACTATCACTGTAATACAATATAGACCTTCACATTCAAAAACTTTTAGAATTATCACTGAAAGTCCATTTAAGATACATTTGCCAAAACCTCTACTAGACCTAACAATGACAAGTGGACATGTGAAGTAACAGAACAGCCTCATCAGTATTCTCCTAGATGCAGTCATGCTACCTTCCCCTCCACCCCCTCTTAAGCCATACATTAACGTTGTTTACTGCATATCTTTCATGAGAAAGCAAATTTCTCTTCTACCCACACCCATAATTTTTCTCCTAAAATTTGATGAACTGAAACAATATGCTAAAAAAACAATTGTTTCTTCCTTTACTCAGAATCAGCCACAAATTACTATAAGAAAATTTGCTTTTGTTGACTTCCTTAAACAAAAGAGATACAATTCTTGAGATAAGTGTTTTGACTAAATACTGCTCTGTATCATCTCCCTTTCAGCCTAAGTCAAGATCTACTTGGAAGAGTAGTAGTTTTGTTCAGACTTCTCCAAAACTGCGAAAGTGTTCATACGCATCCATACATGCACACTAGTTTCAATTGCGGCAGATAATTTTTTCTAATTCTAAGCACTTAAAATAGGATATTTAGAGAGTGACACATCTTAGATGTAACATTAACCTCTGGCTTTTCAATTGTCTTTGAGTTCATTTTTCAGAAAACAGCAGCTACAGTTTAATGGGAAGACTCTCTGAAGTCTACAGATATCAATTTGGCTTGCTAGTACATTCAGACAAAGAATAGTCTTGCTGTTTTGAAAAAGGCACACATGGGGGAAATCTGATCAATCGGACATGACTGTGGCTGAAGTTCAACAATTCCATCAATGTTACATCTTCTTTTAAGTATCTGTAGTTTTGTCAGACTTGAAATGTCTAATTTTGGTAAGTCAGCTTGCTAGGAAATTTGCAAGAAGACTTGAGAAGAGTGGACTGTGTGTCTCAGCATGACGCACCCATTCATAACTCAGCAGTTCCATGGGGAAGCTCCAAGGAGTTGTGCTTAACAGAACAAAAGCATCTGAACTGATGGTAACAGAAAGGTTAAAGAGACTAATCTTCACATGTAGGCTTGCTAACAATAGCACCGCTTCTTGCATCTCTCATCAGCACTCTGAACCAGAAGCATTTTGACATTGGAAAGAATTCAGAGTCACGCCTTGGAGGAACAGCTCTTTACATCTCTTTCAAGAAAATTAAACCAAACCAAATGTCCATCTTCAGCCCCTCATGTTTCTAAATGCCTGTCCATATTTACTTTTACATTTGCTATGAATATACGGCTAGCCTGCACACCTTCCTGCCACGTTTTGGGAAGGATTTATCAAAACTTCTTCTGTAATGATGCACTTTCTTCTTTCTTCCATACTACAGGGAACAGTACAAGAGCCAACATCACTGATAGAAAGGTTTTGGTAATATATTTGCTCCCAGTTGAAATGTATAGTCAGAATTCTTGTTTCAAGTGCCAAAATAAAAATGAGACGGACAATATACTTCACATTTTGAAATCTGTCTTTGCCGATTCTTAGGGTTCAGGCAGGTAATTTCAAGCAATCCTGTTACAACGGATTAAACATTTGCTACTTGCTTCCTGACCTGCAGTAGTGGACTGTGGTCATAATCTAGCCGTTGTGTGAAGTAATGACGCCTGCCAGTTTTGGACATCTTACCACCTTTATGGTTATTCTTCCTTTTAAATATAAACTGATTTCCTCATACAAATAAATTTCTTACTTGAATAGTATTATATTATCTCCCTTTACATTTGACTGATTAGAGATAAAATGTTACTCCTTTCATAAATTAATGGATCATTTCAAAGGTTAGTGGATACTGATGCATTATTTTTAAAAGCTTTCTTCCTTACAAACAAATGAGTGAATTTTTTTCACCAAAAATGCTAGTACTTGTAAATGAAGATGAACTTAGTGACAAAAAGATCACTGTTTTTACCTATTAATAGTTTTTACATATAAATAGTTCTAATATATTTCATTGTGGCCTGCTTTTAACATGACAAACCTATCCTGTGGCACTAAGTATTGTCTTTCATGCCCCATGCAGTACCACCAGAGACAAACTAATAACCGTCAGGGAGCATTAGTGATAGTGAAGATAGAGGCTTACTGAAATAACACAAGCATGTTGCAGTGCTGTTGAAAATAATTGATTTTGGCAACTTGAGGTCCGTGGGCTGCAAAAATGTCATTTCAGAACTGCTTTGCCAACAGCAGAGCTGTGTGCCTAACTTGAGATTTCAAAAAATACTGAGCAGAAAGTTCACTTTGAGTGAGAAAATAGAGTGAAACGGCATTGATTCAAAAATGTGAAAAATGTTGTGTTGAAAAAATCTTCAAAACCAAACATTTTCTTGTAAAAAAAGTTCAATTTAAGCTGTCGTTTTCTAATGAAAAAGCCTATTGTTTATACTTTCCATCTAGAGCTAATCAGCACAAAATTAGATGTTCAATAGCATTCTGATTTCATTGAACAGTCAATGGTCAAATTGAGGTCCTGAAATTGAGTCAACAGTCAAATCAGGTCCTGAAAAAAATCTTTATTTAATTCAGTGTGTGCATCTCCTCATATTCACTTACTGAGGTTCATACATACCTTTACCCTGGAAAGCTGCAAGTAAATCTGTGTTTATGCAGCAGACACTCAGAGAGACACCATGCTGCTGAGATGCCAAATTAGTTCTAAGTTCTCATTAAAGAGGTGTATGATGCTCACATGGTCACATTTCTTCTCCTTTATCTTTTTCTGAGAAGCTATAGAGGTTGTTGAATTGACCCTGTAGGATTTCTCCATCTAGGTGCTCAGTAGAACATCAGTAAAAATGTGTTAGAATTTCATAATTTAGATTTTATGTGAATCTTTCAGAAAAGCAGCTCTTTTAGAAGAGATTTTACAATCCTTCAGTTATCAACTCTTGCTTGTCTTTTGATATCTGCCAAGCTAATAATCCACTGCCTAATTGGAAGATGACAGAAACGTGGAGTGCTTGAGTTTCATCTGACATCAAGCATTTGTTTCAAGTGACAAAACTTAAGAGTCCTTTGGCCTGAGAGGAGTTTACAGAGTCTGTCAGAGAAAAGAGAAACTCCTGATCAGGTATCTCACCTGGGGAAGCAGACCAGTGCCCAAGCTTCCTACAGGGAAAACAATTGCCACCTGCATTACTTCCACTGCATACAGAGCCACTCTCTCCCTTCTCGTTATCAGCATGGGAGCCAGCTCCACCACGCTTCACAGCTCAACTGCTTCCTCTGTCATTACTGCAGTGGTGACAAATTTTATCTCCCTGACTTTACGAGGCCCTCTCCCAGCTACAAGGAGGAGCTGCTCTGAGGTACGGAGGATGGTGCTAGACCTCTCTGTTCGTACGAAAGAGCGAGCAAGAAGGAAGAAGGGTCGCAGAGCCACATAGACTCCTCCACAGCCCTGTCCCTGCCTGGTGTTCTGTGGCTGACGGTGCTGTAACTTCCTCTACCTGAAAACAACACTGGGTTAAAAAAACATGCTTTATGCCTCAAACGAGGTTCCTGACTCTTCAAGATGCAAAACAAAGAACACTTGGACTGGTGGAAAATGCATTGCATCTCCTTTCCCAGTCCATACATGTTGCGGTGGCTTCTCCCTACCCAAGGATATGAAGATAGCACCTGTTGCATTTGCCCCTGTACGACTATTTTTTCAGAGCTATCAGGGTGCGAGATCCTTTGACTAGTCTAAGAAAAAACAAATTCTCGACTGTTGTGTTCTGGGAGTATTAAGGTAGGAGAACAGGGAAAACATAACCTGATCTTTCAGTGCCAGGATTTAATACCTTGAACTAAAGCTGAAGAGCTGATCCTTAAAGGCTTGCCCAGAAGAATTCTTACCCTCTCTGTTTGCTGACAATGTTGTACTACTGGTGAGTGAAGACACATACTGTTAAAATTCCCAGTCCTGGCTGATAGTGACGAATCCCCACCCATTCGGCACGCAGTAACTCAGATAGTAAGATTAACAATAAAGAGTGCTTAATGCAAGTACTGCACATTGTCTGTCAGGGGCCTTGTTGCCAGAGTTTGCACCCATTTCCGAGATGAGCTGGGACTGCACAGCCGACAGAGGTGTTAGCCTCAGCCAGAGGAGGAATGCGAATCTAGAGGAGTGATGCCGGTATCTCAACTTGCGTCATTTTAGGTGCTCTCACTACCCTGCCTGACTTCCAGCTGCTGATCCAGAAGAGCAGTGGTATCCCATAAATGCTGCGTTGAACTTGCTGGCCCCACACTGTTGTCCTGGCCACCCTAAGGTGTCTGTAATAGCAAAGAGTGCTGGCACCACTCCTCACTTTTCCCCGCTTCTAGGCAATCTGGTGCTGGGCCTCTAAAATCTGCTGTCCCTTGGGACTGACCCCAAGGGCTGACCACTGGGACAAAGAGCAGAGGGTTTATCAGTGACTAAGACAAATGCTAATATCTAACCACAGTTTGAATGCTGCCACACTAAATAATTTTCAAGAAAAATTCTGTAAAAAGTTGCCTGATGAGCAGCAGGAAAAATAAGCAGAAAAGGTGATTCAATTAATCATGAATGAAAGGATTCACTATAGCATTTTTTCTAATCTAAACGGGAACAAAAATACAAATATTTACAGACTTAATTTCATTCTCAGATGAAAATAAAAGATTTATAACAAAGATTACTGCACAGTTCTAATCTGCTTATATTTTGGGAGATACTCTGCACTGCCTTCTCCTAATAGTTTCTCAGCATCAGTACTAGTTTAAAGCCAGGCTAACAGATCACAAAAAGTAGCTGTCTGTAAGGAATCATAACTGAATGGGGATAGTGCCAATGTGGCCTCATAAGAAGCAGTATTAGGATTCATATCATCAAACACATGAACCAACGCACTCTAAAAATGTAATTTGCTGGTAAAATTTGTTGAGCACAGTGATAAAGGAACAGCTGATATAGTTAATAAGCTGGACTTAATTCAAAAGAAGTTGCCTTGTTAGAGCTAAATGCAAAGTTACACATGGGAACTAAGAATGCAGCTAAGTCTGGGGAACCGTACCTTGAATTTAGAAGTGTAGTGGGCAAAATCCCAGAATGATGTTGCAGCAAAAAAAGACTAATACGATCGTTGAGTGAATAATTGGTGATCGAGCTTAAGTAGGAAGAGGATTTTACTTCTGTGGGTGGCACTGACCACAATAAAGCTCTTAGTGAAATATCATGTCCGTATTTGTAACTTTCTTTCAAACACCATCACACGGCAATAAAACTGCCTATTCAGTAATGCCCTTCAGCAAGACTGTAAGTGCACGTTCACTTAGTTTATCAAATAATTACATGGCTGAAAGGCAACTTCATTTTATTTTACAAGTAAGTTTAGGTAAAGAAAATGCTGACTATTCAAGAATTCTTCCAGTTAGAAAGAACAGCACAAGTCCAATACATTCAAAGGAAAAGCTTAACATTTCAAGTTGGAAATGAGAACAGTGAAAAACTGGGAATGGAAAAAAGTGATGAACTAACTGAAGGATCAGGCTCCCAAGGTAAAGTGATGGATTTCCAGTTTCTTGCCACTTTCAAGAATACTCTTCTAGGAGACTGCAGAGGAGCTGAATGAAATTTTATTGTCTATTTTTCATAAACCTGGTTAAGATCTTGAATTTACAACATATTTATGCATCCGTTGTGACAGGTGAGCAAAGACTATAAAAAGTTATTTCCAGAAAGAAGTTCTGCAAGACACTGCAAATGTGGCTTTGATGTCCGAACAGATGCACTCTAGGTTATTGGTCCATCAGCCTGAGCTCTTGAAAGGAAAAACAACTGGAAAGAGAGAGAGTAGAAATTTTACAGTTATGTCGGAAAACCGGTTGTCTGTACTAGGATTGATTTCCACATTTTACCTTCTCTCCCCTTATCTCCAAACGATAGCGACTCCTTACAGACTTATGATGCAACTAACTAGTGTGGGAGGGAGAACATAAATTTCTGTCAGTAAAGGAGTATAAATGAAGTATTTGGAGAAAGACTACTTCTCAGCAACAAATACCTATCACAGTACATTAATCAAACTTTTCTTTTTGTCTTCTGAGATCGCAATGTTCCACTCTGTCTGTGCAAAACAGCACACTTACATGCTACTTGAATGGTTTTCTGGTGTGTATAAGCTAAATTATTAGCAGAAGACAACTCCCTCTTCCCCTCTTTGAATGCTCCTACATATGCAACTGCTGGAAAAAAGAGCTGAAGAGTGCTTTCCAGTGATACTGTTTACTCCTTAGTGTCGTAGGCTGCTGCACTTGAGCGCACACCTTACCCCCTCAAAGGTCCCTCCTTCCCGACAATTTACCTTTCTGCTGGTGGGATGTGTGTACCTGCCAGCCAGACCCTGCCAAACCTACCAGCAAACTTCCTGTTCGCTGCCCACGTGGATTGTTCTTTATTTTCTCTCACACAAAGACTCCCCCTGCCTCTTCACCTACAGTTAGCATGAGAGTTGCCAGTAAGGTTGGGCGTACAAGGCTTCCACTGTTCCCCCCTTTGCAGGAGCACAACGTGCTTGCTTTAGAGAAAAGCTCTGCCTTTCTCTTCAAAGTGAGATTTATCTCCCCTAACAGTCCTCTCCCCTTTTTACTCAGCAATCAGGACAGACATCAAATATGTTTTACAGAACATTCTTTTTTAAATCACTCCAATAATTTCTGATTTTACTATCTGAGAACAATAATGACATTATATGAAGTGAATAAATTGGGAAAACTTACTCAAAATATTTTCTGCAATTACAGTGTCTGAAAATAACTTTTTCTAGGCTTCAAAAGTTTTGTTTTAAACACAGCAAAATATGAAAAGATTATTTAAATATGTCTGTGCAGTTATTCAGGCATTTGTCAATTCTAAAAAGAAAACAAGGCATGAATAATGAAGACTGACAGAAGTGCAGGAAGCTGGAAGGTTGACAGCTGTTATTTGCACATTAAAATAAACTTTCAGGAATTAAAAAAAAAAAGTCATCACCAACATTTCCCTTTCTTTAGTCACACCTCAAGAAGTGCGTCTGAGAAGATAAAGCCATTCCAAAAATATAGGCGATGTTTTTTCTTTGGAATAGGGTTATTTTTGTTTATTCCAAACAAAAAGTGACTTAAAAAAATGGCATTCCATCTTCCCAGAATATAACTTTGCAATTTTAGGCTTCTGTATAGATGGCATAAATTTTATGGCCCCAAATTAGGTAAAAAATATTTTTTTAAAAAAGCAAAAAGCCACAAGACAGAAATACTTCTGGGACTATCTTAGTTGATGAAATCTCTCACATGTGGCTTCCCTTGTACCTTACCAGAGGTCAGTAAGGTACACTTGAGTTGCTACGTGTCCTTCAGTTATGATAATTCTAAAATTGTACACCTGGCTACTTATTTTCACAGATATTGTGGAAAATTATTCTCTAAGATATTTACACATCCATCAGATTATTGAGTACCAACTCAGAGCCTGGAGAAATCTTGGTCTTTAGGAAGCCCAGCCGAAATGAGTGTTAGACTCCCTAATCAGACTCCTCAACCCTGAATTTTGTAGCAAAACAGTCCGATTTAGACATGTGATCAACATCAGCATAGCAACTTGAACCTGCTTATCCACAGTATGTAGAAAGCTAACGTATGTGCAACAGGACTTGCAGATACTACTTGCATTTAATATTTAACTCAAGGCAGAAAGCACAATATTTGTATTTTTACTTAAACTCCCTGAGTGTCACCGAGGCGTACTTTTTTTGATTGGTTTTCCCTTGTTCATTTAAGTCAGGCACTGCTGCCAGAGCGCTGCAGTGTAAAATTTTCTGAGAAGCGTATTACTCATTGTCTTGTTAAAATACACTCAAAACCACTTCCTCTTCACAAGACAAATTATTACCTTTTTAATGAAGTGGGAAAAAAGAGGAAATTTATTTTCTGATCTTTCTAACTTCCTTTTGGAAGTACGAAGATAGAAAGTAAAATTATTTTATCATTAGCGGACATTCGGTGACCTGTCTTAACTGGAAATAATGTTAGAAAAAGAAAGTCAATTAAACAGATAAACTTTCTGAACTCTCTGCTTCTCCCTCTCTAGCCTCATTGCAGAAGCATTATTACATGACAAAACCTCATCAGACAAACATATGGGACAACAAATCTTTTTTCTTTTTCATCATGTTGTTTCATTCACTCTAAAGCTGGAAGGTCTTTATTACACAGCTACATATTTCTCCTCTAACTGTAATGATGCCCTTGCAGACTTTAAATTTCTTTCATATTTTTCACAATATTGCAAATGATAGCAAGTATCAAGTTTGCAACCTTGCATGACAAAATTATCTTCAACACTTGTGATTTTCAGTATCATTCAAAAAACTTCACATCTCATTTGTCAGAATATTTTGTGGAAATAAAAAAGTGACAGCACCAAACCTTTTATCGCCTTTAACAATGTTCGCCTTAGCATAATTCTGAGGCAGAAAGCACTTGTAGCTCTACTCTGCATCAGCCATAGAGGCAAAAAGAAATGGAGACTGGATGCAATAAAAACCTGCTACCTGGTCCCTCGAAAAGAATGTTACAGCAGTAAATACTGGAGTTTCGACCTCCAGTGAAGACACCGTGGCAGTCAGGACTTCGTGAACGGCAATCACAAGCACCCAAGGGGTGCTGGAATTATTCAGAGCTGGCAGGAGCACTGGATACCCCAGGGAACTGCTCTAACTGCAATTCTCTGCTCAAAGATGTGCACAATCACTTGCTATAGCCATAATGTAGCGATGGCTGCTGCTGTAGTTGGCAAATCCTGCCCATGCACCCCAGCTGTGTTTGGGCTGCATCATTCAAAGGCTTCAGGGAAGGATCCCCAGTGTCCCGCAGGAGGGAAGCAAGCATGCAGCTCCTCAGGCAGAGGCAGCCCGGGGCAGTGGGGACGCGTTGCTCTGGTCATCCTGGGACCTCTGGAAATCCAATGCGGGATTATGGCCTTGGCTTCTGTGTCACAGGATGCGGCAGCAGGCACGGCAGTGCTCGAGCAAGGGATCGCAGCTTTCACCTTCGGCATTGCAGCTCAACCCAAGAAAACCAGAGGTCACGCAGAGAACTGAAGGCAGATCTTCTGGATCTTCTGAGTCCCAGACTTGCGGTCTAACCCGGTGGGTTAGCATCCATTAGCTATCAAAACAAATTATCAAATTTCACCTTTGTAGGGCTCGAATTACTGCACTTAACACCACTTGGAAAAAAAGAGGAGCCTATCACCCAAATGGCAGCCAACAGACTATGGAAGCAGGGATTTTGGCCACAGCTCCAGGAAAGTCCTAGCTTCATGGAATAAAAAAGTGAGGCTGTGAAGCATATCCTAAACAGCAAGATCATGTTATATTTGGGGATAAACTATTATCATGGGGGACTTCAACCACCCCAACATCTGTTGGAGGGACAACACGGCAGGGCATAACAATCCAGGAGGTTCCTGGAATGCGTCCATGATAGCTTCCTTCTCCAAGTGGTAGAGGAGCCAACAAGGAGAGGTGCTATGCTGGACCTTGTTCTCACCAACAAGGAGGGGCTGGTGGGGAATGTGAAGCTCAAGGGCAGCCTGGGCTGCAGCAACCATGAAATGGTGGAGTTCAAGATCCTTAGGGCACCGAGGAGGGCGCACAGCAAGCTCACTACCCTGGACTTCAGGAGAGCAGACTCTGGCCTCTTCAGGGATCTGCTTGGTAGAGTGCCATGGGACAAAGCCCTGGAGGGAAGAGGGGCCCAAGAAAGCTGGGTAATATTCAAGGATCACCTCCTTCAAGCTCAGGAGCGATGCATCCCAACAAAGAGGAAGTCAGGCAAAAACACCAGGAGGCCTGCCTGGATGAACAAGGAGCTCCTGGACAAACTTAAACACAAAAAGGAAGCCTACAGAGAGTGGAAGCAAGGACAGGTAGCTTGGGAGGAATACAGAGAAATTGTCTGAGCAACCAGGGATCAGGTTAGGAAAGCTAAAGCCCTGATAGAATTAAATCTGGCCAGGGACGTCAAGGGCAACAAGAAAAGAGTCTATAGGTACATCAGGGATAAAAGGAAGACAAGGAAAAATGTGGGCCCTCTCTGGAACGAAATGGGAGACCTGGTTACCTGGGATACGGAGAAGGTGGAGGTACTCAATGACTTTTTTGCCTTGATATTCACCGGCAAGTGCTTGAGCCTCACTGCCCAAGCCACAGAAGGCAAAGGCAGGGACTGGGAGAATGAAGAGCCACCCACTGTGGGAGAACATCAGGTTCAAGACCATCTAAGGAACCTGAAGGTGTACAGGTCCATGGGACCCCATGAGATCCATCCACGGGTCCTGAGGGAACTGGTGGATGAGGTTGCTAAGCCACTATCCATCATATTTGAGAAGTTGTGGCAGTGCGGAGAAGTTCCCACTGACTGGAAAAGGGGAAACATAACCCCCATTTTTAAAAAGCGGAAAAAAGGAAGACCCAGGGAACTACAGGCCAGTCAGTCTCACCTCTGTGCCTGGCAAGATCATGGAACAGATCCTCCTGAAAGCTATGCTAAGGCACATAGAGGACAGGGAGGTGATTCGAGACAGCCAGTATGGCTTCACCAAGGGCAAGTCCTGCCTGACTAACCTAGTGGCCTTCTATGATGGAGTGACTACATCAGTGGACATGGGAAGGGCTACAGATGTCGTCTATCTGGACTTCTGTAAGGCCTTTGACATGGTCCCCCACAACATCCTTCTCTCTAAACTGGAGAGATATGGATTTGATGGGTGGACTGTCCAGTGGGTGAGGAATTGGTTAGATGGTCGCATCCAGAGGGTAGTGGTCAACGGCTCAATGTCCAGATGGAGATTGGTGACGAGTGGCATCCTGCAGGGGTCCGTATTGGGACCGGTACTGTTTAATATCTTCATCAATGACATAGACAGTGGGATCGAGTGCACCCTCAGCAAGTTTGCAGATGACACCAAGCTGAGTGGTGCGGTCGACATGCCAGAGGGACAGGATGCCATCCAGAGGGACCTGGACAAGTTCGAGAAGTGGGCCCATGTGAACCTCATGAGGTTTAATAAGGTCAAGTGCAAGGTCCTGCACCTGGGTCGGGGCAACCCCCGGTATCAATGCAGGCTGGGGGATGAAGGGATTGAGAGCAGCCCTGCCGAGAAGGACTTGGGGGTACTGGTGGATGAAAAGCTGGACATGAGCCAGCAACGTGCGCTTGCAGCCCAGAAGGCCAGTCATATCCTGGGCTGCATCCAAAGCAGCGTGGCCAGCAGGTCGAGGGAGGGGATTCTGCCCCTCTACTCTGCTCTGCTGAGACCCCACCTGGAGTACTGCGTCCAGCTCTGGAGCCCTCAGCATAAGAAAGACACGGACCTGTTGGATCGGGTCCAGAAGAGGGCCATGAAAATGATCAGGGGGATGGAACACCTCTCCTGTGAAGAAAGGCTGAGAGAGTTGGGGTTGTTCAGCCTGGAGAAGAGAAGGCTCCAGGGAGACCTTATTGCAGCCTATCAGTACTTAAAGGGGACTTACAAAAAAGATGGCTGTAGACTTTTTAGCAGGGCCTGTTGCGACAGGACAAGGGGGAATGGCTTTAAACTAAAGGGGGTTAGATTTAGACTAGATATAAGGAAGAAATTTTTTACGCTGAGGGTGGTGAAACACTGGCACAGGTTGCCCAGAGAGGTGGTGGATGTCCCATCCCTGGAAACATTCAAGGTCAGGTTGGACGGGGCTCTGAGCAACCTGATCTAGTTGAAGATGTCCCTGCCCATGGCAGGGGGGTTGGACTAGATGAATTTTAGAGGTCCCTTCCAACCCAAACTATTCTATGATTCTATGATTCTATTACTTAGGCTTGAAAGAGTCGTTACGGCTCAGCAGCACCCGTCCACTTCATTTTACATTCAGCTCGGTGTGACTGAAATACAGCTTTTTAGCTTCCTGCATACAAAGCCTATTGCTGCATGTGTCTGATCTTAAACTAATCCTTCAGCAAAGGGAATGTTTTTGAGAGGGGAAGTCTAATGAGAAAAATGTTGTTAAACTAGAGGACATACAAAGAATGTGCTGTGACTGATACAAATTCTGGCCTGTTTTTTTTCAAATTAGCTTAGCTGTATTTTATTCAGACTAACACATCCTCCATCCTTCCTCAAGCCTGTTTACTCAGCTGGATGTCCACAGGGTCCAATTTTTCCTCCAATTGCCCTTGCACGCTAATATAATTGCGGCTCGTATAGGTAATTGGTCAGCCTACAGCAGTGTTTGCATGCATTTGTTCATCTGCACTACCTGGCAGCCTCTTAAAATGAATTTATAGACTCAAAGTACTGTTGAATACTTTGTTTCATTCAGTTTATAAAAGGAGAAAACACATCAAGAAATACTTCCAGGAGCTTTAGGCATTAAAAATACTGCAGTGTACACACTACAATTATTTTTATGGGCAAGTGGGAACAGATCTCTGTTTCCACACATCAAAAAGAAGGCACACACTCACACAAGTCAGTTGTATCTAATTTGTAAATACTAAATTAAATAAATTTCATAGCAGAGATCAACCAGATTTGAAATTATTATGTGGGGAAAAGAGGACCATTGAAATTTCAGACAAGAGAAACTGAAATTGTTGGCAGCAGGCAAGAACAGCTTTTTCTGAAATACACACAGAATTTTACAGGTCAGTTTTACACTGTTGTGGAAGGATCAGTATGGAAGTGATTTTTATTATGGTTGTTACCAGAATCCGGTTCTTGGGTTGAAACAAAAGATGCAAGCCCTGTGCCACAATCCGTCATCATGTAGTTCATGCTCCCTTATTCATGAAGTGCCACAATTCAGCTATTTTAATCATTTCCTTGCAGGCATAACCACTGGTTTTTTTCTTTGGCTCACTATTCTTGCAGTGGATCTTCCCAGATGTCTAAAATCTTCCCTTTACTTCTTCTACAGATGAGACTACTGCTCACACCATACCCAGCAGCTGCTATTTTATTACTCTCTGCTACATTTTTCTGTGGCCACTAATACTTCTGCACTTCCTTTTACATATCTAAATCCAGTATCTCATTTGAAAGAGACCAAAATGTGTGAAACCTCTCTGCATCAAAATCTGACATAAATTCACATGTACACGAAACAGAAGAGCTGCTGATTCAGATCCATTTAACTCTCTCAAAAAGTGTTCCAAGAATGATTATCAATGATCTAATACATTGTATAAAAACATACAAGCCAAAGATTAAAAAAAAAAACCCAAAACTCTATTTTTGCAATTCGAAAAATGGCAATTTATATAATTTTTAGTTTATACCTACATCAGAAGCTCCTGCTCTGGTAGGGGTTACAGAGAACTGTGAACTCTGTCTTGGCATAAATACACCAGAAGATGCCTGGGTCTCCTATGCTTGTACCCCCTGATCAGCATGGTTTAGAGATTTGATTGTTTTTATCTTACATAGCAAGAGTAGAAAGCACAAAAAAAAAGGAGGTGGGGGGGGAGGGAAGGAGGGTTAATGCATCAGTATAGCTGCATACACATAATTTAATTATTTAGGCAAGAAATTTAACCAATACTGTAACTAGCGTTGTTACACCAATAGATGCTCCTAACAGAGAAAGTTTTCAGTGCTTCCACCAACACTCAGTTGTTCTCTTAAAAACAAACAACAAAGCTCAGATAATAAGTAAGTACCTCACTAACTATTCAGTGATTTTTCACAGTTCAGTTTTCCAAAACGATCATTTGGGATTATAGCTTAATCATGTCACAATAAAAAATATTGATTAATGAGAGTAATTTATAAAAGAATTAGGAAAATCTAAAAACAGGTTTGGAAAGTATTACCGAAGTATTTACACAACTTTAAACCGATGTAAATGAAATCCAGAGGAGAAGAAGAAACTTTTATTTTTTTTATTTAAAAATAACATGTCTAAAAAATATAGCACATCAGAAATCTCAATAGGAATGAAAAAATAATCTATAACTTAAATCAATTGGAAAGAAAGAAATATTACATGAATAAAATAAAGAAAGAGAAATAAAAGACAATACATTGTTTCCCAGCTGGACATACTCTTGCACTTTTAGATTTGATTAAAAGAATATCAGAGTAGGTTTCCCTGTTTTGATATTATTTAGCCATTCACCTCATACATTACCCATTCAGGCATAACCAGTGTTAGACCTTGTAATTTTCAGCAAGTCCAGTATAAACATTATTCAGCATTGTTTGAAAACAGTCAAGATCAAACAAAGAACAAATTAGTAAAATTCAATCACATGCCCATGTGTGAACTACAAAATTCAGAATGCTAATTTACAAAAATCAGTATTATTTTGCTACCTGGCACTTAGATTGAAGCTGTTAAGGAGACAGAGTGATCTGTAGATATTCTATCTATAAACTACGCTGTGATCTACAGTATATCAGTCTTGGAATGTGCATAGAAATACTTATTCACCCAGAAACACACATAAATTACAATTTAAGTTTTGTAATTTCTAACTCAAAAAGCACGTGTTCGACTGTAAATCTGAATTATTCTTACAGCTATACAGGCAATACTTAGATGGCCCTTGTTGCAACAACCAACTTTAATCACTCCACCGTAGTTTGGCAAGACACAAGATGCCATTGAGCAATTTCAGCAGAACTGAAGTCCTAGGCCTAACGCAGCTCACAGATACAAGTACTTCAATGAATCTTGAAGTTCAAATGCTCAGCCACTGAGAAAGCAGTAAAAAAATCTTTTGAAGAACAACGCTTTCTGAAGTATTCAGTCACGCAGTATGTCGCATGAGTACGGACACTGTATTTAGAAGTACCAGTTCTTCCCAAAAGCAATCCCTAGCATCACTCACCATCACTCAGACAGTTTTGAAGTCCTGATACTTTGTTTAATTTAGAATTATATTCAACTTATTAGTGTAAAAGAAATAATTAAATTTATCTTTGCTAACGCAGGAGACAACTCCCAGTATATTTCCTGCACTCCTAACTATTAAAACTATTAACCTTAAAAACCACATATATAAAACAGTCAACATGAAAATGAGGTGCCTGACACACTGTGTAGTAGTAACAATGGTAATTATATTACCATAATAAACAGCATACCAAGCAGGAATTTGTCACATTTCGTCTGTTTTAAATAACTTCAAACAGCACTGAAATAATCCTTTGTAATGCCTGTGTATTTTCAAATAAGTACATTCACTTAATCAAAGATTTTTAATAATTTGTATAGACAAGTATTTCTAGCATTGTATTTTACATGTATCATTTCCTAGTGACTGTAAAGCAAAAGATTGCATCCATACCCCAATTGCCAAATCAATATAATTTGTTGTTTTATCCTGAACGCGATAATGTGAATGTGAATCCTGAATTATCCTGAATTATCCTGAATATGAATGACAGCGGGATTTGTCATGACATCCCACTTGGTGTTTTATTAACCATGTGTTTATAAGTCATGAGTAAAAATAAATTATCAGGAATATCTGAAGAACAGCTCAGAACATATATTTAAAAACAGTTATGTCTGTTAATAAAGACTGATCCATAGGAGATTAGATTTATTCTTAAAATTCCCAGTATGTGAGAATTCAAGTCTCACAACTGGACCAATTTTAAATAGTTATTTTTTGACACAAGAGCCATGGATCTCCAGCTGCTAAATGTACCTGTGGCAGCACCAGAACATTGCATGTACTGCCCTAGGTCAGGAGATACGGACTCAGGCAACAAGAAGGTAAAAACAACTTGAATTATATACAAAATAATGCTTAAGGTTATGAAAAGCTCCAGCTGTGCTTTATTACAGCAAAAAAAAGGCAGCACTTGTTCAAAACCCATAAAGAGGTGTGACAACTTCTTTCTGCGTATTTCAGTGTACAGAATCCATAACAGATTTCAAATCTCTTAAGCAATTGACTGCTTGCTCTCAACCCAAACCCAAATGGAACCAGATAATTCTTTTTTAATCAAACCAATACTCCGTATCTCCACGCCTTCCCTGGCTACTCTACCACAGTGCCTATTCTGACCACTAACCTGATGCAGTTGGAAGATACTAAGTTGAGGCCCGTCAGGACTTGAAAAAGCGCACCGTGTCCCCACTACTCATTCAACCTAGTTATGAGCTAACAGAGAGCTACAAAGTGGCTGTCAGGTACGACTAACAGCAATTTATATTGAGGGCAGAAAAGAAAAATCCTTTCAGAGGGAAATGGTCTGACTGAGAAGGGACAGGCCCTGAGAAGCATATACGTTGGGCTTGTGCTACGTATATCCAAACCTGTCTAAGATTATTTTTATCGGCGCTGCTGGACAGCTACAATGCTCAGTCCAATCACTTCATTAGATTCAAACCTTTGGCCACAGACTTTAACATCAGATATGAGGTTTTGCGGTTAAACAAATGCTAGTAATTTCTTGAAGTGCAAAAACCAGAATAGTACCTTTGTCTTCTGACTGTCAACTTTCAATTGGTTACAAGACTATGAATAAAAGTGTATTTCTTATACACAATGCTAAAAAAATCAGTTTATTATGCTTGCACACATAACACAACTGTAGAAGTACAGGATTGAATGAGAAGTACTAGGTGGTACTAATTAAGATCCACATTGTTTTATGCAACTCTCATTCTTCAGGAAGTACACTTAGTTTTTATTTTAGGAATAGTTTAGAAGTGGTAATACAGTATTATTGATGGGAATATATGTAGAATAAGCAACAATTTTTGTTCGGAAAGATGAAGACTCCACCATACAAAGAAAACACTTTTAAGGAATGCAATGATATTTCCAGTTGGGATATTGAGAAGAGCCGGTCACTAGTATTTGTCTTCGTGATACGGTTGTTCCAACAAAGCTACATTGGCTTATTTGTGAGCTGCAGCAAAACTGAGTGCATGGTGAAGACAAAGGGTGGAGATAGCCAAGTTAAATAATACATGTAAGTGGCAGCATCCTCAAATACGTGACAGAAACACTCTGCTATAAGTGATGGCAGGAAGGCTGGCCAAATACAGTAAATAACACATTCCATAAAAAGTGTTTTATGCTAACTAACAATTTCAGGTTACCAGAAAACTTATCTTATTATCGTACATTTCATCTGAATGCAAAGTTGACTTGAAAAAGATTCTCTTTCACAGTACTGCAGAAATCCTATCTTTGCCACCTACGTTCCTTACATTGGCATACAACAGCCTGCTATAGCACAAAAGAAAGCATGAACTCGTAATTTCTGAAAAGTGTCATTTACTGAATAAAACTGGACAACTGTAAGATGAATATCGAAAGATGTCATATAATGATGGCATGTGTATTTAACTGTGCAACTCCCGCTCTTTGCAATCTCACTTCATTTGGTAAACTTTGGTAGCGAATCAGAACAAATTTTTTGGCCCCACCTCCATTTTCTCTGTGCTTTTATGAATCTTCCCTTCACATTAGCCCACTTTAGATTCAAAACAGGGAGGAAGCTGCCTAGTTCAAAATCTATCCTGCCACTCGGTTCTTAGACAGTTTCTTACTCATGAATCCTCCTCAAACTGAAAATGATTGTGTACCTCAGCTACTCTGCGAGCTGTTTGATGGAACCTCCCTTCAAACCAACAGATCAGAGGATAGGTTGGTAAACATTATTTAATGCAGAACATTTTATTTTAGATATCAAGAGTTTTCAAATGAAATCTCAAATCTCTGATATTATGAGAAGATACCTGGAGGTATTTAAAAGACGAGTAGATGAGGTGCTTAGGGACGTGGTTTAGTGGGCATGGTGGTGTTGGGTTGACGGTTGGACTCGATGATCTTAGAGGTCTTTTCCAACCTTAATGATTCTATGATTCTATGATTCTAAGATAGCAAGGTAGCATTGTTCAGTCCTATCAGGAGCTACCCCGTACTGCAAATAAACCAGTTATCTTCAAATGTTTTCAGGTTGCTTTCCATTAGTGCTTTGGCTTCTCTTTTCACCCCTCAGGAAATCAAATATTGTTAAGTTCATAGCTAATATCCACTGTGCTTGATAAAGCATGTGTAGTTCTGATGTTATATCAGGATGAAATTCATTAATACTCTCTAGAAGATTTTTTAAATGAATAACAATGACAAGCACTAAATAGTCTTCAGAATGCAGTTTCTACTAAAATAAAAAATCCTGAAGGAGAGCTGGAGGGAAAGAAGTGGGATTTCAAAGCAAAGGTTCAGAGGATTTCAAGGATTTCAAGGTTTAAAGGATTTCAAATTAGATCATGAAAGTCTACCTGATCTTTTCCTGCTGGAACAACTCTTTCTGAGAATCAGTTTCAGAAGCATTAATCAACTAATAACATGATAGGGTCATTGGCTAAAATTTAAAAAAATATTATGATTGCTTTTACACTTTTAGAGGCCCGTCATTCAAAGAATAAAGCTCAGTGCCTCCTAAAAATGAAGCCTCTCCAAATTGTCCCTTCTCTCCTCCACATGCTTGGAAACGGGATAAAAAATGAAGTAGCTGCCTTAATCATATTACATATCGATTCCTAATGTTAAGGATGAATGGGAGAGCGAGAAAAAATATATTTACCAAAAAAAATCCAGCACTACCTTTGAGAAATTGTGACGCTGTGCAATTACCATTTCCACTTGAGAATCAGGCAAGACATTCGCGTACATCGTTTACTTAAACGTATACCTGATACTTCAGCCTCAAGGTTCTCCTTTCGGCCACTTAAGTAAGCGCCCTGGAATTCACGGGCTTTTAATTTGCAGTTGATTGCTTGGAAGGGAAGTCGCACGGTTCCGAGGGTTTTCTGGACGAACCTGGCACGCTGCGCTCCCGCCGGCGGCGGGCCGCCCGCAGGGCCCGCTCACCCAAGGCGCGCTCTCGTCCCGAGCGGCGCGCCCCGCCGCCAGCACGGACGCGCGCCCGCACCGCGCGACCCTCGCTCCCGCTGCCCGCCGCCTCGCAACCAGGCGGGCCCCCGGGGGGGCCGCCGGGCCCCGCCGCCGCCCGGGGCCGGCAGCCCGCTGCCGCTGCGCGCGGCGGCCGGCAGAGGGCGCGCGGAGAGCCGGGGAGGGGGCGCCCGCCCCCCCCGCCTCGGCCCTCGGCGGCGGGGGCCCGCCCCCGCCCTCCGTCGGACGCTCGCGGCGCGTTTCATCCCGCTCCGCGCCGTCCCCGCCCCGGCTTGCCGTGTTGGGTAGCTTCTCGTGCTGGAGAACGCTGGGACGCAGCAGCCAGCACGACGTTTGGGCTGCTGGCGGATTTTTACCCCCGCAAGGCCGGCAACATTTAACGGTCCCGTTACTCCACTGTGTATCACGTACAAGCATGAAACACGCCGCTTACAACCGAGGTTCCTACCGTCGAGCAGGTTCTGCGTTACGGATTTGGTTCCCCGTGCGCGGTTAAACTGACTGAAACAATGATACTAGAAAACAGAAAGAGTAATTATATGCCCCCACAGTGAATGTATCAAGAATCGTTACATTCTCGGTCCTCTTTCTTAATAAGCTTCAGAACTGTATGGTCTGCTAACTATGATAATGGATTAGCATGAAAAACTGCAAAAAAACTACGGTGTTTTGCTCATGAAACAGATTTAAATATTGGCACGTAAAACAAAACTGCTATTATTCCCCGATGTGTTTCACGGAGACGACAACAGTGGAATTCCTTAAAAATAGAGGGCATACAGCCATTACTTTATAACGTATATGCTCATTCTTTTTAGTTTCAGGCACTGCTCCAGCCTTTCCATTCACTTCCCTCAAGCTTTCCTTTGTTTAAATATCGCTGCCAATACCATCTTAAAGAAAGTCTAAGCCCGCCTCTAAAAATGCCGTTAAAAAAAATGGTTGAACATTAGGCTTGAAACTTCAATGAAGAAAATATTGCATCTGTTTTTAAAAGGAGAGGGAACGTAAAGTCGGTTCAAATGTTGTAAGTTTATAAAAGTTTAAAATCCAAGTGATCTTTAAGATGCACCTCTTGGAACTTTCAACGGATCATCAAAATCTCTTAATTCCATAAAGGGGCACCCAACATTGGCAGTGACTGTGTTAAGATTTTGAAAGAGCTGATCTAAAAGTCCATTATGAATACCACTCGTGACAAATCTAGCCCTTCTTTTTGAATGAACTGTTCACAAACAAACTACCACTCTCTCCAAACACAGCCTACCTATGTAACATCCCGATTTTGTGCCTTTTATTATCCCGTTGCATGGCTGTCATTTAAGGTGGATCCTAGTCCTGTTAGGCTAGACAACAAACGCAGTAAGCAGCATAACTGAAAACACTGAAGCTGTGAATTTCTCCCAACACTTCACACAACTTTCAAAAATCACAAACATGCTGATACTTGAATAGATACAGAGGGCTATAATAAATTGCATAATTTTTCCAGATACAGGAAAGCTGAGCCAGGACTTTGGGCATCATTGTCATTTTACCAGATGTAATCTTAAGGACGCTTTCCTTGGTTAACTACTTCCATACTTAAAGGGCCCACAACAAGCTATCGTACATCAACACAGTACCCTATCAAATCAGTGAATATACTTTACCATACAGGTTAGTAGCAAACATCTGCATTTAGGTACAAATATTTTAAAATATTTTCACATATATTTCCCATATACAAACACTTAGACCAATTCCAGCTAATCACGACTAAACAAAAGTAAATATAAAATTTATAACTTTATTGACAATATACTCCTCTTTATGGTACATTATGCTAATTAAATCTGTATTTTTAAAAAGTAATCATTCTAGTATTTGCACCATACAACTTCTTTGTTGAGTTATTGCAAAGAAATCCTTGGGATATAGGGAAAACATGCTTTCTATCTGCATATTTTACCCTGGAACATTTTATCGCTTTTGTCGACATAAAGACATGAACATTTTTCACTAAGATCGTATCTATGCAGAAAGATAACTGTAAGATGTAAGATCTCTATATATAAACACATACATTTACGTGTATTGATAAAAAGCTCTCTGAGAAAGGTTTAGGAAGAAGTCTGCCTCAGTTTTAAATGTTCCTTTTATAGTGCGGTGCTGCAGGATTACTATTGCATACCGTAAATAAATGGCAGTATCAGGGAATTTTAAACACATGTAGCAGAAAAAAGATGTGAGTATTATCTAGACAGACCTACTGATAAAAACACTAAAAAAAATTCAAGGCAGAATAAGACACTTAGTGGGAAAGCTAACAACCAATGTCAACTTCAGTGTTTCCTACCAAAAAACAAAACTCTTTACCAAAAAGTCAAAAGAGCCAGTATCAAACAAATAGAGTAAGACTGCATTCCAGTCATTTGGTTTCGGCATTAACCTCAAAGACTAAAGAAATCCCCTTGGAAAGCTAATTTGAAAGTAAATACGCCTAAAGTTAAACATACAACTTGTATTAATCTCAGAACAGAATCGAGACCACTATTAAAATAACGCCGGGGGCACATTGTGATGCCTACGATTGGTGGGTGGATTTTAATTGACTTGAAGACTGTCATAGTCCTATTATCATAAAACCTGTAACGCACTTCCAGCATGGAGGACCCATCTGTGCCCACCATCCATCTGTTCAGATGTGATTGGCAAAGTGGTAGGGAACTCGCAGCGGTTGCCTCTGCCTGAAAGGAATAAACCACAGGATCTTCCAGCGAGTGCCAAAAACTTCTGAGAAGGTCTGCTGCCATGGCTTTTGGGGCCTCGATCTGTGGAAGACAGCATTATTAGTGAAAGACAGCACGCCCATGGAGCACTTCAGTCAGCTAGAACAATGCAGGTTGGCTGGGGATCCATTACTGGACTCCGATGAATTCTGTCCCAGCATCACAAACACAGCTTTTCTTTCATTACGGCATGCAGCTGAGACTTAACTTTGGAGAACAGAAACTATCTGTGTCGTCAATCAACCAAAGGCAACTTTTGAAGCAGACGAGAACCTCAGAATCAATGAAACCTCTGTCAAGACACAGCAGAAAGTGTCTTTTCATCTGTACTTTTGAAAGAAAATATAGTTTCACTGGCTTTGGAAGGAACGGGAATAATGTGAGGCTACTTTGGGTACAACCAATATTAAAAGATTAGTGAGCTGCTGCTAGAGATAGGAAGTACAAGGCACAGTACCATGCAAAATAATCCTAACAGTGCCTTCAGTTCCTTTTCTCTCTC
Organism: Aptenodytes patagonicus; assembly: GCF_965638725.1. Classification (NCBI taxonomy): domain Eukaryota; kingdom Metazoa; phylum Chordata; class Aves; order Sphenisciformes; family Spheniscidae; genus Aptenodytes; species Aptenodytes patagonicus. Next base: position 36,540,916 of record NC_134982.1, read on the forward strand.
ACACAGTTAAAAAAAGCAGCTACTCCTTTAGATTTTCAGCAAATAAATGTAGACATTTTACAGCACTTACATGTCTTCACAACAGTTCGACATTTTTTCTATACTTGTAGTGTCCTGTTGAAGAAAAGAAAACACAATGAAAAAGTATTTATTTACATTCCTAACTGTTAAAATGTCATTATGAAAGCAACTAAATAAAGCAGGGAATCCATTCTTAGCGTACACTGCTTTGGCATTAGTCCAGTAGGTTACATATTACTCATATGCCATATTAGTTTCAAACAGCTGTGAGATTATATGCGCAAATTTACTCAGTATGTTAAATGATTTTTAAAAACATGATGTGAAACTATACTCTGTATGTATCACTGTATGTGATAGCACGTACCACAGAATGTCAACAAAAACTTACAACATTATTACAGCTAAAATTAATTCAGGTATTACAATTAATTCATGCAACATTTAGAAGTAACGTGTGTAAGGTACACTCTTGCCATACTCTTTACAAGCACCCATTCCAGACTTGGAACAGTCCACGGAGATAACCACAGGAAAATTTAGTAAAATGCAACTATTAACAGATGTAGTATTTTGAAAAGCAGGAGCTATTAAGAAGTTTTAAAATAGTTATCTTCATGAGTATTATAATGCAAACAGCACCACTAGGAATATACCATCAGTTTCCATAGTGCCTACAGGTAAATACCAAATATAAAAATTATTCTCTTAAAATGTAACAAAAACTACATAATGTGTGGAGTGAAGGCACCCCTGCAGCTAACAGCAAATTGAATTCATACTTTACTTTTCTGAACGTGATTAATGAGTCACAAAGCTTTATAATTAACAAATCAATTTAAGCGTAGATCATCCCCAAATACAACTTTTAAAACTACCAATAGTACTTTTTTCTCACTTTTGCACTGTGTATTTGACCAAAAAGCTTGCTTTGTAAGCGAGTATCACTTCAATTTTAACTCCAGCAGTGTTAGTGTTTTCAATGCACTTTCATAGTTCATTATGTCCCAGAATCACTCATGAGGTCCAAAATACAGCAACTGAAATATCTGTCATGGTTCCATCTCCTTTTCACGGCAGCTTGCTATTTCCCTTTACTGTGCACTGATTTAGGCATGCACATAATGCACCTGTCAGATTACACTAGCGTTTGAATGAAACCGAGCGCTAGTCTCTATTGTCCCAGCCATGCAGAGACACAAGGGCTGTGGTTTAATTAGCCTGCAACTTCACTGTCATCTGGAAACACTACCTAGCAATAAAACCATACTGCGTTCTTTGATTCTTCCTGCCATCAGTGCATCCAGTTCAGTGCAGGCACTGCTGGGATTCTGCCACCATCTTTCATAAAGCTTTGAAGGGGAAGGGTGAAATGTGAGTGGGGAATAATGCACAGGAAGCTGCTTCCCTGCTTCACCAGACACAGGTGGCCTCAACTCCCCTTGCCAAATTTTCTCCTTCTAAATCCGCTTCCCAGCTCTGATGAGTTTTGGAACAGGATGCCTTACCACATGCTAAACGGCAAAAACCTTCATTCTGCCCACGACCTACCCAGCTGAATTCCAGATGCACTATGGCAAAGGAGAGAAGTCCCCTCTCCTCACGCCGAGCCACCAAGATGCACAAGTTCTTCCCTGTTTGTGCAGAGAAGGCATGCCCACAGCAGACTATCTCAACCATTCTGGCCTCATCATTAGGTGGATTTGAACAACTGCTCAATAGTGAGAGAGGACAGGACTGGAGGCAGCAGGCTGTAAATACTGCCTGTTGTCTCGATTCCCGTAGATAAACTGCTTCTCCTCTCCACCTTATGGCCCTGTCTAGCGTATTCCCCCTCACCTGCCACAGGTGGCAGGAAAGCATTACAAGACACAAGCCATTCTCCTTGTTAGGGCAGGACCTGACTGCACAGCCAAGGGACATTCTGCTTCCTTGGGCTGGCTTTTCATCCAACTCTCGTCAGAACAAACACCACCTTTTCTTACCACAAAAAATCACACACAGCTTTCTGAATAAAAAGGACTAAATAAACACAGATATTACTTCCATGACATTTCGGTGAGGTTGTAACAGCATTTTCATGAGATGCTGTAGCTCCTTCCATAACTGCAAAAATATCTCAGCTCTAGGAATTATCCTCTGGTCAACTCAAAGCTGTCTACCTGATAGTATTACAAAATAATATTGGTATGTTTGAAAGCAATGATTGCTAATGATTTTTTGTACAGCAGTAGCATGCTAGTCCATATTATAATTGATTTCTAGTTAGCAAAGGTTTATGCTATCATTTCACAAAAGGAGCCTTAAAACAGCTTTGGGTGCAGAAGTAACATAACAAAATAACACCTTAAATATGGCTTCTTGCTATGTTTCTCCACATTGTTTATTCATTACTACATTTGTACGGCTCCCTAAAACACTGTATCTGAGATTTTTGGAGGAATTCCCAGGTTGGGAACTGGGGGTTGTATTCCTTTTTAATTGTTATCATGGCACGTTATCAAGACCTGAAAGATGCTCATCAGGGTCTGCTTCTCTCAAAAATGTAACCCATTAAATTAATGAACTAAGTGAAAGCATCAAAACAAGAACTGCAGAAAATGACCGTAAGAAAAGACTGTCAAGCTTCGACACCTTTAAAACATACTAAGGATTTTAGTTGGATAGGAAGTCAAAGGAAATCCTCCCTTCCTTCCTCCCTTCCTTCTTCTTCCATTAAAATGCCAACATCTACTTTAGAATACTTTTGCTTTACAGTAAAGGAATTGGGACTTAGCAGTGAATCCTTTGCTTCTGGGATACTTTTTCAGAATTAAAAAAGCTTTATAGCCACATTTTAAAAGCTGTGAACTAGGGCTAGAGGGAATGGGAGGAAACATCTCCCTCTGAAGTTTAGCTGCTTAGCAAGTGCTGGTGACTGAACTTAAGAAACCAAATTCCCCTCACAGCTTCCCTCCCCCAACAGTGCTGCAAAACAGCTGGGCTCATTTGAAATGCACTTTCATTTGAGAATGAACCAATTTACCATTTCACATGAAAGTGAAACTTCACAGCACCCCAGGAAACTCAGTAGCCCCTCTGGAGACAGGAGAGGAAGGAAAGAGAGAGGGCCACAGTTGAGTTTTGGCCTGTTATTTAAGGCTTTCTTCTCAGACTGATGAATTTTTCTCCTTTTGGAGACAGGAGGACCAGAATAACCACTATTCTTCTGAACGACAAGGTGTTCTGTTCATTAACACATCCCACGAATGGCTTTCAACCAGAATATCATCTGTCTTAATTATGCATTTCACGTATACCAAGGTTTTGCTACAACATCAGCATTACTGTGTTCAGCATAAGAGGCTTTGGCTGTCTGCATCTACTATCAGCTTGGATTACTATTAATACAAACAGATCTCTGCTAAGATTTTTTTTTCCCCAGACTCACAGCTAATGCTGATGTTAAAATCTTTTGGAGAATTGGCACTCATCCAAAAGTTGAAAATAACTTGCTATGGGCAAACATGGCATATCTATGGAGTCCTAGTAATCTCTATCTCCAAAAATCCCGTAAAATTTACAATTGCATACAAGACAAAATTGACTAACCCACAACTGATTAATTTCACACGATGGGTCATCTGGACCCCCAAAGTCATCATCCAGATTGGAAACAACTATTGTTCCTGCACCTGGTTATTCAGAGATACATACCCACTGATAAGTATCTTAAAGCAACGAGGAAAAAAAAAATCATACCTTAGTGAGAAAGGCAAAAGAAATTAAAGGAAATAAACACAGCAATCATTAACAACATATCACTTTAAAACAAGAGGAAACGGGCAAAGGCTTCAGATTCTGCTGAGGAGATGAGGAATTGTTTTTTGCTTTGAGGACTTACTACAAGTCTGCAAGAGCAGCTTGCCTACTCTAAGTGAAGTAAGCTACTGCCACAGCTAAGACTGTTACACGAGGAATGGAGAGACATATGTAACAGCGCCGACGGAATTCTGCAGACCAGCTTAAGATTCATTTGCAAATGAATGCACCTGTGTTAGCTACTAAGAGGAATACAGCTTTCACATCTATATTTTTAATTAGCACAACCAACTGCCTGAAAAAACAGGTTTTTTAAAAAGATCACACGCATTGTTTAACAAACTGTGCTATAGGATGGGATTCATCATGAACTAATTTATCATGGAAGAAGCACATGGAAAGAATATTTTCCTCTTACTGATTCACGTTTTCCAAAGGAGAAGCTGTAATTTGTAACTCACAGAACCAACTCCAAAGCACGCAGCCACAAACTCTGGTTCAATTTTTCTTCTGTGTTCGCTTAAAGTGACATGTAATCAATACAGCTCCATTTAATACTTGCAATAGAAGAATGTAAGCATTATGCCACACTTTCTTAATACAGTATTTTCAAATACTCAGTATATCAGAACCAGCAGGAAAGTATGATAAAGCAGAAAGAGAAAAAAAAAAACCAAAACCTGCAAGCCCTCCTGGATTTGCAGCCATTGCTGTTATCCGAAAGTGTAAGACAACATATCCTCTATCTGAACAACACATTTTTTCATTCCTTGTACCTAACATCCTTTCATTGTGTGTATGTAAATGACAGGTAAGCAATTGAAGAGTATAAAATACTGAACATCTCATAGAAAGAGTACTTCATATTTCAGAAATTTTCCTTTTTGGCATTAATTACATTTTGGGTTTACATTTGGCCACTTTTTAGCATTGTTTTCTTAATCTAGACTTCTCACATAAGATAATATGATTAATTTTATCAATTACAATCAGGTTCAGCCTGAAAATTACTAGTTCAGTTTTAACTTTAAATCCTTCAATCAGAGAATTGTATGCAAAATGAAAAATGAAGCTACACTATGTTATATCTAGGGAATACTCCTATATTCCTCTATGCTCTGATAAATTTAGTTAAATAGATTTCCAATGTATTTGTCAGATATTAGAAAATGATTCAATGAAAACATCTGGTAACAAATTAGGAACACATCTACAAAGAAGGTGATGCAAACAGACCTCTTTTCTTCAGTCAAAATCCACGGTGTGTTAGGTGCAGATAACTGCATGACAGGAAGACACATTACAAAATGTGTTATTTTTCTTGATACTTACCAATACCTTCTTAAGACAAAAATATTAAGAAAAAAATTCTCAGGAAGGCTAGCTGTTGACCTTCCTCACACAGATGCCATTTTAATAGTCTGATGTCTAAATCTGACAAGCAACATTTAAACAAAATGTACTCAGCCCCCAGAACACTCACACATCATTATTTTACTTACTTTCAATTGGTTAAAGGTACTTCCTTTACTATTTAGAAAAATAACTGAGCTGTAACAGGACTTCTTCCTTGAGTGATGAACTGGGTGTATTTTTGGCATGGTATTTCTGACTCTCTGCACAGTATAAAATCTCTTTGACTAAATTTTCTAACTTACCCTTTTCCTTAATAATATTGTAAATAATTAATTTCAATAAAAGTATCCCTGCTTTACCTAAAACTACATAGTGATCTAAATAAAACAGATGAGATCTTTTGCCACTTAGTGTGTCTTACACTTGAGTTTATTCTTACATTTTAAATAGCTCAGGAAGGAGGTTTTTTTAAATAAACTGAAATTTTGTTTTGATGGTAAATAGGTGTGTAAGACTGTCAGGATACATTAATTAAAAATGTTAAACCAATTGCTAGTCTATTTGAGAAAAATAAGATAAAGATACAAAAGACTACACAGTTAACAAAATCCCATTCAAAGACAAGGGCATCACTAATTCCTGACAATTTAATTTACAGGACTTTACGCAGTCTTCTAATAGGAGATTTACCTATAGGTGGATTAAAGGTAGGGACAGAAAAAGGTGAAGGGATAAGAATAATGGGGAAGATACAGACAGACAACGTTAACATGAACTTATTTTCTGTTACATCTCTAATTTCAAATTACTATGTAGTTTTATACTTTATATATCTTTTGCTCTCCCTCTACAATTACTTTATACCTTACACTTTATTATAGCAAGGTAAAGAATACGTTTGCTGGGAATCCTAATTTCCCCTTCCAATCCTAATTTCTTCTGTGCTAAACTTAATTATGAGGATTAATAGTTCCTTGATTACATTTCTGCCATGTTTGAAAAAAACAGGAAAAGCCCTTAGTATTTCACTAATCAAAACAGTATTTAATAGATTATCTGATTAAAGATATTACGAATATTTTTAATTATAAGATACTTATTTTTAAAGACAAAAAGCATTTTAGCACAACTAGATCACTTGTGCACTCTGTATATTAAAACAGCAATGGATCAACACTACAAAATATGCAAAGAATTAAAAAGCCTTTGGTTTTATTAATAGAGTAACTGCAATTACATTTTCATTATTTTGCATTTCAACCTTTAAAATTTTGTCTGACTTACTGATTACACAAAGAATTTTAAATTTTTCACTGGCATTTTTATTGTTTCCATTTCAATTTGCATTATACTATTAAATGAAATGATACTCCTAAAGAAAATTAACCGCTTGAAAATGTTCCTGATATATAAATATATCAGAAAATTGATTTGTACAATTTCCATCTTTTTCCGATTTCCTTAAAAGGATGTTTTTGTCCTTTTGAGAAGAAAAGAAGACTTGAGCAAAATGAATAATGCTCCTTACTACATGCTCACTATAAGCATCAGTCACATTAAGAAAAATAGTTAAAATATATGAATTATTAAGTTCAAGACATTCATGTGGAGATGGATCTGTTTACAAGAACAACAAAAAATAGCTGGTGAAATATGTTTGCTACTTGAAGGTGAAAAGGAGAAACACTGCAACAATAATAAAACATAGCACTTAACAAATACAGACATTATAAAATACTTCTAAGGGGAAAAATTTGTGTGGTAGGCATCATATTGTGCACCAGACAGACTGCTGAACACCAGCTGTTAAACTATTTTCCCTTCCATCCTCCCCAAAGCAAATAAAGGGAAATTTCTCTCTATCACATCCACACAGTAGTGATGCACCAGGATATTGGCATATCACTGTACACCATTCAGTTAATTAACAGGAAACCCTGGTAGCATTAATTAAATTAATAAAGTCATTGTCCACTTAGTTCATAATACATCCACTACCTTGCACAGAGACCACATGGTATCTATTAAATTTATAAAAGCCCATCCATTACATAGTTCTGCGCCAGAGAAACAAGTTAATTATTAAATAATTTTAATGAAAAGTTTTTCTCTGCAATACTAACACACAAAAGTCACATAAAATCATATTTGATGGACTACAGTGGAAAAATGAAGAAAATTTCTTTAATTCTATATAAATACTTTGTTTGAACATATGGAAAAATGAAAACACAAACTGTTTAGCATTTGAAATAAAAAAACAATCAAAGGTAATCCTTTAAAATTAGGGTTCAGATTAGTCTCTGCAAAGGATGCTGTTTAACGGAAACATCTGGTAGTGTTACGTTGAGAGACAGGCCTTTTTTAACTTTGGAAATGAGATTAGTAGATCAGTTATTTCTAAGTATACAAGTAATTTCTAATTATTTTATCTGGGTCACAGATAATCCGCTTTTACAGGGCTCCCACAGCGACATCAGAGGATCACTGCTGAACTGATTATCCTGTTACCTTCCACCATCCATTGGAAGATGGGATTTTCCTTTTGTACAGAGGAAGAGAAAGAAGCGGCTGATTGCTTCAGACAGGTGGCAGCCAACAAAATAAAGACCACCACAGATCTTGAGAGGAAGAAAACCTCACATATGCAAAAGGTACCAGCCTTAAAAAAGGTCAGCAAACTGAATACTTCTTAGTAGTGTCTGGTGCAATTTAAAACCTCACTAGATATGAACAAATATCAACATAATGTTGACAAGTCATTGTTTAAAAAAACATGCCATATTATTTATTACTTGTTTGACAGTAATGCCTTGTAGATCAAACATGACCGATGTCAGAATCCTACTGTATAAATAGAAAAGCTGGTTTTTAACATCATTTCACTGTTGAAGTGATGCGAAAGACATATAGAAGTACTTTCTTAAAGCAAAAGTGGAACATGAGCAAGAGAAATGCAAATGCCAGGGCTAGTCTTGTACTAGTATACACACAAGCATCCTGATAGTTCCACCTTTTTAAAAGAGCATGAATTGCAGCTCTTTACCTCCCACAACCATAGATCAGAAGCAATCTGTAGTTGATAAAAGACGGGGGTTTTTTCCTAGGTGAATTTATGCCTTTTTGTATGAATAAATGAATAACTAGCCTAGTTATGCATTTTTTTAGGAAAACAAGCGTCTGTTACATATAAAAATATCAAATGAGAGAGGACTTCTTAAAAAACGCTTGTCAAGAAAATACGTCTTGAGAAAGCAAACAAGTTTCTGGATACCATTTGATTTAGCTTCCAATTAAATTTTATTATTTGATATGAGGATGACTACAGAAAAAAAGTAATTGGAAATAAAATTGAGTAACACAGATATGTGCTCCTCAAGATTTTCTTCTAGGTTAAGTGCAAAATATTCTTTTCTAGATAAACTTTGCATTTGCCATTGCAATACAATGTCATTAGTATGTAGTTGCACAAGACTGTATATTTTGGATGTTTTTGTGGAAAATTTAAAAACTTTCTGGAATGGAACTATCTCAAGGAAAATTATAATTTATCTATAAATAGTATTTTTACTATGTATGACAAACCAGCAAATAAAAAACCACCTCTCTACCTTCATGGAGTTTGAAAGTGTCTATACTAGAGCTATCTTCCAATCCTGTAGTGGTTGAAGCAAAAGAGGAATAATTGCTTTCGGGAGTAGAAGCAGATAGAAGCAGTCTGAAGTAAGGGGTACCAATAATTTAAAAAAAAAAAAAAAAAAAAAGATGTTATTCTCAACAGGAGAACATTTAGTTTTTCTAGGATGCAACTGACAAAAATCTTTTTTTTTTTTTTTGTTTTTACTTACTGTTTTATGTGAAGCTTGCTTTTACTTCTCAAGCAAAGTCATTAAAAAACATCATGCTGCCTGGGAATGTAAGAATACAGGCTCATTTCCAGTTAAGGAATATAAAATTTGAATTTGCACTACAAGCAATGACAGTGAACAGAGGACTGGAAAAGCAAGCACCAAGCACGGAAGATAAGCAGGCCTTCAATATAAATGCATGATCATTTTGGAAATGACATCAGACAGTGCTTTCTTCATGGGTGAAACTAGTTTCTTCCACCCACTTCTCTACAAACATGAAAATTATAAGTAAGAAGACTAATTGTTATGCTGAGATTTTAAGAAAAGTATCTTCTTAGGATCCTAGCATTCCTAAATTAGCATCTTAAATTTGTCCCTATTTCAGAGACTTCTGAATCAGAAAAGACTTACTAGACAGAACTTAGATACCTCTATTTCCAAAGTATCCAAAAAAAAGTTCCCCAAGAGTGATCTCAGGTACATGCTGGAAGAAGTGTTAAAATTCAGGATGATGATGACAGTAAAGGCAAACAGAGCTTGGGGAAAGCAACTGGAGAAGGAGGACGAAAAGAGCCATGTGCCCCTTCTGCTAGAACTGTTTCACACATGCTAGCTTCTAGGGAGAAAGCACTAATCCCATATAGAGAGGCCACCTCAGCAGCTCCCCCCTTCATCAGAACAATTCATGTCAGAAGTTCCTCTAAGGACAGTTTTTGCCAACCAGCTGTTCTCTTCTCATTGTAGCAAATCACCTCCCTTGCTCTTTGGCTTCCTGGACCTCCACATGAGATATGAATAGCCTTGTGCTAATGATACCCTAGCAGCGACACAGTAAGAGAGGTGGTAAATCTACTCAGAGAAATCACTGCACATGAGCTAACTTGGTCTGTTAATCACCTTCTCAAGCAGTACAGCCTTAAGAACATTCTCTGTGTAAGAGCCAAATTTGAGTACACAAGTTATAAAATTTTCATTTTTACCAGAGAGCACATTTTTTCCAGGCATCTTAGTATCTGTTGAACACCCATGTAACAGAATAACAGCAGATTACATGCCTTTTTTTCTTAAAGAACTTTTACATAATGGATCTGTTATAACCAATGAGAGTTATGCAATGATAGGCACAGGTGGTCAACTGCACACCACCACTGAATTTTGGAAAGTGCCGGCACACACAGCAGAATATCTCACCCGCACTTCATAATGTGCCTCTTTGCTTTCCTGGTTTAGCTACTGCCCTCTTCCAGAAAAACATGCAGGAGTATATCAGATATATCCTTTCCGTTACATGTTCAGTTGGACAACATTTTCTGACTTCTGAAAAAATTTGTCGAAGAGGAGAAAATGCCAATATTTCCCCTTAAATCCTACAAAAAACTTCTGCTTGTTCTTATGGCTTGTCAAGCTATCACTTAGCTCAATTCTAGTAAAGAGCAACTCTGCTTATAAAAATGCTGTATACAAAGGTCACTTAATGCAAATTAGTTCCATACATTCAAATTTATCTATATTGCTGCAGTGGCAAAAGGATAAACTTCTGTAACTATGAAGAATCAGCACGAGTGCTCTGACCTAGGGTACACATCACGCTTCATAATGCATGCTACATTCCAATCATTTACATTTGAGCAGAGCCATCAGACCGTGGAAATCAACCATAAACAATGAAGCACGAAGTTGCCATTTCAGGTCCTAGTTCCTTGATACTTATGATGCTAAAGGAGACCGAACAACTCTGTGGTTTCATTATCCCAGGTTGCTTCTGTGAGACTGACAGTAAGCAGAGCACATTCTGTGTATGTAGAAGATAACAAAAGACCGAGAACAGGGGATTTTTTTAATATGCATGTCCAATATTCCTGGAAAAAAGTAGCCTTAGCTTTATATTACTCAGGCGAAACAGAAACTATTGGCTTCGTTTCTGGAAAATTATATAATGACAGTGAAGCAAATTTACCTTACGGAGAATCAGGAAGTTTTGCTACAAAAGGGCCAAAGTTTGATAAATCTTGAGTTTATTTTTCTTTCCAAAAAATACAATTTTGGCAGCATTTGAAATATAGGTAAATAATAACATTAAACCTCAACAAACCTGAACTTGCTGGACTCATTTAGCAACAGTATGTATCAGACAATGTTTAGATCACAGAGCTGCAATGCTGATTGTCTTTACTATTTAAAAATAACTTTTATCCAGGAGTTGTGGAACTAATCTTGGCTTGATGTTAAACTGCGAACACAGGCACGGAGGATGAACTAGGAAAATGTTTATTGTCTGTTTTCCTGTACAAGCACAAGCAAGAGCTGCTCTGCTTCACCTTTTTCAAAAGGCCCATGTTCTTGTCCACCTCTCTTGCACACATCTCTGGGCAGCTTCAGCAATCACTGAAATTAATGCTCTCAAGAATAGCTATGGAGCAATTAATATAACAAGAATGCTTTAACCGTGCATATCTATGCCGTCAAGAGTTTGAGTTTCTTTTGAATTAACCTCAAGTCTGCACTATCACACTTCAATGATTGTTCTGCTGTTAAATAAATTTTGATCTGTACCTTATACTAAGTTAAGCTTAATTTCATTATTAATTCATTATTTTAAATAGAGCTCATTTCAGACACAATTTGCTTAGTTTATACAGGAAGGTTAGATGCTGAACAGTAACCCCAGCACAGTACACAGTAGGAACATCGCTGTCTTTTAGTGATCACGGTTCATTGCTTCTACAGGACTTGAATGTCTTCCACACTGTGCGCTCAGCACTGTGCGCTCAGCACTGTGGGTGGGTATACCCAGCCTCTTTGTTTCCCTATTCTATGCATCATAGGCGTGCCTTTGGGGAGCCTGCAGAGAAACTACTCACTCACCTGCTGCCCTCTCCTCTGCCTTTTGCATTGGCTAGCCAAAACTGTTAGTAAGTACTTATGGAGGAAGCAAATCCCCACACTACAATTCCGACAATCAAAAACCATTTGTACAGAAAGATTTTCTGACACAACTTGCACTAAGCACAACCTCACCAAACAGATTTGGCTTTGTTCGTTTGAAGTCTGACTAATTGTTCCCAAGCAGATTTCCTCAAAACGACTGTATTGTTTATTCTTGCTAATTCTATACTCACGAAGAAAGAAATGAAAAGGAAGAAGACGATTGTGCTTTGAACGGGGATGGACTAGATGACCTACGTTCTTCAATGAGTCAATGCAATAGCATCCACATAGTGTGAATGAATTAAGAGTTTGGAGATCCCAGTAATGGATTTCTACTTCCCCAGCAAGCCCAACCCAACAATCCCAAACCTAAAAACTTGTCCATATGAGCCAAGCGCAATAGCCCCTCTGCTACAGGTAGGGTGCAGTGAGAGGCGCTAATGCAGAAGATCTGTACTTTCCAGCATCTGCCTCTCATAGTCCATCCATATCTGCAATTACTGTGGTGTGTTTGTTTCACAAAGTTTGGCAAAGAGGACAAAAGAGAGTGTCCAGGCATACTGCAGCTCAGCAACCCACAGAATTATGATCTGAGCACATAAAAGGAGGTTGGACTTGAAAATGCTATTAGCCCACATCTGTTCCAGGGTAGCGGCCAGCTAAGTAAGTGCAATGGGATGTACTTCAAAGTATATTATACAACTGACGTAGAATAAAGGGTCTTTACAGCACTTTTTATAAGAGTCTGCAGTGGTGGTAGCAGCCTGACAGCGTTAAGGCTCAGAACAGTGAAAGAACATACTGGGAATTCATGCCTGTTGCAGAGGCAGCACAGTTGGTATCCTGTGTCAGAACAGAAATGTCTCAAGTTTCAGGTGCATCTGACAGAATCAGGTTCAGTCTGAGAGTTTTTATTTCATATATACTAATAGTATCTGAACAGATGCTGATGGCCACTGCCAAAATTTAGTCCAGCTTCTGGCAGCACACAGAACAGAATGGTAGACTTAGGTTTTGTTCCTTGTTTTCTTCTGTATCATTTCTGTGTTTTAGTGTAGCACCGATCACATGGCTTTTTGTTCCTTCTCATATATCCATTTAACAGAGACTAAAAAGACATTCATATTTCGGCATCTGAACTCTAAGGCTCCCTGAGTTTCTGTCTCTCCCACTACTGGGAGTGAGGGTGAGCAGAATTCAGGTGCCTGCACCACTTCAGCTAGATACCCAGCAAGGCATAGTATCGGATGAAAAAAAAATCCGAACTCTAGAGGACGCAGACACAAAGCTTGTGTGCCAGCATTTAAACAGAGAGGTGAGAACCTGTCAGCAAGACCCTGGAACAGAAATCAGGCACGCAGTAAAGGGGCACAAAGGTAAATCTGTAGACCTGGCGGTTGACAGAAAGTGCAGAAAGCAGTCTGGTAGAGCAGCTGGAGGATAGCAAAAATAATACACAGCATAGCTACAGTCACACAAAGAGCAGAAGGCAGTAAACTTATGTGAAGGTAATACAATAAAAACAATAAGCAATATTATTGTTTTATCTAACAGAAGGAAAAACTATACAGTAATTTTTGTCCTTTATTCCATACAAAGGAATTACATAATACAGTTAGGAGGTTTTCCATTGTGCACCTACAAAGGTTAATACTGTGTAAACCCTCATAATCCCGAAGTGAAATCTCAGGCAGATCTCAATCAGTTGTAGTCACAAAGATGCTGTCATCTGGTATGTTATTGTCTTTAAAAAAAAAGTTTTGCAGGCCAGATCATACACCCTTTCAGACATGTATAGATCCAACTAATGTACTCTCTCTGTTCAACACTGCAGTACTTCAAACACTTCTATGGATTCTCAAGATAACTTTAAAGAATTCACTGGCAGTGATTAACTTCTAATGTACAGAACAGGATGTTACAGCAACAAAAGCTTGTTTCTTGTAGATATTTATTACACTACCAAATTCATTTAACTGAAAATTTTTCCATGCAGAGGATTTTTTTTCTGTACTTTTAAATACAGAATATGCATTTGGACTGTAAATTGTATGTGATTCCACTCCACAGTTTAGTAACTGAAGAGATATGAACATAAGCATATTTATTAAAAAACATAACAAAAAACCTATGTTCTCAGAATGTATGATTTATCAGTGGGCCTCACTGTCACAAAGTACAATGAGACCAGGGCACATAAGAGTTTAAAATAAAAACAAAAATCAAAACCCACAAATACGTACCTTGTACACTGCACAATTCCAGGACAATGTATGGTTTTATTTTACTAATACAAATCAGGAAATTGCCTTGATAGGTGAATTATTAGACACTTGTTTGTTAGAAGGCTTCTTAAGACTTCCTTGGAGACAAGTCTTGACAGAGCACGTACTAAATAGGTGCCTCATAGTCCAAGTGTTTCTCTATTCTTCCCTTAAATGCAATCTGCTTTTCTGCTTTTATTAATTTTATTGAAAATAAAACTAATATATACTTCTAAAATTAGATACTTACAGTGAAAATACCCATTAGCTGAGTGTAAAAGAGTCCACTTATTCCACCTAATATTATTAGACCCATGAAGGCAGATATTCTTAGGAGAGCAAGTTCATGCCTAAATACAAAAACATCCTAGAACAAGACAGAAAGAAGAGAGAGACTTTAGCACTTACAAATTAATTTAAGTCTTTGAACCGAGTGGAAATACTAGATAAGAGCTGTTTCCAAAGACTTAAACTAAAGGCAAATACTGGATTTTTGAGCTACATTGCAAATCATTGATACATTTATATGCTAAAATTATAAACCAATAATCTTTTACTTATACATGTAAACAATTGGGGTTTTTTTGCCAGACTGTTAAAAAAAACTCATTCAGGTATTTACGGTTTGGGAATAGATTGAGCTCAAATGGGTTATTCCTGAATGTTCCATCTCAAACTGTGCCAGATTGCTACACACAAGCTCCAAAACGTAAGAAAATCATTCTGTTAAACAGTCTGATTTATAAGACTCCTATATCTTGGCTCCCAGCCACAGCAAATTTCATTTTAACATCACCTCTTTTGTAATAAAAATAACAACATTCCTAGCCTGACTCTTGAAGATGGTACCTACAAAATCCAAGTATCTGTATTGGATTGGTCTCACTGTAATGCTGTCTATTATCCAACATAAACTTATCTTCAACTTTTAAATTTTGGCCTTAAATGGATTATTTTAACTGTGCATATGGGTGCACAACCAAGTTGCCTCAGGGTACAGGAGAACATGAATTTACTGTATCAGCTGCTCTGGAAAGTCTGCTCTCACCCAGCAGAAAATACTAAAAGTGTAAGACAGTTTTATAGATCTTTTTCAAAGGATAAAACACCTTATTTTTATCACAGGAAAACATTTGTACATGGCGATTACTGTAGATGTACTGCAAGTTCACACCCCATCTTACCCTTTGATAATGAGTTAACACACCCATTCTCTTATTTATAAGTTACGATTATGTTCTCAAAGCTGTTTTTTGAATGTACACATCTGTTTTTCCACTTAGAAAAGCCAGATCACAGTAGGAAACTATTAAAACCTCTCAAGTAAACTTTAAATTACAACCAGAACATAAAAGTGAACTGAATGAGAAAAAAAAAACAACCACCGCTTTTGAACTTTCCTTCTTTATGTTCACCAGTAGGACTTAAGGAAGAGGAATTCTTAGGTTCAGGAATACTGGGTTTTAATTAAACAGAGAATAGTTAAAGCAAATTAGATTTAGTAAAAAAGTCTGATTTTAAATTTAAATTACTTCCATGAGGGTTCAAAATATAAACCCAGGAAAAAAGTTTATACCAGCTACTAAAGCTGTGAAGAAAGTCAATATTTAATGAACAAGAAGAAATCACTAGTTAACCAGCTAAAACAAAAAGCAAACCCCACCAGTCTTTTCTGAACTGGTAAGCCAGCTCCTGTTAGTATTGGCCTTTCTTGCTGCTGTAGAAAATATATGCTTCATTTCTTTTTTTTTTAAACTCTTCTTACTCAGTTAACAAGTTAATTCAAAGTTAAATCAACTCAAAATAAAAGCATTCATACCAGTCTTTATTCCCCTTTCCACCAGCCCACCAAAGCTTTAAAGAAAAGCAAGGTAAGACACAAGTTCTACTAGCTGTAAAACACTTTCTCTTTGTATCTTCATAGGTATGTTGTTTTATTACATCAGAAATGTTTTAATGTATTCAAACTCAACTTGACAGAAAACAGTGAAATGTGAGAGAAGAGTGCCAACAGTGAAGCTGCATTCTGGATCTAGCATCACACTCCTTCATTAGGAAAAAAGTTTGTAATACAGCTCTTGGCATCCCCCCAACACTCTAATTAGAAGAGTTCCTTCTCTTGAGCATCATCTTCAGCGGGAAAAAGAGACATCACCCAACGCATGACAACAGAAAATCCTAGCATAAAGAAGGCACACTACATTTTGCTTTTGGCCCTTCTAACCCATGTTAAAACTAGAGGTACAGAAAAGGAAAGACCTTTCATACTGAAGTGAAGACCAAGGAATACTACTCTGTCTTTCCTTCCTTCCTTCCTTCCTTCCTTCCTTCCTTCCTTCCTTCTTCCCTAAAAGGTTAAAGTATCTACCACAAAAGACTGGGGGTTGCTGAATTACTAGTGAGAAGAGGTGACATCACCAATGTTTTTTCCAGCCATTACACAACCCTAGGGGAATCAAAGTCTCTGAGGCAATGATGACCTGGAAATCAATACTGGGCCCTCACCTCGCAAACCGTACAGACAGAACAGCATTTTTCTATAGAAAACCAAAGTATATGCAGGAATAGTCTTTTGGTAATCAGACCTCAATAACAGAGCTACTTTCACAATTCTGCGTTGTAATAGAAACATGTGACTCCATGAAAATAGAAGAAAGACCATTTTAAAAAATCTATTTAAATCACAGTAGTAGTAATAGTAGTGGTAATAATAATAATAATACATTTAGGATGTTGCTGCTTTACATAAAAGCTCAACCCAATTTGTTTTTATTATTTCCTCTCAGAACTGACAAAAACATTTTTCCCAGCTAAGAAAACCAATCAAAACTATAATAAATAAACCCCCAAGACTTAGCCAATAATTAATCAATTCCTCTTTCAATGTATTTTGAAGAGATATGTTCAAACACCATTCGGGACTCACCAATCTCAGTGCAGTGTGAGTACTGAGACAGCCTGCCCCCCCAACCTCCAAAATCACACTATCTGTGCTAAGAGAAAGAACTACACAGACTGAGCCACAAAGCATAAGCACACGTAAGCTAACATCACCAATGCAGGAACTCTCTCTCATGGCACAACAGGGTTTTGTCCCATAGCAGCTTTTTTCCATGCTGGGCCAGGCTGACATATGTGGCCTTAGCACAGATGTTAAATGTACAGTTTTAACAATGTGCGAGCTGCCCTTCAGATATCCACTTTCTCCTCTCCTTTTTGTCAACATCACAGCCTAAGTGCTCTGTCAAAACTTCAGTTCACATGGGTTGCTGCCGTTACCTTTCTACTCAGTATTTCCTACACAGCTCAGATGTGCCCTGCCCCCAGGCTGTTGCCTGTTCTAAAGGTTTTTAAGTTCCCTTTAGCCACTACTTCCATCCATCCAGTCAAACTGCAAGGATTCTTGGCTACTTATAAAAATGGATAGAAATGTGTACAATAGAAACTTGTCACAAAATAAGAAACAAAGTGTAGGTCTGTAGCATTATGTTGAGGAATGGATTACAAATGATGAGATCTGGCATCTTTATCTTAACAGACAATACCAAAACATTCCACAGAAAGCGTCTCCGTGTCAGATTCACACGAGACTCCCTCAACCCCACGGCAGAACACATGCCATGTCTTCGTTTGTGAGCATCAACTGTTAAGGATGAACCCTACAAAACATGCTACCATTGTCTAGGAAAACAGCTATTATAGCTTTATGCTATCATACAGGAGAGAGATCAAAAACAATGATGGGTCAGCTCAAGATCATGATCAATTATGTGGCTACTGCTTCCAAATTCAACTTTCTTTTTACCCTGATAACAACGGAAAAAAAAGCATAAAAACATTTAACGGGTCCTTGCCATTTGCAGTATGGGGTTATTATTTCCAAGGGTTTACAGTATTCCTTTAAAACCAGCACACTCTACAGAACACGGAGCTTTCAGCAGGACCAATGCAGGACTATTGTATCTCTTCCAGAAGAGACCAAGTGAAAAACAATCTTCATAAATTTTCATTTACAATGTAAGATTCATTTATTCAATCTTGATTCTCTACTGAAATATGATATACACAGAAATTAATATACTAACAAAATATATTAAGATACTTCATCTTTCTCTTGGGGAAGGGATACCTCATGTAACGCATGCTAACTTGCTTGTCTATTCTCAGTTGCAAATGCCCAGGATGTCTATCCCAGTCAGTCTATCAACTTGGCTATCATAAAAACACTGTAGAATACAGAACAAAGCCAGGCTGTCAGATTCAAAAAAGCGAAGCAAAAAATACAGACTGCAGGTTTTGCAGGAAGAAAGAGGAAGGAGAGGTACAACGGAGAAAATTCACTCATGTTAAGAAAAAAAAGAGAAAATTAATTCACAGAACACAAGCTGCATTCTAATAAGCCCTTTTGTGGAGATATTATTTATGTAAAGCGCTTTTTTATTCAGGACTATTTCAGGTCTACTAAATGAGTAATTTTCCACTCCGATTCATGACTGATTTAGTTTAAAGTGAAAATGGGAATAGCACTCCGATTCCAAAAATGATTATTTACACAGAGTTCAATCCAAAGTGATAATTCTGAAATAATTTCAGACTAGAACAGATTTTAAGAAAAGGCCATACAATCTTCGCATAAAAATGACACTATCGATATACTAAGTTTTTACAAAATGTTATCCTCTCAGTCATTCCTATCTTTTCTCTACAGACCACATATTTACTTTCCAAACTTAATTCAATATTCATGTACTGTCCTTATAATTATACAGGAGGAGTATAGGTTGGTTTTGCAGAACACTGAGAAGGAAAATGTTGACGTATTTTCATTTTTTTAAAAAACTCTCACATCCTGCAGGTCATTTCATGACCCTAAGAGAAAAGATTTCCTTTAGATTCTCTTTACAATATAAATGGACTTTGGATGATACATATTTTCAGATTTTAATTAATAGTAGTTAATACATAATATTAAAATAAATATTACCATAAACAATCTTCTCACAAAGTTTAATGACTATTTCCCAACACCTTTTATTTGGAATTGAGAAAGCTGAGTCCCAGACAGAGCAGGCTGATATTGCCACAATGCTTCCTCCGTGATGTTTCCTCCCCGCTCTACCAATAGACCTCAGAACACTTTAAAAATTAGTTAAGTAACAATATTTTCATAACGGGCAATGGATAACTGCAGAACCAGGAACAAAATAAAACTAAACCTGAGCAAAGGGGTTTGGGTTTTTATATGTCAGTGTTTTTTGCTATGACAATAATTCCAGCAACATTTCTAGCAAACAGAATGTATCAGCAAAACTTTTGCTGAAAAGATTAAAAGCCTTCTATGAATCAGGTAAAATATATGGCCAAAGCATTTATTTTTACTTCTACTTGACCAGCTGTGTCTAGAATCTGTGCCAGCACAGCCATATAGAGAGCAACCATGTAGTCATGAGAAGACTAGTATTTATTCTTCTCATCCCACTATCCACAAGATTGAATACTTCCTAAAAGATACAGACTTCCTGACCTTGATTTTTTTAATGAAGATGCAAAATTAAGAATGTTCCAGGCTTAGCCTCTGAAAATCACCAAACTAGCAGAGGAAGTCGTATGCTGTTTTATTCGAATCATATTATTTTTCTTCTGCTAGGATCTCACATAGACAAAATTACCACTTCCTTAATTTCTAGCAGCAATGGTACTCCTCCTGCTGGACAAACAGAAGCAATAACCACACACAATCCATCTCTGACGGTGTATCAATCACAAGAGCCAAGAATACTATGAAGCAATTTTCTGCCATAAGACCTGAAGCTGAAAGATTGTATCTCTATTGAAATGGCTTCCTCCATTAGCTTTAAAGCTATCACCCTTACCTTATAATTAATTAAAAATGTTTTTCTTACTCAACCCTTTAAAAATAAAACCCACAAATTTTCATTCAGAAGGACATACTAACATGCATACAGTGATCATATTTTCATAATGCACTAATCAGTACTGTGATAAAATGATTATTTCACAACAGCATTAGAAGCAATTTTAATTTTACAGCTTGTGTTACGTATTATTTTATATCCAAAGAATAAAAATTAAGATGAAGGCACACCGCCAAAAAATTCACAAGTATTTTTAATGAGCAGGAAGTAAGCTAATTCCAGATGGCTGTTTAGAAAAAAATTATCCAGTTTTTTGAATCTGTGCTAAGCACTAGCCCCTGTCAATTCAGAAAATGTAAGCTCTTGGTTACGGCCAAAATTTCGACACAGAATAGCACTTCTGTGAAAGGTAGAAGGTACTGCAGTCTCTGGAATGCTGTGGTACTTTAGCTTTAATTGATATACAAAGACTAAAAGAATCTTGCAGGATGCTTGCCTAAAAACCTAACTAATAGTAAGCAAAAATTCTCACTGGTCCTGTTCATTTGATGTCAAAATTATGTAATTCTGACAAATTATTCTGTGGCATGAAGTTATATGGCATCACATCCTTAGCAACACTTTAAAAAAATCAGCTTAATGGGGCTCTGATGTCATCTTCCAGGCAGATATATTGACTAGACACCCAAACAAATTATTCTTAGTTTTCTGTACTTCAGTGTGTGCCCCCCAATCCTGCAGCTGAAAAACTGAGAAAGCTAAATACTATTCAGTGTAATTCTAAACTTAACAAAGGACAGAACAGAACAGACCTGCTGTGTCTACTAAGTTTTTCTATATGGTGTAAACATATTTATCTCTCTGGGGCACAGAATGTTATATACCATAACACAGATCCAGTTTTTCAACAGGAAGAGTGCCATTTGAAGTGTCCACATATGCCAATTGATAAGCAAAAAAACCCACTGCTAAAACAAAACAAAACTAAACAGAACAACGTACTCCGTTTTTTCCATGACTCTAAATTTAGGCAGTCAAACATGGGAACCTGATCCACTCTTCAGGCAACTACATTAAACTGGGTTAAAATAATTACTGCGTATGTATTCTGCCTCCTAACGTGTCACATCTTCTAAAGGGTAGATATTAAAAATAGGTCTCTCTCCAAAAGACTTGAAATTTACCCAGTTAAACCATCAAGAACAAAGATTTATACATATTCATTTTTTGAACTGTTATTATTAATAACCATTTATTATTACCTCTTTAGAGGTTGTAAACTGTCTGAAGGAAACATGTTTTCCCTTTTCCTCTCTTGCACAGACCAGCTCCAAGCAAATAATTTGGTTCCCTTTCATCCTGCTTTTAAAAAGCAAGGCTAACAAACAGAACTTGGGTTCGTTATCTAAACACAGTGTCATTACTTGAAGTGAGTTAAAGCATTCAGGGGACTCTCGCAATAAAAAGGAAATATTCTACCATGAAATTACACTATTAGAGAAGCACGGCCAATTTCATACCAAGATTTTATCTTTGGAAAATAACACTCCTAGAAGCACTGCAATATCCAATCCAGTATTCAGATCAGTATCATTGAGAAGCCTTTGCACTTGAAACCTGCAAACCCTGTGCATGGGAAGCCTTCAGAATACAGAAAGTGTAAGATTACTCTGTCCAGAAATGCAGTAGGTTAACTTAGTTTATAAATTAAAAAGAAGTTTACAAAGCTACTGAGACTAGAAGCAAAGGCATTTACATTTAGTTATCCTTCAAAAACATTAACTTTCCAAAACCCAAAACATAACATATCCATAAGAAATTTTACTTAGATGACAGATTTCTTCACTAATAGAGAAAGACTGCAACTTCATATCCCTTTCATATACCTGAATGCAAGTATAGCAAATCAAAACAGCTCCCTCAGATCTCACAGTGCCTGTAAAACAAGGTGAAAATGAAAAGCCCATCTGCAACAAACTGGAAACAAAGTGAAAAATGTGAGTACTCCATTTCAAGAGACTCATTTGACAGGTCTGTCTCAGTTTACAGGGCAGTGTCTATGGAAAAATGCTCCAAGCAGACAGCAAATTCTTCTCTTTTCTGTATTTCTAGAGTCCCTTAAACCATTTAAATGGAAATATTCATATATATGAAAAAAATAAAAAATGAAATTCCTTTAGAATAGAAGTTATTTTAAGAGAGTTTTGCAAAAATCCTCAACTTTGGTACATTCCATATAATGAAAAGTTGGTATCTATCAACTTGAATATAACTCTTTCATCAGTTCTGGATGATCCAAGGAGTACAGTCTTCATACATTTTCAGCTCTCCTTTGACATATCATCTTCACATACATTTTCTTGGGAACATCACATCCACTGCAGACTGATATGGGAGCAAATAAGAAGCTTGGAAGGCTATGCCCCATTCTTTTCCAGAAATAGAACTTTTTCAGGAAGTTTAATATTCTTATTTTATATCATTTAGGATATAAAATAATACAACAAACTTAAGTTGTTCAACAAAATGGAAAATGGGACTTGCCTTACCCATAACCAAAGGCCAGTCTCCAGCAGCCCTGAAAGATGGGTGTGACACCACCAGCAGAGTATGCTGGGGTGTCACAGCAGCATGGAATAAAAAAATCTGCAGCACTTCAGTACTTGGAAAAAAGGTCAACGAGATCTAGAGTACACTACCAATTTCTGGGATGGTCTTAGTCTCTTCACTTAGGACATCTGGAATGTTATCTGATTTTGAATAAGTTTTAAACTTGTTTTCTAGGTTTTTCTCTTTAGTGTGTTTGTATTTGTTATAGTACAGTACAAATACAAAGACCATTTCAGATTTTGGGTAGAAGTTTTTATGTTTCTTTATGAGCAAGATCTTACAACATTTTCTTCAAAAGAAAGAATATCAGCTTTGCACTCAGCAACTTTCAAGCAAACCTCTTGAATATTCTGAACATTACAGATAAGAGACATAAATGAGCACCAGACACAGAGACTTTACAACTTCAATTCCATAATGGACGAAATTCCATAATTTTTTACTCTATTCCAATCCATAAGTCCATTTTCTCTGTTTGTGTGTTCAGCTGCGTTTTGCTGATGACAAGACGTTGAAATATGATAATGGCATAGAGTCCAAGTAAAACAAACCAAACTTAATTCTCTCTTAACCCACATGACCTTTTCAAAGCAACACAAAATACTGCTTCAAAAGCAATGTACATTTTTCTCCTTTCAGAATGATTGTATGTTTTTTCTCTTTTTTCTGGCAATATCAGCATTTTTAAATAGGGACTTAGGATAGATATACACTCTGCATAAATTTACTTTGGAGAAAGTAAAAAGAAATTTGAATACACCTGAAGTAGTTACCTTGCTTCTTCCCAGTATTCACTAATGACTTCTAAAAGAACCTAAGTGGTTCTGTCCTCCTTTCCTAGATTTCTAAGAAAACTAATGTGTTTTTAATGCATAGAAATCATATACCCTTTTAGAATGATATTTTGTTACTTACCATAAATCAGTTTGCTCACTTGATAACATAGATCTAGATGAACTCTTTTCACTGTCAACAGCTGAACAGCAGAAACGTGTAGTAACTAGATACCAAAATAAATTACATTGCAGTACTAGCTATTTGTTCACTTTGTAGAGAAAACAGATTCTTACCCAGTTTTCTTTTTTCAGAGGCAAAAAGTAGTAGTAATGGCAGAAATCAAGTATCAGCGTATAGGAACTAAGGATCTGAGTGTAGAAACACAGCTGTAAAAACAGCCAATGATTGTCTTCACCAACACAATTATTAATCCTGCAGAGAAACAAAGTGCATATATAAAGACAGAAAGATAAAGACTTTAACACTGCAGTTACGATAGTGTGAATAAGAGCGGTTATGATTATTTATGGAGCAAACATAAGAACTACTGACTAATCACTCCATTCTTAATCGAAGTGATGGTCTCTATGTTAGAGACGGCAGTTACTGTAGAGAGTGGTTTCCTTATGTTGCCACTTAAAGTGTAGGTTGCATTACTGAGATCACTGCTTAGAACAGGAGACATATTTCTCCATACCTTCATATAGCAAAGATACTCCAACAATTTTAAGTAATACTCAAGTAACAAAATTATTTTTAAAAAATATGCAAAATTTCACAGTAATATGTATTAACTTCTGCTACTCAACATATTTCAGTGGTGGTGAACTATGTGGAGTCCAAAAACTGCAAATGAATGGTTTGAAATAAATGCAGTCACAGGGTACCCCAATGACAAATAAGCATGACTTAGGAAGGGGCCTAAGACACAGAAGACAGAACAGGCATCTCTGTTCAGAAGCTCCTTCTGCCTACTCCAACATAAAGGAGTAAAGGCATCACAAGGATTCTAGAAATCTTAAGTACAAGATTCAAAACCTTTGAAATCTATGTCTAGTCTGCTTCACAGAAGTTACATGGATGCAAAAAATGTGGCTGGGGTGCAATTTCATGCAAGCGTTGGCACAGACATCAGTACCAAGCTAAGCCATAATGACAAAACCACCATACTGGCACTATTTTCTGAAGTAGTGATTGACAAAAAGGGTAGTTTGAAAAATGGCTAAATCAACATAGGAGGATCCTGATGTCAATTCTGTCCTCCGCAGTTCATCATTGCTGTCTTGCTGGAAATTATACCTCAGAACTACTGACAGAAATGTTTGTGTTCATTTTAAGCTACAAACAGTCAGTTTAAATAGAGAATTTTAGCCAGACTAGTTCATTTTGACTGAAACTAGTTAGAGAACACGAAAATAGGCAATTTCACTACAAAATCAGAGAAGCTATGACAAGTGGGGCATGATATGAGTCAATAACATTTTCTACTCAGCACAGCCACTGAGTAAACTAAAAACCAAAAACTGTCTGAAACCATAATCTATTTTTATTATTATAAAGAGCATCCCCTCTTATGTTGAAATTGTAATCTTTTATTTCAATCCAAGAAACATATTGTTTAATTTCCTACAAAAAATACTTTTTTCCAGCATCAGAAACTAAATTGCAACAAATGAAATAAATCTGGAATGTACAAATTAATTATGTTGAGATCAGTTCTGGGAGTAGAAATTCCAATTCTTTAAACAAAATACATGAATTTTCCGAAACTATATGGCATATAACAATTTGACAATGATACAATGTAACACTGCAACAGTTCTTACTGTCAGTTTTATTTGTAGACATAACAAAGGCTCAAAGCTGTTCTTTCCCTGCTCTAAATTCCTAGATGATTAAGCACTACTGGGAAAAAATATGACAAATGAGCAATAGTCAAGACCATGAACTTTGAAATGATTCACTAAAACAACAGCAGACTGTTAGACCCAATGTCCTGGTCTTACCATGGACAGTGGTGATCCATCCTCCTCACGCAATGTCCACAACGACTGCAATGGTGTGAACGCTTTGGTCTCATCATATTGCATTTGTTACATAATTCCCAATATTCTTGTTCTAGGTGAAAATGTAAAGATGCCTTAGAGAGATTTAAACTCAGTACAGCACGCTCATGATAAATCTGTATGCTAGTGATTCAAAGAGAAAAAAATTCTTACTATGATCTGAGAAGGGTAAGCAGCATATAGAAAACTTTTTTCCCACTGTCACCTTAATTAAACTGGAATATATTACTGACACTCTGTGACAGTTTTCTCCAAAATCCTCTCTCCTCCTATATATTTATAGGGAATAATTATTACAGCGCAAAAGCTGTCACTCAAACAAGGAAGACCGTAATTCAGTTATTTTCTTACACATCTACTGTAAAAAAACATATCTGCTAGAGAACCATCGTGCAACCTCCCTGCCATTCCAAAACCTCCTGAGGAAATACTGCTACTCGAATTTGTCAAAGCTAGCTAACTAACATAAAACACGCAATGAACACTTCAGGAGCATCTTCCATCTCAAAGCATTTTAAGACCTGCATCTCTCAACATGCAATTTTACACATAAGGCAACCAAAGAACAGATAGAGGATAGGCTTGTATTCAAAATTATACACTATTTTTGGATGCCCAATGTGAGATTCTTTAAGCTGATGTCCAGAGATACTGAGTAGCTGAAACCACCAGGAGCTACTATCGCTCAGCTTAGCTATAATTTATCTCAGATTGCACCACCCAAATTAGAGGAAGCCTTTGAAAATGAGAATTCAAATTATAATATTCAGAAAGTTCATCTTCACATGGGAAAGAAATCACACCAACACTGTAATACTTCCATTCACAAAATGGAAGTATTTTCTGTCTTTAAGGAAAACAGGTGCATGACTGAGAATCTTAAATACTTTGACTGGTTGTTTCTACATAAATAGAACCTTTTTGATGCAGAGAAATTTCTTAAATCCCAGGGGAAAAAAAATAAGCTTAGTTTTTACAGTAGGGCATTCTGAAATTTTATATGGTAAAGCATTGTCCCTATATAAACAAAATAAAGCTAAATTTAGCATTTCTGAGCCACCTGCAGGCAGCTCTAATCTTGTCTTTCTTGCTGCAAAATAACATTTGGACACTGGAAGTAAGGAAGCCCAACATCTGAGATCATTAAACTAGTAATAATGCCAGATGGAAAATGATTTACAATCTGTTCCCATAAATCCAGTGTCACAAAGGTGTCACTCCCTAATAGGGTAGCTACCAGCAGAGTTCAGAAACACCCCAACCTCATTTCTGAATACAATTTATACCATGCAAAAATGTATCTTCCTGTCAACCTAGAGAATACCAGAGAACTGAAGTGCTACTTTAGAAAGTACAAACCCCTTGATATAGCACACACCAAATCATAATATCAATGTCACAGTCAAGTCTAAGTGTTCCATCTTCAGAAGTATCTATGAAGTATCACTGCCATACAAAATGAATGGAGCATGAAGAGGTTAGAGAGCTATTCAAAGGGATCACTTAAAAGAGAAAGAAACATTTGCACACAAAGGAAATTTGTACTGGTCCTAGTATTTTGCAGGTAAATGAACATTCAGTCATAAATGTAATTGTCTGTAACTGTACAGAGTGTCTTCATTCTTCAGGTCAGGTTGCAGAATCCATGTTGTTCTTCCTGCAGCAAGAACTCTGACTGCAGAACCCAAGTCTGAGCCACCTTTCATTTTACTGGATCAAAGGCTCAATTACCAGGAGCAGAAAGAACACCGACATGAGATTTTCTGCAATCATTGTTTCACATCTGAATCCCAGGGAGATACATCCCTTCCTACTATCTGCCGCCCAGTTTGTGCATATGGTAGCATCAGTGCTGAGGCTACACAGATCATGTTTCCAAACACATCATCCTAGGTTCTCACTAACATCAGGAAGAGAGAGCAAAATGTTACTCCTGGCATCCACCATGTTGCAAGACAAGACTGAAATATTCACCCCTCACTGCATTTGATACATTTTCTACATTCAAAAAGTATTTTCTGTTAATGTGACAAAGCTCATGCTGTTTAATAGCCCTACTCCATTCTAAACTGCTGCATAAAAGCTCTATGCATTAGACAAGCACCTTAATAGTATCAAACAGTTCATAAAAATATTGGCTTTCTCTGTGGAGAATTATTAAGGTTTCAAATTTGCTCCAATTTCTGGAGCATCGAATACCATACAGGAATTGTGGGATAAATTCACAAGGACAGAAGGGAATTCTCACATGTTAAGTTGCTACTCTATAGCAACGCAATGTAATTAGCATCACATTTGTTTGGTTAACAGCCCATACAAACGTAAGCCACTGAAAAAAATGTGTAAAAAATGCACAGGTAAAATCCAGTGTAAGAGTACCTTCTACGACCACTTTCGACATCTTATAAATTAACTTAGAAAAAAGCTGTAGAATTATAATGACTAACCATCTCTAAACATTTTTTATTAAATATTATCAAGTTAGAAGTATATGCAATATGTTTGAAAGCCTAGAATGCAAAAAAGTTCTTCCCATGGAAAAACCTTCCTAGCAGAAGTTCCTACATAACTAAACTTCCGATGGAATACAACTTTTGAAAAAGAAGTTTTGAGTCTACACAAGGGAAAGTGCTAGAAATTTACAAGTTACAAACAGTGACATGCCGATTTTAATTTCATTAACAATGCTTCAGCAGAGACAGCTCATGGTTTCCATCAAATCTCACAAAACCAAATTGATTCTTAATTATTTTGAGGACATTAAAATAATTTTTATTCAATTATATAGAAACAACTTAATGTACCTGTAATTGGTATCTTTGGGTTTTCAGGTAGCTTTCCTGGATCAGCTGCTGAGGCTCTTAGTAATGAAGCTATACAAAACAATGAGCAGAAGTAATAACCTGAAAAAATAAATAAGCCTTTGTTAGTCTTTTTCAGGTGTACAAAATATCTACGATACACTGCATCAAAAATATAGATGCTCCAGCATCCATCCATGAGTTGGAAATTACTCAGCCTTCTCATTCAATTCCAGATACATTTTTGGTCCTATGCAGTCTACAATATTAAGTACTCCCCAGTCTTAAAAAGGGAGAAGAAAAGGTAGCAGTGAACACTGTTTTGATAGCACCAGCAGGATGCCACTATGACCTTACTACTATATTTAAGAAGTTCCTCCACTGTCTTATCAAATAAGCACCAATCATTCTACACCTCAAAGCCTCTATGTGAAAGGACATTCTCAATAGTCCACCTTCACTTCAAAGTTGGTTCCAGTTATAATCCAAGCTTTCTCCCCAGCAAAACCTATTAGCATAACTCATATTAGCTGACCCATCCAGGGATGTATGACAAAACTAACAAAACTCCGTTTGTCAACCATCACTACTACCACCCCAAATTCTGACAAGCACTAAGAGTTGTGGGCCTGAAATTCTCAAAAAGTTCTAGCTACAGGATCTGAAAGCCATATTAATGCTTTTCCCCAGTTTCCACACAAACAAGTTTTACCATAACACCTTTGAAATGAATGAAATGTCTCAACTTCTCAGAACACAAAAATGTAGGATGTGTCCCAGTACTCTTATTCTTTATCTTATCCTTTGTCTTTATCCTTTACCTTATTCTTTATTTTCTGACCTTTCTCATATATGTTAACTAGTGCCCAAAGATACTATTTTTACTAGCAGAAAAAAGGGCTAAGTTAAATTGACTTACAGAAAATTGCCACAACTGAAATATGTCCCTCTTCATAGTGAGGAAAAAGGATGACTTTTGGAATGAAGATTGTATTGTACAGCCAGACAAAGATAATCAGGCCCATGCAGCACCAACCCTGAGGGTCAACCACAAAGTGAATTCGTCGTCCCATCGAACACAAACAAGTAATAATCTGTCACGACCCAGGAAGAAAAGATTATCCTAGAGAGATAAATTAAAAAAAAAAAAAGAGTAAATTAACTAGTATCATGCAACCTACAGGGTTCCACATACATTCAAATAGGAAAAAAAAACCCGTCAGTTATTGATGTAAGGAATTAAATGAAAACTTACAGACATTTCACATACACTGTTCAAGTACCAGGAAGAGAAATTTTATGATTTCATTAATTAGTTATATCTTGCTAAAAAGTAACATTTATCATCAAGGTGCAAGTAAAACAAGTACCTGGGAAAACTATTAATAGGTAAAGCAAGCAACGGTCAGCCAGCTGGCAGCAGCAAAGGATACAAACATTAAAGGAAAGAAGTCTCCCATCAAAATGAAAAGGTTGCAAAGCAAACAAGAAATACAGGAAATGATTTATGTTATACAAGGATTCATCCCACCTATCTGTCGTAGTCTCCCAACTATATTTCAAGATTATTTTTAAAAGCTTGTATGCTGAAACAGTCACAAGCTTCCCTAGGAATTTGTCATTTTTCCCTGCATAAAAAACCTCCTTCACAGCATTTATAGCAAACCAAGAGAGAAAGGAACTACACTACCCTAACATCTTTCATGTAGATCATTAAGAGGTATCATACAATAGTAAGTTTTCTCACTATTAATCACACTTAAAACATCAAGGTTTCCATTCTGATAGTTTAGCTTGCTGGGTTCTTTTTTGTTTTAGACTGAAGAAACCCCACCAAGTCCTACAGTATGAACTTCAGAGCTTCATAAATTGATCTTCATAAAAACACAGCACTAAGTCGTAAGCACTATTCAGCAGAACCTTCAAGGGAAGGATTGCTACTGTTACTTCTTTTGCCAGGCTGCCTTCCTACACATATCTTAATATTGCAACACACACATAAACCCCAAGCTACTCTCCTACCCATCAGTTTCCCTGATTTCTCGGCTTCAGGGGACTTGTCCATCTCAGATGGATTTCCTTCCATTCCTTTCAGCTTCTACTTGTTGCATTGAAATTTCATCTTGTTTATCAGTCAGACATCTCTGTTTCCAGGGGTTTTGCTTACTTGTTTCGTGTTTGTCTATCCTCACTTGCATTCACAACTTCTCTGCTTAATATTATCCACAAGTTTCATTAATGTCGTTTTCTTCTTTTTCTAGATCTCTAATCAAAATCAGACCCAAGTAAGCCATCTGACATTTTTCCACACTTCTCCTATGCACTATTTATCATAACCCTTTGTTTGCTGTCTTCCAGCGCAACAGTGTTCCCATTCAAGTATAGCAGAGTATTAAGTGCTTATTTTTATCCTAAAAATGCATCAAATTCACTAACACTTGTTTTACGAACCCATGTTGCATACTGAACACAGCTACTGTGCCCTTAAAACTGTTTTTAAGTTCATGATAATCATAAAAACTATTTAGGCCTATATTTACTATTCTTTTTTAATTTTACTATATGTAGCATGCATGCACCATAGTCTGTTGTATACATGGTATTAATATACTACACATGTATGTACAGTCTCTAGACATATAAATGATGTAGTATTATCCTCCTGAATCTGCCAGTTCTTAATGTGTCTCTGTTGTAAGTTAGCTTTGGCAACCAGCAGGTTTAGAAGTAAAAAACTTTTTATATCCTTCTAAGCATGCACTGATGGAGGATCTGTCTCATCAAGCAGAGAAACTGGGGGAGGAGGTGAACAGACTGCACATCAGGGATGCTGAAAAGGAGATGGACCAGATCCCCTCCGAGACCCTGTAGCTACAGAATACCCACTGCACCAAGGAGATGCAGGCAGAGCCTTAGCTTGTCAGGCTAGGCATGGAGATGCTGAGTCTGGCAAAGCCTGGGAGCTTGTGAGCTGTGGCACCAGGAGGACGGTTCCTGCTCCGCTTGCAGCTCTGATCTACAGAACAGGTTCCGAGCCCTGGCAGCAGGCAAAGACGGGGAGTTCTGTCCAATGAAGCCTCCAAGCTGGCGGTGCCCAAGTCCTGTGGCAGTGCGGGCAGGATGAGGCAAGGAACAGTGGTGGGAAACTCCCTGCGGCAGGGACAGAGGCACCTCTGCCAGCCCAACCCGTCACCTGGCAAGGTTTGCTGCTTGCCAGGGGCTTGGGTCCTGGATACCATGGATAGGCTATTACTGAGCCTGGTAGTAGTCTTGCCCTCAGACTGTTAAGCTCAGCTGCTCTTCCATATGGGCACCACAGATATGGCCAGCGGAGTCCAGAGCGTATCAAGCATGACTACGTGGCTTGGAGTATGAGGACCAGGGCTTGGGGACCAGGTGGCATCTCCTTCATCCTGCTGGTGAAGGGGAAGGACTTGAGGAGTAGACAGATCCCACAGACCAACAAGTGGTTGGGCAGCTTGTGTCAAAAGCTGGGACTCAGCTTTTACATCCATAGGACCTCCTCTGAGAATCAAGAACTGCAGGGGAGGCGGTGCGGATCCACCTGACACTATGTGGGGTAAAAGCATCTTTGCCAACAGGCTGGTCAATCTGCTAAGGGAAGGCTTAAACTAGGAACTATGAGAGAGGGAGGTGGTGACCTATGATCAAGGGAGGAAGTGGTGGTCAGGGTTTGCAAGCAAAGGATGCAGGGTGATGTGGACAATAGAGATCATAATATAATATATTATAATCAACATATAATCATGTTGATTATAAATCAACAAAACAGAGGTGAAGTGGGGCCACATCAAGTGTGTGCACACACTTGATACAGAAACACCATTTGAGTATACTGGGATGGGGTTAGGAAAGCCAAAGTCCACCTGGAATTGAATCTGGTGAGGGATATGAAGGTCAAACGGAAAGTCTTGTACAGGTACACAAGCAGCATAAGGAGGGCTAGGGGAAATGTGGGCCTGCTGCTGAATGGGGCAGGGTACCTGGTAAAAGGATACAAAAAGGTCAAAACGCCTTCTTCACCTGGCTCTTTACGGGTAAGACCTGCCTTCTGGAATCCCAGACCCCTGAGAGCAGTGGGAAAGTCTGGAGCAAGAAAGACTTACTCCGAGTGAGGGAGGATCAGATTAAGAAACCTTTAAACAAACTGGACATAACACTTCCATGGGACCTGATGAGATGCCACCATGAGTGCTGAGAGAGCCGGCCCTGTCATTGTGAAGCCACTCTCAACCATGTTTGAAAGTTTTAAGCTGATGGGTGAGGTTCCAGAGGACTCAAGAAAGCGTCAAAGCCCTGTTTTCAAGGGCAAGAAGGAGGACCCAGGTAACTACAGGCCTGTTAGCCTCACCCTGATCCCTGGGAAGGTGGAGCAAATAATCCTGGAAACTGTTTCCAAACACATGAAGGACAAGAAGGTGATTGGGAGTAGCCAGCATGTATTTACAAAGGGGAAATCATGCAGACTGACAGAAACACAGAGGCCAAAAAAACCAGAGGCAGCTAGAAACACTGCTGACCACTGAAGAACCCGTCTGTTTTCCATCTTACCAGAGCAGCAGAGATTCCATGACTTCACAGCACTTCCTCAGAAGGGGAAATAACAGCTCAACAAACAAAACAGAGAGATACAAGTACTGAAATACTTGTTTCTGAGTGACCTACTAAGTATAATATATGAGCAATAGGCAGTGAGAGAGATTCTGGACAAAACAGTAAGAATGCCTATAATGGAAATATATCCCAAATTTTTATAACTTCATGCCTAACTTTTGCCTGCATGACATTATTCACTTTTATAATTAAAAAAACAAATCAAAACAAAAACAAACACACACACCCCAAACCCATACCTTTGATGGCAAGTTCCACAATTAAGTTGGAACTATGCAAAAAAAGGCCCCGTTCTCAAGAAAGGGAGGTTTTTCATCATGACCTTCTGTATCTTTTCTGAAAGAGACAGAAAAGAGTGCGATACTCTATCAATCATCATCACTGGTTTGAAAGGCAGCATATCGTAGATTACCTTCTATTCTGTTCTTCATACCTCACCTCGGCCTAAGTAGAGCTTCCTCTCAAGCTACTCACAGAGATATCCAGATCCTTCGCCTCCCATGTCTGAACCGACATGCTGATTCTAACTAGCGTTCCTCAAATTTCACTTCTAGGCCATTTCACAATTTTAACATAGATTTAAAAGGATGGGAGTGTTCAGAGAAAGGTCTATACAAAACTGCACTACTGCCAGTGTGTTTCAGTTACTTTAAATTGTGATACACTTGCTTCCTGCATGCCTATTGTAATGATAAATTAAGTTTTATATTTTTCGTTATACTTTTGTCAGCAATATTGCATAAACAATGTTAATACATTGACTTCCTCCAGCAAAGTGAGCTTTTTCCCCGCTCCCTCTTGGTTTATGTACCATACAGAAATATGTAAGGGGGGTGAGGGGTGTAAAGAAAACCTAACACGTGCACATTCTGATGATTAGGTAGAAAGTACTAGATTCCAATTTAACTCACAGACAAGGTGAATTTATAGTCTTCTCTTCTTAAACATACTTTTAAAAAAATCTATATTTACTCTTTCAAATACAATGTCAAAAGAAAAGAAGACTGATCTCTTTAGGATGCATCATTTCTGATAAGAATAGCTACAATAAGTAGAGGAAGAAAGGCTATGAGCAGGTTTACAACAAATCAGTTGAAAAAATGAAGTGATTTATATCCATATACACTCAGTATTCATACATGCAATGCCTAAAAATTTTCCAATGAAATAATTTAGGATAAAATACACAACACTCATGTTGGAGGTTTTGTGGTTTTCTTCCCTCTTTCCCTAATTTATAGCCATTTTTTCTAAATAAACACCTCAAACACAATGCATTTGACAGCAAACAGTAGCCGTGGCTGTGAAAAGCTTCAGATTTACCAAACCATGACTGAGTCTTTCCTACATGATCAAGAATTGTTCTTGCCTTTCCAAAAAATACTTTTACTACAGGATGCCTAGACAGCATTTTTTCCTAACCCTTTTCTTTCTGTCCAATTCAATTAACGGTATCATAAACTCTGTATTTGTTCACTACAATCACCTCCAATACACCTTCTGATGTGACGTCCACTGAATAATGAGAGCACAGAATGAGTCAGGCAGGCAGAAAGTCACTTCCAAGAAATGAGAAAGCTTTGAACTAACCAGAAATGTTAACATGAAATAAAGATTGTTTTAGTGGCTTGTTTGAATGCAAACTTCAAAAAAATACAAAATTTTGTATCAAGACTGTCCCAAAACATACTTAGAAAATTCTGTTTCATAAATAAACCCAGTACAAGCACTACTCAATTTCTCATCCTAAGCAGCATGACAACCAGCTCTGGTGACAGCCTGCTCCTTGCACTTTAATAGCCATTGCACTGATACATAACTAGAAACCAAGATCCTATACATTCTGCCTCACTTTAGCCCTGGACTTCTACTTCAGTAAGAAAAGTAAGACTTGTGAAATCCGACTTCCAGAACTCTTTTCACAAACGCCTAAACCAGTCCAGAATGACACAGATCAATAATTCATAGTATTGCTCACTGTGAAACACAATTTTAAGACCCACGTAAACTGAACAATACTACAATCTATAAAATACACTTCTACAGTGAGAAAAACTCCACTTTCTAAAAAGGCTGTATTCTAAGCAATTCAGACAGAAAAAGGAACAGAGAGTAGACATACAAGAGATACACTTGTTATAATATTTGTGATAGCCAAGGCAAGGCCATAACAATCAACAGCCTCCGTCAATTTGTGGATCCAGCTGTGGTTTTATATCTGTGAGTTCCCTGAAAACTTAAGAATTACTGCCAAAAACTACTGATATAAAACTAAAAATACACTTCACCAGAAAAAAAACCCTGGACTTATCAACTAAATTACTTTTAACTACATTTTAAAGAAGTCACGTGATGTTACCAAGTGTCAGAATAGAATTACTATTACGCCTTTTGCAGCTCTTCCGTTTAACAAAACTAGTATCCGAATAACCAGTTAATACAAGCAGCAGCGTATTTTTGCCATGACAAAACCCCACGTACCTGGCATTGCACATGTTTATACAGTAGATGGTTGTTAGTAGAGACCTTGGCACTACACAGTTTTTAGGTGGCTGTTCACAGGTTGGTTAAGGTAGGCAAAACATTCCCACCCAATTCCTTTTTATAGATAGGATCTTGCAAGGCGTACCTGTAAACATCTACTGCATTCATGAAAGATGCCACACGGGCTTGGACTGGGACGTGGCTTGAGATTAATGTATACACGCTATATCCTCGTCGTTCACAAATCCATGACAAGTATGTTCACTTACTGCTGACCAAACAGCTACTTGTAGACAGATAATGTATGTTACTGAAGCACATTGCTGTTTGGAACCTCGGTGCGAAGGGAACGAAGACCTACACTTTCATTTTACTAACTACTGGAGCTGGAAAATGAAAGTGTGAAACTAGGAAAGGTCAGAGGGCATTGTATTTCCTTGCACTGTGTTGCTGGAGCACACAGCCAACAAAACCCACGCACCTCTTCCATTCCCACCTCAAAAGCAGCAAACGCCCTCCTCATCATTTAGCAGAAAAAGCAGCATCGTGGAGCTTCGTGAAAATGACAACAGTATTTATTTCGTAGACAAGGAGAGGCTGATGAAGTCTGCTAAGGATTTCCCTCCCCCAGCTCTCTACACAGAAAACAGCATTCCTTAAGTTAAAAGTTAATACAGGTAAGAGCAGACATCCCAGACTGGCAACGCAGGTTTAACACAGGTAAAGCTGACGTCCAAGACTGGCGATGCGGAGGCCCCCAGCGCACCCCAGAGAAAGCCTACCACCGGTCAGCCTTCCCAGGGCCATGCCAAACCGCGCCCCGAGGGGCAGCCGGCGCTCTCCAGCCCATCGCCGCAGGGCGGGCGGCAGCGGCCCCTCCATCGAGCCCCTGCCTCGAGAGCAGCG
This sequence comes from Aptenodytes patagonicus, assembly GCF_965638725.1. Classification (NCBI taxonomy): domain Eukaryota; kingdom Metazoa; phylum Chordata; class Aves; order Sphenisciformes; family Spheniscidae; genus Aptenodytes; species Aptenodytes patagonicus. The sequence goes on from NC_134982.1 coordinate 36,577,292, forward strand.
CTCGGGCACCAGACTGCCGGAGAGGCCTGGCCACGGGGCAGCCCTCACGGCGGCCACCGAGGGGGGCTGCCCTCGGCAGGGCGTGCGGAGGGCGGCCCCTCCCGCGGCCCCCCCCGGCCCGGCGGCGCCCCCGACGGCCGCACGGCCCCTCCCCCCGCCGCCCCCCTCCCCGGGGCACGAGGCGGAACCAACCGTTGGGCGAAGCCAGGAGGAGAAGGGAGGGGCCGCGGTCACGCGCCCCCCTCTCCCCCGCTCTCCATAGCAACCGCGGGGGCCGCCTCGGCCGCTCGCAGCACGCGCGCCCGCACGCGCCCCACCCCCGCCGCCGCGGCGGCGCCTTCCGCTTCCGCCGCTCCAGCCGCGCGTGCGGGCTGAGCGCACGCGGGCGGCGGGGCGGGGCCAGAGCCCGGGCGGGAGGGCGGGCCGGCGGGCGGGAGGGCGGCTCGGCTCGGGGCCCCGCCCCGTTCCCCTCGCCGCCGGGCCGCGGGCCCCGCCGGGGAGCTGGGCTGCCCTGCCTCGCACCGGGCACGGAGGGTACGTGGGGGCTTTTGCACCTTGCCTTCCCTGCGCGGGCGGGAGGAGCCACACTGGAGGGACGGTCTCGCCGGCCCGGCGGGAGTCTGTGGGAAACCTGTTTGCCCGATCCGCCTTTGAGCGTGCGGCGATTTTTCTCCGGTGCTGGAGCTCGCTGGCGCAGGCCCGTTCCCGAGCGCAGACTAACGCTAGTCAAGATGAGTCCTTCTCTCTCCTCCGTCTCTACGTGTAGTGTCCCTTTGCAATTCCTGATAAAACGTAAGCGCTGCAGGCAAGGCCTCTGCCTCGGTCTCCAGGCTCCTGTTGGGAGAATCTCATTCCCTAACCACTGTACCAATTAGTCTTTATATTATGAACCTGTGTGAACTATCTTAACTGTATGAAATCGTATTAGCTTTCTTAAGAGATACATATTTTACCTTGTATACTGCATAATCATGGTTAAGTCAGCATAACTGAAGGGCCCCAGCTCACTGCAAGGAGGAGGACAGCCCCCCCACCTTGAAGATAAGGACCTTTTGTATCTCGGAATCTTAAAGCCATCCACGAAGAAGAAAGGGTACCACTGGACTACCAAGATAACGTCAGCATGCCAGCCCCTCCAACACCTCTCTGAAACCCTCCCGTTATCTGGCATCATAGATAAGTAACTGTAGCAAGACCAACTCCAGGGACACCTAGATAAAGAAAGAAGCGGATGGACAATGGCACCATAGAATTATAGTTGTTTTTCAAAATAGTAGTGTGTGTGTGTTAAGTACTGAGCGGTCATAGAATCATAGAATCATTGAGGTTGGAAAAGACCTCTAAGATCATCGAGTCCAACCGTCAACCCAACACCACCACCCACTAAACCATGTCCCGACGTGCCTCATCTACACGTCTTTTAAATACCTCCAGGGATGGTGACCCAACCACTTCCCTGGGCAGCCTGTTCCAATGTTTCACCACTCTTTCAGTAAAGAAATTTTTCCTCACGTCCAATCTAAACCTCCCCTGGCACAACTTGAGGCCATTTCCTCTCGTCCTATCGGTAGTTACTTGGGAGAAGAGACCGACACCCACCTCGCTACAACCTCCTTTCAGGTAGTTGTAGAGCGCGATGAGGTCTCCCCTCAGCCTCCTTTTCTGCAGGCTAAACAACCCCAGTTCCCTCAGCCACTCCTCATAAGACTTGTTCTCCAGACCCCTCACCAGCCTCGTTGCCCTTCTCTGGACACGCTCCAGCACCTCAACGTCCTTCTTGTAGTGAGGGGCCCAAAACTGAATACAGTATTCAAGGTGCGGCCTCACCAGGGCCGAGTACAGGAGCACAGGGCACACGAGTACAGGGGTCAAATCTTGTTGTATCTGAACGCTTGAAAAGTATAAGAACCATGTGTAAAACCACATTCGGTGTGCCCCCATTTGAATGGAACACCTCATGCGCATGAATAAAGAATTACTCTTGTAGTTCTATACTTTGCGTCGTCCTCGGTCAGCACAGGCCAGTTGTGAAATTTTCGTGACACTCGGGTCCCCTGCTGTGCTGTGCCCCTTGCTCACAGAGGGCCCTTACATGGACACAGAAGCCAATCTTTGTTTTTAAAGGATAATTCTGACCCGCAAGGGATTAGCAGTGGCTAAGAGCCACAGACAGCTTGTAAAGGACAGCATTTTCAGTGTTCCCAGCTGGGAATCGTGCCTTGAGCACCCATTGCTGATGCACATACATGATCTTTTGGCTACCTAAAGGTATCCCCATCTGTCTGAGTGGCATGGTTCCCACTGTAAATTGATGGGCTTTTGTCCTGCAGCATTTTTCCTACACAATGATGGATGAAATGGATGAAGAGTAACATGATGATCACCACCAATGCAGCAAACTCTTCTTTATTACTGATAACATTCTTCCTAAAACTTAATCATAATATGATTATTCCGAAAAGAGAATACCCAAAAAGTCAGTGTTTAGGTGGATTTCAAGCTTTTCTCGAGACTTCTGGACCTCGTCCTAATTTATTTTTCAGTGTCCACAGTCTTCTGTTATACAGGACGATTGTTAACATTTCAAGCTAAAGTTGCTCTGACCTGAAAATACGTATTCTTAGCAGGAACTGGAGGTTGTCTGGAAAGAGAATGAAGCATGTTTCAGGTAAACCAGAAGATAGCGCTTCTTCAAGAACAACCTACATACATCCCTAGGAACAGGTAACACTGAAAATAATATACATGTTAATTGGACTATTAAAAAACGTGGGGAAAAGAATCACTGGAAAGGTGGTTGTAATAAAAAACAGCCTCTGCCTCTGTTCCATGGCAAATTTCACATATGAGTTTATGCCTAAATGTAAAAGACATAATAAGCTGTGAAAACTTTTCACTGATTTGAAGAATAAATGTAGATGAAAACAACCAAACAAACAAGGAGTGGAAAAGAAATGAAGGACTTGGGAAATAAAATGGAAAGATAAACAAAGAGAGATACTATGATCAATGAAGGTTTCTTGTAGAACGAAAAAGAATCAGTCAATAATGTCATCGTCTAGTCAGATACCAGGTATTTGCGTTTCTGTAGTGGTACGCTGATAATGGCCAGTCATTAGGTCTGTAGTCTTGTCAGATAGATTGTAATTTACTCTTTTCTACTAATGAATGTGCAGAGTAAACAGGTTGTGGAACAAAGGCAGTAGTCTCTTCTGGCTCAGTCATCAGCACAGCAGTTCCCATTTGTTAGTATTTCTTTTGGGGAAGCAGAGCGCAGGAGGAAAAGCAGGCAATCTGTGGACTTCCCAATTGAACGTGCAAAGGCTCGGACTATAGAAATTACCCAACACTTCTGAGAGAGTATCAAATCCAGGTAGATAATGAGTCTTTGTGGTGAACTCCATTCTGAAAGAAAAAACATACCTAGGGGAAATACTAACTTTGCATAATACGGACTTTACATAAAGTCCAATATAGGTGTATTACACAGAAATTATTAAAAGTCTGGAAAATCAGAAAACTACCCACAATCTTCAGTGCTGAACATTGCACAATAGCGTAGAATTCCTCTTGGAGTTTCAGATGGCTGTGTTGTGTTGTTGTTGCTGTTTATAAATTACCACAGGAGCCACCAGCTGTCATCATATAAATTTTATTGGCACTCTGCAAATATTAAATCAGCATGCTAAAATCAAGCCATGTGCAGTAACAGCTGATGCTCTGTTATGGAGAGCACATGCAAGAGAGAGGTATGCACTGTGTCTCCCGTGATTCTTACTGCTTACAAGCCCCTTGCTTCATGAGACTATTTTCCAGGATTCATTTCGAGCCCAATTGTGCCCCTTGATCGATGTGCAGAAGGGGTGCTGCCTGTGCACAGATACCTCCTGGGTTGAGAAATCAGCCTTCTCAACAGTACTCGTCTTCCTGGGTCCTTCTAAATTGTACAATTTGTTACTGCCACTTCTTTTCTGCAGCACCGTTGCGTTGCTCACTTCCTTGTAAACCTTGCTGATGTACATAGGAGACACTTCTTAACTCTAGAATGGGAGCAAAATTCTTCATGTCAGGAAGATCCATGTCATGAAGACGGAGGTCTGTGTTAATGACATGCTGTGCTGAAACAAAACCTGTCCTGGCCCAGAAGTTTTGCCAGTCACAATGTCACATACTGAGGATGAGGCAACAGATGTTAAAGTAAAGGAAAATGTCCCTCGGGCTCCACTTTCTCTCTGGTCTAATCAGCAGAAAAGTCAAAGGCAGGATAAGTTTTCTGATCTGTCTGCCTCAGTAGTAGGCATGGTGAAATCTACTGATCCCCCAGCCCAGATATGTTACATGGGGGCTAAGCTAGACCAGGCAGTAGTCTAATTTAGGGAGTTAATTTTCATCCAAGGCACTTCAGTGGTGTGAGGAGCTCTGCGCAGATAACGTCCAGCTGCAGATGTCCTAGCATTAGCTCTTGCAATGCCTTTCTCCCTCCAGGAGTTGCTGCCTGAAGTCCAGGCAGGGCAACAGACTGCTTGAACGCTTCCGTATCTATTGCAGTGCGAGTTGAGTTTGAAACAGCTGCAGCAGAGGGTTAAGCAGAGGTACTGCCTTGTTCTGAAGGGCAGCTTAGGTACATGCCTGCTCTGTTTGAACACCCTGACTGCAGGCTGCAGCCACCAGCAGAAGATCAGACGAAATGGCTGGTAATAGCAATACCCTAAACCAAGAAAATGAAAATGCCTCAGGAAAGGCCTTAGAGAAACATAAGGCTGGCCCTGACTTTTCTTATTATAGTATTCATTTTAGTTTTTGGTCCATTCTTTGTTTTTCAAGTTGAAGTGCATTTTGCTTCATGCCACGGAGCATGAAGCACTAAACAGGATGATTTTGTTCTCAGTGTGGACGATCAACATTTTTATCAATATTGCAGCGGGCCAACTACAGAGTCTTCTCATCCCCATTCTTTCTTATCTGAGCAGAGGGAGTGTGCGCAGCTGTCAGGGAGACATTTCAGAGGAGCTGAAGTTGGTGGCTGCATACCAGATATTCAAGGAGTTAGGTTTAGCAAAACAGCAAATGCAAAATATTTATAATTCAGTATCAACGTTTCCTGTTTCCACTGGCAAGCTGCCTGATGGAGGACCTGAGGTAGCCTCAACCCCACACCTCTTCACATGCACCATCCTGCACCGCACACGCTCCCGGACATGATGTGATTGTGCAGCAGTACAGACTGGCAGGGAGCTTCTCTCTTGAGTAGGGAATCTCGTCATCTTGCTATTGCGGCAAGGAGCTAGTACATTTAGGAGAAAGTACTGCAAGAGATTTCACCAGTCAGTAAAACACGCTAAAGCTTGTTAGCTGACAGCCATGAGGTTAGCTGTGAATATTTCGTAAATGGTGAATGAAGTACCAAGCACAGCATCAAGTACTGAGTGCAACTTCAGAGACTTTTCCCTGGAATACATGGTTGCGCAGAATTCGATAAGAGTTTGATTTAACTCTAGCGTTTGATGTAATTACAGGCATTAAAGCTGGTTGCATAAAATCCTTATTTAAGAAAATAGCCTGTACTGAAGATTTGTTTTGCTTAAGCAGTTAGAATAAACAGCACTTCAATTATTTTCAAGGTAAAGCACACTCATTTGGAAGAGAGGCAGTAGGTCAAATAAAATGGCAGAAGCACACAAACTCCACTTGGGATTGAGCTCAGTTTTCAGAGAGCTCTGCAACTATGGCTTAGTCTTGTTCTGTAAGATAGGTTTGCACAAGGAGTGCTCTGAAACAGAAGAGATCACATTAACAGCACTTCCATTGTAAGCACAGTTACACTGGAAAAGCTTTCGTTACAGAAAGCATGCAACCTCTGAATGGACACAACTTAGTTGAAGTCATGCAGGTTTGCTGCTGTAACGGCATTACTACTGGAAGCATCCATACAGTGATATGGATCACACCCCTCACCCTTCTGACCCACATCATTATACTAGTAGAGGCCATCATAGTTGTGCTGGGAGCACAAAATCCTGTTAGCCCCTGGGCACAACTTATTCCTAACACAGAATTTTTAAAGGCTGAGAAATCTGATCCAATTAACACATTCTTGATTTTGCAGAATACTGTGCTAATTACATGCAACCAGTCATTGCTGGGTTAATTAAACATTCATCCAACAGACCTACAGCACTAATCTAATTAGCAATTACTACAGCTGTCATTACCTCTTTTCACCTACATTTAAGCTGTGCAAATTCACACTAAGAATCTGGTCCTGCGAACTCCTTGCATGAATAGCTTTCTTTGACTGCAATAATGCTTCAGCACACAGAATGAGCTTTAAAAATTAGGCTGAATACTTTACAGTCCACAATACAGCTTCAGTTCTGCCATCCTTATGTGCAAAAGTCACAGTTTAGCAGTCAGTCATGTCAAAATTACTGGAAGATTTTTCTTTTTAATTGACTTGTGATCTTACTGGGAGTGTATGTAGGTCCTACCTTCAAGTGGTTGTCTGCAAGTGTCAAACCTAAAACATACTTGCATTTCAGAAAAAAAGAAAATGTAGACAAACATTCTTATATATTCACACAGCTTTAAAACATCAGTGGTTAGAAGCCTCAGAAGATTCAGCTTTTTCAGATTAAAAAATAAAGTTGAGAATAAAGAGAAAAAAGTTGGGAACTTTGATGCTTTGTGTGCTTTTATTCCTTCGGCTTTGATTAGAAATGAACACTAATAATCACACACAATAACTCACAAAGGTTTGATAAGGTGCCAAGGTTTGAACCTTCTGGTAAGGCAGGGAGTTGTTTCTTAGCTTTTCCACTTGCATACAGCATGCTTTAACAAAGCACCAGTCATTAGGGCTGACTGTGCAATCGGACATGCCCGGTGAGGAGGAATTGGTACTGAAAAAAGCATGAGCTGTAAAGAATTACTTTGTTCTCTGAAACTATACGGTTGCTAGCTGGTGGTACTTCGCCTATTAGAAAAGCTTTTCTTTCCTTGGTCGTAACCTGAGCCCATTCATGCTCAGTGCAGCCTAACACATGAAGGTAAATTTCTGAATCTGGGTGCTAGTTCATTGCACTAGCATCCTGAGAATATCGATCAGCATTATAAAGCTAGAATAAATATTAAGTTAAAATAAGTATTTCCTTTATTGCATTCAATACAGGGATGATAAGACCTTGACAGCTTGTTACTTGGAATGACATCATATATCATGCCAAAACATACAAACAGCCTTACACAGTTTGCACATCAGTCCTTAGTGTAAAAGGATAGAGAGAAGGCTTTCTTTAGTTTTAGTATACAACTTTTATTACTTAAAAACAGGTTTATATCTAATGAAAGATAACTATATACTAATCTTCAGTTTGCTCACTGCAGGTGACCTGCAGAAGCAAACAGCTATTGCAGCAGTTCAGGTCCAGTAACAGAATTATCATTCAGATGCAATTTTCGGTAAATATTAAACATGGGCCTTGCACTCCAAAGCCATGCTGAACATATTTTTTGACAGGATATTAAGACACTTCTGATCACAGTGCAGTTCAAATACAAGGAATCATTTACACAACCCTTGAATTGACCAGCTATATCAATACTGATTTCCAATACCCCAAAAAAGAGCTGTGGATAGTTTAACAACAGGGGCCCAGGTCTGAGAGTTTGGTAATAGCCATGGAGCCGATTCCTAGAGGACTGAAGGAGCTGGGTTAGACGTAGGCTGAAGTCGAGTTGCTGGAAGCTGATCACTGTCTGGTGTGCCAGGCCTGCAAGACAAATTCAGGGAGAAGCAGCTGGAGAGAGCAGAGAAGCCAGCAGTTCGGCTAACAGCCACTGGTGCTGTGTTGGCTGGCACTAGACTCAGGCCTTTCCTAACAGAGAGTTTTCTCGGCTGTTCCTATAAAGCTATACAGGTATTGCCATGCTGATAAAATCCTTCTGCAGATTTTCTATCACACCAATGCCTTTTCTGCTTCAGTTTGGGTGTTGAGAACATTACTTAAACTTTATCTTGGTGTCACTGACAATGTTAAAATTCATCAGACTGGAAAACATGCATTGTCTTTCCACAGTAAATTTAAATAATAACAATAACAATCCATTCATTTATGATGTTTTCTGTGGGAGTATACCATTTTTTATATTTTTTTTCTTCTTCTACTATGTAACATTTCCAATTAAAAAACCAAGTAGAGCAAATGCAGGCATGTAGGAGAAGAGTAAGTGGTTTCTATGGCAAAATATCCTTCACAACCACTATCTAAGTGTGTAAATTGTGAGGTATATTAGTTTTCACGGGGAACTGAACTCCAGCTGGGAGCAATCAGAATGACCTTAACTAGTCACAGCTCTCTATATGCCTTACGACCATTTATATTTTACACTCTCCAGCCACTGTCTTGATGTAAAAGTAGACCTGTTTTTGCAAGGAAGAGACTAAAGCCTCATCTGTGTTGCCAATAGAGCTATACTGGCAGTCCCTGCAAGCAAAGGCAATGTAAACCAGCCAATACATCAGGGCTTTGCACAGATAAATCATGCTAGTTCTTCAGCTGTTGTTTACTAGCATCCTATAAACAGTGATAGGAAGGGTGGAAAATTTTTTAAAGTTTTCCCTTGTTAAAGTAAGAACTCTACACATAAGCCCAGTAATCTCGTCTCCATTTCTTTAACAGCTGCAAGGAAACATCTGTTACACTTTAGGTAAAGTTATTGTTGAAGCAGAGAAGCAGTTCAAGTAGAAAGTCTACATCTTTAATATTTTTGTTTGCCAGTGTGATGAAAGCTTTAGTTCTTTGGTTTTTTCATTGGCAAATTCTTATGATCAAGGAATTAAGAAGTACTTTGCACAGGTTAATTGTGCTCATGTACATTTGCATGCAAGTCTGACCATAGAGACACAATCGCAGGGTCTTTAATCTTCTGAGTCTCACATTTACACTCTTCTACAATCATGACTTCTTTGACCACTGGGACAGAACTGGTGCAGTTGAGATCCAGGCGCTTCATGGAGAACTTGCTGGGCAAGCAATGGGAACAAAAGGTATAAAGACGATCTTCTGGACCAGGAACATGAAAGGAACTACATTTTCCAAAACACAGATTATTCTGTACCGTCACCTTCTCACAGCTCTCATGAGTAACACCCTGAAACAGAAAGCAGTTTGAAGTTCCTGGTACATGAATGGACCATGGACTTTGCTAGAAGGCATGAAGGAAAAAAAAGCCCCCAGATACTTTATTTTTTCTTCTCAGAACATTTACTTTAAATATGTTTATTTTTTATGTCAAGCAAGTGGTAAAACATAAGAGCTTTTAAAAGCAAACTTTAGCGCTCCTATGGGCAATTCTTAGATTGAACAACAAAGGCAAAATCTGCTTCAATCAGAGCCTTTATGAGCTGAGAGGGGAAAATCCAATAGGTGGTTTTTTCATATTTACCTTTTAGTTGCTCTTTGAGTTCTACATTTCTGACATGGTTAAGCAGTCTTACCCACTTAGCAGGACTTAAAACATCATTTTGGCGCAACGTTCTTGTATATAAACCACAAGCTGGAATCAATTGTAATCCTGAAGCTTTGTCTCCATGTAGAAGAGGCATAATGTTCTTTAGCAGTTTTTTTTTTAATGAAAATCTTATAAGTGCAACGGAAGTTCTGTAATCTCTTGGTTTGCAAGAACAACAGTTTCTTGTATCAGGAGAGCCTATGTCAACTCCCAAGCCATAAAAAGCTAGACTGAAGTTAGCACTTTTATATTGGCATAACTGCAGCCATCCTGGAGAAAGCTTGCCATATTACACGGCACAAAAAGTAAAATGGTACAAGTTTCTAGACCACATTTATAGTTACATATGTCTGCCAGTGAAATAAATTTAGTGAGGGATGTGAAAAAACGTGGTCCTTGATGGACTGATTATAGAAACACTGAGAATAGATGTTGCCTTATGAGGAATATAGCACTTTTATCTATACTATTTGCTTGTCTTGATGTTACAATATGACAGAATGGCTTCATCTGTGCATGGGACAATTTACCAGTTCTCCAGCACTCTTAGCACAGAATTAGATATATGCATCAGTCTTCCAATTAATATAGCAGAAAGGAATCCTTGCTTAGCTGTAAGAAAACAACAAGCTTCTCCTGTAAATACTTGCCCCGGGACTCTTTTGGTATATACGCATATGTGTATATGTATATACATATATATATCTAGGTAATTCATGTATACAAACTGTTTAGATGTATATTCATTGAATAGATAATTACTCACCACTGCCCTGCCTGCTCAGGCTAGGTCAGAACATCTTTGCATAAAAAGAATAAATAACTCTCTGAAAATTGAATGTGTGGCTTTCCAGTGCTGCAATTTAGCAGTTTGCCTCATCAGACTAAAGCTTTTTCAGCCTTTTTCAGCGGTGTTTTTCAGCAGCTTACCGTGTGTGAGCGTTCTGAAGTGGCCCTGTGACTTAGTAAATGAACTAACCCATGTGTCTTTAGGTGCTGATTACATGAGGCAGCGGAAAGGACATGTTTATTGGTCTTGGACACCTGTTCTTACCTGGGAAAAAGGCAGGGTTCTGCAGTTTTCTTGGTGCATTTCATTGGTCTTGATTGGCAGGACAACCTCTTCAGATGCTGAATTTTTCTTTAACATGAAGTGGTCCCAAAATTTCTTGGCATCTTTTCTATAGGGAGGTTCAGCCTCCCTCTTGCTGGAAGAGTGGGATGGAGAGAAGTTTTCCACAGGAGAGATCTCTCTGGGTGCTGCCCAGGTTCTCAGATCTTGGTCTGCATGGAGTTCTGCATTGGGAAGGATGAATCTGGACATTTTTTTCTCCTCTTGCTTCTCACTTTCAGATGCCATCTGTGGAATTGCTACAAAAAAGCTTGGTTCTCCCAGGGTTTCCTCAACACCTACTGGGTTTTCCCCCACCAGTGCATGGAAACTCTGACTGTCAGGCAGATTTTTGTCCAGATAGAAAAGGTGCTGAAATGGCCTTCTGCTTTTCCGTTGCGGTGAATCTCCCTGTGGCTCTGTGGCTCCAAAACATGAGAGCACTAACAGCTGAAGAAGCAGCAGTGACATGATCCTGTAAAGTGCAACGCTGTAGACCTGCTGCTATTGCAGTGAACGTAGTGTGCTAGCTTTATACAAGAGCCTGGTGTCAGCTTATGGCTGCTGTCTGTGTGCAGAGGAGGGGAGGGCTCAGGGGAGACCCTGGTGTGGCTAATTGCATTCATTTACTGTAGATTACAATTATGATAGGGGAGTTTGTGCTAATGAAACTCTGCTTTCAATCTGGATTATGTGTATTAGAAGTTCCTATCTAAAATCTATTAACCCAGGATGTCGTGGGGGACAGAAGGAGTCAACAGGAGGAAATGTTTGGATAAGCTGTCTAGCTTAAGGCCTAGGAATTAAGGAAACATTTGAGGTTGTGTATTAGCATGTTCAGTGTGGTCTTCCTTGTTTATTTTGACTTTCCATTCCACAAAGCCAGAGACTGTCAAAACAGGGAGTGTTATTTCATCACAACAGGAAAAGGCAAGCTAATTAAAGTTTGCTAAAACATGAAGCTGGATCTGGAGACATCAAATCAGCCCACGTTTTTGAAAGTTGAGTCTAATTTTTGATTTGGGATATGACCCAAGGCCTGCAGCAGCACCACTGGAAACTGGCAGACTGATGCTCACACACCCAGAGGAATCTGGCAGAGAGCACTAGCCCTCGCTTCACCTCCTTCACAGCAGGTTTGCAGCTGCTGGAGTGCAGGCATATCACTAGCCCAGAATAAAAAGTCCCAGGGTGAAGAAACTCTGCGCCCCAGATTCTCAAAGATTAACTAACACTGCTACATCCTGTTCAGGCACCAAAGCCACTAGAGCATCCTATAAAGTTGGTAAACAAAAAGAGGATTTAAGCAAAACATGTTAGAACTGACATATTTTATGATTCTAGACATCAATGCCTCAACAGAAATACCTGAAGACTCCTAAACTGGAGGCATCTTTTGCAAAATCATCATGCTATGCAACATGTAAGAAAAAAAATCTGATAGAACATCATACAGAGGAAAGTTTTGGGAGAAGGAAAAGATATTTTCAATAAATGTCACAAACATTGATGCTGAAAGTACTAAAAGGTATTTGCCATTTGATAATTTACCATTAGGTACTCTAATCTCTACACACTCGTGTTTCTACCAGGAAGAGTCTATCAATAGACTCTTAAGTTTGTAGCTAATCTGTTCATTAGTCTTGAAAACTCAGGTGGTCTGTACTAGATGTATGGAGTTACTTGACTTTCATTCCCAGGGAATTAGTTTATTGCCTGATAATCGAAGTAAACTATTTGACTAGCAACATCCTTGTGGGGCACTGACTTACAGCTTTAGCACAAAGTTAGTGGAGATCTAGAGCTTTTCCTTACTGCATAATTCGCTCGAGTTAAAATTTATTCTAATCTTGAGGTCCATCCTGAGACAGAAGTGCATGGAGCTCCAGCAAGAATGGGGTTCACACACCAACATTAGAGTGTATTTGTGCCTTGACCTCAGTGGGATGATCTCATTAAGGGAAGCACAGCCCTCAAGCACAAGCTTTATTGCTCTGTAATTTCAGCCGAGAGCAATTTAATTCTGCCACTGGTTTGGTGCCTTTCTGAAGTGTCAAGGGTGCCCCGGGAGGGCAGATTCTCCCACAATCATCAGGAGTGAAATCATAGAAAATACCGGCATCTGCAACAAGATCGGCTCTGAGGTGTGCCTGCAAAAAGTCCTTGCATCGTATTTACACAAGCATGTGCAGCGTTAGGCTGGAGCAACAATGAGTCAAGAGGATTAATCTGATGGTAGATAGTTAATTAAGTAGCCTAGAAGTGCAATTTGAATCCTCACATCCTATCTTTATTGGCCAGCAAGTTGAACTGAAGCAGCTGACCTTTGGAACTACAATTCCTTGTATCGGGTGCATGTTGGTACTAGTCATTCAAAATTGTTCAGCAAAGATAAGGACATTACATTTTGAGTTTTCCTTTTTTTTTTCCTCTTTATTTTAGTTGCTCAGAGAGTTACAAGACTGGGCTGATACTCAGACCTATGTATTATATTGTATTATATTGACACAAAAGAGTCTGACACATTAGGCAATGTTTTTCAAACACAAGATTTGACTGTTTGAAGCAATGTATATTTTTGCAGCTCTTTGCTTCAGAATTTAAAAATATAATGCTAACTTAAACAATTTAAAGATGATTCCTTCTGGATTATAGCAACACAACAGAAGTGTTCTTTCTGTTTGCTTTTATCTGTTTCAGTTATTTTTCACTACCTTTGCCAGGAAGTGCCTTTGCTCTAAGTCTAGACCAATGGTACACCAGCTCTTTCTATTTAAAAGTTCCAGCTGTGGTCTTGATCCCGTAATGTCTGTATTTAACTGTATCCATATAAGCAAAATTGCATTAAATTACTCACGTGTATGTTTACAGAATTGAAAACTAAGTGCCTGAAAGACCCAATTTACCTCCCTTCAAAGCCTGCTTAAAAAATCCCACCACCTTCAAGGTAAAAGAGGAAAGGCTTTGAGTCTCAGTTAAATTTTACCCCAATCTGCCCTGAAAGAAAGAAACATCTGTGTGTGTGTGAAGGTGTATTCTGCCCTTCTTATCTGATGTGGCTGAAGCATGGTTTGGTGCCCAGATAGCATCTTAGTTTCTGCTGGAGGGTTCTCTTTGTAGCAAGAATATGAGCAAAATAATTTTATTACTGCTGTTTACAGAGGGTTCTTTCTGCAGCTCTTCACGAAGAATAAATCACATTGCAAGCAGCAAATATGGTGCAAATGATTTAAGGATGTCTCTGTCAATGCGCAGATAAAAATTAAGTAAATGGTAGTACGGGAATGATTGGGTTGCACAGACACTTCTATTTGAACTAAACTGGTATGGGTTATTGGCGCAGTGCAAATATTTAACAAGGAATGTATAATAACCTCAGTATTGGCATATATGTGTAGATGTTAAGCTGTTAGTGGTATATTTGCAGTGCAATGGCACTGAAAAAAAACTGCTCAAGATCAGGATCCAGTCATGGTACATACCGTTCTGTCCCATAACATACAGCAAGAAAAAAGGCCTGCCTTAGAGGGCTTCAGATGTAAAAGCACAAAATATTATTTACAGAAGGGTAGGAAAGAAGGCTGAAGCAAAGCAGTGTCAGCAAGTCACTCCACAAGTCACTCTGTGACCCAAAGGCAGAAAACAGAACTCTCTTCTCCTCTAGGTCAAGCTAGCTCTAGTTCCTGGGTTTTCTTGGAGGGTTTTACCTAAGATCTGATGAGAGCCAAAAGCAGCATGCCAGCTCTGGTTCTGTCAGGCCAGTCTAATACTGTTCCTTCATGCCTATGATAGTAAGCTGTGGCTGCTTTCGAAGAGACAAAGTTGGTAAGAAATGGGACGTGGTACATCTGGGCACACTTTGTTCTGCTAAGAAAAAAAGGAGGGTAATTGTCATAGGCGATTCCCTTCTGAGGGGAACAGAGGGCCCAATATGCCGACCGGACCCATCCCACAGGGAAGTCTGCTGCCTCCCTGGGGCCCGGGACAGAGACATCACTAGGAAGCTCCCTGGTTTGGTACGGCCTTCTGATTACTACCCGCTGCTGGTTATACAGGCTGGCAGTGATGAGGTTCCAGAGAGAAGTCCTGAAGCGATCAAAAGGGACTTCAGGGCACTGGGGTGACTGGTTCAAGGATCGGGAGCACAGGTAGTGTTTTCCTCAATCCCTGCAGTGGCAGGGAAGGATACTGAAAGGAACAGGAAAACACACCTGATCAACACGTGGCTCAGGGGCTGGTGCCATTGGAGGAATTTTGGGTTTTTTGATCATGGGGAGGTTTACACGGCACCGGGCCTGCTGGTGACAGACGGAGTTCAGCTGTCTCACAGGGGGAAAAGAATCATGGCTCATGAATTGGCAGGGCTCATTGAGAGGGCTTTAAACTAGGTTCGAAGGGGGAAGGGGATAAAACCAGGCTCACTAGAGATGAGCCTAGGGGTGGCGTGCCAATGCCGGGGGCGAAATCGATAGCCCAGCTCAAGTGCATCTACACCAATGCACGCAGCATGGGCGGCAAACAGGAGGAGCTGGAAGCCATTGTGCAGCAGGAGAGATATGACTTAGTTGCCATCACAGAAACATGGTGGTGCGACTCTCATGACTGGAGTGCTGCAATGGATGGCTATAGACTCTTCAGAAGGGACAGGCGAGGAAGGAGGGGCGGTGAGGTGGCCCTGTATGTTAGGGAGTGTTTTGATTGTCTAGAGCTCAACAATTGTGATGATGGTACAGTTGAGTGTCTATGGGTAAGGATGAGGGGGAAGGCCAACAAGGCAGATATCCTGCTGGGAGTCTGTTATAGACCACCCAACCAGGATGAAGGGGTGGATGAAGCGTTCTACAAGCAGCTGGCAGAAGTCTCTCAATCGCTAGCCCTTGTTCTCGTGGGGGACTTCAACTTCCCGGACGTCTGCTGGAAATACAACACGGCAGAGAGGAAGCAGTCTAGGAGGTTCCTGGAGTGTGTGGAAGACAACTTCCTGACACAGCTGGTAAGTGAGCCTACCAGGGGAGGTGCCTCGCTCAACCTGCTGTTTACTAACAGAGAAGGACTGGTGGGAGATGTGGTGGTTGGAGGCCGTCTTGGGCTTAGCGACCATGAAATGATAGAATTCTCCATTCTTGGTGAAGTAAGGAGGGGGGCCAGCAAAACCGCAACCATGGACTTCCGGAGGGCAGACTTTGGCCTGTTCAGGACGCTGGTTGAGAGAGTCCCTTGGGAGATGGTCCTGAAGGGCAAAGGGGTCCAGGAAGGCTGGACGATCTTCAAGAAGGAAGTCTTAAAGGCGCAGGAGCAGGCTGTCCCCGTACGCCGTAAGAAGAACGGGCGGGGAAGACGACTGGCCTGGCTGAACGGGGAGCTCTTGCTGGGACTCAGGAAAAAAAGAAGAGTTTACCGCTTGTGTAAGAAGGGGCAGGCGACTCAAGAAGAGTACAGGGATCTCGTTAGGTCGTGCAGAGAAGAAATGAGAAGGGCAAAATTTTGCCCAGCTAGAACGCAATCTGGCCACTGTCGTTAAAGACAACAAAAAAAGCTTTTACAAATAAATTAATGACAAGAAGAGAGCCAAGGAGAATCTCCATCCTTTATTGGATGCAGGGGGGAACATTGTCACTGAGGATGAGGAAAAGGCTGAGGTACTCAATGCCTTCTTTGCCTCAGTCTTTAACAGGCAGACCAGTTATCCTCAGGGTATTCAGCCCCCCGAGCTGGAAGACAGGGACGGCGAGCAGGATGAAACCCCCTTAATCCAAGATGAAGCAGTCAATGACCTGCTACGCCACCTGGACGCTCACAAGTCTATGGGGCCGGATGGGATCCACCCGAGAGTGCTGAGGGAGCTGGCGGAGGAGCTCACCAAGCCGCTCTCCATCATTTATCAGCAGTCCTGGTTAACAGGGGAGGTCCCGGACGACTGGAGGCTTGCCAGCGAGACGCCCATCTACAAGAAGGGCTGGAAGGAGGATCCTGGGAACTACAGGCCTGTCAGCCTGACCTCGGTGCCGGGGAAGATTATGGAGCGGTTCATCTTGAGGGCGCTCACAAGGCATGAGTGGGACAACCAGGGGATCAGGCCCAGCCAGCACAGGTTCATGAGAGGCAGGTCCTGCTTGACCAGCCTGATCTCCTTCTGTGACCAGGTGACCCGCCTAGTGGATGAGGGAAAGGCTGTGGATGTGGTCTACCTGGACTTCAGTAAGGCCTTTGACACCGTCTCCCACAGCATTCTCCTAGAGAAGCTGGCGGCTCACGGCTTAGACAGGTGGACTCTGCGCTGGGTCAAAAACTGGCTGGACGGCCGGGCCCAGAGAGTTGTGGTGAATGGAGTGAAATCCAGTTGGCGGCCGGTCACGAGTGGTGTTCCCCAGGGCTCAGTACTGGGGCCGGTCTTGTTTAATATCTTTATCAATGATCTGGATAAGGGGATTGAGTGCTCCCTCAGTAAGTTTGCAGACAACACCAAGTTGGGCGGGAGTGTTGATCTGCTCGAGGGTAGGAAGGCTCTGCAGAGGGACCTGGACAGGCTGGATCGATGGGCCCAGGCCAACTGTATGAGCTTCAACAAGGCCAAGTGCCGAGTCCTGCACTTCGGCCACAACAACCCCATGCAGCGCTACAGGCTTGGGGAAGAGTGGCTGGAAAGCTGCCTGTCGGAAAAGGACCTGGGGGTGTTGGTCGACAGCCGGCTGACCATGAGCCGGCAGTGTGCCCAGGCGGCCAAGAAGGCCAATGGCATCCTGGCCTGTATCAGAAATCGTGTGGCCAGCAGGAGTAGGGAAGTGATTGTGTCCCTGTACTCGGCCCTGGTGAGGCCGCACCTCGAATACTGTGTTCAGTTTTGGGCCCCTCACTACAAGAAGGACGTCGAGGTGCTGGAGCGTGTCCAGAGAAGGGCAACGAGGCTGGTGAGGGGTCTGGAGAACAAGTCTTACGAGGAGCGGCTGAGGGAACTGGGGTTGTTTAGCCTGGAGAAAAGGAGGCTGAGGGGAGACCTCATCGCTCTCTACAACTACCTGAAAGGAGGTTGTAGCGAGGTGGGTGTCAGTCTCTTCTCCCAAGTAACTACCGATAGGACGAGAGGAAATGGCCTCAAGTTGCGCCAGGGGAGGTTTAGATTGGATGTAAGGAAAAATTTCTTTACTGAAAGAGTGGTGAAACATTGGGACAGGCTGCCCAGGGAAGTGGTGGAGTCCCCATCCCTGGAGGTATTTAAAAGACGAGTAGATGAGGCGCTTAGGGACATGGTTTAGTGGGCATGGTGGTGTTGGGTCGACGGTTGGACTCGATGATCTTAGAGGTCTTTTCCAACCTCAATGATTCTATGATTCTATGATTCTATATTTACACATGGTCGAAATCTGTTTTGGAGTCAGCTGCCTGGATAGCGGTGCACAGGTAGTAGATCTATCCTCAGCCTCTCAGCTCAGCCAGGAGCCTGCCTGCATTACGGGAAGGCATCCCAGCTCAGATAGCAAATTTGGAGAATCATTCTGAAGTTAGAAATAGTATTTCTAAGTCTCTTTGTGGTGACATCAACTGCATAGACTAATAATTGACAACAGAGATTGGACTGGGCACATTATCATTATCTTCCAAATACAGCTAATCTCAGATTTCTACAAAAAGCAATGCTGTATCTTTTATAAAAACTTGTTTTCCTGCCTGATTACCCTTTCATATAAGCGTTGCACATGTTTTCACCGTATTTTGGTTGTTAAATCTTGTGGCTAAATGCAGTGGTGTCTTTCAAGCAGGCTTTGATTTGCCTTCATAGCAGCAATGTATTTGGGACATTCTGTTTTCACTAGAAATAGTCACTGTGAATGTTTGCCCATCCTTTTAAAACTGTCAGGTCTATAGATGACAAGTGCTATGCAAATGCAAAGTGGTATTATTCATTTGTTTCAGAGCCGTAGTTTATACAGTCATTATGGACATAAACTGAGTAATTAGTTACACTGCCAGTTGATGCCTAAAAATAATTCTTAGGCAGTGCTTGAATTACTTGCCTTCTGTTGAGCTAAATAGCCTCATCATAGCATGATTGATGATTAAATCATTAAAAATGGATTTTATGTATTATAACCCAATTCAATATCCTATCCTTTTCGAAACACATCCTATGTAGACAAACTCGTAGCCAGATATATCTTTTACAGAACCCATATGAAGACCTCAGAACTAATGAATTAGCACTATGCAGTTTATTCTCCAATTATTGTACTTATCAAAGCAAGCCATCTGTGGTCTTTGTTTTACTGAGTTTTGGGGAAACAGATCACATACAGGCCTCATGGGAAAGTAGTAGTTATGAAACCAAAAGGCTTTTTACAAGGTATGATATGAAAGAACGGACAATAAATGTATAGTTTTGTACCTTCAACAGTAGATACTGTACATCATGAATTCCCCCTTTTGCTATTCAGTTTCATGTCCTTTGTTGCATTGTTTCTTTCTTCACTCATTTTATACCTTCCTGTTCACATTTCTCTGATTCTTTTCTTTGTGCTGTAGCAACAGAACTGGAGTCTTAAGTTTCAAACTGCTGCCAAAATGTAGATGCTCACTCTTGAAAATGTTCGCATGTGTGACCAGCGGGGCTAGGATAAGTGTCCTTTCATGTGTATTGGCCCATGTTCTCATGACGGCAGGTATGTACCCATGATGTACTGGATGGCTTTCTTTCTATTACAATTCTCAGGCTGGTAGATTTTGGACAGGTGTCCACCTCCTGAAGCATCTCCTGAATGGTACTGGCACACATGTACTGCCTAATTGAGAGCGTACCCAATTCCAAACCCAGCCTGGGGAGTTATGTTGGTTATGTACTTGATTGCTTCAGCTTGTTAAGCTGTGGGACAGTGAGCCAGGGGAGAAAGAGTCTGGGCAAAGAGGCATTTCAGTCTTCAGGAAGACACATCTTTCTTAGATTGCCGTGAATAATTTGAGAGAGCAGTGGTGATTCACTGAGGAGTTTGACACCAAGAAAATTTTTGTAGCGTAATCCAAGGAAGAAGATGCAGATAAGGTTTCTTTTATTAAAGTAAAAATATATTTAGACTTATCTGAAAATTTCATCTGTATGAATAAAATTATATTCTTTTGCTTACTGTGCTTATATCCAGTACTTCAGATACCAGATTCCTATTCATTACGACTACTTCTGACCGAAAAAAATACATTATCTCAACACTATAAAAATAAATAAACAAACCCTATTGTGTTCTTGTCTTCTAACCTTATACTGCTTGTGTACTGATGTAGAGGACAGTAGTTAAGCAATGGAATTAGAGTAGCAGAGTTCTCCATATTACAAGCAGCATAGCTTCTTAAAGGGTAATAAGAGAGGAGAACTGTCATTTGCATCTCTTCCATGAAGATGACCGAGGTTACTGAGGGACAATGACTTTTTTTCACATTCTCCTTTAAGTCAAGAATCATATTAAAATTTTTTTTATGGGCTGACAGTCTTTCTTGAATTCATTCTTCCTCTTGTATATCTGTTTGCAGATCTGTAACTTTTCTTAAATTTACTTCTCAAAATTAACAGCATTTTCTCTTTTAAAAATGGTTTGCTCACAATACAAATGTTGTTATAGAATTAATTCAGGAATGTACTCATGGAGAAGAAGAAACAGAATTCAGAAAATGCATAGAGTAAACAGTAGGTATATTATGCTTAACTATAAGTACATTTCTACTATGCCCAACACTGTTTTTTATGACTAGGAAAAAAGCTTTTGTGAGATTATGAAACTGAAGAAATACGTATTCACCAAAATATGTTTCAGTTTTGTATTAACACACATTACAAAGTTAAACATAACAATATATATAGTGTTCTGGATACAAGAATTACAATAGCACCAGTCTTGTGATGTAAATAATGTAGAATCACAGTATTCACTGAATTATATATATAATTCCCTCAAAGCTATTATTACAATTTTAGAATGAGTGAATAAAGACTTCAGTAAGTTTCAGTGTGTACAAAAGAGAACTGGAAAACTTTCCTGATTTTTTTCAGATTAAAAACTTGTTCTCCGTGAAGTTAATAACAACACAAATGTTTTAGAATATTTTAGTTTGGAAGAAGTGCTCCTGTGGCCAGCTGCCTATCAATTTTTTTCATAACCAATAACCACAATCGTTTTTCATAACCATTGTCTTTGAGTCAACTACTTCTTTGTCAAATTTGTTTGAAATTAGTCAACAGATTTAAAAGATACTTGACAGAGAGAGAAGGTGGTTAAAAGCGACAGACACACAAAGAGCTCACATTGCCCATCCCTTTATAGAAAACTAGGATAACTGCTGGGTTATTTTGACTGAGCTGCTGTGTCTTGGTTCTGTTGCTCTTAAAAGGCATATGGATAGTTCTGGTGAAATAAATCCTCTGTTTATCCAGAAAGTGTGGCATCCATAGGTGAACACCAGAATTTACATGCTCCTTGTTCTTACTTTCAGCCTCTTGAAATTCCCCTGCTAATGCTGACCCTCTGAATACTGATTTTCCCCTGAGTTTACTCAGAGTCTAATTCAAAAGTATTGAAGACTGGAAAAATTCAGAATGTCTTCTCAGGATTTTAGGCCCTTTCTTTACTAAACCTCTTAAAGACAACAACTTCCTATGGCAACAGAAAAAGTGATTTATTTGTGCTTTCCCTTGTTTGAGTATGTCGTATTCTTTGAACTCCAGTATTCTAATAAAAGCTGTAAAAATCTGTGAAAAAATACTTCATTTTTAAGGACAGACAAATTAAAATTTATGAATAAATATTTGGAACAGCCTACTGTATTGAAAAACAATTCAGCAGCCTTTCAGGGCAGAAATATCCTTGCACTGCAATATAAGAATTTTAGCTTCATTAGTGTATTGTATTAGATCTAATGAAACCAGTAAACAAATACAGTTTGCACAACTAACAGTCTGTTGTGTACTGAAATCTTCATACTCTTCAATCACTTTAAAGTAGTTCAAATGAAATACAGAAAAGGGAAATTCTTCCCTCTTCTCACAAAAACAAACCTCTGAGATCACTGTTGTCTCAGACTAGGCATGAGTCTTTTATTAGTTACTGATCAAGTAACAAGCACCTTGGTCAAAATTCCCTCTCTGTTGATGCCATTCATTTATTAAGTAATTAGGAGAGGTATTTAAATAATCTCAACAGGTTTTATCAAGATAGCACCAATAAACTCAGTAGTTTTTATAAAAAGAAGGCCCTAAAGAAATAAAAGTTTCATGTCTAACCAAGCTCTCTTAGTTAATTTTCCCTGGAACTCCAGAACACAACAGCAAAAGATCCCAAGAGTGCTTTTTTAGATCCTAATTTTTTTTGCAGTGAAAACTATCGGAAATAAAAACAGGTCTAAATGGGTACTCAGAGGTGCTTGGTTTGGGGAATTCTTGAAACAACTAGCCTACCTATGTTGATCTAGAAAAGTCCTTAAGAAAAAGTGTTAGTGTCTAGCAAAAGTGTCTAGAAGCTTGGCAAAAAGATTACCATGACAAAAAAAAAATCCTGGAGATATTTTTGTCTGTATCTGTTGATACCAACAGTAAGGGTGATGAGGTTCTGTCCACAGTATTTTTCCTCCAATTCTGCAATGCACTCATGCTTATCTGCAACAGTCCTTTCAGAAAGGTTCTCTCCTTTATATAAAGACTGTCCAGCTACTCACATGCATATTCATTTAATGTGTCCCAGGCAAGGAGGAAGGATAAATAACCCGCGCATGCCAAAGGCAAGGAGGCAAGGAGCAATAATCCCTGGAACAGCATCCCTCAGCCCAGAGGGGAGAGGTGATTCTGCTGCATCGGTCCCTCACAGGACTGAGAAATTGCTGTGAGGAACCCCAGAAGGAGGTTTTGCACCTCTGGTGCAAATAGTGTACAGATGCAATTGATCCAGAGGCTGGCCGAACAGACAAGCTGACAGGGGACAAGGGGAGAATCGACCGCTGGCAGCAGGCAGGCAGATGGGAGGGATGACAGTTCGAAAGGTACAGGGCAAATTCACCCTACTCAGTGCCACACCAACTGTCACACACTCATCATGGGCAGAGGGAGGGTTTGAGAGGAGCTTTAATTTTTTTTTAGGAAGCTTATGACTTGTTTCTTTTTTTAATTTTAAGGCTGGCAGTAAGAAGGTCCTAAAGCAAGATTTTTGCCAGGTCAAATATAAATTTACTATCATGTTATGAAATGGTAACACTGCAACTGCATATATTTAAAATAAGTTAAAACTAAGTTATGGGCAGCTGTTTTTTCCTATTAAATGCTGATTTTTAAGCCTTTCTCAGAACTAAATCTGGATTTTTCATTATTATTTTAAAAAACCTCAAATCCCTAATAAGGACTTAGATTAATACTTTTCAAAAGCCATAGCTGCTTTAGTACAAAATATGTCTCACGATTACATTGGTTTATACACACATATAAATCCTATTGATGTTCATGTATCACTGAATATCCCAAGATAATATTCTAGGATTAAGCTTCAGTATTAATTTTTTTGTGTAAATCATCCTTTGATACAGCATTTGATTTACAGAGGTCCCATTATTTAATTACACTAAAAATTACAGCACCGTCCTGCAACTCCAAAAAACACTGAACAATTTTGGTTAGGAATGTGAAACAATATGCAGCTCTGTGTGAGCAGATCTACTAGGATCTGAAGCTGGCCTTGGGAGGTAGAAAAAGAAATACAAGGCTTTGCTCCTGTTGGTACTCTGCCACTAAATCCTGTTGTTGGTATTTTCGTAAGACACTGTACTAGGGCATCCACCAAAGAAGCCCCAGTCTCCTCACATAATGTCCCTCCCCTCATCACCCAAGAGGACCTGTTTTTAGCCAGCAGAGTCTGCCCTCATTTCCACCCGCAACAGTCATCGTCTTTTTGTGACTGCAGGGTGAAACTGCAGTTTTTATTGCAAACGAATTAAAGCAACCACCAATTCACAACCCCTCCTTAAGAGTGAAGCAAATCAACTGATGTGCTACTTTTTTTTTTTTTTTAAATAGGTATTTTTACACAGAAATGTGATTAAAGCCTTCAGGCCTAGCTCTTTGGTGTAAAAGTACATTAAAAGTCTGCATTTAGTCTGTGTAATACTGTAAAAAGTCTTTGGGGAGAGTTCACAACCTTAACCTGGACTTAATCTTTGCAACTGACCCCTATTCCTTGGTTAGAGTCCAATGCATCTGCATCTGCACCTCTGGCAGCATATAAAATAAACCTTGCTGATAATTAGGACAGTTTTCTAACTGCATACCCTCACATGTCTGCAGATAAATAAAACTGAAACAACATGAATGTCCACATGCTTTCACTGGGATCCTCCATTCTTTACAGCTTTCTTGAACATATATAGCTGTTCCGTTTGACCTTCCTGCAGTCAGTTGCTTGCCATTTTCCTCGCTTCTGCACCAATACACAATTTCTTCCTCTCTTTGGAAAGTGGTAGGAGCCTCTTCTCCAGTTTATGTAGGTTACAGGTTCTCCTCCATTCCACTCCCAATGTCCAGGATTGACTTGGTCATTCAAGCCTGTGTGAAATCGGTAAGACCAAATCAGTGATGTTTGTCATGTCTGGAGCCTGATGCCAACAGAAGCATGTTGTTCTGTCCCTTTGTTAAAAAATGCATACAACATTGTGCTGAGAGAAAAAGCCCATCTGGAAGAATACAAGTAAAATACAATTTAATATTTCATAAGGCAATTAGTGCCATCTGAATAAGAGAAAATATACTTTTCCTCATTATTGCCTATCTAAAATGTTTTCTCTCTTTCCATCTATTGCATGTCTATCACCTCCTAGGTTTCTCTTTTGATACTTAGATGCCAAGCAGAATGTTGTATTCGAATCTGGGCAGCCTCAGATGCCTTCAGATTCCCTCTGAAAATAATTACCCTGCAGATCTTTGCAGACCTTGTTTATATGTTGAAATTAACAGTTGTAAAATTAGATTGTGTTAATTAATACAAACTAAAACATGTCTTTTCACTTAGCCTCTGAGTTACTAAGAGGGTGGCACATTTTAGACATGACCTGTCTTCTTCACTGGAAGAGACCACGATCAGAAAATTGACACAATGGTCTTGTACTCTTTATTCTTATCAGAGGAGTTTATTTCTCTCAGGTTAACAATATCATGATACCATTAAACATGATCCCAAACTAACTGTAGTTTTTAAAGTTAATTTAGTATAGCTAGTAAATCCATCTCAGAAAATTACCAAGAGCTGAAAATTGCAGTTCACAATTGGAAAAAAAGAACTTAAAATGTGGACAGTGTAGCAGAAACAAGACAGGTTAGAAGAAAGCAATAGCACTAGTCCATGAGCTAAGGCAGTCGTTCACAGAAAGGGATCAGGAGGTACAGAGAAGGTCTGTCTGAGTTCTTTCCATTTCTCATGAAATGAAAGGTGCATAATAAGAAATAGACAGTTAAACCTAAAATGACGTGATGAAATCTTCTTTAGCTGAGCATCTAATTAATTCACAAGATTTCTGATACAAGATGATACCATTAAATTAGCAGTAACATAAATAATTATTTAAAGTAAAGTTAAAAAAAAAGTAAATTAAAGATAAATGAAGTAACAGTCAAAAGAAAGGTGAGATAAACAAAAGAGTAGGAGCTCCACCAGAACTTATTTTCCCAGCTAGTATTAAAACGGGGAAGGTTTCAAGGCAAAAATAACCCAGCAGTAGGCAACACAATGAACTCTTCTTTTTGATAAAGACATAAAATTAGCGAGGTAAATTACGGCTTTCAGTTTAAAGCCTTGCTCTGAAATAATAAAAGCAGCAGAAAGTTGAGGACAATGCCACATTTGAAAACGGGGCTGGAACTGCTGCAAGCAGTTTCTGCTTTCCAAGGTGCACAGGAACTGTAATCCTCAGAGGGGACAGGCAGCTGATGTACTTGCCTATCCAAAAGGGCTTCCTCCTACTGAAGTCCCACAGCCACTGCATGTGTTGTTCATTAGCCACACTTGCTAGACTCCCCAGGTATCTAGGCTCAAGGAAAGAGGACAGGGTAATTAGCATTCCACAGAGTGACAGACATCTCCCATCGACTTATCAACAAGGGGCACTGATTCTAGTATAAAGCATATAACTAATGTTTCACAGGAAAACCACTACTTAGTGGCATGAAAGAATAATTACATGAAGACAAAGTCTAAAATTCTGGATTACTTGGAGAGGAACCAAAGTCCTAGTCTGATTTTTCTAACAGAAGAATTAAATCAGCTGGACAACTGAAAGATGTGTATACAGGAAATGTGCACCTCATACTCACAAACTGTGTTTTAAACCATTGACACAATCATTGATACATTCCTTTCTTTAAAATAATTATCTGCCCACACTAAAATCCAAGCCATTGAAAGATACAGTTTCACCCATTTGGTAGTAGAGCAGACTACGTGCCCCTGTACTCGACACTGGTGAGGCCGCACCTTGAAATCTGTGTTCAGTTTTGGGCCCCTCACTACAAGAAGGACGTTGAGGTACTGGAGCGTGTCCAGAGAAGGGCAACAAAGCTGGTGAAGGGTCTGGAGCACAAGTCTTATGAGAAGCGGCTGAGGGAACTGGGGTTGTTTAGCCTGCAGAAAAGGAGGCTGAGGGGAGACCTCATCGCTCTCTACAACTACCTGAAAGGAGGTTGTAGCGAGGTGGGTGTCGGTCTCTTCTCCCAAGTAACTACCGATAGGACGAGAGGAAATGGCCTCAGGTTGCGCCAGGGGAGGTTTAGATTGGACATGAGGAAAAATTTCTTTACTGAAAGAGTGCTTAAACGTTGGAACAGGCTGCCCAGGGAAGTGGTTGAGTCCCCATCCCTGGAAGTATTTATAAGACATGTAGATGAGGTGCTGAGGGACATTGTTTAGTGGGCATGGTGGTGTTGGGTTGACGGTTGGACTCGATGATCTTAGAGGTCTTTTCCAACCTTAATGATTCTATGACTCTATGATTCTATGACTATATCTTTTTAAAATCGTGTTCTGACAAAACTAAAGCTTTGAATAACCCAGTTAACATCTTGGCCATGTTTCAAAACAGAACTAAGTGTGTGTCATTTAGGGGTCTGGCTTAGAGTGGTAGTGTGGTTCTGAGAGGTAATGTTGGGTTGTCTGCAGTGACTACACATTTAGTTCAGACCAGAGAGCAGTTGTGGTGTGTATTAACCAGACTATTTTAGAATGAAGCCCTGCTCTGTGTTTGTACTTAAAGTATGCCAACCCCAAAGGAGGACTTGCAAACCCTAGCCACTGAGTGGCCTTGCCACTGTGAAGTCTTCCAACTGGTACCAAGCATGCAAGCACCAGCAGGCTGCCCTTAAGCCATTTAGAGATCAGGCTAAATCCTGAAGCATTAAGAGACAAACGGTGTCCTTCACATTTGCCAGGAACTGTCAGCCATCAGTGGCTCCACTTTCTTATTTATCCATCTTTTTGCCTGCCTTGATATCGTGTCACCATTTTACCTGTCACACCTGCTGTTGCCTTCCCTCCAATGCTGAGCCTCTGTCATTTCTGTTGTCCCATATTTCTGACTGCCACTCAGTCTAACAGTGATGCCAACCCCACCCCTTCAGCCTCCCAGAACATCCTGGATGGTGCTTGATAGGGCCTAAGCAAACAACACTGCTCATCAGAACATGTTTTAAGAGAGCCAAAAAGTTTTCTAGCAGCAGAATAAGTCAATGGCATTATGACAATTTTGCTAATTTCATGACTGTTGCCCGACAACAGAGACAGACCAGTATTGCTCCAAAGGACGTAAAGACTGTCTTCTTTAAGAGCTGGGACAACAACCAGACCTCAAGGGTGGCATGGCAGACTTGAATCCGCTATGGACACCATGAACAGATCTTGGGGTGCAAGCCCACCACCAAGCCTGCTGCCCAGTTAGAGACCCATGCCTGGAGCTCCATTCTTGTTTGCTGCCTTGTATCTCTTCTAACAGTGCTGATCCTGTGGAAGTCATATCATAATGCCACACAAGATAGGGAAGCAGGCAAATTTTACATCAGGAGGAATTCAAAGTAGTAGCCCACAATATTCTACACAGTCCCTACTGCACAAAATCTGGACCATTCCTTTATCTGGGCATACAGGGGCACGGTATGGAACAAATTCGTTGTAATGTGGATGGGATGCTCCTGCTGCAATGGCCTCCTCCATTATCCCTGCAGTCAACCAAAGCAGCAGGGGATTTGCCCTCTGCTCCACCTTGGCACGGTGGGTCTGCCAAGGTCTGCAGGACAGCTGAGTGTTAGCCCTCACAGTCTCTGTAATCATGGCTGCCCTAGACCACCACACAGTAATGTAGGTCCCATCAAGGGCCCACTAAGTTCAGGGGCTGCCAGAGAACAAAGTGTAAAGGATCTTGTTGACATCTGTGTACGCTCTCCTCGGGTAGAGGTGTGGCAGGATGGCCTCAGAAACATTAATCATGACTTTACAAATGGCAGACTGTCCCAGCACAAAGTGGTTAGCAGCTGTCTGGTAGGGGTCAGGATTGTGCACCCACTTATGGTACAGGCTCCCAAAACTTCACCCTGTGAAGTTCCCAGCAGAGGCTTTGATTGTGCTCTCATGACAGTAAAGTTTCATGCATGGTGTTGGTGCCTGTATATCCCCAGGGTGACATGCTTCCATATCTCTGGGCCCATCTACCAGGCAGCAAATCTGCAGTGAACCAGGAACAAAGCTGTTACACTGACAAAAGCTCTTGGGAAGTTTTGTACTCCATCTTCTTCCTCAAACAAAAGGTCCAGGAAAGTAGGCTCAGTTAATGCAGGGTGTCCTCCCAGGGTAACTGATTCAGCGGCAGGATGCCATTCCCCCTCAGGACAGGCAGGATGCCTGTGGTTGGCCAGTGACCAAACTTGGGGCTAAGAAGAGATTTGGGCAGCAGTCTCTGTGGCATCACTACTAGCTGAGCAAGAACAAAAATACGGCTTTTTATCTGGCTTCTGCTTAAAGACAATCAAAGCCCTGGAACTAAGTCATTTACTTTAAGTAAACATAGCTTACTCCTGTTGTTTCAATTGTTTTAGAAAATGTGAAAACAAAAAGCATCAATGTGCATCAGTAACTGCTATATCATTTATGACATACAGGGGTGGTCTGAGCAATAACAGTTTCAGACTTTTACTTCAATCCAAGTACCAGGGAGAGACTTCAGTGCTGTGAAAGGAAAGCACTGCAATAATTATAACGTTATCTAATCTTTTCTCCATAGGAGTGCTTTCTAAATACAACCTGAGAAACACACATGACTGAAGAGAGAACAACAGTTCTAATTGTTACACCTAGTCAGGGGTTTTGATGTATTGTAGGGAAATGAGAACAGTCCTGAAGGAACATACCACTTACGATAATATTGCTAACTGTACCTCTAGGCAGAGCGCCAGACACAGGAAATGACAAGATAATGTTATTTATGGAGTTATGTAAATTTAGCACTTCCTAATTTAAATTACTCTAGAGAAGGGGTCATAATGCCTTATGGGGGGGGGGAGGGGAACCACACATCACTGATTTCTGTGTTAAATAAGTCCATTTGAAATTATTCCTGTGTGCTTTAAAATTTTTGCTATCAAGTCAAGAGCATCCATCATCTTAGAGCAGTTGCCCAAACTAAGGAAATATTTTAGGTAGCCATTGACCTTGAAGTATTATATACAAAACACTTAGCACAAAGACTTTGCTGATCTTACATTAAATTATCCAGTACATTTAAAGGAGCTTTGTACCATTCTGAGAAATTTAACTTCAGCAAAAGCACACTTGACTAGCTATGAAGGTCTCCACAGTACAGGAGGACATTTAATTTGAACTGCTGTAGTAAATCCATGTCCTATACTGACAGTGAAGGGGGGGAGTGACTGAGAGGCTCTGCTTATCCCAGGCTTTCATTTGATCACCTAGGGAGTAATCCTGGTGCCTTGAAATAGGTGTCTAGTGTTGCTTACGATGCCTCACGGTATTCAAAACATTCAGGCAAGGCTGGCAGACATGATGCAGAGCTTACAGGAGCCCTGCACTTCCAGAGTGGCAGTAGAAAGTCAGACAAGGTACTCTGGGCCTTTAAAATGACTCTAGGTACCTGAATCCCTATGCTGGAGTCACTAGCAATAATATAAGTTAAACCAGTCACTTACAGAACTGGCATAGCATTAGGAGAAGAGGGCAGCAGGGTCCATCCTGCTTTGCGCTAGGCAACACTGAGCCATCATGAAGGATCTAACCTATTATTTTAGATGTGGTTCTGCCTGTGATTCCCAAAGACTGAGGCCACATGCTGCTAATATACAAACACTGAACAAAATAATAGCCCCTGCCTTGCAAAGCCGGCAGTAAAGGAACTGAAATCTGACCATATTTCGCCTCTAATTAAATGTTCAACTTCAAGAAGATGAAGGTATAATCTG
Source organism: Aptenodytes patagonicus (assembly GCF_965638725.1). Lineage (NCBI taxonomy): Eukaryota > Metazoa > Chordata > Aves > Sphenisciformes > Spheniscidae > Aptenodytes > Aptenodytes patagonicus. The sequence continues at coordinate 36,607,375 of NC_134982.1, forward strand.
ACTAACAGAGCAAAAGATGCAACTGTGGGTTCTGTCTATCCAGTGGAGAGTCCCTTCAGTGCCAGCAGCGAAACCATCTCACAACCAAGTGAGCCCGGCTGCACTGACCCTTGGGGAGGACATGTTCCTATGGGATAAACAAGAACTGTAACATAAATCACCAAAATTGCTGCTAAATCAGGCTGCTGTGGGATCACTCAGCCGTAATATCCCCCAGATGCTTCTCTTCATGTTGCCAAGGGCCTCTTCATGCATACAAAACAAAGCTAGAGAAATGAGTTCTTAAACTACCTTTCTCTCCAATGTATTGGAGAAGGATTAGAAATGGTGCAAGATTTTCACAGCAATTAGCTGAGATTTTTTCCACCCGCACTATCACCATGGCATACACAAACTTGCGTCAAGACAAGCACATTTTTGTGTCTGCTTCTATCCCTGCACATGGAAACTGAAGAAAAGATTGGTATGCCACCTGCAGCAGATGGATGCAATGTATGTCAAAGCTCATTAGAAGCCCAAATAGGTTTGCATAAGCCCGTGTACATATAGTTATGTCCAGATAGCAATTGCTTCCGCAATAAATTGATAGCATTGCTTTGATGGAATAGCTAGATCTCAAGTCCATCATTTCAGGATAACAGTGTTTTCTCTAAGAGGTTAGGAGGTTGGTTAGTTGGAGACTGTTACTGAAACAACTTTAACAATGCTTGTACTTTTTTCCTGTTCTATATAATAGAAAAAGTGTGGCAAGAAAATTGAATAGAAGTTTAAAATAATGCCATTTTTGTAGTAATAAAATTGATTCTTATTTTTCAGTGAAATTGGCTAATTTACTGAAAGTCAATTCTCATCTTTTCCTTTAATGTCTAATGTTTGTTTGATCTATTAAAAAACTGAAGATTGATTTCCATGCTGATTTTGTTTGCTTGTTGGAAATATCAGCTATTTAAATGTCAACAGTAGAAGAATTAATAACAGAAATACCACAATTGGTGCTGGTGGTGATTGCCGGTGGGGGGCTGGGCAAAAGCACAAAATAAAATTTATTAAGTTATCTTCTTGTACCACTTTTAAGTGTGTGCCTGGGGTCGTACTTTTGTAAATCAGTTCCCGATGGAGGCCAGGAGTACTCCATTTACCAGGATAAAGCTTCCTTAGTCTGCGGTAGTCTAACATTAATTGAATCATCACTGCCCTAGGATTCATTTGCTTGTGGATTCAGTGATATGCCTTGACTTTTTATGTAGGTGTTTAACACTGTCATTAATTTACCATTATTCAGTTTAACTTCTACATTGCACACTATAGCCTTCAGCAAGAAGTTACCGCCTACAAATAATATGGGTCACCAGGAACATGCTCTTTTAGGAAATGGGGAACACCTCCCAGCAGTGACATACGTTCCCAAGGGATCAAATGAATGTTGAAGCCTTCAGAAAAAAAACACTAGAATATTCACAACTTACAGCTTTGTTTGGATAAGTAATAAAATAAAAGCAGGTGATAGAAAACCATTTCAAGGAGCTGAAATTTTAAGTAAACCAGTTAACTGTGAAATTTGTGGTGAGCTCACAAAAGCAGGTAACATTTACGTTTTAGGAAAGAGTAACTTCCATCATCTGAGAGGTATTAGAACTAAGACTTCCCTTTTGCATGTTACCAAGACAATATAATCTGGCATAACTGAGTGGAATGAGTCAAGGTTTGTTAAGCATGCTTGTCCACGTTTCATGTTTCCTGCATGTCCTTCAACCACTTATTGAATATATTCTTTCTTTCATCTCCAACTCTTCCCTGTTTCAATTTTCATTTCATGGAGTAATGGAGAGGTCTGTTAAAGCCCCTCCTATTGTTCAGTTTGGTCTTCAACCTGGTGCTCAGTTCAGCACAAGGTACAGAACATGCATGATCCCAGGGCAAGCTCCATGTTACCATGGCTAGCATTTCTTCCGGTCCTAAGCTATCACTCCTAAAACCAAAATCACAAAACAGGCCTCCAAAGAGCAAGACTGGCGAATTTTCTATTTGTCTCCTACTTTGGGACAACTGTTATTATTGTTTATTAGCTTTTATTTATGCCTAAAAGTCAGAAATTTACTGTTAAATTGAATGTCAAAGTTTTCAAGCAGTTACAGAATCTGAAGAGCTGCATCTTCAGAAGAAATGGTGAGGCACACAAGAGCTGGCAACATTGTACTGGTGCTATATCGAGCGAAGGTAGAGCCAAGGAAGCGGTGGGTCAGAGAGGATGAATGACTGAGTCTTTGCTCTATTCCTCTGCTCCCAAACCAACTCTCCCATTAGGAAAGCATCCTCACTGCAGATGGACAGCTTCGGGAATTCATGTTGTGAATAAGGTAGCATCACCACCTGAAACATTATGAGACTAATAATATTTCTATCCTCCACTGGGTCTGAATCCCAGGGCTTGTTCTATTTTTGGGGAGCTGTGGAGCACAACCAAAGTGGGGTTTATCCAAATGAACTTGGCCTCGACAGCAGCATTCAGCTCAGGGCAACAGCAGTGCACAGCAAACATATTCACTTGGAGAAGTCTCTTACTGTTCTCTGCAAGCCCGAGCAGCAGTGTTCCAGGTGACCTTGTGATTCACTACCAGGAAGTAGCAGCTGCCCTCGTGATGACTCCATCCGGAGGGACATTTCTTTGTGCTTACCTCCTAAAATAAAAGAGGAAAAGGCAAAACAGACTCCTGCTCATAGTGATCTAGGTCTGTGCGCTAATAATCACACTGAAGGCTGGAAGTGCTACTTATGACCTTCCCAGAATTAAACTGAACATGAACTTTGGTGTGTATCAATGAAGTTACAGCATTGCTTAAAAGATGTAAAGAAATAAATGCCTGCCAGAGGAGCCTACAATTTATAATGAGTAGCTTTAAAGGTGACACGAGGTTTCAGCTCCAAAGACCTTCTTAAGAGAACACATTGGTTTGCACACCATTTTCTGACTCTTGCAGTCTGTGTAGGGAATGCAGTGCAACAAAATTCACCATGACATGTTATGTGGCAGAGGGGATGTATGTTTACAGAATACCTAAGTGAGCTAATTTTACTAACTCCCACTCATTCTCTCACAGACTTCATTCACTGACTGTCTCATGCCCACATCCCCGCAAGCACCAAGACATCAGTGCTCACGTAGTTTGTCCAGGAGCACCTGTGGGTGACAGAGAGGAAAGGCAATCCCAGCAATCAAGCCCTCATCATGTCTCTGGGAATCTTTTTGTCTGGTGACAGCAAACTTGACTCTGGACAACTCTTTTATTCCCTGTACAAGTCAGTAGTTGTTACAGGAAGGTCCTTTTCTTGACAGTCTCACTCATCGTAGACTCCATGCTCTGATTTAGATGCATATTCACAGTGACATTTTTACCTTGCTTTGGGAATTCCAGAATTTCCATATTATCCCATCACACTGAAATAACTTTTGAGTGCTTTCTTCATAATGCAAGAGCCCCTTTAAATCTGGTGTACAGGCCTTTGGAAAAGAGTAAAAGTCCTGGAAAGAGAAATGTCATTTGAACATTTGAAGGAAAATGATTACACAAAAGAAACAAGCTACATGAAACAGATTAAACAGGTCATATTAAAATTTTATGACATGAAAACTCTTCAAGGGCTGAGCTGTTAATTTATCAGTGTATTGGTTAAACTCAGCTTTGGAGTGGGAAGGGTTAGGCTGCAGATCTTAGAGGTGTTAAATCATTTTGGGAAACAGCATGACTGAAAACAGATGGTGAAAATGCCTGTGAAACAAAAGGTTTCATACCTGATGTCTTGAGCTTGGTTCAGATGCCAGTTCTGCCTTATCAGCTTGTGGGATTTCTGTCTTCCTAGAGGAGACGACATTTGTCTGTGATTGTGCTTGGTTAATTACTGACACTTGAGCCTTCTTGTTTGCTTTAGCTGATGAGGTGTCATCCTGTATTTTGAGTGATACCATCCCGTGATACTTCATTTTACAGTATCACACACACACAAGCAGAACAGGAGAGGGAAAGAGAGGGTTAGCACATGCAAGCAACTCTTAAATAAACTCTAGGAAAAAAAAAAAAAGGTCTTTATAATACAAATTTTTGCAAATCAAGGGGAAGTGACACCAAAGAAAAAGAAAGATACATAGAAAAATAAGTATTGGTCATAATGAATTATTAACAGTGATAAAGCCTGCAAAGAACAGAATCAGAAAGAAATCATAGAAATGTCTGAGCAATACTCATAATACTCTTACTTTGAAAACCACATCGGTTCCATTTCTAAATACAGATGAAGGATGAACCTGGAAAAGGTAGAACAGCAGAATGAGATGCGTATATTCATGCATTATAGAAACAAAAAGACTTTATGCAAGATTTACTACAAGATCTATGTTACAAATCATGCAGAACATATCTTGGGTTTAGTTCTTTTCTCTTTCAGAATGGAAACTGATCACCTCTGAAAACAGCCATTAAAAATCACACATTACAAGTGTGTTTATAAACAGATCCCATTAACTTGTAAGATCACAATAGCAGAATGTTACTAAACCACCTAGTTAGACTGATGTACCTTAAGCAGGAAAAGCAATGGGCAAGTTTTAAGTAACTGTTCCCTGTTTAAGGTAACAGTATTTTCAGCATTACAACTTCAGGAGCAGATGCACAGCTTCTATATATTGGCCAGGCTCCAGTGACTTCTTTCTTCTAGCTGACCCATAATTTAAACAAAAGATTACAAGCTGCATAATTGCTGAAGTTGCTTGATGCATGTTTCCTCCCCCAGCTCTGTTTTTCTTCCTTTCTTGCATACACGGATCTTCAAAATCAGGAATTTATTTTTCTTTCCCCCAAGTATTTTTAAATAGCTCTCAGGTCTGACTCAAAGCAAACTCAAGTGGTTTATGGTTATTGTATGGTCAGGTAGGATCACTACAAGAATATGACAACTGAATGAAGATATCAAATCCCAATGAATTCACAAATCAGCCCATCACTGCGCTACAGAAGTGTCTTACTATTCTGCCATTTCCAGTGACTCTCAGGCTGGTCCTTGACTGATTCGCCAAGTTGTGTTCCTCTCCATGCGGGTCCTCTCCATGTTCTCTCATCCCTTTGGAAGGAGACGGTGGGATCCCTTCCAAGGGAGCATTGCCAGGCCTGGGAGGTGATGAGGAGCCCGAGGAAACTGGAAACAGCGTGCCTCTCCCCAGGAAGTCATGCTTGCTTTGGCCAGAAGAATGGGAATAGCTGCACTGACCTGAAAGCACAAAAAATGGCAGATGGTCAGTTCTAACTGCATGAGCAGATAACTGGTCACGTTGACATGGGTACATAAACAGCTTGTCACTAAAAGTTGGATGATTCTTTCACTTGATGTTGTTGATTTGCTGTTTGTTCAGCCATCCTCATTTGTGGGGTTTGCTATGACTATGACTGCAACTACTACCTGTATATGTATGTTTTTATACGTAATGAATCTGTCTACCCACAGATCAGAATTTCAACCAAGCATCTGCTGAAAGTACCTGTTTTCATGCATAGATTGGGGTTTGGAGTGCTGGTTTTTTGGTCATGGATTGGCAGGTGTCTTTAACTAATGTTGATGATACTTCCATCATGCCCAGACAATTTTCTCTTCAGAAATCCAGGACACTATTGTTCCTACAAATTAGTTGTGTCAGTTAACTCCTGACTTACATTATGAATGTTAAAGAGAAAACAGATCTGAAATTTTAAAAGGAATTTTGTAAAATGAAGCCTAGCTCATTGCAACACAGGTATTTAAAATACTGTTTCACTAAGCACCAGAAGAAAAAACACTCTTCAGCTTCCAGAGGACTCAGCTGCTTTGCTAGTTATTTGTATTTTTCTACATTTTAGGCACACCACATTTGATCACTGAAAAACACAATAATAATGCAGACATAAAAGCCTAAACTCTGTAATGATCACTGCTGTGTGCTGTAATGTTGTGGACTGTGTTTGTTAAGCATTAGAAAATGTATTTCTAAGAGCTGGGTTTAGTAGTTAGGTTTATTTTTTGAGAGGAAAATAAATCTTTTTCAGAGATGTATAACAACTGTTATACAGTAACTGGGAAAAAAAATCTAATGGACCTAAACCCCATTTTTTTCCCACTTTAATAAATGAGAACTGAACTCATGTTGTTATGAAACAATATAAAAAAAAATCTTTCCTTGCACCCTTCTCATTTTGTACATGTTGCTTTCTCCATGCTGTGTTTCCTAAGAGGATGAATATGGTTGTGTGAGAGAATAAAGGGTCTGCAACTGTCAAGCCTGTTTAAAAAGAAATTAAGCATTTTGATCTGAAGGTGAGTGTTAGGAACAACTTGTGGTTGAAAATAAGTAGCTACTCAGCCAAGATTGTCCCACCTTCTTAACGATGAAGATCAAAAGAGAATACCTCCTTTTGAGTCCAAAATTTTCACTACAGCTTTTGTCCGGGTGCCAAGAACAGCATTCACAGGGGAGTTCAGAACTACTTCAAAGACTTCATCATCTTCCTCTAATCCATCATAGGTAATTGCTATATTCCACATCTTGGTTGACATTCCTAACAGAAATAAACATTTTAATTACTCTTTAAGTGCTATTTCAGTCAATCAGAGTGTCAAAGAAATATATTAATTAACATGTCTGCAGCTAGAATGAAGTAGCTGGTGTATGCTATTGTGCTCCTACCAACTGACTGGACTCCTGCTGTTCTCCTGAATAACATTAAGTTCGAATTTTTTCCTGGGCAATGATGATTCAGTTCAAGTGCATATACTGTAAGAAAAAGCTGCTGTAGATGTGGGAAATGACACTACAATACATAGATTCAGGTCTTCCATTGCAACTTTCAAGAGAAAATGTATCAGATGCTTTTTATCTTGAAAGTTTAATTTTAGAGATGGAACAGTTATTTAAAATACCTGCAAATGGATCAAAGACTATGTTAGATTCAAGTACAACCTTTTAGGCAGATTTTATACTTGGTTACAAAATTTTTACTTGGTTGCTTGCCTTTACTGGGTAACTTCAGGCTTGCATTATGGGAATGAGAAAAAATCATTTGGTTATTACCCAAAAGGCTACAAAATTTGTTGAGGAAAAGTCAGAGGCAGCAGGACAGAAACAGATCTCAATGTGCATGTTGCTGTCAACAAAACATCTTGGGAACTGTTTCTGCATCACAAAGTCAGTGCTAACATCCAAAATAATGAATATCAAAGATACATGTGCAACATTGTCAAAAAAAATCTCTCCATCCTTATGACACTTCGCATAACCTCTATTTCCTTCCTCCTTTCCAGTATGAATCCTCTAGCCAAGAGAAGATGTCAGTACAAACAGACCCATAAACTTGGATAGGGTCTTCTTCTGCTCCTTTGCATTGCAATTTATTGATTGCAGTCTAATGTGCCAATCAGTCCAGTCAATTAGCATAGTTGAGGTTTGTTTTTAAAATAAACCTACCAATCAGCCTTAAAAAATAATTAATAAATACTACTAATTAATACATATCAAACATCTTGAATTTAGAACTAAGAAACTGATGCCTTGAGTGTAAGAGTTTGGAGGGTCCTTCCCTAAGGTTAAGCCTAAGCAAAGGACTTTTGAAGAGTGCCGCCCAAAAAAGACTGTGTGAGGGAGCTCTGCTGGCTTCACTGAGAAGCTGGCCAGAAAAGGGCAACAGTGTGCATATCTCCTGTCCATGTTCACAGCTAATTTTCATGTGGCTTACCACCACATTCAGAAAGACAACAGCAGTAACTCCAAACTGTCCCATGCTTGGAGAATCTGCATGGACCAGCAAAAAAGGAAAATTCTAGTAAAGGGCCTTGCACTAAAAATCTCTTTGCAACAATCTCTAGCCATTTCAGTCCAGAGGCTGTTAAGCTTGACTGCATAGTAGATTAGAGGAAAGAGAGCTGGAATCGTGGGCAGCACAGTATGAAGGACTTTTTACACTGACCTCTCGAATCTTTCTTCCATCTTCTAATTTAAAACTAAAAAAAAAAAAAAAATAAAAAAATCTAATGCTAGATGAAGGGTCTCAGAGGGTGGCTCATTGGTTTCAGAGGTTTCATGTGTGTTCCAGAAACACTGGAAATCAGGGCAGATTTCCACCTCTCCACCCAGGTTTGGTTTTTTTTTTACTGCTGTCTGCTGGGTGTCCTTCTTTATCCACCTCTGAAAACTAACCAGCAGTTGCTCATTCTACACCTTTACATAAAATTTGCCTTTCTCAAGATGGGCTGTAGTGGCACATTTCCAGAATAATCAGATTTGTGACTCTAACTGAACTTAAAGCTACAAGTTTTCCTATGGGATAGCCAAGCAAAGCTGGGGTATATATGAGTTCATCCATGGGATGCAGTGCTATATAATCTCTGTAGCATGCAATGCCTTTTTTTCAAAATAAAAAGTTTAAGTCCTAAAGTAAAAATCCCCAGGCTTTGGCAGGAACTGACTTACTATATTCCCCATATCTGTTTTTCAAATGCAGGTAAGCACTTAGACTAATTTTTACCATCAAATACATGCCATTTATTTCAGCCTTTCACAGATGATATATTTTGCCTCCTCTGTAGTCACTGTGACTTTCTGCCATTGAAATCTTACTACTGGCAGTCTTGGGATAACCTCTGCTGGCATTGCAGGCAACATCCTGGGAGGCCTGTGTGGACCCCATTTTCTAAACTCAAATAAATCCTGGACTATGCCAACAGGATGTGTTCCAAAAAAACTCAGACTTGCATATGCAAAGGAAGTGATTACAATAGCAAATGGTTTTCATTCCCAGATAATCCATTTATATGGGCTGAATTTCTGAATGGTAAATTGTGAAACTCTCACCTAGACTGTTTTTTCCTTAGACCGAGGGAGACACCCAAAGCATAATAATAATAAATTGTGCAGAACAGAGGAAGCTTTTTTCAGTATCTTCACATTTGTATTCATTTTTACTATTGATTCTCACCCAGCAAAAAAAATTCAAGCTCCTTTTGATAATACAGTTGCTATCATTTCTTGCTATTTACAGCCTCAGCCAAGGTCAGACTGCTGTTACGATTACAGTGCAAGCAGAGATGAGGTCTGACAATTTCAGGCTCTTTTGCACCTTTCTGGTCTTGGATACCTTGCATAACTTAAGTTGTACTCAGTTTTGTCTAAATTTGACCCGCGTCCTGGTCAAATCTTTAAATCTTTAAAGCATCTCACAGCTCAGCTCAGGGTGAGTCCTCCTCAGCCTAGCTGTGAGGAGATTAGGAGACATCATTTCAGCACTTTTGGTATTTTAACTGACATAAAGGGACCATACACCATCTCACCCTAAGTAATAAGGATACTAATTCACAAAGGAAGCCCACTGCACTTCCAGAAAATGAGCCCAAGTGTCTTTAATCCTCTTCAGCTCCTCTAGCTACAGATATGTAATAGGCTTCATTTTCCAAAATGAGAGTTTACACTTTCAAAATCAGTGAATTAATTTTAAAATTATTCAGTGCACTGGTTCATACCTGGATCAAACTGAACAAGCTTGGAGGGAGTCACTGTAAAGTCCTTTCCCAGCATAGCAGATATTTCGTTGACCTGAGAAGAAATCAAACAGTAAATGCCATGCTGTGACATATTTCACCGAACTGCTGCATTCTGCTGTGTGCTGAAGCTACTGTGTGCCTCTCCATGGAGTCTCAAAAAGACATGCCAACCCATACATGTGCTTAGGCTGAAAAAAAAGATAAAGGCCTAAAGAATAAACCTTGTGATGTGCAACTGTCATTCTGTCCTTGCTTACGGTTTAAATCTCATAATAAAAAAAATTTGCTCATCTTAAAATTTTGCCTCATCCCCTCGCAAATTGCTATTTGACAGCATCACATAACACTGCTGTTCACCATGCCTTGGGGACCCAGCCATACCTGGCTCCTGGACAGGCACATCATGGCGTCCTGGAAGAGCAGCAGCAGCCTGGCCACGTTTGACCATTTAGCCCTTTGTGAGGTCTTGGAGGAAGCATTTGCATGCAGAGCTGTCTGTCAGCCCCACAGGCTCATTGGGGTAGGCATGAACCCGTACATACCTAAGTATGGGGACTCCACCGACTCCCTGAATTTTCACAGGAGACCGACAGAAGACACCAGTTTCCACACTGCGTTCTTGACGCTGGGATCAATTTCACTGGTCTTTTTAGCTGAGTGACAACCAGAGTAGAGTCACGGGAGTCCGTGAAGGATAGGGCAGGATAGCCCCTGACAAAGTCAATAACAAAATTCCCACTAACTTCAGTGGAAGAAAAATCAAAACTATGTTTTCAATTAGGGCTATAGTCCTGGGAAACTGAGAGGGAAACTTAGTATTTTTCTAGCAAAGGCAGCTGGTAAAATCCTGGAATTTCCGTTTTACAAGGAAAGATAAAATTTATGAAGGCAAGTTGCACAAAACCTGTTTTACAAAATTGTAACCTGCAGCTTTCAGTCTAATTTTCTGACATAAGACAGAAGCTGTTACTGAAGATATAAGGGGTTCCTTGGGCTATTTCCTAGGCTGATGGCAGTGGTGGGGGAGCAAATGGGGGAGGCTGCCATGATTGTGGAGTCGAAGCTCCCATAGCTTCTGGGCTCCGCCAGCCTGAGCAGGGAAATGAGAAGTCCCAAGGCCCCAGGTTGCCCAAAGCCTGAATTTTAAAGTGGCAAATCCTGGAAACGCAGCTTCTGAGCACAGTGACAGAGGAAACTGCCTGCTCTGTCACAGAAGGTCATCAAAACTGAAATACTGCAGTTTTGATTAATCAGCATTTCTACTTAAAAATCAGAAAGTTTTGTCAGAAGTTTTTCAACCACCTGTACTAGAAAGGACAATGTACCAGTAAGTCTGGTTTGAATTGCATGGCCTCTTTGCTGACTACTGAAATACCTTTTAAGTCTGAGGAAGAAATGAATGGGCTCCACTATTTATTATTAAGTTTCACTTAGGAGCTTGTCTTTTAGCTTTACCTTCACTGCAATAAAGGCAGACTCCGCAGAGTGTCCTGCCCTGGTGATTTTCAGAGACACCACTCCCACGCTCTCACACACTTCATATTCAGTCTGTTGCATTTCAATCCGAGACCACCGTAGCTCCAGCCTGTGGGAGAGGGGGGAAAGCCGGTGTGAAGCAAAGCCACCTCCCCTGCTGCCCCCACCCCCTGCTGCTCCGAGGTTCAGTGAGGAGCCATTTCTGTCCTGACTGCTGATTTAGCCAATACACATACTGAGTCTTTGTTTCCAAATCAACACATTTGTGTGATTTGGCTGATTAGAAAGTGCGAGAGGCGGTTAATAAATCTTCCGGTGGAGCCCTGGTCTACCCCAAACCAAGCCTGAACCTTGTTTCAGAACCAGAGGCGTTCTGCAGCACCTTTGAGAAGAGCAGAGTTTGTTCATAACACCAAATAGGCCAAGACAAGCTATCACTGTTTCTTCCTACTTCCCTTTATCCCTGTTGTTTTATTTTACTCTCACTGCCCAGTATTTTCTCAGCAATATCCTCCTTTCTTCCCACCTTCCTTCATCTGTCCTCTAACTCTCCTCCTCTACAGTATAGGGCACGCTCCAGGACTTCACCGCCTCTGTGCGAGTGTCCTCCCCACTCCCCTTACTTTAATACTCTGTGTACTTCGCTCTTCAGCCATAGAAGTGGCTGAGTCCAGGTGTCTCATACACTGAATATTAGAATTGTTTATAGGGGATGTGACCAAGCCTCGGAGGATCGCACGCTGCACAGGGTAGCCAATAAAGATCTAGCCTTTTTAAAAAGTGTGATAAAAATTAGTGAGAGTCAGAGAGGAATGAAAGAGAGCAAAAAGAAGGAAAATGAGCCGTGCTACTTACAAAACAATTTGACCTTTTCTAAAACAAACTTCTAGACCTTTCAGGGTTGATTAGCTCTAACACCTCCTGTCGTATATTCTCTGATACTTATGGTGTGGGCAACCCATTCAGAAGCTGATTTGCTTTCTTTTTGCTAAAGAGGATGCATGTGCCAGATGTAGTCCAGCAGCATTCAGATAAAAGCTGGGATTCAATCTGAATAATATCAACGTGCAAATCAAACTTGTATTTTGAACCAGTGACCATTAGGTGACAAATTCTTTTAAAAAAACCCAAAACTCTCACAAGCTTTTAAATCCAATATTAAAAATATTACTTTTTCCTTAAAAGCCAAATTCCCCTTTGTTCTGAGGTCCCATGCAGCTAACCGAGAAATTCTACTTCTCTGAAACTCCTGTTTTCCATACAAAAAGTGGCTTCTCTTTGCTCTCTTCGTAAAGCTATGATGTTACGCATTTCTATTTATGTACAAGAACCCATACTTTCCCACGAGGAGTGGCAGCGTTTTGATGGCGGTTTTAATATCAGTGCACCTGTGAGCCGGCACAGTGCGGCTGGGAAGTGCTCAGGCTGGCTGTGTTCAGATGTGTTTGTGTCTGGGGACATCTTTTGGCATAGCGCGTAACTGCCGAAACGCTGTCTCCAGCTCTGCTCAGTCCCCGTCCTCTCTCTAGCGTGCAGGGAAGTGCTCTGCAGAGGAGCTTGGCCCTTGGAGCCAGGTCTCTGCTCCTTTTCCCTTGCCATGAGTCCTGGTTTGTGAGTAGCCACTTTAGCCCAGGAAAATAGCGTTAATTATTTTTCTCAGTTACTTCAGATTAAATAAATTGAACATTCAGCCCTATTTTCAGAAATAAAGAGAAACGTTAGTCCTGCTGTAGAGCTACTCCCACTTTTGGCCTTTATCATGAAAGCACAGTCCAGATGATACCCCACTCTAATTTTTGTACATTAGGCTTATCATATGTCACAAGGAAATTTTGATAATATGCCTAATATAAATTTTGGCAGTGGATGACAAAGAAGATGCTGTGTGCCTTCCACCTTCTTTCAGTGCTCTTTTGCAGAAGTATGGCTCTCATAGCTTTTACTGCTTGAGACCATCCCCTCCATCGTGATCTCAAGCTTGTAAAAAAAGTGTTGCCGTCAGCACAGGGCAAGAGTGACCTCCAGCTGCAGGACCATATACATGAAGCAACGGTCCTGTCCCTCAGCACCTGGTATCTCAGATCTCCAAATGCCCAACCACCACTTAGAGTAAACTCCATTATGTTTTTCTGTGGGGCCCCGAAGGCCCTTGAGAACTGTGCCCCAGTCTAACCTGGAGCTAGCCCTTTGTATTTCGCCTCCCTGAGGGGAAGAAACCTTCTCGACTCTTCAAGAAAAGAAATGGCAGTTTGAGTCACATCTATCTTCACGTCTGCGCGGCTTCAAGCCCTGCACTAGTTCATTCGCCCCAGGGGGTAGTGCGCGGAGTGCGCCACAGCACACACCACCGAGGGTCGGAGCTACCTTTGGGGCACTGCGGAGTTTCCACTGGCATCTGTGACTTGAAACTCCAAGTTGTCTGAATTCACTTCCCGCAATGGATTGATGACATAAAGAATGATTTTGCTGTTTAAATCCTTTTGGCTAAACCCTTCCTGAATAAATCCACCTGGGAAAGAAGAGGAACATTCAGGTGAATCAAAAGACTGTTAATGAGAACCGCGGAGCTCATATAGACTGTTTTCAACTTTTCTTTTTGTTGAACACTTAGAAAATTTGAACTTACAGAAACCTGGTTTTATAGCTAAACAGCAACATCCCAGCTTGTTATAAGCCCCAGCCAATTTCTTCCCATGTGCCATGTTTATCAAATGGCCAAGTTCAATATTCATCTTTTTTTTTTCTTGACACAAACAAAAAATAGTTTCTCAATGGCAGCTATTAACAATCACCTCAAACTCCTTGAGGATTCATGGTGAACGTGAAACTCAGGTTTTAGTGTAAAAGCCTTCTTACTACATTCAAACCTTGCCCAAAGTTTGCTAAGAAATTTTTATTTCCTCTATCAAGCAAACATTAACAGGGTAGGTTTTGGAATCTGGTCTGGTATGTCCCAAAACACAGAGATTATAGAAGACAGCACCTGTTGTTATATTTTTCAGGTAGCCATAATGAGGACCTTGTAAAATCTTAAAAATTATTTTGTCATCTTCTGTATTGGGGTCAGATGCCTTCAGGGACCTGGCAGTAATATAGATCCCGTAATTGCCATTCTTCAGCAGTTCCACATCAGAAAAGCAATGGAGATGAATAATTTTTGGTGCCATTTTGTCCAAATGATCCACCTAAATCAAAGTTAGAGAAATGTATATTCATTTTACAGCATCAGGATATTCTCAGGATATTTTGCTAAAAGCACAGTAGCCTGCTGTGGCAATAGCCACTTTGACTCACAGTCTGCTCCAGAAGGAGTCTGATCTCCAGTTAGATACTACTTCCCATGAGAGGTTTCCAGGCCCAGATTGCCCAGTCGCTTGCTGCATGCAGTGGGATACAGCAAACACTTGGGAGGGCAACAAAAATTCTGTGTACCTCTGCCCTGATATGCCACACTCCCCATAGTCCTTCTCCTTTTTGATGTAATTTTCTTCATAGCAAATGAAAACTCCAGCAAAGGTTTCTCACCTCTGTTTTACAATAACAAGCATGGAAACCTAAGGATTATGATGATCACAGTCATAGACCTGGCCAATTCTGTGCCACCTTTCACAACTTCTGATGAATCTTCTAGCACTCCGCAACGGTTGTTGCTGTTTCCATATCTCATCTTCCGCTGAAATGGCACTCCTCGCTCATCATATAACTTCAAACTTTGTCATCAGGAAAAGTTAGGGGCCTCTTCCTTAGTATCAGTGTTTTGAAACATACATAACTTTGACATACAATGCAACCAGGCCTGCTTTGCATACTGAAACATGCCAGATAGATACATACAAGAAGTCATAGCAAAGCCATCTGAGCGTATGACACAAAGGGAAGAACTTGAAAATGAGGGAAATGGGAAGTGAACAGAAAGATCCTGGTAAAGGAAGGAAGAATCAGAGCAGGCATCTTACAAAGACTCCCAGAAAGAAGACAGGTTGTCCAGTTGTGAGAGCAAAGTGGCTGTAATTCAAGATTCCTGTGACATGAAGATCAATAGTCATCCTAGTATCCCTCACATGCAAACCAGTGGGCCAGGTACCAAGTGGGAAAGCAGGAGGAAGTTCATTCCTCCCCGTAGCTGGTCTGAACTTCAGGGTTGAGATTTCTATGTAAAATATTTTAGCAAGTATAAGTATAAAAGTATATACTTGCTTGTATTTATATAAGCAGGATGTCTTTCTTCTCTTAAATACAGTCTCTCTCTTTGCACTCTATAAAATTCTTTGCCTGAGTAATGCATTGTGGCAAGTAGTTAATTTTCCAGGTTAATTATTCACAGAGCACAGAAAGCAAACATTTCAGCTGATAAATACCTCAGTTAAATCATAGACTGCAGCAAGTACCAGTTCTCATCAAAATTACTACATTTTCCACTTTATCATGCTATATATCTCTCTTAAGTAGGCCTGTGGTCACACTTGCCTGAATGGTGAATGCCACTGGCTCGCTCTGCACCCTCCCATTCACGATGAAGCCTTGATTAGTCCTATCTGTCGCAACAAATGTAAATCTGTCAGTCCGGGAATCCCCACCTCGGTGTTTGTATGCAACATCCCTGTTGTCCACATCTTGCTGGGTGAAATTGTACTGCAGTAGTACAGCCCCTCGATAATAGAGATGACCGTACTGGGGGAGCTGATCCAAGAGGAAGGTAAGGTTTTCTTTGGCAGTGTCTGGGTCTGAAAGCCGCAGGACATCAGAAGAAAGGACTGCCATAGCACCTTCCACTAATCTTAACCCCGTGTTCCTAGACAGAGTGGGCAAAGCTTGGTCGACTGCCTCCAAGGAGATCACGAATGTCCCATGCTTAGTTCTCAGTCCATTGCTGATGATGAATCTGGCAAAGAGAGGCAAGGTAGTCTTCAGCATGTGTTCTTGATTCACCATGTACTGAAATGAAATGATAATACACACCTTTACTACAGGACTTGCCTGTGTTGATACTGTAAAAGTAGTAGACCTGGTCTGAGCTCAAACCCAGACTGTGGGTGGGGTGGATGTATAACTTAAAAACATGGAAGCAGATGGCCAGGTATATGGCAAGAGTTACAATGCATCTGCAGGAATCTGAGTAGATGCCAGAGGAATGGCTTTGAGGATGTACACATCAGTCTCAGCAGTCATAACAGCTGATTTAATCTTCTAGCTCAGATACAGATGGAGCAGATCTAAAATGGCGGGCTGGCCGGGGGTTTATTGCACCCTCTGGCATACATACACGTTTGTACACAACCTTAAGTATATCTTCACTTGGTTACCTGACAGCGGCAACTGCCAGTGAAAAGTGCTGGCTTTGTCTATAACTTACAGGAAGAGGTGTGTAAAGTGCATGGACAATGTTATTTTTCTGTTCACTGTTACAAGCCTTTTGTACCAAATAGCCCCAAAACTATCTAAAAAAGCAAGCTGGAAAAAGATCCATCCTCATCTCAATTTACGGGTTTGTTTAGGCACTAACTGTATTTGTAAATTTCTGTATATTCAGAGGAACTGATTTATGTTTCTTTACAAAACTCAAGTAAGGTTTCACTGAAATACTGAGATTCTGTGGGAGATATTGGGCAGAACTATACAAGTTGCTAGGGTAATTTTAAAAACGTAGATGTCCATACCATGTATTTATCAAAGGGTCAGATCTGCAAAGTTCCTATTCCATGCTGGGAATTTCTATTAATAGCAGCATAGTTTCTTATAGTTCTCTCTCAAGCAGTAATATATCTTTAGATATACTAAAGATTTGATTATGCTCTACAGTTAATTTTCCTTTCCTAAAGAAGAGAAAGATAAAGGTGCCCAAGGCTGGAGAAAAAATGTGTTGGAAGCCTACCAGCTGGGTATGGGCTTTTGCCATACAAGTGACAGCATGTTCTGCAGAAATTTATTATCAAATTTAGTTGTGGATAAAACCAAAGAGAAAAACAATCTTTTAGCCTTCAAAATTCATCCTAGCCTTCACTGTCAAGATTATTACTTAAGTATTTTTTATGAAAGCAATTACACTGGACTTTGTCATGCCTGTAACAAAAGCTTTTGAGGTTATATGAAACTAAAAATTGCTTTGAAAATGTCTCACGATCCTTTGTGTCCCATCACCATATAGTATGTAAGAGTTACCTTTCTTTCTACAGAAGTTTCTGTGGTTATGCAAAAGCATCTTGGAGAGTGGTTTTCACCCAGGTTTGTTCTGCCTGAGCCAGAACAGAGTCTGCTTTGCAAAGAAGTTTGCTTGTGGTAGACTATTCATATTCCCTGACCTTCCTTTTTCTCCCACCCTCCAATGCCCAGCACTTTGAATGCACATACGGTTACACTTACGCAGTTGATCTTGTATGATGGGCTGGTTGTTTCAGACAATATGAGGGCCAGCCTAGCTGGCTGCTTTCCACCTAGCGTGCTTCTACCATACATAAGTGAAATGGGGACTGGTTGACATTTCGACTAACTGCCTCCTCTTGCTTTCTTGACTGCAGACCTCAAAGAAGTATTTAATTAATTACAGGGTCAGAATCTGGCCTATTGTTGCGTGCCTTGAATGTAAGTGACCTTCAGTAGGTCATGGAGTAGCTTACTGTGTCACACAGACTGTCCATCTAAAACTCCTCACTGCCTTCACCAAAGCTGGATGATTAGGGCTTGATCAACTTGTAAGCTGGCAGTATGCCATGAAACAGATGGGAATGAGCGTAGGCAGACCAGGGACTATATAGCAGTTAGAAATATGTTTACTGAGGATGGTATTCCCAGCTGGGAACTTAGAGACATCTGTCTGCACTGACCTAATGCTATTGTGCCAATGGTAAAGGGGTTGTGCGATTAGTAATCCAGCTGAAATCAAATACAGAACTAAAATAATGATGATAAGTACTATGCTAAGGAAAAAAAAGGTGAAACACATTCAGTCACGACCTTAACCACGTCTCAAAAAGTCTGGAAGACTGCAGCGGAAGTGAGTTTCCTCTGGTTCTTTTGATGGCTGTAAAATCATTTGGATGATGTCTCAAACAATATTTAAGTGAAAGACTTAGATAATTCAGTTCATGAAATGGAAGATTCATCCGGTCTTCTACAGAATACAGATAGGAGCAAACCTCCTGGTTATATACATCAGACTGAAATTTACAATGCAAATGTCATACACCACTTGATTTCACAGGTGATGAAGCTGCCTGTGTCCAAGATGTCCTTTTTTCTGCACTTTGGGAGATTTTGGTTGTTTATGGCTGCTTCATCTTTTCCTTAGGAATGGAGAGCAGCCAATATTCTCCTCACTCTGATGAAATTTAGGGGACAACTCTCAGGCACAGTTAGGAGGACATGTTGCATGGTTTGATTTCACCATTACCAACATTTCATGCTTTCTGCAGTTTGATGGCAACAGAGTTGGCTGTAGGACCTAGCATCTGTCATGGCATTTAAAAGATAAAAATGGAATCATAAACAGTGCCAGCTCATTACAAAATCAAGCCAGCATGTCAAAATGGAGGACATTAGCATGTTCTTTTAGTATCCTGCTGCCAGCATCTGATGTCAGGTTGCTAATCACTTGAAGTCATCTGTCCAAACAAGCACTGCCAAATCTTTCTTCCAGGCCAGCAGCACCAAACAATACAGGCAAATTTATGTCTGAAGGAAGTACTTCAGTGGAAAGTAAAAACCTCATCAGTTAATCCCCTCCCTATAATTACCCATATAATTAATGTAACCATTCCTTGTTTAAATAATAATAATATTCTGCCACAATATTTATATGTCTACACAAAACCAAATTCTTTTCCAAATTATAACATCAAGGAACACCAATTATTGTGATTAAAATAGTTATTGAATATCAATATTTATTAAAGCATCATAACCGTACTTTTATAAGGCTGACTTTCTAGTTTGGTTCTTAGCCATTGGCCTAAACAGAAGACATTGGGTTTATCCACATGCACTGTTTCCCTAGAATTGTTTGGTCTGCTTTCATTAGAGTGGTATAGAAGTCATATTGATGCAAGCCACTCCTACACTGCCCAACCTAGCGGTGGTATGACTGCAACCTTACTTGTCTAAGCTAATTCTAGTTTTGGTCATAGTGTTTCACAACTGAGAAACATAAAGCCAGAGAATATTTGTTCACTTTTTCTGTTATGACTACAAGTGCATCAGACAAATCTAACTAGAATTTCCACCACATTGAATTTAGTGGAAGGGATAGTTTAAAATGTTTCAACTGAGGAAAGTCCCAAAATTACTTTTGGCTTAACTCTAGATAATGTCACCTGAGCTGCCCCGGTGTCATAGGGAGGTTTATTTGATGTCTCCATGCCCCACTTGCTTGACTTCCCTGCAAAAAAGCTCTCAAACTGGACGATGCAACATGTCCTTGAATCTTCATCATGCACCATGGAAAATGTCATTCAGATCAGGAATCTATTCATAAGAGAGTGTAAAAAGGGGTCTTTTCTGAATTGCAACTCTTAGGAGCTAAACTCTTCTGTTTTCTTAGACACCAATGAAAAAACAATAAGCTTTTTTGTGTGTGTGTAAAATTGGAATTTTACAGAAAGTCCATTTTCTGTCACAAGCTGTTTTCAGAGGCAATTGCCAATGCTAGCAAGAAGTTAGTGCTCTTCTTTTAGAAACCTTTTCCTTATTTCTGAGCTTTTTTTTTTCCTGAATTTGCTTTCTTTTACAAAACTGTACCGGAGACTTTGAGCAACAATACATCTACTTTGTCTTTACCTGATGGTAACTCATTACATCATTCCACTCTATAACCAAGGGAGGTTCATTTAAGAACAAAATAAGGAAATATTCACTTTAGGAGTGCACCTAGTCTAAGCTGATCTAAGAGGAATGTTCAGAACCAGGTGAAAGTAAACTTAAATATCACTAGGCTGCTGAAATGGGCCTATAGGTAACCACGTTTACCCCAAAAATCCAATTGTCTACATGAATTTCTGAGCTATTTTGGTGTCAGAATAGATAAGTAGACTGGTTTTCAGTATGTTCAAGAGCTACTTATGGATTCAAAAAGCCTGGAACCAAATGAATGTGATAAGTAAGAATAGACAAGAAAGCAGTTCTTTAATACCTGGATGGACCAGTATTTACCAGCTGTAGCAAGAAACCAAAGGAAAATTCCACAATGTACGTTCTTAGTCCTTTTCCCCCACTTAAACCTTAACAGCTGTGTATGATTGGGTGCTATAATAATATTGAGGCTAGTATCATTGAGTGAATGTGTCTCTGGCTACAGTTTCAGCATCAATTAGAAAATCTATTACCAAAGCAGCCACAACTACATGTATTATAGTAGAAATATCTTTGCTGAGAATTTCCACAGAGCTTCCATCTCTTTTTAATAATTTGTTTTGGGTTTTTTGTTTGGTTTGTGTTGTGGTTTTTTTTTGAATACCCAAGAAGTCCAAGGGGAAAAGTTTGGAGGGGGGAGGAGGTGTTCTTCCTTACCTGAATGTATCTTCAGGAGCAACTGCCTTTGTGTTGTGAACATAGCAGACTATCTGTCTTGCTATATCCATTTGACTGAAGCTCGTAATGGGGATGCCAGGATAGCCAATATACTCTATTTGTCCATACTGGGGTGGGGAGGTTATCACATAGAGGAGCTCCTCTGGCTTGTCAGTACCATCCAGTGCAAGGAGGACATTGGTTGTAATGTAGCCCCGATCCCCTTTTGGCACTCTAAGAGGTTTTATGAAAACAGCAATGTCTCCTGCAGGATAGACAAAACAACACTAAAATATTCATATTGAATTGCAAGTTGATCTCATGCATTATTTAACCACATGCAAGTCAGTGAAAAAGCAGGAGAAAAATCATAGGACTGTAGGATTATAGGGAAATTCAGGCTGGAAGGGACTTCAGGATGTCTTTAGTCCAACCTTCTACCCAAAGCAGGGTCAGCCATGAGATCAGCCATAACCAGGTTGCTCAGGGCTTTATCCCATCAGGGCTTGAAAGCTGCCAAGGATGGAGACAGCACAACCTCTCTGAACCCTTGTTCCAATCTTAGCAGCGTCAGGTTAACTTGGTCTAATTTAGGTTTCTAATAGGGATGCAATAAAGGAAGCGAGACTGTAAGACTAGAGCGTAAACCCGGGAGGCAGAGCTGTTCTTGAACAGTGTTTTGCCTACCTTATTATATTCTTGCCATTTGTCTGTGCTTTGATTTACTCAGACACAAAGCTAGTTTCAGAAGGATATTTTCAACTCTGTTTGAAAAGTAGCTGGGAGTCCTGGGAGGCAAGGTGCAACACATTGCCTTAGGCAGAGCCTTTTTGAATCCCAGGACCACTTCTTCACCAGCAGGAACATCAGGGCTCTGGCCAGCAGTGAAATCCAAGCAGACGGACTTTCAGGATCTGCAGGGAGACTTGCCAAGGGCCCATATAGCACTCAGGGAAGGATCAGGACATGTTCTCAGATCACCTTTGTTTCAGAAGCAGGCACTGTAAAATGTCAAGTCGGGCAGATCTTTACCTTTTTCCATGTCCTTGATATTTATGTAGAAGTCCACAGCTGGGGATCTGTTGTACCCATCCCACAGGTAAAATGTGAAGCTGTCTTGGTTCTTGGACCCTATAGCTCCTGTATGGACATATCTCACAAGGTTCATATCCAGTTCTTCCTGAGTGCATTTCATTCCAGTTTGGAGAGTCATCCAGCCTTGCCCTACCTAGAAAGAACAAACATCCTTCATTAAACAGACAGTCTCCCTTGCATCCTCCCCAGTTAATTGTGTTTCTTTGCAGTTATGCAGACTGTTAGTGGCAGCTACCTGGCTTCCCTTCTAAGATATAGACTTATATCATACTCTTTCCTCACAGTATGTTTTGAAGGGCAGTAAATAGCTGGAGTTGTTCCCAAGCAGCTATAAGGCTGGAGAAGATACAGTGATCATGAATAAAATGGAGTAAGTGGAGTTTAGCCACTTCTACTCCAGGAAATAAATTTCTGCACACTTCTCAATGAGACACCAACAAGATGAAAATGAAGTTGTTCCTGACCCAGCTTATGTTTTCTATTTCTTAATTTCACAAAGCTGCTCTGGTTCTATCCGAAACCATATCTAAAAGGATATCAGAAATGAACCTATGGGGAACTTCAGGGAAACACAGAAATTTAAAGCCCCAGAGGTCCTCTGATGGAAAAATGTGAATTGCCCAATAATATTTCCTGCTTTTCTGAAGATAGCATAGTACCTTATATTGGACTGATCTGTGTATTTGACATTTAGCCTGCAGTAACTGTGTCACTAGCTTTGGAGCAAAGGTTATCAAGGACAGAGACCTCAAATACACGCAGGTACCCTATATGTTCAAACTGTCAGACTCCAGCCAGTAGCTGTCTCTAGCCCCAGTGTGTGGGACCCCTTTAATTCACAAGTCTCATGTGATCCACAGATTCTTGCAGGGATCCGGCATCAAAATACTTTCCACGCTCAAAGGTCTTAGAAACTGATTTCTTTCTATTATATATGCATGCAATTAAAAAGAGACATTTTTTCTGTTTGTTCCTGTGGCTTATCTTTGGTCAATAGATGGTCATCTTTCCTTCCATTTCTAATCTTATTTTCTGCCTTTCCTCTTGCTATGTCCTTTCCATCTCCTCCTTTTTTTCCCTTCCTTCCCCTCATCTTTTTCTTCTAACTCATGATTTATTACTCACTCTTTCATGCAGATCTCTGTCCATTCTTTCTGAACCCTGAAGTAACTAAAGTAATGACTTTCTTGTCACTTTTTTTTGATCAAGGACTTCCCCCTCCCGAGCTTTGATGCTTGGTTTTCCCCCTCCGTGGGCTGCTTCTCCCAGCACCTCTCTTCCTTGTCACCTCAGGTAATCTGCCATGCTTTTCACCCTCCCTCTCCTCCTGTTGAGGACCTGGCCTTTAGTGTCAGAGCCTCTGGGACAGCATCATTGTTTGGTTCAACTCTTTCAGCAATCAAACTGGCCACAGCCATCTACTTCAAAACATGACAGACATTTGGGAGAAAAGGAAGATGAACTTCATTCTACCCTAAAAAGAGAGAGTTCTTTGCATGCCTGCTTTTTGTTGAAGTACAAAGACTAACCTTGAGCTGCAGCTGGCCATTTTCTGGAAGTCTTTCAAAGAAGTAGTAAATTCTTTCCCTGGGGGTATCTTTATCTTTCGCTGACAGAACAGCACTAGAAATGATTCGAGTTTCACCCATGTTCACCTCTATATCATCCTTCCTGCAAAAATTAAAAGTCATGTGTTGATGCAATAAAAGAAAAGTAACCTTTCCAACACGTAATTTCTCTGCCAGGAATATGGCTTACCCAGATGTTGACAGAAATGACAACTGCAGAAAGAATGGAAGGAGGGTGCCTATTTCAGTTCAAAACAGAAAAAAAGCAAACAGGGTAGACCAGCTTCTCCTTACAAAGGTGAAAAACAACAAAGATAGATACCTACAAAAACCTGGGATTTACCACGTCTGTCTTCTTCCCCTGGGCCCTATTCCGCTTACCTTCATACAATTTATAAGAAGAGGACAATGTAAACAAATAGGCTGTATTATATGTTACTGCCACTACAGACCATAGCAATACTGGCTCTAATGAACTGATTATTCATTAGAGAAAAGACTGTCTTTCAAATGACTAGTCTGTCACTGCTCACCTTAATCTTTAAGAGACACTAAGAAGACATAACTGGCTGCTTCTCTATGCTCCCCATTGCAGAATTTTCCTGGGTTCTTGATTCAGAAAAGTAGGTTAAGGCCACCTGTTCCTTGGCTGAAATGGCCATCACTAGCCACAAATAAAATTTGAAGCAGCTCTGGGGAAAAAAATCCCACATAGTTTGAAATTCATGCAGAGTCTTGCTCCAGGATGATTCTCGGATCGTGTCTCCTCTGTTTCCGTTCTCAGCTAGTAACCATCCTCCAGTTTGCCTCTGCACACCCTGCTTTATCATTTTTCTGTTAACTGTCTTACGTTTTTGCAATGTAGCACCCGAACAGTATTATTAGACTATACAAAAGTTGCAAGGAGGTTGAAGGGGATTCAGCCTATTCAGTCACCCCAGGGGTGGGACCTGCTCAAGCTAATCTGCCCAGGGGCCTTGGAGCAGGTTGGAAAAGGACAGACTCCTTAGGCATTTGGGCAGCTAAGCTCTGGCTGGATGCAACTGAGCATGTGCAAGCCATGCTATTTCAAAGGCCAAATACAGATAGATTTTTACAAGAATTGCTAAAGACATATTCTTCATATAACAGCCCTTTCCTTTGCCAAGCTGCAAGTGCCTGCTCCAAAGCAGAGTGACAACTGAGATTTCCAAAGAAGTTGTCACAATTATTTAGTGATTTTGGAAAATACATTTATTACTCTCAGAAAGAGTGGAGATTTTTTTTCCTGGAGTTTCATATTCAAACTGATATGGATATGAGGCACAGAAATTTCATGTTTGGCAAAATGAGAAGCAAAGAAAATGGAGTCATATGACAAAGTACATTAAGTCATATTAATGACAGATCAAGCAACCTTAATGATTTGCTCATACCAGCAATAAATGTGCTGGGACTATGCAAACAGAAAGACCAGGTGTCTGACCCAAAGTCTGTATGAGCCAGGAAGAGAAAATTCAAATGAAAAAATAAGTGAAGATAAACACGTTTAGCTACACCCTGAATGCTGTCTAATCCCAACTCATTTTTCTGCATAGCAGTTAGTTGGTTAAGTCCTTCTAGCACCCATATGTCTCATCTTGAGAAGAAGCTTTCAAGGGGAGTGTCTGAGGGCCTTACATTCCCCAAAGGCACTCCTCGCTACAGGATGCAATCCAAGAGGTGACAGATTGAGTTTTTGGCAATCACTGTGACTAAGAGCCACTGTTTGCCAGCCAAAAACATCCCATCCCAGATTTTTCAGTCTGTTGACCATAGCTGACAGAGAGCTGAAACTCCATGGGGTGGAAAGGTGCCCCCAGATCAAAAGGTGAGAAAAAGCTTACATGTATTGTCAAATGTTCATCTGTAAAACACTGCAGCGGCATAAGGGAGCTCCTACTCCACAGCAAAGACATGGTGACTGAATGTGGCAGCTAAACCACTTCAATGCCAAACTGAACATGTTTGCTTAAATCACTACTGCTTAACTGCTGGCAGCACACTGCATCTCAGTGGAAGAGTAACAGGCAAGAAGCAGTAACTTCTTACAATGAAACAGTTATTTTGCAAGTAGATGGCTCACTATGTGCTACTGTTCACCACAGGAACGGCAAATGGTGAGATCTAACATCACCAGACAAGGCAGCAACAGTTTTTGGATTCAGCTGGGCAAAGCTAAACACACTTGACTTCTTGCACTCCATCACCTTCCTTCAGAGAGAAAGGGTGGAAAATGACATATCAATCTTCACCATGTGAGGAACAAATAGGCAATTATCAGTAATTATCAGTACATGATATGAATACGTAAACTATACCCTTTATTCTAACTAGAAATGGACTTTCTCTCTTGTTAGCATTATGTGGTCCTTGATAATCTTTCAACTAGAACACTAGTATTTGTTAATGCAGGAAGCTCTACATGGTAAACAACACATTCAAAATTCTCTGCAATGGGAAATGTAGGTCTGATCTGAAGGTAGGCCAAATATCCTGAGGGATCAGAAATTCCCACTTTAGTGGCAGCCTGCTTAGCAGGCTGTGGGTCATTTCCGAAATGCAAACTTTAGAGGTTTGGAGCTATAGCCCCAAAACTTTCAGGTCCCCAGGTCCCCATCTGCCTGGCTGGGGCTGGAAAGCAGCCAGGAGGAGGGAGGCCCTGATGCTCTGTGGCAGGTTGTCGGCTAAAAAATGGGGATCCCAAGGGACAAGCTTCTTGTTAAAATGTCCGGGAGGTTCAGCTCTCTTGCAGCCAGCTGCCTATCTGCAAATGGTCTGCCAGGCAATTTCTGAACACATCTAATTCATTTATGACTCCTAGTTTTAAACTGTAGGGGAAGTTAGTATGTACCTTTTCAGAAGTTGAATTATGGTGGAGCAGTGGAGTTTTATAATAGAAAAGAGAAGAATCATTAAGCTGAAAGGCTTTCCCCCATGAGGCAAGGAGGCATCAACTTTGTGGATTCCCTCATGCCAAAATCCAGAGCTTCTTTCACAGAGGTGTTTTAGACAGGCGGTTGCCCCAGGGAAGGGGAAAGCAAAGTAACTGCAGTCAATACCATGGTGGTCAGTGGCCAGCAGAGGTGTGCAAAGATCAGGGCTCTCTGCAAACATCTTGAAGTAAGTTGTGAAAGACAAAACAAGCATGTCGTGTGTCCCCGTTCCCCCCCTCCCCCCCCCGTTTTTTTCTCTATTCTTTTAATATTGAGCAACATTAAAGCATGCCCTTCTTTCATTAAAAATATTGTTGTTAAACAGGCTGATAGAGACCCACATGGAAACATCTGTATTGACATTAATCTGTGACTAGCTGTGGCATCCTCTCCCCATCAGTCATTGATTTGCTGTTTTGATCACTTTTGGATCATTTTGTCTGAACTCATCCCTCTGTCAGAGACAGGAACATGTGGCTTACTTGCTCAGCACTGGTTTCTCGTCATTAACTGGAATGACCTTTACTGAAATGGTTCTGAGGACTTTATGTTTCCCATCTGATAGCTGGATTTTAAAGCTGTCAGTGAGGTTTTCCGAATTGTCATGCATGTACAACAGCTTCATTCCTATGCAGGGGGCAGGGGGAAGAAAAAAAAAGGGGGGGGTGGTGGAGAGAGAGAAATGGAAAGAACAAATAAATCTGACTTCTGCAAAATCTCTCACATCATTTTACTCTGCTTCTGTCACCCTTCTTCCACCTCCCCTCCCCGTATGCCCTGGTCACAGCAAGCTTGTTTCATCTACCAGAACATGAGCTTGGTGAGCCACTGCTGTTCATTAATCTAACAACATACTATTGACTCAAAGACACCAGCCTGACCTGAGTACGGAGTGACTCCCTTCACAAAAGGGTCTCTGTCAGTCTGAAAAAGGCACATTTCTTCTCCTCTCCTCATTCCAATTCATTTTAACAGGGACCATAGAAAGGGTGACACTATCAGGCAACACTTTTCCGTGCCTTAAATAATCCTCAGGCAGCTTTAAACAAGGCTTGGGAAGGACAGCTGGCCTTGTGGCTATGACCATGGACAATCAGAAGATCTGGGCTGGAGGTGGCTTGGTCACCGTTGTGGACAGGAAAAGAGAAAAGCCAAGCAATTGGAAAAGAGTCAAAAATAGGACTTGGGAAGGCTGAGGAATTTGGGGTGGGGACATGATATTTCTGAAGGTTCATATTAGACAGGCAGAGAGAAGAAAAATCTTTCTGTGGGTTTTGAGGGCTGAACTGCAGGATTGAATTCATATCCCTCTTTATATTGATAGATCCCATATTTCACTAAATGGCCACAGTCTGGAAGAATCCACCGTATTCTTGGCAGTGTTAAATACACTTTTTGATTACATGTACTTGAAAGAGCTTTGCTGATTCAAAGCAGGTTAACTGATCATGCTAAGCTATAGAGCCCCAGTTCATACCTTTATCATTAGGCATATGAAGGTATGATGAAGATATGTGTTGCGGCCTTTCAATATATAAAGGAGGCTTATAGGAAAGGTGGAGAGAGACTTTTTACCAATGCCTGTAGTGACAGGACAAGGGGCAAGGGTTTTAAACTGAAAGAGGGTAGGTTTAGATTGGACATAAGGAAAAAATATTTTACAGTAAGGGTGGTGAGACGCTGGAACAGGTTGCCCAGAGAAGCTGCGGATGCCCCATCCCTGGAAGTGTACAACATCAGGTTGGATGGGGCTTTGAGCAACCTGATGTAGGGAAAGATATCCCTGCCCATGGCAGGGGAGTTAGACTAGATGATCCTTAAAGTTCCCTTCCAACCCAAACTGTTCTATGATTCTATGATTCTGCGATCATTTAGAGCAATATTTAACCCTATGATCAGTTAACATGTTTTTAAATCAGTGTCTTTGTCTCTGTTCTAGGTGCTATCAAACTTTTTGAAATCTGTTTGCTGTTATATTACAATATTCCCTCTATTTTTTCAGGGCAGATGGCCTCCCTAGTCAAATTACTACCCTTTCAGACAGGTAGGCCTCTCAGAGTGATTCTATTGACAGTTCCTAAAATCAATAGACAACATTAGCATTAAATATGTTAACTTCTATTCCTAAACATTGTCTTGGAAATACACATAAGGCAGGTGAATAAATAAGTGGTGAAGGTTCTTACTGTGCCACCTTGCCTCATTAAAGGAATGAAAGACCAATGTCAGAAGAATGCTGCACCTACCATTCTTCAGTAGCTCCATGGAAAAGTCATGAACAAGCAACCCATGGCTGTGGTGGTTGTGGTTAATTAACTGTTTATAGTGTAGAATATCATTACCATGAACTCCATTAATAAGGAACCCATACCAGGGCCTCTGCACAACCCCAAATACCAAATGATCTTGAGGTACATCCAGATCAACCGCATTGATAACAGAGAGATCCAGCTCTTTCATCTCCCCCTCTTGAACCTGAACATGAAAGAAAAAAATGTCCAATTCTTTTACATAAAAAGAAATTACAGAATTTTAGCATAGTTTCCTAAGTAGGGTATTTTTGTGTATGAGTCTATCTCTTTGTTTCTTCCACCCCTTTCCCAGTAGCTGTTGAACCAGCTACTGATTTCAACCAGTTTAAGAGACATAGAGTAGTAAATGGTTAATGATGAAAAGAGAAGGTGAGATAAGGAGTTCGCATCTGCCCCAATTAATAGAAAGTTAATAGTTAAGTAAGCAAACTTCGTATTAAGTGCTAGGGAATGCACAGAGGAGAAAGCCTTTAAATAGATAAATATGTATAAAAATATGGATGCATATAAATTCATACACATACATGCACTTTCTACTTTACAGTAAGATAAGCTTACACTGCCCTAGCATGGTAGTCACAGAATTATTATTTATATTAAAAGCAGTCTTCAGAGGGGAGAGGCTATGCCAGGAACATAAAAAAAAACCTCTTCAAAAAAATTATAAAAGCTCTTGAGAAACCAGAAGAAGCATAAAGATCCTTCTGCTTTCTCAATGACTTATTTGTTTAAAGGTTTTGAACAAGATTGTTAAAGATTGTTTACGTGGGATTTAACTGGGCTGTTATGTGAACTAGGCTGAACGACACAAAGTAAGGGAAAGATGCAGAGGAACAGCTGTCAGAGCAATGTTCCTATTTATATTAAAAAGTGTTTTCTGGTATAAAATAATTCCATGACAGGTATTTTGATTCTTTCCTTACGGTAATATTCCTTGCTATGAATTCTGGGACTTCATCATTGGTTGGGTTGATCAGCACGAAAAATGGAGTCTCTGCCGAACGATGCAGCCCATCAGTGACATAAAGTACAAAGTGGTCTGCTGTTGGCTCCATTCGCATGTGCCTGGCTTGTACATAATTTATGTTCAGGGCTTTCAGGTGCTTCAGCTGAAATGAAGCTAGAGATTTTAAAGAAATTATGAGTTAGCACAATCTCGTCCTGCCTTCTGGTCTCACGTATCATAAAAAAATCTGAAACTATGTCTTTCTTCAAAGAACAAATAACTTGGATTTTATAAGTTCTCAGTCATTTTTTGGCTGAAAGAGTTACACTGCACATGTTACCACAGGACACATGCCCTTCCCCTGAAACAAAAATGCATCCTTCTGCTTCTTGTGGGACTGCGTAACTTCATACTTCTCAGTTCAGTCTGCAGAACTGAGCCCAAATAAAAAGACCCAAATAACAGGTAGGAAAAGATCTGGGATCTAAGTAATTACATTGATTGTTATTTGACTGACAGACCAGGAAAATGGGACCAAAAGGCTCAGTGCTTCTGGGCGTCCGACTGGAGACACCGGTAAAAGCTGGTAGCATTACAGATCGTGCCATAATCTGTTCTGCTGAGGATGAAACTGCCTTACAATGTTTAAAGGTAGACAAGGGAAGAGATCCAAGTCAACCACCACCTCCATCGCTTTTGTAACTTTGCGTTGGAAACTAACATGGGACCCAGGTTTTTCAAATTCTCTGCTACAGCATTTAATTGAGAGAAGTAGAGGTGAAGGGAAGTGCGGGAGCCTTGCATGGGAGAGTGAAGGGGGAGGCAGAGAGAGCAGATTAATGTCTCATATCACCAATTCTAATAGATTGCAGCTGGAATGCATAAAACAAGGATTGGCTTGTTTACTTCAAGTGCCAATTCTTTACATTTGCAGAGCTGCCGTCTCCCTTTGAACTCCTCCCACACAGTCCCACTGCTCTTCATTTGCCAGCACCTGCCTTCCTCAATAAGCCCGTATTAATGCACACACCTGCAGCTACTTAACCAGAGCCCACCTCACAGCCCTTCACAAGCCCTCTGTATTTCATCTGCTTGATTACCATACCTCGTTAAGACTTACCTATACTGATACCAATGTTGCTCTTCTCAAACCCAGGAGAAGGCAGTATATTTTCAATATAACCAAACTGGGGAGGAGAAACCAAGACAAACTCTAAGTCATCTGCAGTGGTGTCAGGGTCAGTGGCAAACAAGTGGTTGGTAGTAAGGGCTGCTGAGGAGCCCTCCTCCACCACAAACCTTGCACCTGCACACAAACAATATGACAAGCATTATTGCTTATTTATCTCATTTTACTGTTGTTTTTGGTAACAAGAATGGAAATAATAACTAAGGGCAAAAAGACAACAAATACTGAGTTACTGAGGGCTTTTGGTTTAGGGTTTTTTCCTCTGCTTACACCATCAACTCTACTTTTGCCATCATGTAAGTAGAGAGGAATGGGATCGTGAAATTTTTTTACTGGTAAGTTATTACGTATGGTTTATGTGCTGCTGAAAATCAGTTGTTATCTCTGTTTGTCAGAGCATTAACTACACAAGAGCTGTTACGAATTGCTCACAATGAACAATTTTTCATGCATCACTGCTTAATTTACGTGCTGGGACAATGCTTCATTTCCAGAATGTTACTTGGGTGAGAGCCTGCAAATTACAAAACTACTCATGCATATGCTTAAATATTCTCTGAGGTACAGAACATGTATGTGATGCTTACAAAAAAATGATACTGAAAAAGATAAGCATACAGAAAGCATACCTTTAACATGTATACTACAGACCTCATCCAAAGCCCAGGAAGTCAATGGAAATTTCACACATTGGGCTGTTGTTGGACTAAATGTACATTACTAACACTATTTCCATTGTAACTGAGTATTTCTGATCCTGAAGAGTACTAGTGAAAATGTGGCTTCACGTCTATTAATTTGATCCATTACATATATAGCCTAGATTTGTCTTTATTCACTAGCAGAATTAAATATAGGTAATAAAAGATTCCCTCCCTTCATAGAAGAGCTGGAGTCTAAATTTCTGTTGTATACTTTACGTGCAAAGGTAGATAGATATTTACATTTATGTTTTTGCATTGTATAAACCTGACAATTGTCTGGACCTAAGCTCAGTTCAGGGACAAGATATCGATCACTTTTGCTCAGACATAGCTTACATGTGCAGCAATGGACATGTATAGCTGCAGGGGAGCAGATCTGAGCACTCTTATCTCTAACCACATGATTTAAACATGCAGCTGAAGAGCCACAAGCAGTTATTCATACTTGCACCTGCAGCTGAATTTGGTGGTTACACTGTACTAGCAAAAGAAAAAAATATTGATGGAAATTCTGATCCAAAACTTTTGTATGCTGATCTCAGCTGACTCTTTCTGATACTAAAAACAAACAAAAAAACAGACAAACGCCCTGAGTCTTTAGCCATTACAGTACTGCATAGCCCACATTATAATGCTATAGTGAGAGGAAGCTTTCACCAGTTGCAATTGATGGAGGCTGGTTGTCCACTGGAAGTACAGTGATGTTAAGGTCATACACTGGAAATGGATCGTGAAGCGGAACTGGAGGAGGAAGAGGTCCATCATAACAGCAGTCTTTCACATCTAGGCCAGCCTCACCATCAGAGACAACGAAGGTTAAGATCTCAATGGAAGGAGTCAGGCCAATCTCCCCACCTGGAAAAAATGTTGCAGTTCAGAAGAAATGTTTTACCAAAACTTCATGAAGAATAATTTTGTTTCCTGCAAGGACAGTCTGCAGTATTCAAAGTCAGAAGAAAACAACAGCAAAATTACTAGAATTCTTCATTCTGGCTGGTGGGGGTGCTGTTTGGTTAGGGATTTGGTTTGTTGTTTGTAATTAATTTTAACCAGCTTACTTCTATTCTAGAATAAAAGGGTGTAGAAAAGTATATAACGAAGTTAGTATTACTAATAGTTATAATATTATTATTGCAATGTTATAATATTCTATTGTAATTGTAATAAAATGGCTCATAGTCCTCATGATTTTGTTCTTTGTGCACTAAGGCATGTGCAAAATGTACCTGTGTGCAGAAAAAGTTTTTTTCTGCATTCCTTCTCAAAGAATGTAGGAAAAGATCTTTCTTTTATTTATGTACTCTCTGTATGACAAGTGGTAATACCCATGCTCTTCCAGAAGAAAACATTTTTGCATGCCAAGAAATGCATGTATTCATATATGCCTCTTATCCCTACAAAATGGACTATAACAAGGGCTGTGCTTTGTTACTATACTGTATATTACACCTATATGTAATCACATTCAAAATGTGGGCTGATACAGCACAGGACTGGGAACTGCCACCCCTTGCAAGAAGCACCTGTGGCTGAGTGTATTCCAGTTCTCAGCACTTCTGGTGGCCTGTGCCTTGCATTGCTGCAAGGTATTACTAATAAGCTGCCTGCAAAGGAAAGGCAGTGACTCCCACTCTCTCTTGTGATACCTACTGGCAGCACATTTAACGTGTAGAAATTTGGGAATGAAAAACCCAGGCACTGCACCCTTGAAGGTCAGCTTCTGCCCTTCATTGTGTTCTCTGCAAAACACTCTCATTGAAATAATGTTCCTGATATCTTGAGGATGCTGAAGAAAAGTTTGTTATGGGTGGCCATAATCAAGTACTTCCTTCTCTTCTGAAATACCAGCTGTTCATTTTAGACAGTGCCAAGCCTGAAAATATCACATATATTCTCCATGCTAGTACAAAATTACAGACTAATTACACAGAAAACGAGAGCCTTTGAAAAAAGAAGACTAAAGCTGTCATCAGAGATGTAGAAAAAAGAACCCCTTTAATGCTAATGAAAGGTCGAAATTAAGTAGGAAAGGGGGTTAACTGGCCCTTGGTTTCTGTGAGTAGTTAAAAAAAATTTGGATTTTAAAAGTAAAACCACAAAATAACATCTTTTTAGCACTGTGGTTCTCTTGAAGACAATCTGAACATTATTTATCTTGTGGTACAGAAAGACTATAAACTGTCCAAAAGTGGATATCCATCTAGATTGGAGAGGCAAGCAAGAGGTATCTCAGGTTGTTAGCAGTTTTCTATTAAAACTCAGCATCCTCATTTACAGCATTACATTATTTTGTCTAAACAAGAATATGGAAAAAGTTCAAAGTTGTTTTTTAATGTCATGAAACAAATAAAGAGACTCTATTTTGTACCTAATTTAATACTAATTTTACCAAAAAAGCCCAAGATATTTTATCAGCAACAGTGAAAGAGATCCTCCGGGATTACGATGCTTTCATGTACTTGTTCTAATATAATTTTCAGTTCAAACAGGGATTTGGAGAACACATTAAAACATTTGGTAGTTGTATATCATCAGCCCTCTTTCAAAGCCAGCTTACTTTTTTCCCTAGTCACAACACATGGTTTCTCAGCAGTTCCTGCTGAGCTTCTGCAAAGATTATATGGATTCAGGTTAAGATTTTCTGCCAAAAACTCTCTGACCACCTTCCAGTCTAATTCTGCCCTTAACTCACTTACTAGTGTGCTTATATGTGACTAAACCAGAGATGACATCAGCTTGGGAGAAACGATCCACAGCAATACCAGCTTTCCTCACTACCCCGTGGTAGGGCTGGCGAGCCAGCATAAACATCAGTTTCATGTCATCACTGTCTGCATCTGTGGCATAAATGTACTCCGAGGAGAGGACCACTTCTTCACCCTCCAGGCAGTGGAGCACAGGAACAAGGCCTGTTCGCATAACAGGTGGCTCATCATTCACAGGCAACACCTAATCAGAAAAATAATTTGAGATCTTTTATTTTTCCTTTCAGTGGAAACCCATTGTTTTAATACATTTCTTTCCAGCCCAAACTAGCAGTATGGTGTCAGCGTCAGAGTACATCGAGCTGTCTCTATCAACGAAATGAAACCAGCTGAATTAGAGTCACTCTTAAAATTCAAAGACAAAAGTAAACCAAACTAGATAATTATAGCTTGAGAAAGAAAATTCACTCCCCATATTTAAGTACAGAGAGAATAATTCCAGACAGAAGAACCCAAGCTAGAGCAAGCACAAATGCCTTTCAGCTAGTACAAGCCAAATCTCCTCTCAAATTTGTCACATAAACCTGAAAACTAGGGTCGAAATGGAAGCCTAACAAGTCCATTATCTTCTGATTTCCAAGGGAATGCGAAGACTTTCAGAAGTCAAGCTTTGCAGTCTTCTACACAGGCAATTGCTCTCAGAAATATGCAACACACTGACCTTGACCTGCAGGATGAACTCTACAAAGTGGATGCCATCTGTGGCTGCAAAGAGGACATCATCAGTGACAGTCTCAGAGCCATCATGCCGATACCTGTGAAAAAAAAAAGAGCTACACAGATTTCACACAGAAAAAGAAGCTGTGCTTTCTGGTCATGCCAGACAATGTGGATCCCCTCCAACATAAAAAGCCGATCCCTGTGCAAGGGTGTCCATCTAAGACTGCTGATTCCGGATCAGAGTGTCATCAGAGGGCTTGTGGGGTCTCCCACAAGAAGAAAACCCCCAAGATAAACCAGACATCAGCTGGGAAAATTGTTTCGCTGAGGCCTTGTCATCTATGTTCTGGCTGCTTGTGAGGTGTCTACCAACCACACATGTCCTTGCTGCAGTAGGTGCCCTCTTTGACTAACAGATGGAAACAGAGTCAGGGAACTCTAATTCTGCGTGCATGTAGAAAGTCGAGTCTTGTTCTTGCCACAAATAAAGTAGCAAAATTTTCATCTCTAGGTTAATCAGTGTTAATACAAGTTTTCTTGTAAACTAACCAAGTTTAATAAACACACAACTTCCTTAAAAGAAAAAAGCTGGCAACATTGCCTTCTTCACAGGAACTGCATGGCTGAATACAGAATTTGCCTCCTCATCTGCACGGGGCAGTGCTTTATAGAGAAACCTATCTACATCAAACATGGTCGCTAGCTCCCACTTCCTGGCCACACAACAGCTCAGTTTCCACAGTGACCATTGCAGTCCCGACTCTCAGCCAGCAATCTTGGCCTGGAGCAGCTCTGCCAGAGCTGTGCTATGGTGAGTATGGCTAGCTGTAGCCTCTGCACCTCGCACCACTTCACTGCAGGGCATTCACTCCGGCTGAGAGACTCAGCCACTGCAAGAGGAAAAGACATCCACTCTTCTAACCTGACTGCCAGGGTACGCAGGTCCCCACAGGAAAGCCTGTCACCTTCATTCATGGGAATGCCATCCAGCTCCACCACTCCGTGCTGAGGCTGTCTCTGCAGGAGGAGGAGGAGACGCTCCTGTTTCGTGTCCACGTCAGAGATGAGAATGTGTCCCTCTGTGACAGGGCTCAGGCCACCCTCTTCCACTCTCAAATGGCTTGTTAAAACCTGCATGGAAGAGAAATGCTGAACCCTCTTTTCTACTGCACCTCCAAACATACACCAAACAGGGCAGTTTCAATTTGCTCTGGTATGAGGACGTGTGACACCTTAAAAACCGAAATGCCAAAGGCTGTACTCTTTTCTGCTGCGTCAGGAAAACCTAAGGAATTTACTAATAGTAGGCCCTAATACGTGCAGCCCAGTCCTGATCCCATTCACGGAGGCTCCTGGCCTTCATAGGCAATAGGCAGCACAAAGAGGAGGGATGCAGTTTTGCTAACCAGAATGTGACATACGTATTTTTGTACAGCCACTCAGACTCTGAAGGTAGCCCTCAGCTTATTTCACACAAAAACTCACCCTGCACACTCACCAGACTTTGCCTTCCACTTCAGTCCCAATGCAGGCTACGTGCAAGACACTGAAACCCTGATCCCATGGAAGACTTATTTTTTTATTTCAGTCAGATCAGGACATCTCTCTGCATTTCTGTTTCTACCCAAAGCCATTTCCAAGTCCTTCCCTCTCACCTTCACCACCACCCTACCTCTGGGGCTTGATTGTCCACAGGAAGAATTGTAATATTGAAGCAGATCCCATACAAAGTGCCACCATGCTGATTGCTGACGGAAAAAATAAACTGGACTTGCTGAGGTTCAGGCCCGA
Source organism: Aptenodytes patagonicus (assembly GCF_965638725.1). NCBI lineage: Eukaryota > Metazoa > Chordata > Aves > Sphenisciformes > Spheniscidae > Aptenodytes > Aptenodytes patagonicus. Next base: position 36,643,885 of record NC_134982.1, read on the forward strand.
TGTCCTGCAGTGGTGGCATGTAGGCAACTTTCATATAGTTCACAGCATGCTGCAAAAAGAGAAGAGGGGTGCATGTAAGAAGAGATAATGGGAGTAGCCATAATTCAGGACATTAGGGACCTTTCTCATTGCCTGATTAGATGTTTTCCGAACTGTCAAAATTAATTCCAGAAACTTTGCACGTACTCTTTAGCTACTGGCAATACTTTGATCAAATGCATCTTTAGCTACAAATCAGGTGAGTACAGGTTCAAATTTCCAAACCTGCAGCAAAAAATACAGACACGGTTTATAAGTGGTAACAGAGGCAATGGCCTTACCTTCTTGATGGAGCCCTTTAAGAATGCTGGTCCCAGGGCCTTTTCTAACTGTGACTTTAAAATAAACAATTCATCAAAGCATAGCTTTTAATGTAACATCTCCCATGGCAGCTGAATTTGCCCTCACCAGTATGAATGAACTGCACACCCTGCCTCCCCAGGTGAGGGCAGGCCGGTGAGAGAGGCTAAAATAATCACCAAAATCTTGCATCCAGATCATATTAGGCATGTGATTAAGGATTTGGAGGCTCAGAGCTCTCTTTGTGGTACTGCAATGATCACCATTATGCAACCTTAACCATACAGCAGGATATAAAACAGGGCACTTTACTGATATTCGTAAGACATCTGTCAAACTACAGAAGCGTGAAAACTGAACAACAAAATCCTGAAAAAGGCCTGTTCCAGCCTGTACCATATCTATTGGTGGAGACACTGAGAAGAAGCAGGAAACTGTCAAGGCCTCATTTCCGCATCTTGTGTATTTTTTCCTTCCTCTTAACGTCATGCTGGAGCCAAATTCAGCCTGCCCTGAGCAACTGCAGCCCCTGCTGGTTTCAAAAGGCAAGTTGTGTTTACATGTTGCAGAACTGAAGTATGATGGAAATTTGTTTAAAAGCTGGAATTGAATTAGCAAAGTTTTGAGCTTCTTCAGCAGAGCTCATGATAGTACTGCTCCTCATTTTTCACGTCTTGTTTTCCTGTCAAAAAGAAGCTTGTAACTTTTTAAAATTGTTTAGAACTGGTTATGGTATAAGATAACATAACAAACCTGAGTAAATGACTGCAGTGCAAGAGCAGCAGGATCCTTGACCAGCTTGGGGATGGTGTCCACCATAAATAGCTTCCCAGCATCTGAGTGGCTGTACAAAAATACGTATGTCACATCCTGGTTAGCAATACTGAAGAACAGCAAAAACAAAAGTCACATAGCTCAATCTTGCATTTCAAATTAACTTCCCACTCCCAACTGCATTGAAAGGAAAGCCATTTTTCTTTCTTCTATCCTCGTTATTCATTTAAACATTATCACAGAAAACTGACCACAAGAAATGTTTTTCAGGATGGTCTCGAAAAATCATTGCATACTTTATAAGCAAGCTCTGGGTTTGCTGCAAGTGTGTCTCTGCACACCCCAGGTATCATTTACACCACCTGCAAGTCTAGTCCATCACATTCTTATTACTTACACACCTGCATTTATCTTTACATAGAAAAATAAATTATTTCTGGTTTTCATGCATCTTATAAACTCCTGAAATGAACCAGTTTCCAGCAAGCCAGCTTTCCAACAGCAGTAACCAGCAAACTGGATAACCATGTGGCTATTTGACTGAAGAGGGGAACAGCCTAAACAACCTTCTTCCCCAGCTGTGTACTGATCCTCTGTTGCTTGAGGTCAAAATTGAAAGTGTTGATCTTCAACTTAAACCGTACAATGGCTGGATTTTAAACTTTTCTATTTAGCAGACTGTTGCCCATGGTGTCACGAATTTACCAAATGGTAAAACAGCATCAGTGTCATGTAAACTGCTAGTACACCCATTCATCCCATACCCCTATTGCCCCTATAACCTGTTCTACCTGCATTCTGCTCCACAGGTTCCTGGTCCAGGACTGGGAGTCCTTCACAGTGCCATGGCAATAATACATATCCCAGAAAAAGCTGTAGCCCCTCATCTTCTCAGTCTGGGGCAGTCCCAGGTCAGCCCCACTCTAACAGTTAGGAGAGGGGCTGTGACTTGTGCTCAAGACTGTACAGGATCCCACAGGCCAGTGTAAAATGCAAGTCCAACAAAAGGAGAGAAAAAATTTTAGGTGCTTTCCTCCTTCTTATTTCTTGCTAAACTATGCTTTTTTTTTATTACTCTCTCTATTAGTCTGTTGCTTTCAGCTCTGGCTCACCCTTAATCATCAACAGGAGAACTGCACCCAGCTATTGTCACCTGCACTTTAAGCAAACAGATGAAGAACCTGAGACACAAGCACACTGCTGCCACTGAGGCTGCAGGTCATTGCCCTGTCCCACCTGAAAGGTATGGCAGGTCACACCTACCCGTGCGTGCAAGAGAAAAATGGGGAAGTGGTTATGGTGTATGTTAGTTCCCTGTCTTGCTCTTCCACATCTATGAAGTGGAGATGTTTCTTAGTCAGGTGAGCAATCTCAGTCTCCTTAACAGCCAGGTGACGGGTCGCTCCCGGGGCTTCTCTGGGTAGCTGATCGTCCACAGGGATAATGTGCACCATCATCACCTGAAATCAGGAAGACAGTAAAATCAGCAGCCATTCCTCTCAATAAGAGTGTCCAAGCAGCTGTTTACAAACATGCACATACAGAAGTAAGTGGATCACTGGAATATGAGATATAGGATGTGGCTGTCATGCCATATCATGAACACACGAGTAATGGAGTTACACAACAGTTAAATGCAAAGCCTATGAATCTTAGTGGTTTCCCTTTAAACTAATAGCAAAGTTAAATTCAGTATGTTGGACTCCTGGGTGAAATAAACAGTATCTTCTCAGTTGACTTCAGAAGGGCTGTTTAGTTTGTTTGTACTGTCTCCAAATCTAATTTGTTTTCAACATTTCATTTTACAGTGTAGGAAAAAGTCTTTGCAATGGACTTGTCTCTCTGCAACCAGGCAGAGAGAATTAGCCTATGGAAAGCAAGAACAAGAGCTAGCTCTGAAGAACATTGTTTGTGCTGATGAGCGTGGTGACGGCAAACAGAAAAGATCTATACCAGTTTGATTTGAAAGTCTGTCAGAAGGTGTAAAATCATCAGCCACTTGAAGGAAAAATGCAGGACTCTGCCAAAGATGCTTCATTTTCATACCTGTGTCTCTGAGAGATTGGGAGGGTCATGGCTATCACACAGCACAAACTCAAGGGAATCTTCAAATACTTCTCCTCCCAAATGATGATAATAAATTATTCCATTAAATAGATCCCTCTGAAGAAAACTGCTGACAGAATACCCTGTTGAATTGAAGGATATATCTTCTATTGAACAATGCATGATTTTAATAATTCATAAAAGTTATCCATTAGCTGTGCAAGTAACTGGTGAAGCATAATGTCCTCTTTCTCACCCTAACTAGGGCAGGCCCTTTGAAATGTTATCTCACTGTCTTCCACGTTTCCTGAAGATCATCCACTTCTTTTCTATGTCACTTAAAGATTACTCAAAAAAATGAAGCAACACAGCAAATGGGCCTAAAGCCCTGTTCAGACAACAAAAGAGAATTTACAGGACTAGCAGCCTCTTCAGCCTAGCACAGGAATTTCTACATTCAGTTAAATGGAAGGAGAGCTTTCTTGCTCTTTTAGCACCATTAGCATCATCTAATAGCTTTGAAATTGTCAGGGATCCTTGCAGATAAAATAACTCCTGACTAGCCCAACTTTTCTGGAGGAGAAAAGTACAGTAAGGAAATAGAATGGAAGAATTACGGGATAAATTGTGTTCACAGGTATAGTTATCCTGGTGCAGAGACCAACACTAATTAATGATGGGGATTTACACTATAATGAAAGAAGTCCAGATTTGCCATGATTTGTCCTGAGCCAAAGTAAATTGTCTTATTGTAACATTTAATGTAGTTGAAAAATCAGGGGACAAATAAAAGCATGCTATTGTGGATGTGTTTCATTACCTATAAAGTTTTGTCCTGGTTTCTTCATGATTTCTCCAGCCTGTGGTGCCTTGGTAATATTGAATAGTATGTAATCATCACTGGAATCCATGTCAGAAGCATGAAGCATGGAGCCCTGAATCAGGATCGTCTGTCCCTCATGAACTTCAATGACCACATTGCTGATAAGAAATGGAGGGCTGTCATCTTTAGGGAGGATATTGATTGGAAACTTATGGCGAATACTGTGGGGGCCATCAAAAATCCTAAATACCACAAAGTCCTTAGTAGAATCACTGTCATCATGATGGTAGTGAACAACTCCAGCCTGAATGTCAGAGACTGTGAACATGAATCCTTTCCCTCCTGTCAAAACAGTGGAAGAATACGCATCAAAGACATGCAGTTCAGCCTGGAGGAGAATCCTTCCACCAATAAGAATGTTATTAACGGGGAGAGAAGGAGAATGCATTTCTAACTAGAAAAATCAAACATAACTTTACCTACTGGAAACAAGTTTGTAAAAGTTGGAATAGTTAATAAAAATGCAGAATTTGCATCTGTGGTAGCAGAGAAAATCCTCCAAATGTCCATTGCACTAAAAGACAACTAGAGATATCAAGGACTTTTAACTGCGACTGCTTCCACTTTAATTTCAACTTCTGCTTTCTTACCAGAACATTTTACAGGTATTTTAAGCATCAAAGAGAATATGCTTTATAATTACAGCTCAGCATTTCATTGCAAGTAAAAAATAACAAGTGGGTCTTTTTTTTTCTGCATATTGAGGTTACTGTCTATAATAAGACAATTTTACAACTCTGCTTCACTAGACATGTTATGCACACACACAAATATTCAGGCAGGTTAAAGGTTTCAACAACTGCAAGCTGGTGCTGGAAGAGATGATATCCCCAGGGCCTCCAAGGAAAATATTTTTGTGCCCTCCATGCTGTGTAACATCAGCAGAGACACACACCCAATCCCTTCGCTCCTTACTTCAAGAGAATTATGGACAAACTTTAGGATGGAGAAATAACTGCCTCACCACCAAACAAAAACCTGTTAAAGGTGACAGAAGGCAGGAAACAACACCATACCTACCTCCTTCTTTCAGGGCTTTCCTTTAGCTCTAGGACTGGCATTACCAAACCCAACAAAAAAGCATTCAAAACATTGGGTGGATTCACTGTTCCCTGCAGTTAATTGGAATCCCTCCACTGATTCAGTAGGCAGTGGCTCAGACCATTTGCCAGCAGCATTAGAGCATCTGGAGGGCTAAACCCGAGCTTTCCTTTAAAGTTGGAACATCAGTTGGTGCTTGCTAAACAAAAAAGACAATTGCCAAAAATTGTGGTGATGGTTTCCTTTGCACGTGCTTATGCAGACACATAAAAGGGAATAAGGCACGGCCACTGGAGAAGAAATATCCACCCCTGGCTGGCCTACGAGAGGCTGAGAGACCCCAGGGGGCTGCATGCAAGGATGGGACTGCCACCACGAGATGTGACCTGGGCTCTGTATGCACCTGCAGGCACAGCTGGTCCGCTGCTCCACAGCCTGCAGCCCACTCCTTGTCTGGCTGCACAGCCCTCCGTAACACCATTTCTGGGGCTGAGCCTATCTAACACTGCTGACGCCACAGAGTTTGTTTGTAGTATTACAGGAGGATGATCTTGGTGAAGTCCTTGGCAGTAGTTTCCTGAGATGAAACAGACTTCTGAATAGTTTCTGTTTTCACTAAATTCCAAATACCACTTTCCCTTTTTCTTTAAATACTTGCGTTATGTCTCTAGGTGATGCATTTTGCATAAATATATTTAACTATCAAAAAATCCAGCACTGATAGTGGCAGCATCTTTCCACCATGCCAACAGCAGAGTGACTTTTTTTACCTAACCATTTTCCCAAAGAGAGCAGCACTGTGCTGACTCATGAGATTCCAAAGCAAAATTAGTAATATTGACAATGCAGAAGGCTAACAAATTAGAAGTCTAATTTAATTGCCACTTTTTGAAATAAACCTTAAAGCTGCCAGCAAATAACAACCATATCCAAATGTTGTCTGTATTTTCCAACAAATCAAAATCACTCGGCATTCTTTAGCATCTTCAAGCAAAAATGTAAGTAGTGAAATATAGTGACTGCATTTTGCCTAGGTCATGCCAGCTCAATGAAAGCATAGCTGATTTCTTTAAAATTTCAGCTTTGGGATGTAAATGTATGTTAAGAAAGTAAAAGTTGCAATACCAAATTTTTCAGTACTCTTGTTTTAATCCCCATGTCTAACGTGGATGTAGCAGGGGAAGCCAGGGCAAGAGGGCAGAGCCAGGCTGGGTCACGGCTTCTGCCCATTAGTGTGCAGCCATGCCTGCTTCCCTCGGTGTGAGTCTTGCTCTTCGCACCGGAGGGGAAACCTGCAGAAGATGCATTCTCATGCCCTGGGTTTTCTTGTTTCCTTTGAGTGACACAGAGCAATATACGGGTATTCTGGCGTTTCTCTTTTTTTTGCAGTGGCATCGCAGCACTGTCTTTCGGGGAGTTACCCATCCTCATTTAGCCTTGGTGAGACAGGGCAGCATCAGGTCTGCTGCACGCCGTTGCTAGCTGCATTAGCTCACTTGGGCTGAATTCACCTCCAGTGGAGAAACTAAGAACCAATTTCATTTTCAAATGAAAGTGGTGTGTAGGCAAAATGCCAGACTTACAAGTCTCTCCCCTTTAAGGATATGGACAGCATAAACACACTATTTGCAAAAGTGTCTAAGCTATGCAACTGACTTTCTTTATGAGCTTGTAGATTTTTTGATTGCTTACTATGCATCCAGGTATTTTCTTTCACACCTTCATTCCCTTGTAAGCCTGTCTCTTATGCTGGCAGCCCTCAGCAGGGACCGACATACGACAGACTCTATAAACACCTTATTGACTGTCACATTATTGTAGCCAGTTGTCACTAGAGACCATAGTTCTAGGCCCTCAAGTTGAAACGATTTACCTCTCACTGTGAGCCGCCCATGCTGTAAGCCGTCAACGGTGACCAAGCGAACATTTTGGATGTCATCGTTGTCTACAATTTGGAAGTGTTGCCATGTGATCGGTCGGGATTGCCCTTCCAGGAGGTTGAGGCCTGCAAAGAGCAGAGCATTATTTCACCAAAGCGTCGGCAACATTCAAGGCTGTCAGCATCTAATCTTTATGAAGGTTTTTGCAGTCAGGAAAAAAAGCATGTTTAATTCCACCTACATACGTACCTGTGACAGACATTTCAAGGCCAGCTTAAACGCTCGAGATCAACTTTTATTCTGACATTGCCTTAGTCAACTGTCTTTAAGGAATTTTTTCAGAGAAATAACATATTCTGGTTCAAAATGATAGACTAGCTAGGCACATTTCTGGACATTTGCACAAACTGGAGCATTGCACTTGCAATCTCACAATGTCTGAAACTGGGCACTCAGCTTCCTTAGAGAGTCTGCATTTAAAAATATATATTGATCTTCATGACAGAGGGCAGTATCTCCTCTTTTTACTCAGACAGCCGTTTCAGGTGGGGTTTCTCTGGGAGACATGAGGCCTCCGCTCAGATCCTTCCCTTTTCTACTGCTCTTTCTCTGGTGTTAACTTCAAGACTTGTTTGATCTTATACCTTTGCCTTTTGATGATTAAATATCAATGTACATTTCACTTTAGATGGGAGAGCCTGTCCCCTCTCCAGTGCAGGCATTATAAATCTGTTTGAATTAGCCTTAACCCTGTAAGGTTTCCAGGCTTCAAATGGCTGGCGGTGTATCAGGACCTCTTTTTCTAGTTGTTCCGTTTTTGCAGACTTCCACTTTAAACGATACCAACAAGCCTTGGTCTTTCCCACAGACTAGCCTACTACTATTCCATCACATATTTGTCTTTATTATTTATACTATTTTATGTCCAGTTCGTTCTTGAAGAAAATGCTATATACAGAAATCCTGATTTTCCTGTAACTCCCTTTTTTCTTTTTCGTTCCAGTTAAAACTTAAGATTTTTTTCAAGTAGTTGTAACATGTTCCCCCCAAAATGGATAAAGGGAAAAACAGATTTACACTCCCTCAGTTTAATGATCCTTAAACTCTAGGTGTAAATCTGAATTTTAGAGCTTTGTCAAATATCTGTGTCGAAGTGTTATAAATTCTGTAGCAAAATAAACTGAGGAAAAGAGATCTCACCTGTATTCCATGAAACCCGAGGAGCATTTGTATCTGTTGTTCTGATAGAAAGATGCACAGTGATCGGTGAACTCCTTTCAAAGTAGAAGTCATGAACCTCAAACTCCACCTGTTGTGAAAACAAACTATTTACTGAAAAAAACCAGCCTGAAAACCAGCTGTACCTCAAAACACATATAGTGTGTTCTTACCTGAGAGAGCTTAAAGTCTTCTAATAATATGTTGACAAATGAAACTTGATTTAGCCTCTAAAAAGAGCTTTTGAGGTTCTGCACTAAATTAAGTATCTGCCTTTTGTGCTCTTCGCAGTGAATGCTGGGAAAGCTAGTTGGGAATGTGTGGAAATCAATGAGAAAGATAAGTATTTTCACTGTTGTTTGGGGTACAATTAACACAGCGATCAACATAGGGCTTTTTTAATAGTAGTAATAATAAGAGGGGGAAGGGGCACTTCCCACTCTTTTAACATATGTAAGACCAAAAAAGTTATGCAAGAAAAGATATGGACTGGCACAGAAAAAATAGTAAAAAAAAAAGAAAATGTCAAACTCCTGAATTGTGAAACTCTTGAATTGTCAAATTCTTGAACCTGTGATCAAACAATGCTGAAAACAGAACAAAGATGCACTTAAGGAGCAGACGGTTTGGTAGGATGACTGATCCTCATACTAAGGAAACAGAAAGAAAGAGGGTTCCTGTGACAGCCAAGGTTAAAAAAAGACAATCCTTGTCAGCATCAGGTGCCAAAGTTCCTGTTACTGTTCCTCTGCTTTCCAGGCCACCCTTTCTCCAGCTTACCTTGCTCTGATTTTCCGTCCCTTCAGTTTCATTACTTTAGTACCAACCATTTTGTTTTGTTTGGGTTATTTCTTAACTATCTTATCAGATAGTTATTTTATAACTATCAGCATATTTATATACTCCTTTACCTCATCTCTCTTCCTCTTATATCTCCTTTTTAAGACTACTGCTTATTTCTCACAGTGCTGACACACTGCTGAATTACACAAAATATCTAGCAGTACTGGTAACTGAAAAAATAAAGTAACACTGTACCCAAAGTAGGAGGCATTCACTGACAGCACTCTGTGACAGATCTGGAGGGAAAAACATCGCTAGCAGCCGACATGGAAAAGGTGGAAGTGGTGCTCTGTTAGCTCCCATAAAACATAAATGTATTCCTGCAGCCTTGGTCTCATAGATCAGCACCGCTTATTTACTCGCTTACTCCAGACCCTGCAGATACCAGCCTGCTTTCATCATTTGCATCATGTTCTCTGTGTTAGTGACGTGCTTTTAATCCTCCCAGCAGGAACTGTTGAGTCCCTTTTTGTTATCCCTATACCACTATTGACGCATTAGGTAGGGTGCGAGATCAAATGGCAATCCTGACATTTAGCTGGTCCGTCTTTCATGGCTTTAAATATGTCACCTGTCCACAGGTCACAGGGATCAGTACTGTCACATTGAGATAAAAGCTATGTGGAAAAGGCACCACTGATCCTTCCAAAGGCCTTTGGTTAGATCTACAAGTAGTGTTATTCCCCTATTCCTGTCATAAAAAAATAAAAAATAAATTAAAAAAAAAAAAAAGAAGAACCAAAACAATCCTGTTTAGATATTCGTAGTCAGAGGGGATAAAAATCTTTCAGTGCAAAGAAATTTTTAAGTAGTGAGCAACAAATATCTGATTTGTGTTAGACAGTTAAGCTGATGAGTCATAGGAGAAAGTGGCAAAAGATTTTACCTCTGCTCCTGCATTGCATATGGTTAGAGAAACACCTTTTTTTTTTCTGAAAAATATCCATTACAAATGAATGCATTTATTTACAGCTTAGTGAATCTTAAGGAGATGAAAACCAGCAAATGCTCATACATTACACTTACCTCATAATTCCTCCTCTCTGTGTGGCTGTTATTTGGAGGCTGATAAGCAATGAGCATGTCACTGAGATCTTTCCACGTGAAGGAGCCAACAGCTTTTGTATGGTCAGATAGATGAGTGATGAAGCCCCGTGGAGGTGGCTTGGTAATGTTGAATACAAGCAGGGACTTTGGAGTTTCATTGTCTTCAGCATCAACGGTTGTGGTTGTAATGGGGGTTAAAATAAATTGATCTACTTCCAGGATGAACTTTGCCATCGGGGCAGCTTTGGGTATTTGATTGGGAATAGCACCTTTAATCTGAACAGGGAGCCATGCATATTCAGTCTACAACAGGAAAAAATGAGACAACTGAAAGGTCAAAGTGAAGCAAACAAATTCAATTTCCATTACCTTCACATAGCTAATTGGGGTACGTGTTAAAGCAATAATTATTTTGAAAAGAAAAATTGAAACATTTTAATAAGAAAATGCCTGAAGTAAATATTTAGACCTCATGAAAAAGTCTTCCAGGTTCACTAGTCTTATTTGTGTCCTTCATTTTGGGCTGAAACAACTTGCTTAATTTGATGTGAGTTTGATGAATAACTTTACCTGACAGAAACATGCATGAGTCATTAATTATTATTAACTGAATATGTTCACACAGCTCTTAATTTGTTAATTACTATATATGTCGAAGTCAGTGCAGTTCATGCTCTATAAAAAAGGTGGAATTATGCCAGAATTAATTTTGTTCTCAGGCTAAACTTCTTATGCCTGCCAGTAAACAACCACAGGTGTTTCTCTGTAGCCATAATGGTCTAAGCATAGAGGCATGGAGATAATGCATTTCATTTGCCCAGCTGGCAACATCGTAAGAACTGAACAAACTTTCAGGATTGCTGTCTCTCTTCAAATGTGAAAAGGAGCAACGAATTTAAATTTTTTGAAAACCAGGAAGACAATCAGACATTGTAAGGTTGCGTAAAAGTCTACCTTGTGCAGAGTTTTGCTTCTGCTGTCTGTGAGATCCAACCTCACAGGAATATAGTCGGTGTCAGGCGAGGGAGGGTCAAGGTGCTGATATCGAATCCCCATCCTCAGAAATTCTTCACAGCTCATTTTTGTGTTGTGAACGACTCCCAGTTCCAGCATGCAGCTCCCGTTTCTGCACTGCTGGCCCAGGCTGTGCTCTGTAACCCAACAGAAGCAATAGTGAAACAGTTACCAGAGCAGAAACCGCCATCGGAAGCCCATCCATATAGCTAAACTAACCCTGATAAAAAGCCAGTGTGATGAGAACTGGGACTCCTTTCCTGACTTAACTTTTCCTACAGGTTTTTGTTTTCATCTGACATCTTCCAACTCCAACCTCCCTTGGTCTCTTGGGTAGGTGCTGCCTCCAACAACTCCCTGTGCTGTTTCTACCGAGTCTTGGCACTCCCAAAGCTGTCACATTGGTCCGCATGTCTCGGAGCCAAAAACAGACTCCAATCAGGGGGGATTACTGACCCAGATCTGTGATCTATGTTGTGCCCCACACAAACTTCATGTCCCTTTCAGTTTCCATGATAGCTCAAGCTGTTCATTAAACTTCACATGACCCACTCTTACCCAGCACGTCTGAAGCAACCCACTGCTGCAGACTTAATCTGCTGGGTCTCTTTGAACTGGCTAATACAAACAACTAAAGCACATCATACTAGGGCCTGGGAAGAAGCTTTGTGGCTGATCTCCACGAAGCTGCTCTTGCTGCACTTCCCCGGTGATGAGCTGGCCATGAGCAGGCAGGTGGGTTTCTGAAGAGGCTATGGAAATGGTGCAATCCAGATTTATCTTCCTGTCATAGTCAAAAGCGAGGATGTTCTTGTCAATCACCCTGGATAGACCATAGTACTCAGGCACCTCCAGGGCACGGGAGCGCATTTTGATGATGTTACAGTCTGGCTCAAGTAACTGCACATGGAGGGTGAATGTTTCTACAAACGTTTCAGTTTCTGTAAACCTGCAGGTGGTAGAAGGAAATTAATTAATTATGCATCTTCACATCTTCTGGCACTCTGTGAGTTTGGCATTGGCCTCAGCTTCTAAATTTAATTACTTGGACCCCTTTCTCTCACGTGCCCTCCAACCCCAAAGAGACCATGAGGTGCCAGACACTGCTGCCCACCTCCTCATACTTGTAAAAAGGGTGTTTGTGTGAAGGAAGAGCTTACTCGCTGTGTTTATACAAGACTTTGTGTCCCTATCAGCAGGACAACACAGAACATACAGTAGTCTGAAAGTACTGTTGTCACTTTCAACAATAAAAAGAAAAATCACTGGTTTTCTGTCATAAACAAGCAATACATAATATTTATTAATACTAACAAACACATTATTTGAGCATATCTGAAATACATTTTGGCAAATGTTTCTGTAAGCAAATGGTCACTTGTTGACTAATGATGCTGCTACTGGGTCTAAGTAGTTACGGTATGTGCAGCTTTTACCGTGAAAAATGAACTGCTTGCTCTTCCTGAGGGCAGCTGTTCTCCTGGTAACAATAAAGTGTGATCTCGCACCGCTGCCTACCTGTACAGCCTAAGCATGACCGTGTCTTCATCTAAGATTGGACAGCCATTGTGGGTATATTTGACTTCATTAGGAAGGAAGTGACAGTCAAAAACCTATGAAGGAGAAAGAATAGACAAGTACAACACCGTCAAGGATGTTAACTTCGCGGCTTCTGTTCCACTTCTCTCTGACTGTCAGGAATGCATCAGACTAAGGAGATTTTTATTCTGTAGTTTATTTCTATGAATAGGTATTCACCTGTTCTGTGGTCTACCAGTGAGAGCCAGAGCAACCACTTTAATGTCAGGTTGCTGGCACTCTACAAGGGAATGGGCATGTAAAAGTGGTTGTTTCAGGCTGCCAAGTCCCTCTTCCAGCGCAACAAATAGTTTGAGTGCACGCTCTCTACCACTGCAGCCTGTGGACTTATGGATGCATTTGTATTCAGCAGAACTGCAGTGGAACTGAAAAGCCTGCAGTATAATATTAGATTTATTAGCTTTTAAAGTTGCTCGTGGCGATAGCTTGATTATACAGTAAATCCTGCTTTATGGCGACTACCATTGGACTACAAAAGTATGATCCTGTGAAATTTCTCTGTTGGAAACTTTGCTAGCTCAGATTTGTTATGTGTTTTTGGAACACTGACTTTGTACCAGTAACCTTTTACCAGATCAGATGTCATCTCTGTGCCATACAACACCCAGCCCCAATGTCAGTGTATTCCCACAGCATAAAAGCAAACAGAATTTCTATATTGTGTCCACCAGCTCATTCAAAAGAGACTAATTCTTATGATACACCTGATACAGGTCAAATTTGCAAAGATGGCTGGCCACAGTTTAACCATCTAAGACAGACACTTGTTCCAGGCTGACTGTTTAATGGTTTGTTAACTTGCAAAAGTAAGGCCATGAGGAAAATTCCTGACCCAAATGGAAAAAAGATTGCTTTGGAGAGTTGCGACACACCCGTTCTTTGGAGCAGGGATTCAGATTCTGCAGCATAGGATTTTCATGTCCTCACATATGCCAATTTGCAAGTCTGGTAAGTTACAATTCCCATGTAGCTATATTTCTTTATAGAGTTTAACAGCTGAAAGTTCCTAGCATTGATAAGACCACGTCTATGTTCTCCTTGTGATAACAGGGAACCCCTACGTAGCCTATGTGTAAATGGAGGATACTCATGTTTCATATCTACGGGGAGACAGGGCATATTCTTGTCAGCATGAAGGCAAAAGCTAAGCATTTCATTTCCTGAGTGTCTCACTGTGAAACTAAACGCGGTTTTGATTCAGTTTTTATGGGTAGAATTCACGCATGATTAGTTCTTCTACGGACTAAAGTAAAATCTGTTCAGCATTCACTAATAGACCTGATGAGGCCATAACTAATAAGGATTAATATACATATGTGGCTGACTGACGAACCACATCTTTTTGCAGAAAGAAGAGGTCATTTCTTATGACCAGTCATTTCTTAAAATACAGCAAAAAAATAATGAAAATGAAGTGGCTTGCCTGAATTACCTACATCTTCCCAACCACTTTGGAAGATGGTGAAATGGAAGGGGGATTTTAGTGAGGTTCTGAAATGTTGACTGGAAGTGCAGCGCATAGGGAAAGTCTTTGGATGCTCTGACTTTCAGTGTAAAAATAAAGTAATACTTTAATTCCTAAATTAGTTGTTAAAGCGTAGGTAACTGAAGTGCATCATGACCACTTCATGGATTTACAGTAAAGGATATAAGAACTAGTGACCTTAGTTTCTTTCTAACCAGTACACAGAATTAGAACTTTCATCTCTCTATAATGAAAAAATAATTAGAGTTTATCAGCTTTCATTATTACTGGCAGTGTCCACTTCTGCTGAAGTTATTCTCAGATGCTCAAGCTATGTGTTAATTGTTCTGTATTCCTAGTGATTTTAAAAATATATTGCCTGCTTTTAACTTTCATCAAGAAGCACATATTGTACATTTTTTTTTTTAAATGTAGTGAGTTAATTGATTATCAGATACATATACATGGACTTACCACTCTTCCTATTGACTAAAATAATCTTGGAATAATCTGTAATATATGGTGTTATGGAAAGTATGATTTATTTTATTTGTTGGGACTGCTTAGAAAGGAAGGACAAGAATAGTTTCTGAAAAATAAAATTGCTCTCGTATGATGAAGGTTTTGACTATGTTGTGGCTGTTCTATTGTGTATTGTTTTCAAATGTCACAGAAATATGTGTTTTGGTTTTTTTCAATATTTAAAAACACCAATGTCTTTTTCTTATTTAATGTCTTTCTTTCTTAGTACAAGCTAACATAAAGGAAGGTGATTAATTAATTAGATAGTCCTAAGTGATATCCTACAAAAAAAAAAAAAAAAAAAGGTAGTTAGGTGGTGTGTTACCTTACAGTAAAAAAAAAAGTACATTATATACAAAAGCCACTCATATTACAGCTTCCAGTAGTTTAATGTTGTACACTGAAGATGAGATTATTTACTGATGTAAATCAGTGTAGAGCCCTCAAAGTCACTAGGGTTTTTGGTGACATGTAGGTCTGGTGTGCACCTGACAATGAGATACTGCTCAGATGATGCATCCCTGTTCATATCAGAGGGGGCTGCCTACAGCAGAGGAGATGGTTTATAATATCAAAGAATTAATTCCTTTCATTCTAAGACATCATTAGTTCCATCTCTTAATTGATAACAAGGGGATGGAAAATGAAGGACCTTTTCACAAAGGTCTGTTACCACTGACTGACAGTCATTTTATATATGTATAAGACACAATCTGCTTTGCAGAAAGAAACATCTGTTTTATGTTTCCTAATATGTTTTCCTTTTATATGAACAGGCAACTCTAATTGTCTATAAATTCACTGGGTAAGACAAAGGAGATCTAAATCTTTTCCTAATTACTGTCGAGCTTTGTTTTTTTCTACTTCAACTGCTTTTCAATTACAATTTATAATTAAATTGTCATACATTCCTAGGACATTACTCACTTCAATGGCAGTAAAACAGATCAGAACAGAGACATTTTCTGGCTGCAGAATTTCCTGGTAGAAAGAGTGTGAGTAGCTCGGGGGGGGGCTGGACTCCGGCACCTTTTTTTAGGAATGGTGAAAGCTCAGGCAGTACTTTTCAGTGTCTGGCTCAGGATTTTGTCATTTAAAACAGAAGCCCTCAACTTACAAATGCCCTCTTGTTCTTCCCCAGCAAGGAAACATGACTTGAGATAACCAGACTGCCTATCTCGCTGGCAGTTTCCCTGGGGAACCCCACGTGCTGGTGTCTCTGGCACTCCCACTTCCCCACGGCTGCGGAGAGGAGAAGGCACCTTTCCTAACGGGATGGCACTCAGGCCAGGAGCCATCCAGGGGAGGTATCCCAGGCACCGCCAGCAGCTGCAGCCCCTCCCAACCTGATACCCCAGGGCCACCTGCCCAGCAGAGCTCACCCCTCCAGATGACATGTACCTGCAGCCTCCAAGAGCCACACCTGGGCTCACACCAGGGCCATGAAAGGATGAGCACTTAATGGAGGTGGGATTGGGAGTGGGGAAAGGCAAGGACCCTAGGTATTTTGGAAAATAAGGTATGGTGAGTACACATCTCCTGGGGTCTCTGGACCCTGTGCTTGAAGCATGTCAGGTCACAAAGGACAAAGTGGCTTTTTCAAAATATCTGGGTCCTACTGCATTTAGAGGCTGAGGCAGAAATTGAAAGCCAAGTCACTCAGCCAGCCAGCCAGCTTGCCTACAGAAGAGGTTTGCCAGCAATGAGACATGTAAGTCTCTTTTTTTCTCCTCATGGGCCAAACTAGACTGGGGAAGTGGAGAAGAGGGCCTACGGTCAGAGCCCCTGTGCTGACAGAGAGCAAGCCCTGGGGAAGTCTCAGCAGAGGTACTGCACATCTTGGGGCCAGTCTCTAGAGAAGATCACATATTGCCCTGGTCATCGCCTCCTGTTTTCCCTGGTGTGCCTCTGCTCCTTCTGAGTGCTGGTTCAGCTGAAGTACTTGTCAGTGGTCTGCAAAAATAATGATGATGATGACCAAGCCTGAAGCTTTGAAAAATCTATTGAGATTGGTGCTCCTGCATCCACCTTCACAGAGACCACCAGAAACCTCAGAGAGCATGTTTAAAACAAGATACATATACAAACATATAGGATTGTATGCTGCATGGTACAATTAACAAAACTTTTTGAAAATAGACAAAACCTGTTTGGTTATAGTTCATTTTAAAACCATTCATCTTCTATCTCTACCGTTACATCTTCATGTCAATTACTTCCAACTCCTTCCTGCTATGATTCAGGTGGGGACATTTGTGAGGCAAATGAGTAGCAGAACGGTGATATGTGAAATACATTTCATTAATCCTACAAGCTTGAAATTTTAACAGAAAACATTTTTTTAACGTATTTGCCATCTGCTAGCAATTTAGCTGTTGCAGAGCAGAGCAAACAACGGTGTACACAATGTGCTTATTGTATGTGATGAATTTTTTCTTAATTGCTCCCTAAGTAGTGGCTTCATGACTAAAATGCAAAATGCTCTAGCAGGCTATGCATTACCCGAGGGGCACTGGTTACCCTCACGGTAGAAAAACAAGCAGCTGAGAGACAGGAGGATATCTCCTAACCGAAAGTTTTGGAATACCCATTCTCCGCTTGTGAAAGGAGACTTTGACCGAACTCCCTTTTATGCACTTGTGTTACTGAGCTCAGCTTTTGGATTTCAGGGGTGCAGTTCTCTGTCAGCTGGCTACTTTTAGCAAAAGGCTGAATCTCACAGGCCATTCAGTTTCATGCCATTTAGTCACTACCCAAAATAAAAAAAATCAACAAAGCAACTCTTCCTAGTTTCTCCCACACCTGCACACACATGGACACACAGACCAGCACAACGGAGCCCAAATACCTGTGGAGTTAGTTTCCCAACCCTCTGTGTTATTGGCTCATTAATCACAACTTCTACTTTGCAGACATCCTTCTCTCTGGGGATGGAAAATCTGAGGTCATCTTCTGACAGGAAGACAGACTGTCCCTTCATCACTTTCACCCCAAGGTTGACACTAATAAAGGAGGAGCGTACAACTCTTAGTACCACAGGCAGCAGTAGAAACAACCAGCTTTTCTCAAAGGGCTTCATATTATGAGGGGGTGCCAGCTCTTTTCCACCAGTGAAAATGTTCTTAACAAAAGAAGTCTTCTCTTTCTCCGCCAGCAGATTTTCACCGTACAATGAAGGACCAAAATGTTAGTCGCAGGTAAAAATGTACCACATGTTTTCTATTAAGATGTACCCCTTGACTGAAATTTGGACAGAGGCCTTTCAAAATATCCTTGGTGTTTTGTAAAATTCATTGGTCAAGCCTGACAAAAGGATGAATGTGTTCTCAGAGTAATTTTAAGGTTTGTTAACCCTGGAAAAAAAAGAAAGAAAATTGATATAAGGCATTGAGCAACTATTGGGGAAAAAAAATAACACAAAAAACTTCACCATTTCTTACAATTGCAGTTCATTTCAAGCAGCAGCTTGACTTCACCTTCGAATACTATTAAGTGCACACATGCTCAGAAAATTAGCTACGTACCAATGAGACTTCTCCCTCAATGGATCAGCTCTCAATATGAATTCCAGGCACCTTTGATCCATATGCACATACAAACACTTGCTGTGTAGGATCCTTTGTTACTGGCCTTTTTTACTTCTGGACCAAGTAGATATTAATAAAAGGGTATGAGCATCCAAGTAATTTGAAAGTGCAGGAGTAAGCATTCATCCAGATTAAATATACCTGAAAGTGGGATAAAGAGAGAGTGGCCTTTTGTTAAATCTATTTTTGTTTTGCCATTGAATGTTGGGGGGAAAATTCAGGCTTTAGTTGAAAACACCTTGCCAGTGCCTCTCTAATCTTCCTGCTATAGCATGTAACTATGCCAGGACGTCAACATAGAAACATATGATATGGCACGACAAAGCTGAATTTTTTCTTTTTCACAAAAAAAACATTAATCATTCTGAGGCAAATTCAGTGGAAATAAGGAACAAAAGATAATATGGAAGAAAATTTACACAAGATCCTCATGCCCTCAGTTACAGCGAATCTTCATCTTTCATGTTTATAAACTCGTAAGAAAAGCATAGTTCTTCTGACATTGAACAAGCACTATTGAAATCCTCATAAGACCCTAATTTCTAAAACCCTCCAAAGTAACTGAATCTATGGCCCAAAGAGTAGGCAATGGTATTGATTTAATTAAATTTTAGAAGATCATAAGAATTTCAAGCTAGTAAAGCACCAATATTCCTTCAGTTTCTTTTAAATTTTTAGTGCCCTGACTACTTATTTGCACAGTCTAATTTAACCACAACCCTCCCACCAACAGTGAGCTTTCCTGAAAGTTAATAAAAAACCAAATCCATGTATCTATTTTCTTCATACTTGTTAACAAATAAGTGTTCACTCTACTGTTTCCAGCAGGATGACCTTCTGAACAGCCTACAATTGTATGCACGTATCCACCCGGTTTTACACTTCACTGAAAAACTATCAGAGTTAAGAATTTCTTTAAAATTATTCACTTCCTAAAGTAACACAAGACAGATCCACTCACTTCAGCTAAGATTCAAGATTGAAGACATTGGTACTAACATATGTTTAAAGTTAGATGTACGTTGACTATGTAGTCTGGGCCGCAAAACTTAACTCTTGTTTTCTAGCTTTTTATCTCAAAATCTTTCCAGTTTGGTCCAAAATTATGCAGCTACATCAGTCTGAACAAAATCTGAGAGAAAATGTAGAATTCTAGCCAGTGGAAAGGGAATGAAATTCATGGTTGAAAGTTTTTTAACGTGTTCCAGAGACAAATCAAAATCTCAATTCATTTAAAAAAGTTTACTTACACAGACAGCTTTTACTAAAATCCAGATATGTAAATGTGCCCAAAGTACTTGCTAATTTTTGTTTCTTTCTAGTGGGATGGATATGCATAGCACTTCATTGAAATAAGCACATCTGAGACAGCACTCCACTTCCTAAAATTCACAGTTTTGAAACACAGTCTGCAATCCTATAAAGGACAACTTGGAAAGAGGGAGAGGAAAACAGATTACGCTTCAGCCTCCAAGTGAGAAAGTATGGTTTGCAGCAAGTGCACCCTTTTAACCTGAATATCTGACTGGCATTTATCACATAGTGCACAGATTGCTAGCATTTATCAAATATAATCTGTGTTTTCTTAAAATACCAGCTGCAAAGCATGGAGAGATGTTCTGAGTGAAAACTTTCTCTATTGCTGTGCCCTCTTCCTACTTCCTGCATCAAACAAAGTGAAGATAGGGCTGAGGGAAGTGAAATAACTTCCTTGGCATATGTCTCAAGAAGATGCTCTGCCTAACACCTCCTCTGACTTCAGGCATGCTGGGATCCTTGGCCAGCAGGAAGTTCTTGGTGCAGGGACTGCAACGGATTTTAAATGCTTTGACTCCAGCCCCTGATGAAGAAGCGATGCATGAGTAAGTCTCAGCTAGTTTTAGAGAAGACCCAGTTTCTCAAGCCATAGAAGGGCTTAGATAAGAAGAAAATAATTAGGAATTTTGGACTCTGACTAGGACCTGGCAAAGTGCTAAGAGGTAGTCAATGACTCTGAAGCATAGACCTGGTGGTTTACAGCTCATGACAATGCCAGTAACTTCGTGCTCCATAATACCAGACTGGGGCATTGATTTACAGTGCAAAATGCCTTTATTCACAGGGCACTAGGTACCTTATGAGAAATGATAAAATTAAAGCCTGGACAGTTTTGACTTTCTCCACTCCCACTCCCACTATCCCATCTGGATAGCTACCACAAAAACACTCCATAGTTCAGAGACAGCCTAATCACCAGTTCAGAAATGGCACTGGTCGGGAAGTGTATTGCTCTCTTTACATGTTACATATGTGCTTACAGGAAGGGAAAGACAGCTGTCCAACAGGCACTGACAGAGTTGTTCATGCAGAGACGTCTGCAGCTCAACTCTGATGAAGCTCAGGTCAATCTGTTTCTGGTGCCTGCCCCATAAACCCCAGCACTGGGTGCAGGTATAAACCTCAGGCATAGGCAGTGGTTTCTTTGCTGCCTTTTCTTACCCTGCATCAAACACTAAGAGCAGAAAGGCTCCAAGAGGAGCTCCAGGAGCATCCTGGCCAATTTCGTGGTGGTTGTGTGAGCCATTCTCTGCTACAAAATTGGTCCTATGTTGTCACTGTGTATTACAGTCTTGCTTTGACTGCTTTTGCTTGCAGACACTGCTCCTGTATACCTATACACGTTTGCCCCATATGTTCCAGCAATTGACCCCTGCTTGTCAGCTGCAAGTCTGTCTCCTTATGTGGCCAAGTGAAGATCTTGAGAAGTATAACCTCCCTTTCTCAATCATTTATCCAATGATAGCAAAATGAAATGACAAGAGATCCTTTCAGTACATAATGGCAATAAAATGAGAAGGGTTTGGAGTGAATGCCATCAGATTAGCATTCTCCCCTCTGTGTGAAGAAGGCCATTGCTTCAGCAAAGTCACCTGTGTGCTACACGGTACTTATGCTGAGCCACAGTGACAGCACACTGCTCTCCAGCAGCTCTACAACTGCTGGTGATGCTGCTGCCATATTTTGTGGCTGCTTTGGACTTCCTTACGGTCTCCTTACTTCTCTGCCCTTAATATCACAGCTGAGCCTGATTCATCCCTGCTATTCCTTGGCATGTCACCTGTGTATCCAGAATGAACAGATGACTGAGGCACTATTTAATTCCAAATGCACCGCAATATTTCAGATAAACTTAGAGGTTTGATGAAATAATGTTGTTCATGAACAACACATTAGGAGAATCAGTATTTTTAAACTAAGGTGTTTCCTCATTGACTTGCTAAGGGTCTGTCTATATGGCAAAACACCTGAACTAGCTCCAGGTGCACTGTGTGCCTACAAGCTTACAGGAAGCTACCAGCTTCGGTCCCAGAAGTAAAACAGCCATGTCAGTTCAGTGATATATCATATATTAGTTGTTATCTCTCAGTGGAGATGGAACACATGATTTATGAGGAGAGGCTGAGACAGCTGGGTTTGTTCAGCCTGAAGAAGAGAGGGCTTACTGCTGTTTTTAGACATCTAACAGAAAAGCACAGAGAGACTGGAGGTGTACAGTGAAGGGACAAGATGCAACCCACAAAATTCGCAACAAGGAACATTCACATTAGATATTAGGGGGAAAAAAAGCCACAGTGAGCATGGTCGGTGGAACAGGTTTCCCAGAGGGGCTCTGAAGTCTCCATTCTCAGAGATATTTAAAAAACAACTAATCAGGGCCTGAGTAGCCCGATGTAACTTTGAAGCTAGACTTGCCGTAAAAGCTGGCTGTGCTGAGAGCAAGGGGTGGGAGCAGTTACCTGCAGAGGTCTTTTACACCCTAAATCGTGTGATGACTCTAAGCTGAAATGACAGAGCTGTCTGGCTCCCAGGACCCAAGTTAATTACCTGGTGTATTTTTGCAAAACACTGCATTGTACCCCCAAAATTGTCCAGTAATTCCCATGAGATCCAATATAAAACCATACTGGTATGAAAAACGTGGTGACAAAGAAAGAGACCTCCTTTCCCATAATTAGAGGTAGACTGGCCAAGCTGACCCTGAGATTTGGGAGCTTGGAAAAGGAGTCCCAAAGACATGTCCAAGGCATTGTGCAAGGGACACTCAGCAAGGGGAACTCTGAGGAGCTCCTCATCTGCTGGCAGATCGCTGTCCCACTCTGCAGACGAGCCCAGGGGAGAAGGGGCCTCTGAAGAGGTTGTGGATGTGACTCTGTAGAGTTAACAGAGGGACACACCAGACTGGGGACAATGTAGGGGAGGGTTACTGAGAACTTCAGATGTGGTTTGTTAAAAATTTCCTCCAAATGCCAGAAGAACTAGTTTTCCCTCAGGGCTGCTGGTGTACATGTGAGAAATGATGCAATGGCTAATTACAAACATTAGCATTCTCACCAAATACAACTGGTTTTCAAGATTCTCAAAAAAAAAAAAAAAAAAAAAAAAGAGGAGGAAAGAAACACTGCAAAAAAAGGAACACAAAGACTGCTGTAGAGTTATCATCGTCACAAAATACCTGACAACACTTCCCAATTTGTCAAGTGTTCATTGGCTTCAGGTATCTGGAGAACTGTGTTAAGTCCCTAAGAGCATCCAGGAGTTATTGAAAGCTAGATGTTCTTCCAACAGCAGACTCTGGAGAAAACATCTGTGCAGGACCCCTCCAGTGGTACACATAGAAACTCTCAGTTGTGTGTCTCTAGATCCACGTCAAGTAGATCTGCTATTTTAGATAATTTTTAACATGTTTTTTTGTCATTACAACTCCTACATGAATGAAATTTACTTCAAAGAATGCAAATATTAATTCATTGGTGGGAAGGTTTCCAGCACCTCTTCTTTATTTAGAAGGTACAAAGGTACAGATTCCTGAGTCTGATTCTGAAGAGGGCTAATGTGATGTAAATAAAGACTAATCCCAATGATTTAGATAGCTACCTACCAGTGCAAAACAACTGAAAATAAGATCAGAAACAGCACCAGTAACTCTCAGTTGTAATACCTAAAACCTGACTAAAAAAATCGGTAATCACTCGTGACCTTGAGCCAAGTCTCAATGACACCCAAAGTCTTCAATGGGATTTGGATGAGACCTTAAGAGTTTCTCTCTGTGTGACAAAATCTCTGGTTGCCTGGGAGATTTTACTGAACAATTGGATCCAAAATTGCCCTCTTCTTTTGCAAAGCTTGAAGGGGATTATGGGGGATGATCGTTGTGCACTGGGATTTGGACTGATTTGTTTCAATGAAGAGCAGAAAAAATTTACAACAGAAAGAACACAGGAATTTTTTTTTAGAGGATGGGATTAAAGGAAACAAATAGCAGCCTTCCACGATTTCCAGGAAACAAGACGAATATTATTACAGCAATTAAAACTTAGCCCAGGGCAATGAAAGGATCCTGAGCTATTAAATTAGGGGGTTGTCACTTCAGAATGTGCAATTAACACATGCACCCCTTGGACTGTTTGCTATTTAATGTTTTTGTTCCATGCGCTACAAACAAGGATTATAGGTCACACAGAAACTAAGTATTCAGCAAGGTGTTTGCTGAGTTAAGGAATGGTAGATAACAGTTCCCTTCTTTTTTTCCTTTCTCAGTTTTAGTCTGTGAACAGAAGTCCTGTGCACTTTTTGACAAATCCTGTACACTTTTTAGCAAAGTAAGGAAACAAAAAGTGTTTCATTGCATGGTCAATGAATAGACCTTTCTTCATCAGGGAAAACAGCTGAAGGATGTTTAGATATATCCAGGTTATTAACATTTCTTTTTTCCTTTGTTTCTTTGTTGTATTAAAGCAGAATACTATAAGGTAGGAAAAAATATGTTTTTCTTCATTCTACCTTCTTTCATATTATAGATATTTTAACAGTGATTATCAGATTAAGACCTAATACAATTTCATTTTACAGAGATTATTTCTGACTTCAATGTTCATTCTCAACATGATATTGTCACTGCCACACACTAAGTTATGATTCACCCAAACTTAGGATATTAGGTAGTGGAAACTGAGTGCAGAAGTATCTCCATATGCTGACGGGCCAATACAAGACTGAAAGTATATTTGACATTACACAATGGCAGACAAGTAGTAGAGGAGAAAAATCTGAATATAACGCCATAAACGTTATTGCACTGTAATGCCAAGTCTTGCAGCTTAATGCAAGGCTGAAAACTGAATTATTCTCTTCCACAGGGTTCCTCTGTAGCCCTTGCTGAACCCTTATAATTTCCACTCCTTATGAGAGCCCCGCTTCTGCATCAACCAGAAGATGTAAGGCCAGAGGGGTTTCTTTCTAAGGAGCAGTGCTCCACTCTTTCCCATTAAAGAGAACTAAGCCGTAGAGGGGCAGGTGGGGGGGCTCAGACAGTGACGGACAAGAAAATGAAGGGAAAGAGGAAGACTTTCAATCCATCAAGAGCAGGGATACTTAACAGCTTGGCCCTCAACCACCACACAACATACTTTTAAAAAGGCAGAGCAGGTCAGAGTCCCAGAGACTAACAAAAAGGAGCTATTGATTGTGGTTGCCCCTTAAAGACCACCTTGAAGACAATGCATTGTTCCCTTTTAAGTGTTAAATAGATCTGCTTACATTGTTAGAAGTACTTTAAATTTTGAGATAGAGATCGAGATCGCATTGTTAGCAGATGCCTATTATACTGAAGACAACTGCAAAAGCACATAAAATAAAGTCTTGGCTTTTGTTTTAATAAAGATAAGAGACTAACAGCTAAACTGCATTTTCTGAACAGGTAAATATTCTCTCCTCAAAAGACCAATGAAAACGTCTTTGCTCTCTACTCTTTTAAGCCCAGAAAACTGTCTCACATAACAGAAGTTGAGAAGATAAAGGTGAAGTGATCTTTTCTTCTCTTAGTTACCCTTCATGTGTTTTTAAGATCATTACACACATAGGAACTGTCACCCTCTGACTACACATTCTCCACCAGACATGAATGCTGAGTTGGAACAGAATGTAATGCAGAAATTACTCTGAAAAAGAAATAATTATATCTTTTTGACAGCTGTCTGAGGAAGTCCATAAAACACTCCAGCTTCCAGTGAGGTTCTTCCACCGGTGCTATCCATAGGTTACTATCCTGCACATGACCCTCATCCTCCTGGGCCTCAGTACTCTCTGATTTCCCATCTTCCCTTTGGGAATATAAAGCTATAGGGGATAGCTGTTTGCAGGGAAAGTCAAGCCAGCCTGGGAGAAACACAGACTGAACCAACCTCTTTGCCATTTCCAGGACTAATTAACTTTTCAGAAGGTTTTAATATTTCCACTAAAAATTTTCTTTCGACCATTCAAATACAGCAAAAGGTTGGGTGTTTGGCAGTCAAAGGGAGTAGGCTACTTCTCAGTGCAAATGTTAACACAAACCACTATTTTTTTTACTGTCATTTGTTTGTAGTTTAGTGTCATATTGGTACTCTCCTAAGAGCATGACACAATTGTAAAGATCAGGAGCATATTTAATCTCTCTTCTTTTCTCATTTTCCTGTACAGGAAGGGAGAGAGGGATCCTGGAGATTCCCAGTCATGGTGGGAAGGGGCGAGATATAAACTAGGGGAAAACTAGTGAAAACAGTGAAGTAAAAGGACTGGATTAGCCATCCTTTTTATTTCATGTATAATCATATGCACTGCAGAGAGGGAATAAGATCTACTCTTCTTAAGAGAAGAGCAATCTGTAACAGCATGTGGGTAGCAGAATGGCTTCCCCTAATCCACCCAGACTCAAAAACAAAAATCAAAACTACCCCTAATAATGGAAACTGTGGATGGGTGAAGGGAGTATAGTGGATAAAGGAAATCTCCCAAGCCCATTGACTTTGAAAAGACATTTCTTTTTAGCAAGTAACTAGTAATGCATAGAAAAGAAACTAGTGAAACTCAGCAAGCAGCCTAGGATTAGTCAGTGACCATCATGCTTGTGTTACAAGGACAAAATTGTTAGCTTCACCTTGATCCATAACTTTGGCAAGTGAAGACAGAAATGACAACATTGCATTCAGTACCTAACATGACAATACAAGGCTTCCAGCTCTGGAGCCCCATGCTTTTCCATGACCTTTGCAAGCTATGGTCACATCTCATGCATGAGGTGCTAGATGAGCCTGACTTACGGCAGAGCAGCTCTGCAAGAGAGCAAACGCATCTCTGACCCACAAGTGTGAGGGTGTCAAAACCCATAGAAAAGGAGCAGAAAAAGCCTCCTGCACAAGGAATAGCAAGGTGAGGAGGCAGGGACAAGGATCCTGTGACCAGCTGTGCAGCAATGACATTGTTTCATTACACCATGAACTGCAAAGTCTGATACTTCTGCGAAAAAATCATTGGGCAGTGGTGGTGAAATGCAGTACCTCTGACATACTGCACCTCTCCATAGTGTTACGCATCTGCTCATGTACTCAGTAAGTCATATGTGATAACACCCAACCCTGCTCTACTTGGAAGTACAGAGCAATGAAATGACAGTGGACTTCCGTCTCTGGCAGACTCCCTCTTACAGGCAGAAACCTACCTGAAGTGCAGCGTGTGGTTTTGGTGTTTTTATTAATTATTGGTAATTTTATTAATTATTAAAGAATAATTTCTTTATGCACTGCTATTGGTTGGCTGGTTAATTGAGTGTGGGGGAGAAGGCTGAGCTTTGAGCTGATGAGCCTTGAGGATAATGGCAAAGGTTTTGAATTTCTGAGAAGGAAGACTTTGCAGACTGTTCTTCACAAAAACAAGCTCACTGAAGGGTGTGCTGCATCTCAGAGTGCTAAACAAAAGAAGACTTGCAATCTGCTGCATGTGCTACACAGAGGATTTTTTTGAATGCTTAAATTTTAACAGCTGGTAGATGGTATGGTTTACACTCTCCCACAAACACACTGGCTTGGTTCATCTCTTTGCGCCTTAGATATGTGAAACTTAGATGCTCATTTGAGCTTTTTGCCAGGATTACTGCTGTATTCTAGGAGCAAAAGATGTGCCTCCAAAGAGCAATTCCTTCCTGTTTATACAGCTATCTAAGGGAAAAAGGCTAGATTTAGCCCAGACACAAGCTTTGGTTTCCAGAGGTATGTGAGGGGACTCCACTGGGAGTTTGATGTTACCTACATACAAATCAAAAGTGATTTGAGGTTCTTCTGTGAAATCTGTAAGTTACGTAGATGTAGTATGATTGCCTTCAAATTATGTTTGATAAACAAGGAGTATGGACTAGATTAACTAATTACACATCTCATCAAAATTAATCTAGAGCCACTAAAAAAAACCCAAACCCATAGTTCCTCTTTTGTTAACAATTTTCATTGATAAAGGTATAACCTTATGCATTCATGACGCCTGCGTAGTGGGCGTTATGCTCATGTAGTTGCACAACGGTTTTAGACAACATTTGCAGGAAAATCAAACACAGTCTAGCTACAGTTTATCTTCACAGCAAGCTATTGGAGTTCTTTGAAATACTGTTGCAGTCTTCGCAATGATAGCAACTAGAAACGGAAATAACACATTTCATTAGGGAGTGTTTAACAACTTCCCAAATGGAGCCTATTCAGGTTTTTTTACCCAGCTGCACAAAAGGCAGCTGCATCATCCTGAGGATCTTGTGTTGCAAGCTGTAAGAGCATGGAGTTGTGCACGGACACCCTAGCTACCGTAATTGTAGCCCACACAGCCATTAGCATGAGATAAATTAATCTGTGTCCACAATTGACTGCCACAGAATCTCAAAAAATGAGAGAAGCAAAGTTAAAGTCATGATGACAAATGATCTGCTCAGTCTCTCTTTATGCTCAACAGGTACAGTCAAGCAGATTGAACTTTTAATGTATCATTATTTGACTAGCATGTGCTATTTTACCGTGATGTTTTTACGACACATACTGTTGTTGCCATCTAAATTCACTGTTAGATTGATGAAGTCAGTGATCATTTCTTTTCCCCATGAATAAATTAATTCCTGTTGTACTGTAACTAATATTATCGTAGACATGTATTATCAAGACCACTTGTACTGTAACTAATATTATCATAGAGTAATATTATCAGGACTACTTCAAGGACTGCAGAAAATGAATGTAATGAATGAAGAGGCATGAGGTACTTTTTCATTTAAAAAATCAAGTCATTGTCCAGGGACTTGTTTAATCATTTGTCCTTATACTTGCCAAATTCTTCTCAGAGCAGGGATCTGTGCTAGGAAAAATGTTCAAAATCTAAAGGTGCCCAGATCCAAACCACTTTATTCTCTAGGTCAAAACGATCTGCAGGCAGTCATGTTGCATGCAAAACAAACCTTAGGGAAGAATCATGAAGAAAATGCTGGCAGGCCCACGGCAGTAACACCCAAGTAAGAGAAAAGACGTGGGACAACTTCTACAGATGCGTGTGCTCTTTTACTGTGAAAGCAACTGGTGATTTACAGTGCCAATGCCTCCCACAGACACCTTGGACACATGTCAACAGCAGAGATGCATTTTGCCTAAGGTAATGTGCAGTCCTGAGTTAGCAGAGATGATGAACTAGTAGAATTCTCTAACTAGCAAAAACATAACTTGCAAAATCCCCTTTTAATCACCGTTTCAAGAAACTGTGTATAATTATCTACAGGATTTGATAGACTGAGTGACAGCAACTAATTTCTAAAAGGTGATGTTTTAGAGTTTTGTTCCAAATAAATGCATAGAAATCAGCAGGAAATATAAAAACTGCAAGCATGTATGTGTGTTCAGAAACACACATAAACGTTTACACATATATATGACCAATGAACATCTGTCTAATTCAGATTAATGTAGTCAGCTGTTTGAATGTACATGAAAATGAGAAAACCCTCACAGATCCCTACTGCAAAATAAAAGTCTACAATTTTAAAACATGCATTTAAAAAATAAGTTCTCCTAGCTAAATGAAATATATCCTTTAGAAAGACTTACTAATATTGAAAGTTTTCATGATGTTTTTCAGTGCTTTTTATCACATTTCTCTCTCCCAGTGAGACAATTTTAAGGAAAGAAATCTTTCTTAGTGCTTCAAAACTTTTATAAAAGATAAAACCACAAAGTTTTATTAGAGTTTATGGAAGAAAGCAAGCATAGTTGAGAAATCTATACCAACTTGAACACTAGGATAAACTAAGTTGCTTGGAATCCTTACCTTCCAAGTTAACTTCTACTAAACTACTGACAAGAACCATTGCCTGTTTTCCTCCAAAGTCAGAACTGAGCTTTCATCCATCCTGAGTACAAAAAACACTGTCCGACTGCTTTGCTGCAACATTCAGCAGCCCACTGAATGTTGCAAGCTGTTAAACACTATTACAACCACAAACACAACAGCATTCAGTGTATACAACAAACTTGAAGCAGATACTTACAGGTAGCAGTGTTTCTCCAGGAGGCTGAAGACGAGATCATACTAGAATAAAAGGAATAATGAATGTCACTGACCCAGTAATCTCTGGTTTAAAAGGCTGGCAGAAAAAGAAATCCAATGAGTGTGTGACAGAGAGAAAGACGCGGGGGGGGGGGGGGGGGGGAATGAAATTCCAGTCTTTCTAGTCAGCTTGGCTGTAGTTTCCTCCGTGCTAAAAATCCACAATAAACACTCTTTGCTTGCAAGACTGCTCCTGGCTGCAGAGTCCCAGAGTACAAACACTTTCGGGCTCACTATGGTAAGGGCATTCCGAGATGCCTTGGAGTGCTTACACTCAGCAATGCTTCTCTGGCAGCCAGCCCCAGATCTTCCTTTCCCCTTCTGCTATTTAAGTCTGTTGGGACTAAAAACTGAGCTCCTGTTAATAAGGTTTGCTGATTTTTTCTCCCCACTTCTGCTAGTTTATTTCCTTCAACTCTCTCTCTCTCATTTATGTATTAAAGATTCATAAAGAGGTGACCTAAAATCTTACCAGATCAATTAGTTTTCCCCCACAAGAAGGGAAAGAGTCTTTACTGAAATACAGACATGATTAATTTCCTTCATAAGATAATAGGGAAGCAGGTTTGATCTTATTTCAAGGTGGCTGATGAAATTAAAAATCAAGTGAATTATCAATTTAATAGTGATGCATAGTGCATACTTATAAATGTGATACTTTTTACAAGCTGAAATGTTCAGTTGACTGCTGTTCAAAATCTTGTTGCATGTTAAAATATTAAGTATTCAAATTAACATATATTCATTTTACTGACTAATTACAGTTGCAACAAAGGACAATCCAGGAGTATTCAAAAAAATTTTTTTTTTCATTCAGAACAGCAGGAAAGAGGAAGGGTATAGGCCAAATACCACCAATTATTTAATACCTCGTAGAATTCAAGATATCTTTCCAGCCTTCTGTCACAAGATTCACATCAGGTTTGCAGATTTGACTGACTGGTGGGAGTCTGAGCAAAATTTGCTACCAAACAGTGGCTTGTTGGTGCATCCCGAGGAGTAACCTTGACAGCCCACATTTTCAGAGCACAGAGGCCGTATCACAAAGTCACAATATGGGGACAGAATTACCAGGGACAGACCACCCTACGCTTGTCTCAGCACAGGGACCAAAAGCACTTTTAAGCATAGGGGACAAACAGATTTTCAGCCCAGCCACAGGGCATTGTTACAAGTGGAAAAGGGACAGCATGGGGAAGAGCTACTGACTCTCAGGTTCCCTGTGTAAGCAGGGGCCAAATCCAGCACAACTGTAACCCTGTAGCGTGTCGCCTCCCCTTGCCCCTTTTTGAACAAGCAAGATGACTTTGACCCTCATATGGAAACAAAACTGCACTATAAAAATGCAAAACTGAAGTCAATAGTATGAAAGAAAAGAACCAGCAGATGTTCCTGTGGCATGACTTAAAGGCGGATGAAGAAAACAGATGACTTAAAAATTAAAATGAACTCAAAGCTACACCATGTGTAATATGATACAATCTGGGCTATATTTGCTTATGAAAAAACACTAGGCAAAAAAAAAAAAAGATTTCCTTGAGGTACAATACTAGTATCAGAGTGGTATACTGTCCTTGGTTTCAGACCTGTAGTAATCCTCAGATTTTATCAAGTTTCAGAAAAACTTGGAATGAGTATTTATCTCCTCTGAGTCATGTAGATGGCTGTGGGTTAGCTTGTGTGTTTGTGTTTGTGCTTGCTGGAATGTAGCTTCTAATTCACAGTGATGAATGGCCTGTTTGTATTGCACAGTGGTCTGGTTAGGATCATCAATGTTAACTGTACTTACAGGCTGATTAAAAAAGTGGTGACTTATTTTAAAGTATAATGTCTCTGACCCATTAATCCATAACATAATTGCAGAAGTTCTTTTCAAACCAGTTTGATTACTCCAGCAATGAACTTGGCATCTCATTTCTTATTGTAGTCCTTACGTTTAATTTTTGCAAACTGTCAAGGTCACATTATCTAAAGGATAGACTAAAATTACCAGAGCTTTTCTTGAGAAATGCCAGAGCACTGAAAAGAAGACATGCCTTTTGTACACATACTCACTTTTTTAATTTCAATGTTTGTCCACACAGGAAAGACAATAGTTCAGTTTCCTCTGAATGAAACTTAAGCACCATATAAATTCCTTCTTAATTACTAGCTAAAATCATGCAGCCCAGACTGTTGATATGAAGGAAATCAGTCAACTGTTTTCTGTAAGCTTTCTTTAACAAGGTATAGTCATAATCAGTACAATTCCAGGCTTTTCTTTGGAAAAGAAAAAAAGTGTACCTGAGGCACAAAACAGGCAAGAATATACACACACAAATACCCACGCCCCCCCCCGGACCGCCCTCCCCCCCCCCCCCGTATCTCTTCTCTTTCATTTCGACTTGCATTGTTAAGTAATGGCCTAAACCACACATTGTCTGTCATCTGCACATTCAGTCAACACTCCTTTAAGGAGGATGAAGTTCTCAAAATAACAAAAGACTCCTGCTCATCCCAAACCTGAAGGCTGTATGCAGGAAGATCTGCTGAACTGGTTGCGGGGGGGGGGGGGGGGGGAAGATACAATTATTTCCCAGGTATTTACTACATGGCAGAAATTTTATTCTGTGAGCAACAGTACCTGGCTGCAGCAGTCCACTCTTCAGTCTCTAATGCAGGCCGAGGAGAACAGGGTGAAAGATCACGTTTAAAAGTGGAAGTATTAAATCTACCTTCTTCTCCTTCCCCAGCCTGTATATACTCTATCCATAAAGATTCACTGTCTTCCTGGCTACTGCAGTTGTGGGAATGCCCCTGATTGCACTAAGTTATGTTCTTCCTAAATGTAAAAATGTAAGATCAGCAATGCAAGGTCAGACAGTGAACAGGAAAACAAGGGTAGGTATGTTGACAGAGAGCTGCTCCTGCAAGGGGCTGTCAATCACCTAGGCTTGCATGGAGACTCGCCTAGTGGTTCCCATGATCAAGTTCATAAGAACATGATAATCATGTTCATGCCATCAAAAAACCAGCACACTTCCTGTAGAAGAAACAAGGATAATCTGGGACTACTGCATGCTCGTGGCTGGAGTCACTGGCTGGGGCTTCTTTGCAGCGCTGTGCACCGCCACCACAACTAGGAGGGTAATGCTGCTGCTCCAGCCTGTCGTCTTCATCCACAATAACCCAGAGTTTACAAGCAAGAAGTTAATAATGAAATTCACAATGAAACGGTCTGCTGGTTATTTCCCCTCTTTACCCAAAAGTATTTTCTGCAGCATTACCAAGCAAGTACTACACAAGATATTCCTTTGAGTTTTTTCATAGGAGACTGAGAATCTGTTGGTTATCAGGTACAGCCAAGCAAGAAGCATGCTTAATTTTCATGGTACAAAGCAATTAACGTCTATAACACAACAGAGGAGACGGTCCTTGCTGCAGGGAGTACATCCATTTCCTCTTCCACTTCTGAGACGCTGAAAAGCCTCATCCAAAACCAAGACACCAGAAAAAGCTTCTCTGCTTGGTTAAACCCTCACTCACCCACAGTCACTGAGTGGCAGTGATGCTCTGGAAAGGTTGCTGCAGTAGCAAACTGAATAGAGAGAGATGCCTACACAGACACTTTACAGCCTGCAGACGCCTTGTAACATGTGTCCTACATATCCTCATTGTTTGGAACATAGTCCTGCATGGTTTTGGTGACTGCATGAAGAACCCAATGGTTTGCGGCCTGGTAGTCGGGAGATCTGGATTCAGATGACACCTAACCCCTCACAAGCATGGACACGCAACAAAGCAGGCCTTGAGATTTAGTAGTACAGCTGTGTGAGTGAAGAGCATTGGTTTTGGCTGTATTCCACAAAACCATTCTTGTCCTTGAGAAAGAAAAAGACTGGAAATTACATTTTATCAGTGCTACTGAGTTTTATGTGACACAGGTTTAACTCTCCCTGTAATCAACAACAGGAATGTCAAGTGACACTCCAATCAGCGTGGCAAAGGTTTCTACGCTAATGAGCCCAAAATGATAAGGCATCACACTGTTGACCTTTTGTCCCTGATAAGTATCAGAAAACATTCTTTTCAAAGGACCATTGTCATAGAAACTTGCCAGCATTTTAAAGAATCTCTCAGACGCCTAACCTTTAGGGAGATATTTTCAGCTCCAGTGACAAACAATTGACCTCTTAATTTATGAACCATGACATTGCTGTGTTGTCCGAAAAAAAGAAACTGTGACCTAAAGGGAGTTTCAACCTACATACACTTCCACCAAAGTGATAGAAAGACAAGCTGTTAATCTTCAGGGAATGAAGGACGTTACCCAGAACCAATCCACTGACAACAGCCACTTACTGAATATGAGGAAGCCTGTATTTACCCTACTGCAAAGCCTCAAACCAGCAGAAAAATTACTGTTATTTACTTTAGATTGCATTTAAAGGTTTAGTTTGGGTTAAGTAGAAGGGAGAATCTCTCTGCAAGTACAGCTGCCTTTCAACTTAATTCTAACAGGTAATGAACATGGCAGAGACACGCCAGCATGTCAAAATGCTCGCCAGATTGAGCATAACATCTAAAATTAGAAATTCTGGATACTGGTTTCAGCTCAAAAGCTTTATTCCAGCTTCCTGGAAAGCATTTTGTGTCTCGTTTTCCTATCAAATGAAAACTCCACTCACTTCAGTCATGTTAAATGACCTGATCCATTGATGTCCCAGTTGTATCAAAGCTATCTGAAGGCATGATTGCTCTTAAGGAGTCAAGGTGTATGCTTGTAAAACACTGAGATTCTCAACTGGAACATATTATAGAGAATAACAATGCTATTTATTTCACATATCATAGAAAATGGTTTATTTATGTTTACTAAGATTACTCTCTAAAATAGTGTAGTCTTTTGATTAAAACAGTATAGTCTTCTGGCAAAGAACAAAGGAGAGAAAGAGAGCCAAGGTGCTATTTTTGCCTATGTTATAGCAAATAAAAGCTTTTTATAAAGCCAGAAATCTAGATTCTTTGAGTAATGCCAGCATTTCTACAAAATCTGACTTGTACCTGCAAAGCCTTCCTCTCCCAAACTGTCTAAAGCTGTGTCCTTAACATATGAGATTATTACAGGAAGTCTGGTACAGCACATAACTCATCTTTACAGTAAGCCCTGTGTGATCAAATGAGGACACATCACTTGCTTTTGCAGAGTTTCTTCTGAAATTATATGCCATATATCCTGGCACAAGTAACATTTCTCCTCATTTGGTGCAGATAGGCTCATTAGGAACTCTTTCCATATTTGTTTAAAATCACAGAATCACAGAATGGTTTGGGTTAGAAGGGACCATCAAAGATCATCTAGTCCAACCCAATATTCACTGCAATAACCTAAGTGTTCATCAAGAGTGTTAAGTCTCACAGACAATCACTGTAATAGAGTCTACTACAGGCCATATCCCCATTTTCAAATTCTCAGCAATGCAAATTTGAAAATGTTGCTGTGTGGTTCCCTTCTCTTCTCCATAAGAAAAATGGAGCACAGCTCTATAATGGTGCCCTGCAGGCAAGAGGGCTGGGAATTGTGATTGCTCATTAGGTATTCAGATACAATAGGAAAGGGCATGAGGAATAAAAATCAAGTGCATGCTGAATCCGTATGCAGTAATTGACATAATTTTTTTAAATCTTCTCTATTTTCAGTAATTGCAACTCAATATATGCACTACGTGTTTGTGAAAAAAAGTTGTCTGATATTTCAATTAAAAACAAACAAAGCATTGTGTCACAGGTGATAAATAAAGGAAATAACTATTAATTGAGCCTCCTGTAATGTCAAGCAATGAGTTTGAAAATAATCCTCTTCAGGTTCGGATACAGCTCCAGGGAATAAAGCCATGTGTTACAATGCAAGAAGTGTTAGCACTATAGCCTTTATTAATTTCACACAACTTTTAAAGAATTTACTCTAATGCATTAACCTCTTACATGAAGCACAGCTGTCAGGAGATCAAATGCACTGTGTCACTGCCAGCTGCTTCACTGGAAAATACATGGAGAGTATGTGTAATAGAAAAGCCCTTGATCACAAAGACAAACTATTCAAGTTTTTGACTGCAGAAGAGGCACTAAACATAAAGTTAAGAATGGCATTCTGGAAAATCTAATAAATAAAAAGCTCTGCAACAAGGCAGCACAAAAACATTTGCTTTGTGTCAAGCAGATCCAAAAGTCAGAATGTTGTCTGAAATGTAACTTTGAGACAAAGGTGAGTAGCATTTTCAGTAAAATGAGTAGCTTCATTGAAAAATCCATTCTTGATATTATTCTCCCTATTTTTAAACAGTTTGATTTTTCTCAAAATTCTTTGTATCTTGGGCTAGACCCTCAGTTGTTGCAGAGGAACAGTGAACGGACATCTTTAAGGACTTCAGCATCTTGGCAGCCCCTGCAGTCCTTGTCCTGAATACACCTAGAGCACACCACCACTTCTAAGTTTTCTTCAAGTTGTACAGCCATAAGGATCAGCATACATACTGCAAATCATAAAAACACCTCTTCATAGTCATGGCTTTCTTTTCAGAGATGTGAGAGGGACTAGGCACAGCTGGCCGCACAGGAGCAGAGCCCTCTCTCCATGCCCTCCAGGCAGCCTCACTGTGGGGTGCATGCCCACCGGGGTTGTGGGACTATGGACCGTCAGAGGTGGTCTGTCCCTCATTGGATCAGGATAGTAGAGATACATAACAATGTGGTAGGAAGAGAAACTCAGGCTACCACTGTTCTTGCAGAGCATCTTCTGCAGCGTTAAAAGGCATGCTTGCATGTTTAAGCTTCATGACAGAATTTCGATTCCAGAAATTGTAGCTACGAATAATTGTTCTTGTGCTTCCAGCATCTATAAAGGTATTGATTCTTCCCATTTCACTTCCAGGCTGCGGCTGTACACTGCTTATCTAGGGTAAAAAGATAGAGGTTGGGTTTTTCAAATCTTTAGGTAGCATAGTATGAAACGGTTGGCAGCAGTTAAGATGACCATCAACATTTCTAACTTCTGAGGGTGGAGACAGTCTGGTCTGTCACACAGGTGTCACACACGAGGCCCAGCATGAACCCTTTTCCATCCCTTCCTGAGACAACCAGTATGCTCACAGAGGGCAAAGACAGGTCTTGAACACCACAAAAGTAATGAATTTGGCACAGTTGGAGACAGGAACTTAATGAAGGCACTGGAGGAGCAACAATGTCCCCATAAAAGAGGAAATAATTAGATGCCAGCTTGTGAAGAGCTGGCCTATTCTTTAATGTACCTAACAAGGGATAGAAAAAGCAATTTTTTTCACATCAAGAAGTGCAGAAGAGCAAGGGTAAAGACTACATGTTCCAAATGTAGTCAGACACCACAGGCAAAAAAAAAAAAACATTACACGAAGGACTGTTGCCTGTTGGCAGTGTGCCCACTCCCTGTAACAATGCTCAAAACTAGGTTTCAAAATGCATGTTCAAAATGCCTATGTTTTCCCTCCCTTTCTTTAAAGTCTGTTCCTGCTCTAATCATTCCACCAAAACCCCCAGACCACACAGCCCCATTAATGCAGATGGGGAATTGTTCTCATAGTTAAACAACTATCCAATTTACTACAAACCAAAAGGCTTTTAGGAATATTACTTTATTGCCATTAAATAATATTAGTGCACTTAGAAAAAGTTCCTTAGTTGTTTTAATTGAGATCAATCAAAGTGAACTTAATGAGGCTCTGAACATTTTTACCCAGAGCCTTTGAAAACTGAGCCTTTTGGGGGGCAGGGCCTTTACTTTGGCTTACATGGATTTAGACCGCAACTGGCACAACTGGATTTTCATCTCAGTTAATGCTTCTAAAGTTTCATTGACTTTCTTTGTTTAGCTCACACTGCCACTGACTATGAAAGATCTGCAAAAAAAGTTTTCCCAACAATGTCATCTATTTTATTTCATTTTCTGCAGAAAGCTGCAAGTTCTGCAAAGGCAGAATGCTTCTCAGAAACCTAATCAGGTAGGACTAACACATAACTGATACCACTCCTGACCTCAACTAGTAGCTCCAGCAAACCCATACATTTTGGTATATTGAAATCATCCTGTGTTTATCCTTACCTGTGCCACACACAGCATCCAGACTGAAAACCAAGAATACTAATCTTCATAAAGAATTTCCCTTCCCTCTGAAGTCTACAATTTTACTTACAGCAATGCTTTAATAAGTGTAACAACATATTCTGAAACCATTGCAATCCCTAACTGTTCGGAAGGTATGCTGAAGTCTTTAAGCACAGGATGGTGCTTTAATCTGCTATAATCCTCTAAAAAGATTATTTTGCGAAGAATTTTCATATCTTGGCATTCAGCCAAGGTATTAAGATGACAGTTTAATTAGAGAAAATTGAAGGAGCCTTTTGAGATACAGGAATAAAAGAAACCCCACTTATATGGACCTAGAGCGGTCTTGGGGAAATCTAGGAAGGTGTGTTATTTTAATAACAACAGTGCCAGATCTGATCCTTGCTCGCAATGAATGAAATTATCAACTGGAAAAGTGAAGATCAGACTTCTCCAGAAAATCCCCACTTCACATGTGGGTATTCTTCTTATCTTTCTACTTCAACACCAAAGCGCAGCCGTGGCCCAAGCAGTATCCACTGTTGTCTGGGCAAATACAGACTCAAGGATGGGAAGTACACAGGAAGGTAGGAGAGAGTGGGCAGCCTAGGAGGTTTGAAAGATAAAGCCAAAAAGAAAAGCAGAGGAGTGCAGAACAAAGGCTACATTAGAAAAGGAGAGCCTGAAACCCAGGCACCAGGTATGGCCTACAGCTCCATCTCATACAGCCCAAGGCACAGCTTTGTTCTGGTATCCTTACTGAATAACATGCTAGCGTTAAGCTATGGTCTGTTGAGGCCAAAGAAACACTTCCCCAGCCTGACACAGATGTGCAGACAGATAAAACCCAGCAAGAATCTGATGAGAAATTATGCAAGTAATGCATAATTATGTCAAGTCAGTGGAAGCAAGGAATTATTTCTTCCTCTTTTTTTATTTTTAGAGTAGCTCTTAGGATGACAGTGGATAATACAAGGAGAAGGAGAAAGTTCTCAAACAAGAACTTCTAAATGCCTGAGAAAGGGTCTTGAATAAGTGTTTTGAGTTGTGCTAACTTCATGATCTTCCATCTCTAGAAAAGGAAATTGTGAAAAAAAATCACAAAACACCTAGACAAGTTACCAAGAGCAGAGACTTTTCTAAAAATTTAGCATGTAGTCACATCTGTAGCAGGTAGCATTCATTTTTTTCTAAAGAAACCAAATTCTTCCTTCTCTTCCTCTTTTATTGCTTTTTTCAGGTCTTTTTTTCCCCCAAGTCTTTAAATGACCACATGTAGCTCCATTTAAATTTCTCCTGGAAGTGCATAGTTTTCATTCTCAGTACGTTTCTTACTTAAGCCATTCCTGGATTTTTACTTTGTAAACTTGTTAGCTAATACCTTGGTCTCCTAAACCTCTGTGCTAAAATTTGGATGCTCAGATGCTTTCTCCTTGAATTGGATAAACATCTGCTGCTAGTTCTGGTTGCTTTTTTATTTCCTCTTTTTCAAAATTCCAACTAGACAAGGAGTCAAAAGTCATTCAGCTTCCTCCCTGCACTGGCCAGAGGGTGAGCCCAGTAAAAAAAAATTAAAGGAAATAAATGGACTTCATTTAAAACCTATTTCAGCTGAGGTTCTTTACAGAATACCAATGAATGATACTGTGAAATGTCCTTTCACTTGGAAGTTTGTCCAAACAGAATTTGACATTAGCCAGACTAGGTCTGAGTAAAAAAGCACAAAGGAAGTCTCTTGAGGACTGCAGTGTGTTGGCCAGAAACAGTGGTGTTTCCAGAGAGAGCTGGGTGTTGTGGAAGCACAGAAAATTGACAAAGTGTGACAAAGAAAATTGTCCCATTTTCTGACCTTCCCCTCCCAAAGGTCAAGGTTAGATTCAAATAGCAAGAGCACTAGATCACAGAAATTGAGCCAGCTGTGAAATTTCAAGGCCACCAACAAGCCTCATGGAATCATAGAACCATAGAATGGTTTGGGTTGGAAGGGACCTTTAAAGATATCTAGCTCAACCCCCCTGCCATGGGCAGGGACATCTTTTACTAGATCAGGTTGCTCAAAGTCTCATCCAACCTAATCTTGGTATGGATTTCACAGGATGGGTTGGGGGCACATCTCAAGTGTCGGTGTTAGACTGAAATATCCAATTACTTTATTCATCCACACATACAGACAGAAAGAAGAGGAAGTATCTCCCTGAGAGTCTGAGCAGGGTGATTAGAGACCTACTCAGCCTTAACAATGGTAGTGTGCAGGGACACAACTATGAAAGTAAGGGGTGTATGCACCTAAATTTGAATTGCCCATCTCAGTCCCTCACAGCTTTTGCAAATGGCACTTTCCAGACTGAGTTCAGAGTCAAACTGAATGATCTCAAAAAAAATAACCTACCTAAAGGTGAAAGCTGTTCAGTTATTTGGAGGCATCTGTGTCCACAAGCCCAAAGGAAGCTTTACCTGTAGGGCACCACCATGCTAAGCAAATACTTCCTGGCTGGTGCTGAATGAGTTCACTTGGCACCTGCTGATGTGCAGCCATGTCAGCATGGAGCTTTGCCTTGGAGGATATACCCTGCTTTAAGCAGAAATAATGAGCTGAGGCATTACACTGACACCACCAAGAGTTGCAGTGGCATCCATTTGTCCCCACCTCCCAGTAGCTTGTGACCACCCTTGTCCAGAGGTCACTGGCCCTGAAGCAGGGTCAGCAGAGGAGATGGCCTCGGTGCTCCTCAGCAACTTCAGCACAAGAACCAAGATAGCCGCCAGGCTATTTTCAGGGTGCAGCCAAAACAGCTGAGGGTTTAGAACTGAAAACCAGCATGAATTGAGCTTTTATTCAAGGCAGGCAGCTCTGCTTTAATCCATAAAACCAGGGCTTTGATCTGACAAGATTAAAATCTTTACCCAAAAAAAAAGAAGTTGTATTGTGAGCATATACAGAGCTTTCCAGTGGTTGATTATTAGCTCATTTCCAGAAAGATTTGTTCTTTAGCCATACAGACCAAAGACAGTGCCCAGGGAGATGGAAGTTCTGCAGAAACTGAAATTTTTATAGGTTTTGAGGAGAGAGAATCCTTTCCTCTACAGATGTCAGAACTGACAACTCTTACTTCCTAACAGTTTAGCCTGTCATCACCTGTAGCAAAATCATTGGATATTTAAGGAGACTTCAAAAACTGAAAAAGACATTTTGTTAAACACCCCTTTGATTAAAAAAAAAAGTTTTAATATCACGAAGGTGTAGGCTGCGCTTGAAATTGTTTGGGAAGAGCAGAAATTTAAATGTGCATCATAGGATCACCATTACAAAGTGTACCAAATGCCTCCTCACTAATGTTCAAAGTTTGAACCAAGACAAGCAAAAAGCCTCACCAGTGGAATTTACTGAACTTGGTCTTGCAACCAGTAGCTTTATTAAAACCAACCAATGCAGACAACAACAAAAACCCTACTAAGAGCCTAGCCAAAAACTGTAGTTTGATTCTTTTAAATCACAGACTCAGGTCATGTATGCAATTACATGGAAGGGAATTACACAGGCAGTATCAAAGGCCTCTTACCTGTGGTGACAGATATGATCTTGGCTCATGGTCTTTATAACATACTAAATTTCACTGCTTCGAGGCTCTTGTATTCTGTTAATTGCTTTTTCATCCTAAGACAAGGTAGAAAAAATGGTTTCTAAAAAAGTAATTGAAGTAAATTAAATTAAAAGCATAACCCAAGATAAGTTTGCTCTTTTTTTCTTTTTTTTTTTTTTAAAAAAAAAAACTCTTCTCTGTATTTCTGTGCATGCAACATGAGAGATTTGAGCATGGCTACTGTGTTGAGGAGGGGTGAGATATGTTCATAAGTGAGAAGATTCCCCAGCTGGAGCCATTTAAATGGAAGCCAAGTTTACAGGAAAAGCCATCCAAACGTTGCTCAAGCATCCTTCTCTTACTGACTGTTTAGACCAAATGCATGCATCTGTAGCATACATCCCCCCAACATTGACTTCAGAAGGAAGTAGCACTGTTGGGTGCCACTGTTGGAAGACACTTCATGGACTGCGTATATCCTGGGAAAGGCCAGATCATGGCTGCTAGGGCAGCACTCAGCTCATGCAAACCAGCATTGGACAGACCTACTCTCCCCACGTGTACTGCGTTGGCCCCAGCCCACGTGGCTGTACAATACCACAGTGGGAGACTCTGGACCTCAACTTGGGTGCACCAGCTTGGGTGCATAAGGAGCGGAAGCCTGGTGGTAAATATGAACATGGTGGGAGCTGGGGCAGACCCTAAGGAGCTTGAGGCTGAGGAGAAGGCTGCCAGCAGGAATCCCAGCCTTAGCAGACCTGGGCCCTGGGAACGTCTGCAAACAGCACTCCTTCCTCAGGCACAATCTGGGCTGGTCTGGCTTCTCAGTATGAAAGGAAACCGGTCTCCTGTGAACCGATAGGTCTGACTGGGGTGGGGGTGGAGGATAAGGAAACAACTGACAGTGTGTGTTTCTTTCCTTTTACCAAGCCTGCTCCCTTCATTCGCAACCCTGCCATAGCACTTTTACAGAGAATTAAGGTGTCAGCTAAACCTCATCCTTCAAACCCTTAGCTCAGATGCATAAGCAAGCATATGGCGTTTTGCTTGTGGCTGAAGAAAGCAATGACTTACATATGCTGTTATCTTGCTTATGCATCTGGTCTGAAAAGAATAATGTAAAACTGTGTGGCATTTGAACAAAAAACTATTGGAGGGAGAGGAGGGTCATTAGTACACATGAGGGAAACAATAATAACCTAGTAATTATTGTACATTAGCAAATTTTGGAGGGTTTCAGTATTTTTAACAAAAATGCATCCTTTACACTCTTGATCTCTCTCTACTCTCTCTCCCCAACATAGCTGACTTCCTCCCCAAAAGGGGGCTTGCAGAAGCAGAGAACTGCTTAGTCAAACTTTTCTAGCCTTCAGAGAACTACAGCCAATTATGTTTATAAGCCTCATCTAAAGTTTAAGGGAAAGTTCTTAACCAGACCTCAGTGTTCAATGTAAACTAAATGTCGACTTTAGTATTCAATATAAGCTATAGTTGGCCGCAAAATCCCCCTTACTTCCCCCACCTGCCTTTCCCTTTTTTCTCCAGCACTATGCAGGATGCTGACCAACACGATACCAAACAAAAGAAATTGTCTGAGTGAAAATGCAAATTTTTTTGTCTGTAATCTGTGCCTTTATTTCCAAAGCTGACCTGGGTTCCATGCAGAACAGCTGAGACACTTAACAGGAATGTTATAAACAGGGATGCAGGCAAGCCACAAAACCTCAGAGTGATGGTCAGGTTTGGGCTGGAAGACCATTTCCACTAAAGTCAGAGAGAGATGTGACAATGACATTAGTGGTTTTATCCTTTAGGACCAGGCTTTATCTGTTAGGATTCATAGATTTGGATTGAATATAGAGGAGACAATCATATCAAACAGATGACAGACCCTTAGCTTAGCCACTGTTTTCTTAAAATCTATGTATACACCAATAGCCTCAGCCAAAACACATTTTAGACTTCTATTTCCAGAGTTTTTATTTGGAAATAAATAAAAACCATAACAGAAAGGTTATGCACCATAACAGAAAGTTGCTGTGTTTCAAGCAAAAAGGAGAGGGGGAAGGTCTCACTGAAGTTACAATAAAAAAAATTCTTAACTCAAACTGATGTTCTGTCTCTTCTGTATTACCGTGTTCAGCCCACGTGTTTTCATTCCCAATCTTCATACAAGTCACAGGTGTAATCCTCTGGAGTTTCAT
Organism: Aptenodytes patagonicus; assembly: GCF_965638725.1. NCBI lineage: Eukaryota > Metazoa > Chordata > Aves > Sphenisciformes > Spheniscidae > Aptenodytes > Aptenodytes patagonicus. Next base: position 36,687,468 of record NC_134982.1, read on the forward strand.
TTCTATCAATTCTGAACCCATCTCCTGACAACTTTTAGCACCTTCCTCTTCGCAGGAGTCTTACACAGTGAATTCCCCTTAGTCTTGTCAGTACCAGACAGGGCCATGAAACTCCTGTGTATGGCAATTTGCAGTCCTGCATTTGGATGTCACCATGAGATACTCTGATTTGCAGAGGTGCGGAGCATCTGGCATCTCCAAACTGCTGGTACCAGGTGTTAAGGATTTCAGGTGACAATGTCACACCAACAGAGACTTGACAACAAGATCAGAGTCAGTATTTTAACAGTCTGTACATTTCAAACTATTTACTGGCAATGTGCATTAAAACTAAAATATTTCTGTTTAGAAAACTTCAGTTACCTTCATTTTAAACACTAGTCAAAACAGCTATTATCTTGTGGGTCAAGTGTCCAACCTGTAGTCCTGCAATGCATTAACATTGTCTGGGAGGATCTTTGCACTCGCATGGAGCCTCACTGAAATAGAGTGAGCCCGTTCAGAGTTTATCAGGGGATCCAAGCCTCACCATTTATCGACAATTCAATAGAAATAGTATTAGCAGTACCTTGTTTTGCAAGCAAAGCAGAAATCCTGCCAAGGCCACGAAACATGCCAAATGGATTGTTAATTGCATTAAAGAACTAGGTGCAACCGCACAGTACCGTCAAACAGAAATGCCTACCTTCATTTTGCACTACGTGTTGAGGGATCCCCCCTATGCTATCTAGCATTCAGCCAGGACCCAGCAACACAACAGTGTTTCCACTGCTCTCTCATTTTGCCAGGCTGAGCTCGGGCGGGCAAGAACTAGAAACCAGAAAGGTCATCCCTTTCCGAGTTTGTTTTACGACAGATGGTTACAATCAGCTTTTACCGTAAGCACAAATGAACAGTGATGTTTAAATTCTCAGCATCCTCTAGATAACATCTTATGTAAACAGAAGTAAATTGCATATAAGAAATGTCTTTAAATGTATTTAAAGGGACCAACTCTATTTCAGCATGCCTTTCTGAAACTGAGAGTGTGACTTCTTGAATATCCACAATTCAAGGGGCCCCAAGTTTGCATCCTGCTGAATTAACCAAACCAGTTCTTGCTAAGAGCACTGCCAAATACTGAAGATGACAGGATATGGAGCATGTATATCACCCTCCATAAACAAAGTAACTGCCAGAGTAACTATTCATGCTGGCTTTGCACAATATATTTTGATTCTATAATAAGAACAATCTCTCTTCACTCCCTGCAGCAAATATATTCATAAGATTAGGAGGCCTGTGTTACCATCCATATGACTAATTAGCATGCCATTCTCAGCCTTGCTAAAACGAGATACTAGTATACTGAAAAGTGTATTTCTGAAAGATGGGGGGGTGGGAGGAGCAGGACAGGAAAGTTCCCTAAAAAAACAAACTGCTAATAACTGCAAGTGTCAACAGAGTTGACACCCATTGCATCATTTACAGTTTAACAGGAAAAGAAATTAATTGTTTAGGAAATTAAACTTAACACTACTTACTGCAAAGAACCACATTTCTTTGGCTAATGCTGCTTCATGACCCTTTGCTTGTTACACTGCTGAAGCATTTGCTTACTTTGGAAGAAATTTACCCCTTCCCCATGAGAAAAGTGTTTCCCACAATTTTTGCCATGAGCAGAAGGAGCTCAGGGGTCAGGGGCCAGCCCAGAATATTTTTTGTAGGAATGCCAAAGTAGTATTTTGTTTGTTAGCTTGCAGTCTTACTTTCCCTGCTTCTTTGTTCTTGTCCTTCCACTCCCGTTTCATTTAGGGGGATATGAAAAAAAGAAAAAGAAGTTCAAATTTTGAGATTTCCTTTAAAGAATCCTGCAAAGATGCAAGTGTACAAGAGAGACAGAAACTGGGGATGAAAGAGGTCTACTGCAGCAGAAACTCTTCTCCTCTTTGGTCAGAACATCAGGTCTTGGCTGCTACAAATTGCTTTAAGGTATATAGGGAACTGACAAAATGATTTTCTCACTAGAGTGAACAAACTGAAAACCCATGGAAAAAGGATGTTAAAAACAGACTTTTGGGAACTTTTCAGCTTTTTTTAAGCTTCTGTTAACAGCTTTTTATCCTGATTTGTAATAATGGTTTGGCTAACACTTTGAAATGTCTTCCTGTCAATCAAAGAATACATTCTGACAAGCCACATGTGAGCCTTCTCCCGGGCCAGGAATTCCTTCACCAAAACAAGCACAGAGCAGAGTAACTAATTCTGATGCTCCTTAGGAAAGAAAAAAACAAAAAAGACTCATCTTAAAAACAGAGAGGTGGGTTGAGAAGAGGAGGTCAGCTCTTTTTAAAAGCCAGGAAAGCTGAAAAATAGATTAAAAAGCTGATTTGAAAGCTCTTTTATGGGTTATATTTCAGTCCACCACAAAATAATGTAATAATGATAGTATCAAAGCTTTTGTTTCCTATGCAAAACAATTAATTGTTTACTACTCAGATTTCACTGTGTAAACTCCTTTCAGTGCATGGCTGCTCATGAACACACAAAAGCTCACTTGACTGGAAGATGTTTGTTTTGGAGCAAGAAGAATGGAGGTTGATAAAGTGACATGTTGATAACATGGGATGATAAAGTAAACATGTTTATAGTCCTCCTTTTTATTCCTGAGCAGTGGATAGATCTCTTCTCCCACAGAATAGGAAGGACAGTTCTGTCAAGTCAAGACAGATGCATAGTATCCTCTTGAAGAAAAAGCACTTGTTAATAGGATATCCAGTTTAAGTTTCACATGGACTAATCATCCCAACCATATTCTGCTTTTAAAAAAGTATTCAATGAAGTACCTTCGTGGTTTTGTCTCTTTTTTCAAAACCACTAGTAGATTTTTTTTCCAGAGTTGAAGGAGTCACCAGATTCAGTTCATTATTTCTACAGTAGCCCCGGAAGTTAGAGCAAAATAAGCAGGGGGACAAACCTAAATGTAGGCAGAAAAGCACATACATTTCACTTGCAGCAATGCTATTAATCCTTGCATTTTTCTGAATCAGTTTCTTGTGACTGTAACATTAGGTTCCTGTTGTACAAAAAGAGTCCTTCCATTTTTTCAAATCACACCCAGTTGGTGTGATGGCCATAGCTAATCCTCTCCAGGACTGTGGTCTCTGCATATTGTACTGGTTGCAGTATACACCTCTTGTGAGATGTCTTCTTAGAAATGAAGTCTGAACGTGTTACCTGACTTACCTTGCCAGAATATCAAACTGTGAAAAGTCACATTATCTAGTCGGAGCTAATAAAACTACTCCATGATTTGCATAGCCAGAGACAGCTAGATTTACACAAACTGCACTGAGACCTCCTCTCACCACAGACTGCTGGTAGAGTATTATTATAGTGTCTCCCAGACTATTCTGAAATCACAGATAACCATGAAATATTAGGCACATCTCCCTTAGATCATATCTTAATATACTTTAATTGTTTTAGTGAAAGTTAGCAGTTTTCTCAGGGTGACCGAACATGCAGGTTCACAAAGCATACAGCATATGACTTGCCTCCGTCATTTTTACCACACTGCTCATTCACCATTTTCTCCAGAGGGAGATGCAAAGGCATGCGTTTGGTAACAGTGACAAAGAAACGGTGTTAGGACCTCTGGTGTAACTCTCAGCATACAGAGGCTTAGGAGAGTAAAAAAAAAATAAAATCCTGTGTTTCTTCTGACAGATGCTTAAGCCCACAAGATAGCCAGAAAACATACCAAGTAAAGGCTCCATTAATCATTTCCAGTGCATTGCACTTTATTAATTAAAGTTTTGCCCTGGAGAAGCATTTAATTGCTTCAAAAATTCCATGTTCTATAAGGCTTAACAAAATCTATTCTGAGCTTTGTGCACAGAATAAAGTTAAAATAAGGCCCAACAGGTACTAAACTAAGCCACATTCTGTGCTCTCAGCTAGACATTAAGCAGGCAGCATTAGCTTGATCTTTAATCCTACGTTAATGAAATACTGAAAGGAAGGACAAGCCAAAAGTGATTAAAATAACTAAAAGTAAATATTTGGCAGACTTACAGAATACAATTAGGAACACATGTATGTTAATATAGAACACATACCTGTGTAAACTGTTCTTTATTAAAAGTAAGCCACAGTTAACGGAGAGACAAAGCTGCAACCTTAGAGTTGCCGGAAGCTGCTATTCAATAGGTACTGAATGCCAATACACGTGCTATTCAATACATGGTGCGATCATATCGGTGCTTAGACATTCTCAGCAAGAGGATCCCTAGACTCCATCAGCCTTTGTGGGTGATTGTGTTTCTTCTCAGACCTCTCTCACAGTTAAACAGGAGTCTGGTATAATGTCTAGCAGGTTTTCTACCAAATCCATTGCTGTCTCACTTCTGAAACGTTATGGACGTAACGGACGTATGGATGCATGCGGATGTAAGGATTATTTTTTTAGTTGCAGGACTTTGCTTCCATGGAAATAGCAGAGGTTCCTAGTGGTGACAGGTCCAAGTCATGGAGTTTGGATCTGAGTCTGGGGTTGGAGAAATGCAAATCTCCTGGAGAATTGCAAAGTTCCTGGGGTGCTCCCCCCTGCAGTCTCTGACTTACAGGGCACAGCTTCAGAAAGGTGGCAGAACAGGGAATGAATTGTCTGCTCTTCTCTCCTTGGGAGCTTCATATCAATTCCAGAGGCAACAGCTGCTTTCCATGCCAATGGAGAAATCTACTCACACGCAGATTTGCTTTTTACCTCCCTGCATCACATTTTTAGTCCACTAAAACTTAAAAGGGGGAGAAAAGAAATGCAACAGAAGCTTCGCACTCATCCCTGGGAAATGTATTGAAGACACTTAAAAATTTGTAAAATCAGAGAATATCATTATCAGAGATGTGTTTTTAAGTGGCTGATATATTCCTGCCCTGAGGAGACTGCCACTCCGGAGCAAGCACAAAGGCCATGTTCTGCCATCAAAAGCTGCTAAGCTACTTTGCTTATCTGGGGTCTCATTGTCTTCAGTGGGTCTCCTGTCCAAGGGTTTTATCTAGCACTACATCTAGTTTTTGTCAAATGGTTAGAGAAAGTTTCTGCTTGTACAGAAATGTAATTTTTCTTGAAACAAAATAGTTGGGATGTTGCCAGAGAGTTTTAGTCGTCCAGTTAATTCTGACCCAGAATTACCTTCTTCTAAAATGGACAATAACAAAAACTATGCATTCTAATATCAAAATTCATTACCTTTAAAACAATTTGACACAGGCTTCTCATTAATAACAAAAAATCCTGACTAAGCACCCTACTACATTTACACTTAATGATTCTGAAGGTCATTAAATAAGTCCTGTGCACTGATGCATTTTATTCCTCTTTTTTCCCAAACTTAGAACAAACAAAATATTAAGACCACAGAGTGAACGCAACCTAGTCGTAGTAAATTGTCTTAAAGGGCTGTCTTTTCTTCCCCATTCAGATGAATCTATATACATACTCGAGAGATTTCAAGCATGGACTGTGCAAGGGCATATCAGGTTCACATCGCTGCCCACAGCTTGTCTGGTGCAGTGGTAAAGCAATTTGTTCTGTGTCAGTAACAGCATTCATGGTGTTGTGCTGATAAGGGGGCCTAGGATGTGATTTATTCCTAGAGCAGCTGAAGATGAAATTCCAGCTGTGTTACGTCCTCTTTGTTAAACCAGCTGTAAGTTACAGACAGATCCCTGCAAAAGGCAGGGAGATACTGAAACGATGAAAAAGGAAAACATCTCCAGAGACACAGCACCTCACAGGCTCCAGGGCACTCGGCAGTCAGCTTGGCTTGGCTAATGGTCATCTGTGTGACATGGAACATATGGTTTTCACAGTTAAAAAAGTTCTTGAAAAAGCATGTCAGAGAAGGAAATATTAAACCTCGGGCAGCTTCATTTGGTGAAGGGCAAAGGGAGGGAAAGGCAATATCTTACCTGGCAAGAGCTAAAACAACTCCAAAAGTTCTTACTGGATCTGGAAACTGAAAATTACAGCTAATGGGAAAAAAATGTTATTGTAGTGTGCCATACACTCCTATCCATGGAGAAATTCTTCCAGAGTCATACAGTTGACAGAAAGGAAAAAAAAAAAAAACAAAACCCTTTGGTGGGTTTCCACACCTCCCCAGCCTGTTGAATCTGGGAAAAAAGGACTCCAGGGAATACAATGGTTGTCTGTTTAGAAGCAGTACATGGCCACATTGCCTTTGGGAGCTGCTAGATATAAGCTTCAATTCACAGTTTTTAATTGTCCATGTACAGCCTGCAAACAGACTCAGGCAGGAACCAGTCTCCACCTCTTACCTGATGTTAAAGAGAGAAGCAGCATAGGCAATAAGGGAGTTCTAGTTCAAATGCAAGCGTCAGCCCTAGGAAAACACCACTGCGAAACAACTCCGTAACCAGTGTTTGCCATGCTGACAATTGCCCTTTTTAAGGTTTTTTGCTCAAAGAAACAGGTCAAGTAGAGCTTCTCAAAGCAAGCAGCATTGCTAAAACAATGCACTTGACCTAAACTCGTAACCAGAAATGGCTAAGACACAGTGGATGGAGCTCACCACCCTAACAAAACCCTTAGTCCAATTTAGGCAACATTTATTGAAAATCTCAAAGTCAGCAGCTAAAATCTGTCAAAGTTTTCAGCAAAAGATAACAAGGTCCCCTTTTGGGCTTTCCCTTCAGTAAGTAACATTTTATATACATTGAAGTGGAGTCCATGCAGGTTAATGGAGAAGAAATCTACAAAAGTAGACAGAAACCATTTCTGGCTCAGGAAAATGTGAATGGAAAAGACCGAAGGCGTGGACAACACAGAGGGCAGGAAGGGGAACAAAAAGGCTGAAATGTTGTGTAGTCGTCTCTCTGTTTCTACCCTCTTTCCTCAGCATCCATTTTTGGCACTGTAGGAGGTGGAGCCTGGGATGGAGACCCTGCACAGATCCAATGCAGATCCATTATATTTTTGCAGTCTTTTGAAAAATATAATTTTAAGATGAAAATGAGAAGAAAAAGTAGCTCTCCATAAAACCATTAATAACAGGGGTTTAGTTCCTTTTTTTATTAGTGGCAGTGTTTACTCTATTGTAGAAAGAGCATGTTTAGCCAGCACTTTTTCTGAATAAATCTTTCTGGTTTTATGTGGACATTTTACATCTGGAGACAGTTAAAAGAAAAAAAAAGCAAAGTCACATAAACATGTCATTGTCCAGTTGCAGTAAATTTCCATCACAGCATTTAGGAACCTTCTCTGCTCTCTGAAATTAAAAGATGAAAAAAAAAAAAAACACCTAACACAAAAAAACCAACCCAAAAAAACCACCAACAACTCAAATGCATTGCAGCAGGATTACTTAAAACAGAAAATATAGCTACTCTTGGCAGTGTTCATTTGATCAACTCCATTTTCAAGTTGCTTTTAGAAAGAAACAACAGTTTCTTTCTCCATTTCTTGTTAATCTGCTTGCCTTCATTCTCCAGGTCCTATTTAGTTTCAAAAGATATCCATTAAAGATAATCATAAGTGAAAACAAACTGATAGACAAAAATCACAGCTAAAAAATAACCACAGAAATGTATGCTTTTGCATACCAACCAGAGTACCATGTCTTTTCTCTGCCCATCATGTGTCCTCTCTGAGGACATGTACATCTGCCAGAGCCATTGACATTGGACAAATGCTTCTCCAAAACATGAAGGATGCAGGAAGAAACCACAGGAGAAGATTCCTGGAATGTCAACCCCACCCCACCCTTCTGTGTTTTGTGGGCAGGTCCAGACTTGGCTGTAAATAGAGCTCAGTACTAGTTAAAGGTGATATTTTTCCTATAATAGATTCAAACAACCCCAATTTTTTTAATAAGAAGAAATGTTATTGCCTTAAATATTTCTGAACTTTTCCAGATGGGTATCACAGGCCAGGCTGTGAATAACAGGTAGCGCAGAAATACCTCCAAAAGTCCAACCTCGGTCTTGCTCAGAGACAACCAGGAAATCACCACTGGAAATCTTGTTCTTCTGAAGATTTCTGTGTGAAAACTCCAGTTGTCATGTTATCTTCTTAAGTCATTAGTGCACAGTGAAAGTATCTGCCATAAAAAGGCACCCATTTGTGACAGACCTTGAAATTGTTGTGTTTTACTTGACTTATAGATGCCATGAATTTTGATAGGCCCAGTAACAATTTCCGCGAAAGTATCTCTGTTGGAAGGCTAAGCTGCACTATACAGCATGGACTTCATCAGCTGAGGAACAAATCCAAACAAGATTACAGTGCAGTTGCAGGGATTGCTAGAGGCATGCAATGAACAAAATGAGAACTCCCACAGAGAGGGCAGCGATTCCCAGCTAACACTGGAATTGGGAGAATGTGTGAGAGAATAATATCTACACGCTCTAATGAAAGAACAACACCGATGAGACCTCCTTCTCCACTCTGCAGACCAAAAGGTATTTTATTAGCCAACCAGCAAGACCTCCAGACAGTGGGAGCTGAGGGAGTGAAAGCTGCAAGATGATGTTGCCAGTCTTCCTGGATGACTGACTGACCTGTGACTGCTTAATAGAAAATGCAATTCTGACAAGAAGAAACCAAAGACTGATGGGTGAACAGGACAAACTCTGGCTAAATACAGGGCTTGTAGGCTGTAAATTTTGTCTTTCATATCAGAACCCAGGAAGCGTTAAGGCAACATAATGGCAGGTCAGAAAACTATAAGCGGTCAAACCTGACAAACTCATTATCCTGCATTTTAACTGTGGTAACTGGGTGCATGTTTTTTGTCCATGGCAAATTTAGAGTAAAATATACTGGCCAAAATCAGGAAGATTAATAATACTGAAAAATCTTATCTCACCAAGGTGTGCAGGTTAAGAGCTCCAACAAAGACCTCATATAGCAAGTGTTAACTTGTGAAACTGCAATTGTGAAGTTGTTTCTTGTAATAACTTCCCAGAATTGAAAGTGAAGCAAGGTCAATCAAACAAATACCATAATGCACCAACACAAGTTTTGCAATTTCTCCCAGAAAAAGATCTGTACAAGTCTGCCTTTCAAATAGTTACTCCTAATGTACCTCTTGTTATAAATGTAACACTGACTCTGTTCATCAGGTGTTTCCATGAATAACTGTATATATTTTGAATAATTACTAATTAGAAAATAATTACTTCAAATGGTCAGAAAAACCCTAAGAAAGGACACAAGAACTGATGGAGAGAAATCCCACAAAGGTGAACACCAAAGAATACACCTCAGCAGTGGAAAACTGAGGTTTTTTACAGAATGTGTGTTGAACAAAGCCATTCCAGAGAAATTAAAACCAGTTGTTAGAACACCTCTTCCCAATGGAGAAATTACTGGCATTCATGGGATTATAAACTTATTTAGTGACATTCCTTCTAAACCTATACAGGATTCCTGATTCCTCCACAGATTTTCTGGAAAGTGACTTTTTCTGGTCTTTGGAGGAGAGAATTCAATAATCAAATCCCTCAGGCAGCTAAAAATGTTGTTTGCCAGCCTTCCAGCTTATAAATGACTGCCCAGGTGCCTTGCGAATAGTTTCATTACCTGAAAGATGCATCTCTATCACTAATGGATGAAGAGCAGCCAATTGAGCTGTGAATAACAACTACAAAGCACAAGAGAAACTACAACCAGACTAGCAATAAGTTGCTTGCAATTGTGCTTCCGTGCTTTAAATTCCAACAACGTAGCCAGATCAGATATCCCAGTGAGAGAGAAAACAGGATCACGAAATCCCAGAAATGCCACAGCTAAGGACAGGAGGCATACTAAATTTTTCACAAGGAAAACTGGCAATCAGTTGATTGCTACTCTGAATTTGCAGAGATTGCACAGCTAATAGATAAACTGAAGGATGAGGATTATCAATTTTTTTTTAAAAAAAAGCACAATAAGCCAAACAAAACATATCAGAGCTTAGGAAAGACATCTAAAATAAGAATGCTACTTTGACATACATTCAAACCAACAGCACAGCTGGTGAAAGATAGTCACAGGTGAAGGCTTATAAGAGTATTAACCTCAATTAATTCTCTCAGACAGTAACACATGTTGTGAGAGAGGAGACTCAAATACCTGGGTTATCACTAAGACAATTTTTTGGGGAAAAATTTCTTCACCAAAAGGGTTGTCAAGCATTGGAACAGGCTGCCCAGGGAAGTGGTTCAGTCACCATCCCTGGAGGTATTTAAAAGATGTGTGGATGTGGTGCTTAGGGACATGGTGTAGTGGTGGACTTGGCAGTGTTAGGTTTACAGTTGGACTCCATGACCTTAAGCATCTTTTCCAACCTAAACAATTCTATGATTCTATGACATATATGAAAATACTCAGTATTTGCATCACAGTCAACATTCACATGACAGATGGGGGCACACCAGAGCAGGTCATCATGACCACTGTGGACCCCCTCCACCTTGATTGTGGGTTTCTAATCCTGCTGCTGCCCCAGGCTTCACCTGGATGCTGAGACACATTTGGTGACACACTTGGGTTGCTGGTGCAAAAAGATCACAGCACAGCAGCAAGATGAGCTCACCTAATTTCAGATTTTACAACTGCAAGCAGATGGGGAATTAGGCCTGAGGTGAGGTCTATTAAGGGCTATCAAGACTTTTTTCCAGCCAGCTTTCATTTCTGAGGTCTCGCTGGCTTTTAGGGGGCCCTGATCACTAAGGGCTTGCCCTTTGAATTGCATTACTCAGCTCCCTGTGTGGTCTTCTGCTAGATGCTTGATTAAAAAAACATGGCCAGAATTGACTGTTTAAAGAACATGCCGTTGTAAAGTGGTTTTTGGTTCACAAAAGCTGTGGAACATACCGGGGAACACAGAGAATAAGACATTGCAACCTTTTTTGTAAGATGTAAAGTGATAAAGGCCAGGTTCTTTCATAATTTTTAATGAATTTGCACTTACATTGTGCTGAAACAAAACAACTTGCAGGCAGTGGAGAAGCTTTGCTAAGGATTTTAGCTAAATATGTAGGCTGGCTCTCTAGTTTATGGTAGGTACTCCTTTCCCCTCACCACAGCTGTGAGAGATTACAGCAGTGGTTGAGCTCTGACTGAAGCTGGAAAGCTGTGTTGTTTCTTGGGCATGAATCTGAAAGGTTACAGAGCATGTAAATCCTACATTGCATGAAGAAGCTAAAAACCCAAGGGCAGCCTAGCTTTACTAAGCTGGTTATGTTCAGTCTGGGCTCCTGAACCCTCTTTCTTTTCACTGTGACTGCCCCGTACTCCGCTGTGTGGTGCTGGCATGAGTCATGTGAAGCTTGCTGGTCAGTCCTAACCAACTCACCTCATTCCTTCTTGTACCTCAGTTTCTCCACCTGTGAAAAGGGAAGACATATTTTTCACTGCAGTGCTCCACTGTCTACAGAAGAAAGAGCAGGGTGTGAAAACTAGGACCTTGCTATCAGCACAGGTTCTTGTAAAACTCAGTGGTTATCTTTGTCACTAGTTGTGTATTTTCATTCAAAACTAACTGGAAAATATTTATTGAAACTGAGGACATGGGAGAAAGGACACCAGATGGGTCAGCAGTTCATTCTTACTTTGTAAGCAAGTACATTTGCTTACAAAGCTAAAGTGGTCCTTTGCCACACTTTCAGCTTACAAATGACTGGCCAGGTACCTTGCAAATAGTTTCTGCAAGTTACTGAGACACAGTAAATAAAAGCAAGGCTGTTTAGGAGGTCACTTTTTAGAAAATAAGACTGTAGCTCATTGCACATATCCTTTCATATGGCACATTCCTGTCCCTATTGTCTTCTCTTTTAGTCTAAAATATTTTGGGGGGAGATAAAAAGGGAAAGTTAGCCTCCTTGGACTCTCACACCAAGCTTTGAACAGCTGTGTTATCACAACTCAGGACACCAAAGACAAAGTTTCCAGGAATGGCAGCAGAATCAGTCCCGTGAAAGAGGTGAATGGAAATGTGTTTCAATACAGCAGCATTTGGGTTCATTTTTGCAGACCCTTACATACTTCCTTGAAAGGAAGGTTTGGAGGTGAGAAGGTGTTACAGAGATTTCCTAGATGAAAGGGAAATATCCAGGTCTGAGAGTAGGTGGTGCAAATGTCAACATCAAAGGAATGTGAAACTGGAGGTTAAAAGCCCATGAAATGGACACACTGACTGGGGCACCAACCTGAAAGCTGCTCCATGCCCATGACTATCCCTGAAGTGAGGATAAAGTGAAAGTTTTTTTTAGGGCCAAGCCCTTAAACACACTCTGGGTACATTAGAGCATTTAGTCCACATGTTTAATTCCACTGAAAGACTGCAAGGGTTTGATGCACGCAAGTACAGAGGTCTTTTTTCCTATTGCACTAACATCAAGAATTTAAGACACGTTACAAGTCAGGAAATAAGATGTTGCATATAAATTCATATATTCCAAAAATGAAGGAACATAATCTGTTTTTATTTATAAAAAGCCATTAATTTCACATACATACCAAAGAAGAAGGATTTAAAGAGGAATGTAGTGATGTAGCTCATTAGTAGTGAAAATAAAAAGCTATACTCAAGCAGCAAGAAAATAAATTTTGAAAAGGAGTCAGAATAATCAGTACCTCGTGGGACTGAAGGCCAAGGAATTATACAAAGTTAAAATCACAATGATGAACCAAAGAATACAGCAAAAGATTTTGAAATGTCTGGAGCCAGGCAGTGTTGCTCAGACATTCCAGACAAAATGCTCCACAAAAAGGCATCAGACAGTTTTTTATGAACTCTGCAAAGAGGATATTTGAGCTGTTTTCTACTCCTGAGACAAGGATCCTCTTACAGAGCAGACACATCACTTTTGTTATCAGATATTTTACAGTTCCCAAAAGCTAAAACAGCGTGGTCAGGGGGCAAGGATTAGAAGGCAGCCACGCAAAAGCTGAAAAAGCACATAGCAATTCAGCAGTCGAAGCAGAGAAAAACAATGGGGGTTCCCTTAATGTTTTTTACCGCATTTCAGTTTGTTTGTTAACTAAGGAAGGCAATGATATGTGATGGTATTAATCAATGAGCTTTTGGAGAACGAAGGTATAACTAAAAATTAAAGCAAGGAGGTGTTCTGTGCATAAGACGATTGGCATTATTAAGCATGCAGAAACAACTGTGTGAAAAAACATACAAAAGAGGTACTTGGGCAAGCCTGTAGGCTCTGCTCAGGAGCTGATGGCATTGAGAGAAAGGCAACAGCTCTGCTGGAGAGCCTTAAAATTGAGCGACATGGTTAAAGTCGAGGCAGTGAAAAGGAAAACTGGTGAAGATGAGAGATAAAAAGTACAGGAATGTGGTTAGGGTGAGAGGGGATAAGAAGGAAACATTTGCAGATGCCAGCATAGCAAAAGACAAAGCTAGACTGATCATGATGGTGGTGAAGGAGTCATGAATGATGTTTGAGGTCCAGTCAGTACTTTGATAAGCTGTGGAGCAAAAAAGAATGCAAAGGACAAAAGAGGATGAAGTCAGAAGCCCTCCCTAGTCTAGCAAGACAAAAGATGGTAGATGTTACATTTCTGGGAGCAAAACTGACCTGACAGAGAAAGTAAAGCCCATGATGGAATGGCGTATGTACATGTCTCACTTCACTGACTGACAAGCCACAGGCATGCTGAAGAGCATGGCATTGGACAGGATGGAACCAGTGGCTGCTCTTCCTGCCTTTTACATAGGTACAAGTTTCAGGGGGAGCAAGACAGCTATGATTTGTGCATACTAGTTCAATTTTAGGGTCAGAAATAGATACCAGAAGATCAAACAGAGCAGACAATGGCTGCAAGATAAGTTGTCAAAGGGAGCAATAAGATAGGAAGAGTGGGCAGTTTTTCTGAAGTACAATTCAGCGGTTTAGAGGGGAGTTCTCAGTGAAGCAGAGTGAGCGTGTGCTTTCCACCTCACTGGCGCCGAGAGTCAGAGATGTGATCAGAAGGGGTGAAACACCCACTCATTGTTACCACAAGGACGGAAGATTTATGTGGAGGAAAGACTGATACAATCAAGAATAATTTCAGGAACCTGAGGAGGTATCAAGTACATAAACAATCCAGGTCATTTTCTACAGATTCCCTTTCTAATGCATTGAAGCAAGAAAGAAATTATTAGGAAAAGATTAATTCTGGAGCTACAACAGGGGAAAAGGTAATCAGCAAGTCCCTAGAATGATCTTCTTGAGATCATTCTTATTACTCTATTACCACAGAGCAAATTGGAAATTGGTCCATCCTAAGACAATTATTTTACAGCATGAGGGTTTTTCTGCATTCTGTATTGGGCAACTTTTTATGAAGGATTTACACCATGAAAAGAAGGAGCAGGTTACGTTTCTTTGAGAGGAATCAGTGGCTTTGAATAAATAGTAGTTCACTCTGATTTTAGTAATGAGAGTTTAGGACAGGTGTAGATCTCTAGATGTGGGTATTGTTGACCTAAACCAAGAAAATATCTCTTTAGTTTATGTAAAATATTTCAACAAGTAACACCACAGATGGTTTACATTTATCCTCATTGAGAGACACACAGGAATAGAAAGGTGAACACTGACTTGCCCAAGTTCAAACAGTGCATATAGAGAGGTGGAAGACTTCTGTCTCCAGTCATGTGTTTTCTAACTTCCAGACTCTTTTATATCTAGGGGTTTTGTTCCAGTCCCTAGAATCTCTGCACTTTATTGAACTCTAACCTTTGCACCAGTAAAACAGCAAGATTGAAAAAATCGGTAGGCAAGACTTATGGATTGGATGGACAGTATCTAAAAAAATCAGTGCACCACTTTTGATCGCTGGAAAAAAGCTTCTGCAGCTCTTGCCAGAAGCTGCCTTTCATTGTGGAAATGAGATTGTATGTTCCAGTGACCTCTGCCTCACTTTCTGAAGACTGACATAAAACTATGCAGATTATCCAGGGAAAGAGCTACCACAGCTGCTGATGCACCAGAACAACCAAGGGAAATCCAAAAATAGTCACGGCGGGCTGAATCCACCCAAGGCGTAACTCCATGAGGGGGCAGAGAAGGTGCAATTACAAAAACAGTCTTTATGGGAATGCCTTAGTGATGGAATAAGCCAAACTGGGCTGTGTACCTTCTCATTTTCATCTTCTCTGCATTTCAGACAAATCAGAACAAAGCTCTTTTCTGTCTTTTCACTTGGTTTAATGCAGGATTTGCTGTTCCTGCCACGCCTGCGTGTACTGACTGGTGGAACTAATAAGCTAAACATCACAAGAAATTATCGACAGTTTGTCTTCACCTCACAGATAGGCATCCACTAGCAGTAAAATTCCTTGCCTGACACTGGGATTTCGGAGTCTTTCAGAATAAATCTTTATGAAATTTCCATTGCACTTTGCACAGCGGTGTGAGAGTTGCCTCCTTGTGGGCACTGCAGAATTTGTCCACAGTCTTCAAATGCATTCCTCAGATGCAGCTCCTGGAAAATTCATGATTCTGCACAGAAAAGCAACAAAATGCTTCAGCTTCAGCTACATTTCAATCTCAGCTGTGCTGTGCAGAAGAACTGCAGGGACCTGATCCATCTACCTAGCAGGGCAGGTTGCTTTTGTGAAAAGAAGCCTTGGCAAGAGTGACCTTATCAAGCTGAGTTTTCTCCCTCATTTCTTTGTAAGACTGCAGGAGGAACTAATGTTTTGCCTTCTATTTTCATCTTTTCCATTTCATTCCCCTCATGCTGCGCATCAGGAAGAAGGTGAGGGGATAGCTGGACTACTAGACTATCCACTGCCTCCAAAACAATGCTTTTAAAAAGCCAACAATCAAGTTTTCCTGACAGAAAACTAGAAATGTGAAATGCACTCTCCTTGCCTAAGCTACCCTCGTTATTTCTATTCCTAGCTTGACTCTGTTCTTACTTATTTTATCTAGTTAACTGGTGTTGCGACACCTTAATTATTCCAAAATTACAGTTGGTATTAGACCTTAATGTTTGTGTTTTACTTTGCCACAATTAACAATGAATAATCCTGGTATGGTAACTGCTAGATTTCCTCCTACCAGCACTCAACTTCAACTCCCAGAATCCTCCGCAGCAGAGCAACCACTACATGCAGGCTATCCCAAGAAAAGGTAATAGCTGAAAGCAGGGGCTAGAGGCCAGGGAGGTTTCCCACATACTATCAGAAGAGATTCTTGTCAACCTTGCTTAACTGTTGTATCCTGCGAAGATCCCAGTCAATGGGGAATTCATATGGCCACTCTGGCAGCAAAGTAGGGTCTTGCTCCGAAAGTTCTTTTAATTCACACACATCACTGATGCTCAGGAGGAACTGCAAATCCTAGACATTTTTAAACAAGGTGAAGCTCAAGTGACTGGATAAGTAAATAAACAATTAGAGAAAATGGTAGTTAAAAGAAAAGACAAAGCCTGATTTCGTATTGCATCTGCTTAAGGTCCTTTTTCTTATGCAAAGCTATACTGACAAAACAGTATAGCAGCTGCAAGCATGAAGCCAAGCAGATAGTGAAACGAGGGAAGTGTTACAAGTTTTACAAACACTTTCCCTTGTGCCAAAACATGAATTTGTAAACAATTTGATTCATCATAATTCCACTGAAAAGGACAATCATTGCCTTTAACAGGTTTTGTTTCTAATATTTCCAAGCATACAGACCAGAAAAGGTGGCTACAGTACGACTGTAAAGAGTTACGGGTAATGAAAATTACAAATGACAATTTGGTATGCAGCTTCAGGAAAGGCACAAAGCAGAGTGGGTTTTGGTGGACTTTGTGTTTTCCGTACACAGGCTGAGCCACATGTGTCAAACACAACATGTACTTTTAACCTGACCACCTGTTCTGAAAAAACATCTGTGTGCCAAAATCCAGAAAGATCACACAGGCTCAGTGTGGATTAGAATATTTTTCAACTGTGTGTGACATTACATCCAGCAAACCACATGGCCACAAAGAGGCAGAGAAAGTCTCCACTGCACTGCTACTTGCAATTTTTGTCTTCAGCCCCCCTGGAGCCCAGACTGAGCTTTTCCTTTCTCCAGCAGGGAGGCTGTCAGATTGCACAGGACATTGCTACACACCCATCTGTTTCTCTCAAACTTTCTTGTATTTGGTAAACAAGCCGGCTTAGCCAGGGCAGGATGCAAAGGAAGGAGGTCTCGACCTATGAGAGCAGTGCAGATTGCTTCAATTTGTTCCACCAACAGACACAGGCTGGGAAGGTGGAGGAACTGCGCTATTAACGTTAGCTGTAAAAGTCAACCCAAAGCCTGTGCAACAGGGGATTGGAGGCCCAGCCGAGTCAGCCCCTTGTGAATTACTGGTTGTCTTGGCCAGCAGAGCAGATCATGGTCTTTCTTCTTTTCCTTTTCATTGGTACCATATATCCTCATGAAAGGTCCCTCAGTGGGACTTTGCATTTTCCTTAAATATTTACCCTTTTTTTTTTTAACTTTTTGTTGTGTAGTTAAAATGAAACAAGGGGAAAAGTAATTATTTTCCTCTTGAGATGCCTTTGACACCATGTTGCCCCTTTAGGAGTATTTAAAAGCCCTTTTCCTGAAGAGGCATTCATCAATCAGCTACTTCCTAAAAGCACAGGGTATGTGTGCTGCTAGAGATCACAGGTATCCAGACTGTGTAACCGCGCAAAGACATCTGAGCTGGACTCAGACCAGCCATTTGCCTGTTTTGGGGTAGGAGATGGAGAAAAATTCATCCTCTATAGCAAAGGCAACAAGAAACTACAACACTTGACAAAAATTGTCTTCTAAGAGGGTTTTTAATTTCTCTCTCCTTTTTTAGACTTTCAAGGTTCCTCAAGCAGCTTTAATGTGAGAGGAGGCAGACCTAAACCCTTGAAGCCTGATGCTCCCTTACAGCAGGAGATATGGGACTCCAGTGCTGATGCAGCCTGGGTGGGCTGACGCCTCCCGCAGCTACGGTGCTATGCCACGAGGAGCCGAGGCTGCAGCCTCTGCACCGTGCACCTCCCCTCGCTCCCGCCCACTGCCCAGCAATAAGTACGTGCACAGCCCGGCGTAGGCACACATGGTGATGCAGCACCTTCTGTGCTGCCAGTCAGTGCAGTCCTCGGCTCAGCCGTCTCAGAGGGACCCTGGGCCAGGACTCGGGTTGGGACAGCAAGAAGTGGAGAGGGAAAGAAACCAAGCACTTTTGGTTGGACGTAAGTGGCCAGGTAAGGATATTTCAGCTAAACAGTCAGGAAAATATTTTAAGTTATGATCAGTCTCTCTTTCTCCCCTAGTGACCCCACCATCTCCTTCCACCCTATAAATCATACTCTGTTTCCCAAGACTCTCACTGCTTGGCTTCCCAAAGGACGTGGTTCTCCTCAGCATGAGCTCCACAGTGGACATGCCTCCTCACCAGCTTCTTTCTCTGCACTCAGCTCGGCACATGCACCTCAATCTGCTTCCACCATTCCCTGAATTTCATCCCCAACATTTTTGCAACTCTCTGGCTTTGATGTCCATTTTCTTCATGCCTTAAAGTATCTGCTTCATCTTGCCTGACAACCTGACTGCATTAGCCAGGTTGGAGCAAGAGAGCTCCCCTTATTCTTTCTTCTTCCACAGCTGGCTGCAAGGGATCACCGTGAAAGGACATGGTCTCCCTTCTGGCTTGGTGTCCCAGATGCTTGCAGACATGACAAACCATGATAACCAGGCACTATCTTTGCTCACCACTTTCCTCCCAGGTGGTGAGTTATAAAGTTCAAGCTTTTTTTTTCTTCTTATAAGGACAGTCAGAGGCAGACCTTGAGGACCACCATTTCAAAACCTTTCTCCATTGCTGTGCTTTGGGCCCCTCTTATTGATTAGGAGAGGCATATTTTCCTCCCAGTGCTACACTGGACTTTTCTTCCCACATACAGTAATGTTTTTCCTTACTGAAGTGAGTCTTAGTCTCCCATTTTAGCCCCAATGGGGCTAAGATAAAGATGCCT
The DNA here is from genome assembly GCF_965638725.1 of Aptenodytes patagonicus. Classification (NCBI taxonomy): domain Eukaryota; kingdom Metazoa; phylum Chordata; class Aves; order Sphenisciformes; family Spheniscidae; genus Aptenodytes; species Aptenodytes patagonicus. The sequence goes on from NC_134982.1 coordinate 36,706,457, forward strand.
ATGCCTACTCAGGAAGACTATGAGCTCCTACTGTTTTGCTTTGCTTTGTTAGGAGCCAGTTTTCCCCCAGGAAAGATGGCTGCATATCACAAACTGGGGGCACAAATGAAAAAATGAGGAGGTGGGTGCATGCAGAGAGCACATGGAAAAAAAGAGGAGGAAACAACAGGGCCAGAGCATGGAGAGGAAATCTCACCTTAAACCTTGGAGGATAATAAGATTAAGAGGAACACATGTTCAGACGGGCTCAACAGGTTATACGGGGAACATGCAGAGCAAGAGTAGAGGGATAGCAGAAATGAGGAGATAGAAACAGGGTATTGTATTGTGAAAATGATCACACCAGGTGATTATGTTAGCAGATTTACTGAGGATGCAGGTGGGAGGATGAAGAAATACAAGGGCAGGGGTGCAAAGGAGAGTAAAGACTTGATCCAAGGATGAGGAGAGGATTAGCAGAGTTCTCCCACAGAAAGCCAAAATGCTTTCCTCAGTTTTTATGAACCCCACAGGATTGGGCCCTCCAGCTCAAAAAGCAGATGTCAGATTTTAAAACAACCCTTACTGCACCTCGAAATCTGTGTTCAGTTTTGGGCCCCTCACTACAAGAAGGACGTCGAGGTGCTGGAGCGTGTCCAGAGAAGGGCAACGAAGCTGGTGAAGGGTCTGGAGAACAAGGCTTATGAGGAGTGTCTGAGGGAACTGGGGTTGTTTAGCCTGGAGAAAAGGAGGCTGAGGGGAGACCTCATCGCTCTCTACAACTACCTGCAAGGAGGTTGTAGCGAGGTGGGGGTCGGTCTCTTCTCCCAAGTAACTACTGATAGGACGAGAGGAAATGGCCTCAAGTTGCACCAGGGGAGGTTTAGATTGGATGTAAGGAAAAATTTCTTTACTGAAAGAGTGGGTAAACATTGGAACAGGCTGCCCAGGGAAGTGGTTGAGTCCCCATCCCTGGAGGTATTTAAAAGACATGTAGATTAGGTGCTGAGGGACATGGTTTAGTGGGCATGGTGGTGTTGGGTTGACAGTTGGACTCAATGATCTTAGAGGTCTTTTCCAACCTTAATGATTCTACAATTCTATTGTTTCAGGACCTCATGGTTGGCAGTGCAAATAAACAGAGGCACAGAGTAATGAAACGACCTGCCCCTGGATGCACAGCTTGTCATCATGACCACTCAGAAAAGCAAATTCCAGTTCAGAACACAGTACCTTACCAGTCCAACTGGTTTCAATCTTCCCCCCCAACACACTTCATTCTTGCTAATGAGCAAGAAATCTCTCCTTCACAGACCCAGAAACATTCCCACAGAGGACTTACTTGCTGTGGAATAGAGGGCCTTTGTTCTTTGTCTAAATTCAGTATTTTTAAAAGTAAGCCTAACAGCTGCAACAACAGTTTCAACTGAACTGTCCTCCCAACTACGGAAGCTCTCCAGTTCTTTTCAAATCTTGTACTAAAATCTCTCTGTTGCTCCTTATGTTTGTTTCTCCAATTTTCTTCACTCTGTCTTCCTACTGTGAGACACACTACAGAACAAGCATCTATACAACACAGTATGCAAATTAAGTCCACAACTGTGAATGTGATGGCAAATACTTCTAGAGATTCTGATAAGAGTCAGGCCAGCCTGCCACAGCCCCTTATGCTTTAAACTCTTTTCTTAATGCCTTTGTGCATCAGACATCCATTTTGTTTCCTTCCAAATGCCTCCTGAGACATCAGTTCCTCTGCAAAGCCCACTTGATGCTTAGTAGAAATGCTACCGGTCCATGGGTGAAAAGAAAACCTGCTGGGATCCTAAGGCAGATCCTGTTCTCTGTACCACTCAGCTACCTGCTCTGTATCACTACTTGAAATTGAACTATACAGTTGCTGAAACATGGGAGTCATTTTAGTTATATGCTGGAGGGACCTCTTAAGTTTCTTGAAGGTCATCCTTGGTTTTATGGTATGAAGAATGCTAAGTGCTCTCCTCGCACTTAATAATGATACTAAACAAATGGTAGCACCAGAGGATATTTATTATACAGAAGGAAATGACAGTGCTTTTTCTTATTTTAACTAATGATTGTTCTATGGTATCAACAAACCAGGCCTGTGTTTCACGGATGGAGTTGATGTGAGGTGTTTCTTTTTTAAAAAGCAAAAAAAGGGCATTTTCCTTGTTGTTTACTCAACAATCTCAAAGAGCACTACACACAAAGTAAATACTCCATTGCAGCAGCTATAGGCTTTTCACAGATCAGCCCAGAAAAGAAAATTATTGAATTAGGAGCAATAATGGCTCCTTTTTTGCAAGTGAAAGAAAGCAAATATTACTTGGATGAGGTCCAAGCAAAGCTTTCCCAGCACATGCTATTTTATCTGAGGTATAAAGGCCTACAAAAAAAATCCAGCCAGCTATGGCTTGTGAAGTTTGCCACCTACTGAGGAAAGCACAGCACAGCAACGCCAGAAAAAAAGGGAAAAAAATAAAAAAAAAGTGCTGAAGCCGTTATATGATATAGTCACATTCGCTCTTGGAGACTGTGGCCATAAAGTCTTCTGGACACCTCTAGACAGCTGACAGTGGATCGATTAAACAACAGAAATACTTCTCCTCCTCCTCCTTTATACACAAAGCCTTAGAGACAGTGTTTTATCCTGAATCAGTCCTGGATTTTGTCTTATAAACCTAGAAATGACTGAAAAAAGAGACTCAGAGCTTCTGCAGGGAACATACAATTTCCAAGAGATCCAAGGTGTTGAGATGTCCTAAGTCACAAACTGCTAAGTAATAAAAAGTCACACTGTAGCCATTTCTAAAACTATATTGATAATTTTTATTCACCTCCAAGGCCTATAAGAAGTACCGTTAAGAAACTTAAGAGTCTGTCTTTACAACAGGAGGCATGTGAGACATACTACCTGTTAAAATTTAGAAATATCTGTTACGGTTTAGAAAATCTGTCAGTATGCTTTTGTGTGAAATGCACAGCATATACACAGCCCCAGAGCAAGGTGTTGAGTCCTTACACAGGTCATGGAGACATCACTGACCATGAAAGGGTTGCTCTCATTTCAAATTCATGTAGGTAAAATATGTATAAAACTGAAAATGCTGTTAAAACCTTTAATGGAGCCATGAAAAAAAAAAAAAAATCGGAATGTAAAAGCTTCAGAAGGCTTAAAGACCAGCCTGGTGTTCCTTCACATCTGGTCATCAGCGTATAAATAAAGCCTCATCAAAATAATACTCTCCGTCTGCAGATGAGATTGCTGCCTTGCACAGCAGAGAGCAACAGCTCCACAGCGGAGCTCATCTCCCTCCCTTTGGAGCAGAAATCATCAGCCCTGGCTGCTCCCAGGTCGGCTCCCGTTTGAATTTGGAAAGCCTAAGGACTATCAGAGCTACCAGGGACATCTTGCACCAAAAGCAATTGCACTACATCTGTAGCAGATGAGTACCTCTGCCCGAGCATACGGCAGTGACCCTGTGGCCTTCTGAGGGGAGGAATGCTCAGACTCCAGAGTCAGCTGTACTCCCCTCCTGCAACAAACCTCTCTGTGTTAGTGCCTGTGCTGCAACTACAAAGCAAGCACTAACGGGAGAGAAGAAGTGTTCTGCAAGGAGCCAGAAATTCATAATTCTAAGGCTGACGTTGTTATATGAAATTATGCCTAAGTGGAATAATTATTCATTTATTTCAAATACATGTTTAAATAGCATATATAAATACATAAATATATATAAGCATACATATGTGTATGTATGTATCTGCATGAATGTGTATATATACACCACAACAACTGATACCATATGGATACATGTTAATACAGAGATGTACATGAAATACATGTACAACAAAGATGCTGAACAATGACCCAAATTCTGGTAACTGGCTAATGTCGTTCAAAAACATCACCTCTGACAGAAATGGTTCTGCAGAGTATCACCCACATGGATATATATGCAGATATATTGCATCTTACACAGACAGAAAATCCAGGTTTGACTGGCACAACCTAAAAACCAGAATTACTTCTGGCAATAAATCATGATTATTATTGCAAGGCACCAAGAATGGCATATGCTACTCTACCCGAATTACTGCACGCACAGTGTACTTTTAGCTCCACACAAGAGGCATAATTCACTACACACTGAGCTGGTGTCCACTGCTGTGAACTGCTGTGTCAGCACTTCAAGAGCCCCACACCGGCACTCATCGGGGCTGTGCAGAGCCCACGGGGCCAGCAGTGCAAGGTGCCAGGCAGCTCTGACACATGCAAGGTGAGTGTGCTCCGCTTCCCAGAGCAGCAGCAGAAAAGGGCAGTCGCTGCTCTTCCAATATATAGGTTGAGAGAGTGATTGGCTGAGTGAGTGGCTTCCTTTTTCAGGAGGTAAACTGAATCCCCTGCTGAGAACTCCTGGTCAATCACATTGTAATGCTACAGCAAAGCTGATAGTACTCACTTTACTCTGTGATTAAGAGAGCAGTGACTTCTAGCAAATTTGTCCTGAGAAAATCTTATAACACTGGCCCCTAATCTAATAGCAATGACTTTTAAAATTATCGTAGTCAATGCAAGATAATGAAATAGATTTGTACATTCTTTGTACAGATTCTTTGGCTTTCTTCCTGGTAGACTAAATTAAGTTAGGGGAAAACATTTTGTTTCTTAAGTGCCTTAACAAACTTCATTTACAATTGGAAGTAATTTGTCCCAGAATGTCCCATAAAATCAGCCGCATACCCATCTGGTCCTGGTGCTTTATTATCTAATATTTCTTGCAGGTCGTCTTTATTTCTTCCATGTCACACAGTTCCATTAACTCTCTTGGCTCTCGTGCAAGGTAGCAAGCACAGCAAGGTGCTGGCAGTCAGGAGATGCAGCCTCTCTGGGTTCTGCTTATGCTGCCCTCCGTGGTCACAGCATGCACAGCTATTTTCTCAGTAGCTCCTGTTGTTTTACATTCCTTTCTCATTTTGGGCACCTACCTGGAATCCCCTGGTAGGAAAATGACAGATTTTCAAAGTTTTGCAACGCTTGCTTTCTCTCCTGTGGGTGGAGCAGGACACAATGCATCAGGACCCTAAGCCCAGTCCCAGCATCAGGCTCAGCGTCTATGTGCTCACCTCAGTTCTGCTCCTCCTCTGATCCAAAATGGGCACAGACCCCAAGTGTGGATTGCATGAGATCCAAATGAGCAATGCACAAGACAGTCTGAGAAGTCTGAAAACAATTAATTTCCATCTGTCTCAACCACCCCCTCTGATGTAATTTCAGATATGTCGTTACCCTTCACACTCTAAATGTGCAAATAAGTTTGTCCAGTCCCATATGGAAGCTCTGTGCTTTGGATGTGCCAGATACTGTGTCTACAGGACTACAGACCTCCATGTCAAAGTGTCCTCTCAGCTGTATTTTGGCTGTGTCCCCTGTCATGTCCTCGTGCATCTGCAGCCAACACGGCAATGACGAGTTTACAGCTGTGGAACCACGAACCCATGACACCAGTTTTTAAAGATGTTTTATCTTGGTGATACCGATAGGATTTTTATTATGCCTTTAGTCTCCAGATCTTACTTTTTGCTTCTGAGACTGCTGTTTCCTCTGTGAATAGCATTTCTCTATAACCTGCAACTTTCTGCATTCAGTCCTCCAACTGCTTCTCCAACGATCAGAACATTGTTCTCAATAACATTGCACACATTTCTCAACTTCTGCTAATCTTGTTAGGTCTACAGCCATTTCTTTCATATCCTGAGCAGTAACTCCCACAGCATCTTGTATTCCCAATTTCAGTTAGCTCCTGTAAAAAGCAACCCCTTTTTTCTCTGCAATTTCAGAGTCCTTCTTTGTTGTTTGTGTTGATAAGGGTGAGGATAGCTCCTGGCAGCCATCAATCTCCCTGGGGAGCAGAGTCTTTCCCTTCTGGGAAGTGGGGATCTGGTTATGTAGGTTATTTACTTGGGATGAGATAAGGATAGCAGAGGGGATGAACTTATAAGAGGGAAAGAAAAAGCAAATGTGAGAGGTTGCAAATCATGTGATTGGTGATGCTCCAGGGTCCCTGCCCAGGAGTTTGGGGCAGCGCAATAAGCCTGCAGTGTGTGCTGTACTTATGTCGATCTTGCCTCTGCTGTGATCAGGGAGACTAGGGTATTTTCCCTGGTGAGGGAGCCCGGGGAAGCACCCTCCCAGCCCTGGCCGGGGACCATCTGGTGGGTACCACCTGGCACTGCCTCTCCCCCAGCATCCCGCAGCAGGAGCATCACTGGCGTCTCTTCCGGGAGCTTATTCAGATTTTGTCTGACCAGTCATAAAGCTGTCCTAAAGCCCCTCTGGATCAAAATGCTTCCCTCCTTTTAGAAATATTTTGTTCATGTGTTTTCTTCTCTCTGACCAATAATGATACACCACTTTTATAAAACTTAAATTATTTAATTGCTTTTTGAAGTTGCCTTCCCATGCAAAGCCTAACCTTTGGTAAAGATGCAACCATCCATACCCCCATGGTAGGAGACAAATCAGTGTCCCTCACCCCTGATTTCTTTCTGGTGACTGGTTGGAAGACAGAGCAGTTTAAAGACTAAGATCAAGCCTAATTACTAACCAGCCCAATTTCAACACCTGCATCTGTCACTGGAAAAGTGCCACATCACCCACAAGCCTTACCAGAAATGCCCTCTCACATGTTAAAAATAGTACTTGCTGTGCAGTTTTTTTAAGTAGGAAAGTTTAAAGCTATAATTTTCTTCACATATCTACCCTGTTTAATTGCCCTGTTCAACAAGTGTAGGGTGGCATCCATACCATCTGTCTGAAGAATGCCTGCAGCATGTTAAGATGTCTGGAAATTTATGGAAGAAGGTCAAGGCCCTGTTTTTGCACACACAGTGAGCATGCCCATTAATTTCACATGAACAGCAGTAAACATCCTGATCACAACCAGCTCCACCTGCAAAGCTTGAGCAGGGAACAGCGGGAAGGAACATTGTGTCCTTGCTGGTCCTGGCCACTCTTTGGGGCTGGGACAGCCCCAGGCTCTGCTGTTGGGTTTATCTGCCCTAAACGCAGAGGTGGGGGACCATGACTAGGTTATTCTCACTGGTAGTGGCTTGCTCCACATTCAGCAGAAAAGCTGGCTTTCTCTGCTGGCCCCCTGGCTGGTTCTGGCCATCCTTTATCTCCTACTCTCCAGCTGAGCAGGCTCACAGTGTCATTTTTGCTACTGCTGTCTCAGCTTAAATGCTCCAAGTGCAAGAGAGATGGCTAATGCAATGCCTGCTGGCAGAACAACTCATGTCCATCCAGGTGCCAACACTGCAGTTCAAGCCTGGAAAGCCTGCAAGCCTGGGGTGCTCTGCTTAGAGGAAAGCCTCACCAGAGAAACCACTTAGGTAGTTCCTCCACTTCCCCAGTTCCCAGTGTGAGCTCCCCAGACAGCAGATGCGATTGTTGATTGCCCCGCCACGAGAAGGATCCCTCCATACTACCTGTGTGCAGCAACCTACCAGATAGACTAAGCTTGAGGTCTGGTGAGCCTGAGGTCTCCTGTAAATATGTTGCTGCCAAAAGCAGGTCTGTGATAGGGATTTTTTTCTTTAATGGGGACATCTTGCAGTGTTTGGCATCTTGTTTGTTGTCTCACCTGTCCCTGCTCATAATGTCTCCCTGCCATTAAGCAGGGCCACTTCAACACACAGCCACCTTGGAGGGAATGTGAACCCACAGCAGGCAAAGCCAGGTGCCGAGGGCATGGGCTGCTCCCCTTGGTACACACCAATATCCCTGGTGCTTCTGTCTTCAACACGGAGCACTCTTCCCCTGCATTGCAAGTTGCTGGACTGTACATACACCATCTGCTCCCTCCATTTACCTAGCAGAGGAAGAGGGCTGTGCAGAAACCAGCTGACTTAGGCTTGAGTCTTCATAGAATCGGGAGAAGAGAGAGAAGATAACTGGGTCTTGCTGAGGGTGGGCAAAAGATGTAGAGGAGTGGGGCAGGAAATTATCATTGAGCAAGACCACCACCCCCCACCACCCGTCCCAGCTTCTCTCCTCCAGATATGAACCCTGGGATGGTCCAGACCCACAGATGGCATCAGTCCAAAAAGGAAGGCAAAGTCTACTAGTGATCTACTAGGACAGGCTGGATCGATGGGCGCAGGCCTATTGTATGAGGTTCAACAAGGCCAAGTGCCAGGTCCTGCACTTGGGCCACAACAACCCCATGCAGCGCTACAGGCTTGGGGAAGAGTGGCTGGAAAGCTGCCTGGAGGAAAAGGACCTGGGGATGCTGGTCGACAGCCAGCTGAACATGAGCCGGCAGTGTGCCCAGGCGGCCAAGAAGGCCAATGGCATCCTGGCCTGTATCAGAAATCGTGTGGCCAGCAGGAGTAGGGAAGTGATCGTGCCCCTGTACTCGGCACTGGTGAGGCCCCACCTCGAAATCTGTGTTCAGTTTTGGGCCCCTCACTACAAGAAGGACGTCGAGGTGCTGGAGCGTGTCCAGAGAAGGGCAACGAGGCTGGTGAGGGGTCTGGAGAACAAGTCTTACGAGGAGCGGCTGAGGGCACTGGGGTTGTTTAGCCTGGAGAAGAGGAGGCTGAGGGGAGACCTCATCGCTCTCTACAACTACCTGAAAGGAGGTTGTAGCGAGGTGGGTGTCGGTCTCTTCTCCCAAGTAACTAGCGATAGGACGAGAGGAAATGGCCTCAAGTTGCGCCAGGGGAGGTTTAGATTGGATGTAAGGAAAAATTTCTTTACTGAAAGAGTGGTGAAACATTGGAAGAGGCTGCCCAGGGAAGTGGTGGAGTCCCCATCCCTGGAGGTATTTAAAAGACGAGTAGATGAGGCACTTAGGGACATGGTTTAGTGGACATGGTGGTGTTGGGTCGACGGTTGGACTCGATGATCTTAGAGGTCTTTTCCAACCTCAATGATTCTATGATGAAGGGCCTCTTGTCCCCTACAGAGGTTGGTACCTACAGAGTAAGATTGAGGAAACAAAACTTTGTTCAGTAACTATTATTTTCCAGCCAGATACTTCTGTCCTCTGTGTTGTCTGCTCGGATTGAATTGCATAGTGCTCAAACCCCTACCTCCAAGCCTCAGAAGAAATTATTTTAAGTGGCCTGTGGTCAGGGTCAGCTGTCACTAAGGTATCTTCACTTTGTGACTAAATAAGCAGTGAACAATCTTCCCCACTGCTGGGTATTTTATCCTACTTTGTTTAGAACTAAGCCCTTTCCTAAGTCTATGAGAGCCAATTTCACTGGTTTTGAAGGAACCAAAATGCATGTATCTGAGGCTGGAATTTGTCCCTTAAAAGGCTCAGACACAGTATCGTGATTGTTAGCAAACAGCTGTTTTCAGATCTGCTCTTAAACAAATCATATGATGTAAAATACAAATATTGAAGAACAAAGGAGGTGTAGGGAAAAGCAACAAAAAGTAAAACTCTGGAATCCTAAGACCCTGGCTGACAAACAAGTGCCATCTTAAACAAAAACAGAAAATAAACACAGGCTAATAGAGTTGGAAATCTTGGTTAAAAAACTAAAAGCCTAATCTGAGGTGATTGGACCGGCAAGATCATTAACAAGAAATGCTTTTTATAGTAATGCTAGGTATCATTAGATGCCTAAAATTGTACATGGAATATCTTAGGTGCTTAAAGGACAAACACTTCCCTAACCAAGTCTGTTACAGATTGAAATTGAAGTCCAATCAAAAATGCATTTCATTTTCTTAATTCAAAAGCTTATGAATATCCACAGGAATATTACTGGGGGGGGAGGGAGGAAGGGGGGGAGGAAGGAAGAAAGGAGGGGGAGGGGGGGAAGGAAGGAGGAGAAAAATTACTTAATGGACAGAACCAGAAAGGAAGACCCCGAACTTCCCACTCTCCCAGCACACACATGCTGGTCAAACATAGATTTATCAGGCAAAGTAGAAAGAAGAAATTGTCACCCGCCCTCCTCTCCATCCCCTTATGCCCCATCTAGAGAAACTAAGCAGGTCCCCCTGTGGACGTACTCATCCCTCCCAGGTGCTGTCTTGGCATATCAGCATAAGGTATGTAGGGAATTTGAACGCTGAAGAATTGTTAGCTTTATGTAGTAGTTGGACATGTAATATAACTATTATGCCATTTATAATTGTATTATTTTATCGTCAGAAATGCTTAGAGATGTTGTTCCCCCCCAGTGTTTCACTGATGGTTTAAAATTAAATAACCTAGCCTGAAAATCATCCAGGTCACAGCAAGCATGTTAGCATAAGCTGCTCTCATGAAGTCAACTGGTAAGATATAAACATCTTTTTATTATAAAAAGAGTTCAAGCTCTTTCTCAGTGGCTTATGGAAGGCATCCTGGTCTCCCAAAACTTTGACTACCTACCCAAGTCAGGAAAGAACAAGGGATTAAAACTCCTTCTTAGCCTGTAAAATGGACAGTCTCTTTGGTTGGATTGTATTGGTAAACCATCCCCCTCAACGTGCCAGACAATCACCTCCAAATAGATAGCACACATTTTTGGATAGAAACAATTTATTATGTAGTGAAAAATACAATTGCTGTAGTCATATCAGCTTCTGTGTCAAAAACTCCCACAATCCACAGGAGAACAGCTTCAAAATTAAGTGTAAAGGTCCAGAAACATTACAGATTTCAAAGGTAATTAAACAGCAAGAGCTTATAGGACCATTGACAGAACATTAACTAAAACAGCTGTTCAAAAATTTGGAAAAGACTGTTTTATTAGGATTCTGAAAAAAGCTGCACTCTATTATCAACTCATTTCTAGCTTTTTCTATAGGATGATAGGCTCTATTCTCTATATCTTCTATTCAAATTGTTGCTGCTATTAATTCACTAAGTGATTTATTTATTTTTTTAATCCCCTCAAAATGCATGCAAGTATTAAACTCTGCTGTAGTGGAGAACAGACAGTTTCTATGAAGTCTATATAAACCCTGTTTTAAGAACAGTGCTTTTGGGAAAGCTGCTTATTCTAGGAAAATCGTGCACTGGCCCTGGCTACAGCTGATGTCCATAACACAACTAGACTTGGCTGAGCAGCATTTCAGACTGTTAAGAACATCTGTAGCTGCCAGCAACTCATTTATACTAGGATTCTTACTACAGTTAGTGTCAGTGAAGCTGAAGCATCTTACAAGGCGGGGGACAGGTGCCCCCCCAACCTCTAATTTTACACTGAAGACAACACAAGTAACAATTTAAGACCAACTATTTTCATATCAGTTGATTTAATTTAATCTAATTTAGCCATTAAGTCTGATCAGTATTGATCCTCATTTGAGACACCTGCCCTAAACTTTTCTCTCCAGAGGTCCTCTGAGGACACCTACAACAGATGCCCCAAAGTTCAGATGGATATACGAATCCCACTTCACATCTGTATGTAGATGACTCTAGTTCTAACCCAGAATGAACACAATGAATTTTAAATAAAGTCTTGCCAAGTCAGTCAGAAATTCATAAAAACAAACTTTCTCAATTAACTTGGAAAAAACCTAAAACCATTACACGTTTAAGATCTGGCATTACAAAACTTCCATGTTTTTTCCACAACTTAGTATGTTTTTCAGACATCTGGCATCCTAAGAAATGGCCATTAGTCACAGTTCTGCAAGGTTTTCGCACAGGCACAGAATCCTGTTCAGGCTGTACTGATGACAGACAGAAAGCCTTCATACAGGAACTCAAAACAGCCTTTCTCTGCAATTGTCAACAGGGAACTCCCAACTACATGAAATCAGCAACTGTCTAGCTTTCAGGAGTTGGAAGGCTTTCAAGACTTCAAAGTAACTACTGTATATCAACTTTAGTTTGCAATTCGTACATTGTTCCTTTGAATAGAGGCCCTGTAAGAGCAGAATTCACTCTCCATAGCTCCTTCTCCCTAATTTGGCCTGACAGGAGGTCTATCCTCATCAGCTCTTTTCTTAAGCACAAAAAAATGTTTTGTTCTGCATTACCTCTGGATCATATTGCCTCCTTTTAGCCAGCCAAGTGATCACTCTGCACTCTAATTTTTCTTACTTGACACCTTTCTATCACAATCACATTTGCTTTACCTTTTCACATCATTGTTTGGTCCCACAGTCTAACATGACATTAATGGTTTGGGTGCTACAGAAATCCCTGTCCAATATATCCCTACTTCTACCCCATTCTTATCCTTCACACCCAAATTTCTCCTGCGTTTTCTACCTTGACCTTTTCCTAATGGCTATCCTCTTTCCCATCTGAATGGGGGCAACTGCTACAGCTAGCAAAGACAAGCAGGTATCTCGGTTCTGCGTTATTCCAGGGAAGCACAGATACTAATGACAGACAAAAGGTTTTTCTTTGAAGGCTCTGCTACCAATTTCAGACAGTCAGGCAGACAGGTAAGAATAGGATTCCAACCCAGATGTCCTAGGCAAGTAATGAAAAATTCAAGGAAGAAAAATAAAAGCAAAGCGATGGCTCTGTTTTTCCTTTTTAGCTTCAGAAGTGTCCAGAAGGAAAACAGCTGCCGACAAACTTCTCACTGTTCCAAGTGGGTTTCACACACCAGAAACACTGGGCATATAAGAGTTTTCAAAGTCCACCCTGACAAAATTTCCAGATGATGCACTGGAGGGCATTCAGACTGGTAGACCTAGCAGAATCTCATTTAGTTGCATAGGTAAGTTTCCTGAAGTTAAGGAAACTTGCTTGTATCAGAAAGCAGGAGTTAACTTTCCACTTTTGTCCTGCCAATGTCAGTCACTAAAATTTAAATTCAGTTTTGCAGTAGACCCAAAACCAATTGGTAGCTCTATGCAACATACTATTTGAGCAGCATATCAAATAAAAAACACAGCAGTTTTAATATAAGTTAACAGAAAAAGATAGAAATTGGAACATTCACAATGTAAGGCCCACCAATTTACCAAGTGGCACTGAAGACTATGCACTGGAATTGTTTAGACAGGAAAAGATATAATCTGATTTTAATTCGATTGCCTGACTCCAGAAATCCCAGAGGTATCAATGCAGTTACCCTTCACTTACAACATGTTACCAGAATGTGAAGCTAGCTTATTTGGCTCTTCTTCAGATTTCCTTAAGAGGGTGACTTGTTCAATAAGCAGAACTCTTATTACTCAACAGCACACAGTATTCCGGCTGCAGATTCTAATTTTCAGGCAAGGTTTGTTTATTTTCTTCTGCTTAAAGTATTAAAATCTTAGTTTGAAGGACAGCCACAGCATATTCTGTAAGTTGTTTCATATTCACTAGATGCTAAAACATATGGATCATTGACCTCCAGAGTATACTGCATTTTAAGTAGCATCCTGTTTAACTGTTCATCTTCTATAGAGACCTTGAACTCCCCACAACACGTTCCACTTTCAGCCCTTTTCCTTTTCTTTCAGCTCACAAGAATCTGATTTAAAGCAGCTACCACTTCAAAGATTCATTATGCAATAGACACAATGATTATCATCTTATTTGTAGTATTGAGTGGAATTAAATAAATTGCTTCCACAGAATATGTACAGCCTAGTAAAATTCATGTAAAATACAGGAGGAACACTTTCCATTTGGGTTGTGAAAAGAAATCGATCTTGAACTTTATTTGTATTACACACAAAACAAGTGTAAACTTTTCTTTCAATTGGTCTTCTATCCAAGTGTATAAAACAATGAATAGTAGGTGAAAAAACATCTAACATTTTCTCATTGCCAACAATGATGGGAAGTTTTGAATGTTCCTATGTAAAAACAAATGCAAATTGATTTGAAGCAATTACATTAATGTGACTGTAGAGTTTGGAAAGAGATTTAAGGCAAGCATCTTGTCAAAGTAAAGCTTAAGCATGCACACTCTAAGCCATATAAAATTTTAAATTACAGCTGGATTCCTTTGTAGAATATTGTTTAAGTAGGTTCATCAATGCATGCAATACAGAAGCTCTCTTAAAAGAGAGATAAATAATCTAATCAAGGCGGGTTGGGTGTTTTGGATGGAAGTTTTATACCTATACCTCAGCATATTTAGACATTGTTTTTCCTGGACATAAGCTCTATCCCCTTGAGTAAAACTGTATTAAAAATAAAACCATACTTAAATCCATACTGCCCTCTTTTCTACATCAAGTTTAATTCTGAAGATCTCCTAATGCTCTGAAACAAGTTAAGCCTAACATAAGCTATGTAAGTAGCATTAGCCTAATCTTACATATCCCTCCACCCTGATTTTAGATACTGTAGTAAGAACAGGTCATTTAAGCATGTCAAAAAAGTCCTATACCCATTTTACAGTAAGGAAATTAAGCTTCGAGATCCACATTTACATGCTCAAGTATATAAGGATGTTAACCTCTCAAGTGGGATTTCAGTAAAACCTTAACAGTTTTCCCACGCAGTGGCACATCATTAACACTGAGTATTCTTCATCCTATGGCTTCAGATGAGGTAGGTATTTAATCTTGCCCACTCAACTTGGATGCTCCAACTACAATTTTTATGTTACAAAAGCATGGCACAGACCACAAACACCTCCTATGGCTAATGCATTTGAAGAAGTTATCTCTTTAAATGAGTGACTAAATCTAGGAAGGTATTCCTAGCTATTATTATTATCTGACATGTGCTTCCCCACAGACTGGAACTGCATGCTTACACTTCTACAAAAAGGAGAATATGTAATTTTGCATTCATTAAACATTGAATCTGCTATGCTAACCATAGGCTCTGATTTTTTCCAGAGGCTACTCTTCTACAAAGTTCAGGGCTGCAATGCTTAAATTTCTTTATGAAGCTGTCTCCTACAGGATTTATTAAAAAATGAGTAAATGACAAGACTAGATTTAAAAAAAAAAAAAAAAAAAAAAAAAAAAAACAACAAAAAAACCCACAAACCACCAAACTGAGCTAAGGTCCCAGCACTGCTGATATCCTTCCCTTGGCTGGAAGACAGGAAGTCCAAGTGCTGACCTGATCAGATGGCTATAGCTTAGACTTATAAATGTAACATAACTTCTGCCAAATACATGAATGCAGATGTAGTTCTTATTTTTGTGCTTGTATCTTTCTTCAGTGTGTCTTTTCATTCTTCTATTCAGTGTACTTCCTGTATTCAATACTCTGCAAGTTTGTAATGCTGGGATTTTAAAAGAATCCTCTGTCTAGTTCTCACTGAATTTAATGACATAACTGATAACAGAATGAGTTAGTTATTAATCACTCCTGTATTTTATACCATTTAAAGGTACTATGTGATCTCTGGTGAGAAATTAAGACTAAAGTAGCTTATTTTATATTTGCTATCTACATTTCAAAAGACCCTTTATTCTATCCTAGACCTTGATAGCTTTGTACAACCTCTCAGCCTGGACAGGTTGTATAAAAGAGCTATATGCCCAAGATAGCGTGTTTAAACTTGAGATCAGGCCTGCCTTGTTGATACTGTTTTGACAAATCTCAGCTGAAGGTTCTTTATGCACAATTAGAATACAGTGCCAAATTCAGCACTCAGTAGCACAAGCATAAAATGTGATTTATTCCTCTGAAGCAAGGATCTGTTCCAGTGCATCACAATGAACATTTCTACATGCTCTTAAAACCAGAATGCACTTCATCATCCCTCATCCTCCATTGTTCTGACCTTGGTTTTACTCAAGTACTAGATATGAACATGTGCAAACGTCAATAGTTTAGAAGCAAATAAAACGCACCACCAGTGCAAATATAAATATTCTTTGTTGAACTATGCAGTATAAGAATATACAGAAACAAAAGGACATTAAACATTAAGATTAGTAATAATTGCAAAGTCTAAGTTGGATTTGTTTCAGGAAATTACTTTTTATATGTTAGTTGGCAAGGTGTTCTAGAAACATAACAGGAACTGATTATTGTACATTTTTCTGGCCATAAGGTGCTAAATACAGCTGCTACCCGTGTGTATTAGAACAGATATAAAACAATCTTTAATCAGCTTTAACATGTATTTTCTTTCGATTTTTGATAAAAAGTGGTGAGCTAGGACTTAAAAACCATTAATACAATGATCTTTCACCAATAGACTAAACATTTGAATGATATGCACAGACACAAGTATTTTGTAATATTTTCTAAGTAGACAATTCTTAATCAAAGAGAAGCTTTGTCTTATAACCAGGCTACTTTATTCCTCACCTTAAAAAATATACATCTATTATCAGAAAGATCAGAATGACCTTTTGTCATAATATCACTTGCTTAAACTTAAGCTTGCTTAAACTAAGGATTTAGCTTTGCTCTTGTATATATTATAATTACTACTATTGTCAATGGAGGTTATAGCATCATAGGTAAATGCTCAGCTTTGCTCAGTTTCAAAGTTTCAGCACATTATTCAAAATTCCCATGGGACATGAGCAAGTGAGGTGAAGATTATAAAGAGCAGTAAGACTAAATCAGCATTGTATTTAAGACCCAGTACAGTATACAGCAGGTAAAAAAAAGCCGAAGACTTTTCATCCGAACTCTTAGCCACAAATCACTTAACTTAGACATAATGTACTAAAACAATACTGCATCAGTGACGCATTGTGTCAGGGAGACATGCGCTTCTTCTGCAGCATTTGGAAGACAAAGCATCTCTACAGCTCTGCTGAGACCTACCTTAAGTGAAGGGTTCCAAATCACACTCACACATTTGTATTTCCACTGTTAAAAAGTTGGAAAAAAAAAATCCAGAATAAAGCTAAGAATCTTGATCAATCGGGCTTTAACAAACAAGTTTGGAAGAGCAGCACAGAAAAGGAGACGAGCTGTAAATAGTACTTAGGCTGGGGACCTCAAGGCATCAAAACACTACAGAGAGTATTGCAAAATTGTGTTGATATGCCTGTTCTCTGCATGAATGCAAAAAGGCTGATCCCAAAAGAGACAGTGTAACATACACAGGGTGTTAATATTGACTTTGGAAGGCTGAACTGAAGAAAACAAAATTCTCTTTTACTCTCTCTGCAGTCAGTATCATTATCCCTGAAAAAAGTACACTGCTACATGACACTTTGTACAAAACTTTCAAAAAATCAGCTTCTAAGGAAGCTCACTGTTTACTTTTTATTAATTTTTATTTCTATCCCAAATCACCCATAAAATACTAACTGTAAGACACTCCCCACAAAAAAAAAAAAAAAAAAAAAGAGATCGGAGACTACTTTATGCTCCCTCCTGAGAATCTGTAGTCCCAGTTAACTCTTCTGTAAAGTAAGTTACTATTTGAAACACAAATTATAGAAGTTCTACCGGCAATTGTTTTCACCACCTTTCACAAGAAAATGAATTGGTCCCATTTGATTGCTACAATCCAATAATCAGATTAAACCAAAATAATCCTAAAGTGAACATGTAAATACCCAAAGAGGTATTCAAAGTATTGTCTGAAAATATAATGTACAGCATTTTATTTTTGCTGCCTGCAGCTTATAATCAGATATGTATAAATCAGCAAGTAATTAGAGAAGTCAGTTGGTAGCATATGCTAATCTGTTGACAAAAAGACAAATATCTTTTGTACTTTAGCTACAGTCAATAGAATGTATTTTAGAATAAGCATGCTGCATTTTATCAGTGATTCAGTGTCTCAGGTATCTAAGCTTCAAACCTACATGTGTATAATTTTACACAATAGTTTAGTTATGCATTTACAATAGGCACAAATCCAAACCAGTGAAGGCAACAGACTTTGGATCAGGTTTCCACTTTGAAAGACCCATTATGTTTATTTAGCTAATATTTTTTAACTCTTGCTTCACCTGTAAGTATGCCACTGTATTACAGATTTATATGCAATTAAATGACTCTTAGTTATAAAGTCATAAAAGAAAGCTGTGCTCTCAGTCACCTGAGAAGTATAACTATAGCATTTACATTATATTGACTGTTTAGTTAGAAACTTTCAGTTACTCATTTACTGAAGACACATTTTTCACCTATTTCTTTTGTTCTGTTTTTTCTTGGGTGGGAGTTAAGGGCAAAGAATCACATACAGGAGCATAGTTACTATGAATTTACTGTGCAGAAGTAAATATACTGGCATTAATAAAATATGAAAATGGGCAGGTTTTGCAATAATTAGTGA
Organism: Aptenodytes patagonicus; assembly: GCF_965638725.1. NCBI lineage: Eukaryota > Metazoa > Chordata > Aves > Sphenisciformes > Spheniscidae > Aptenodytes > Aptenodytes patagonicus. Next base: position 36,724,586 of record NC_134982.1, read on the forward strand.
AAGAAATCAAGTGTATTCTTATTTTTAAGAATAGACAGCAGAATCTGCATATATATGAATTGGGAAACTCAATTTGATACTGCTGTTCACGTATTAATGTGAAAAGAAAAACACATGCACTTATAAATGTATCAATTTTACTACACATTTTTGGTAGAAAGTCGTGATTAGAATATCCATTTTCTTAACTCCAAGTTTAAAAGTGGAATCACTTTTTGATGCACAATCAACTTGCATTAGAGTTATTCCCATTATTAGGAAAATAAATAAATTCTGCAATTTTTTAATTTATTTTGGTTGGAATCCAAGAACAGAGAATACCAACAAGGGGGTTAGTCTTCAAATATTAAAAGATGGCTTCAAAAAAGGGAAAGAACAATCCCTTCTCCAGATCCATGACAGGGAAGATGGGAACCAATCAGTTTCAGTTGTTCCAAGAATTATTTGGGGTAGACATCAGGAAAAATTTCCCAGTCTTTTCCCACTGGGAAAGACATCCTGTGTAAGTTACAAAATCTCTCTCAGTGCAAGTTGTTTTTTAAAAAAACAGGTTAAACAAGTCTGTCAGGAAGTACGTAAGACTGTTGATTCTGCTTTAGGACAAGAATACAGAATACATGATCTCTTAATGTCCCTAGCAGCCCTGCTTTTCTATGACTGAAAAATATCCCCTGTAACCACTTACTTTGGATGAAACAAACCTGCAAAGACATTATACTTGTAGCCCTGCTTAACTTTATCTGACAGTGTAAAAATATTGCACTTCAGACAGGTTCATTTTGTTCCAAAAATGAAATTAAGTCAAAGATGATGAATTTTTCCTCTGGAACACAAATTTCAGAATATGTTATGCCAAATGTGGGTAAGGTTATCTACAGACATTGCATTTTGTTCGAGGCAAAAAGGTCTCAAGCGTACTGCAGACAATCAAACCTTCAAAAAATGCAGAAATTATCACCAGTTCCACTGCATAACCAGCATCTGTTTTCATATAAAAAAATAAAGTGTTTGAATTAAACTTTATTGCACCATCAACTTTTTTTAAAATATCCCCATTCAAGTCAAATATTAAATTATTTTTATGAAACAAAATATAAGGTCTTCTTTAAAGTATCAAGTAGATATAGTATATGCGCTATACAGAAAAAGAAGGAATGACATACATCAAATCAGATGACAGAAAACAATCATTAGATTGGTTCTTTTTCATGATTAAAAAAAGATTGCAAAAAGATTGTGTAGGCTATTGTATGCATTTTATGCATGAAAAGCAGCCGCCCTCATTCAAGGTGTTGAAGCAGGTGACACCTTCAAGCTGTCAAGTGCTGCATGAATTCTGAAGTGCAACCTGGACTCCATGGAGTATTCTTTGTAGTTGTTTCTGCAAACAATAAAGTTATTTTAAGAAAAACATTTTTGGCCTGGATTGTTTCTACTTCATACATGCACTGAAGTACCGAAGTTAACAGCCTTCATTCCTTCAACAGAAAAGAGGTTGATACACAGTTGAGTTATGAGACATTTAAACCTACATGCACAAACTGAGCAGAGACTTATACCAGTACTAACAATTAAATATCCTGATAAACTGAATCCATGTCTTAGCATCTCTTTCACTTATTTTGATCCTTTCAACAGCCCTCCCAATTACTGAAGTTTGCTGTGAAAAGACAAGCTAGAAGACTACAGAAAAGAAAGGCTGTTAGCTGAAAGTGTATGTTCAGCTTCAAAACACAACTCAGCCAGAGTAATAAAACACAGGGAAATCACATTATGTAATCAAAAAAAGGCAAAAAACTACTATGTTTCTAAAAAGGTTTTAAGAGATTGTTTCTAACTCACATTTACAACACTACTGCATGGTTGATATACTTCACTGTACACACAAGAGGCAAATTCTACCCCATACTAAAATCTGCAGATGAAGCAAACATGCTGCTCTGCAGTAAATTTAGCTCTCTACTGCTCTTCTGTGACAGGATGTGAAAGGAAAAAGGGAGGTGGTCAGAAGCGTACTGGCTTTTAACCTGCTCCCACTAACACCTTTACTGCAGCAGACATAAGCCCCCCCAGCTGCTCTCTGGGACAGAGGTGGTATAGATCCTTTCTCTGCACTCCCCAGCTCCATCCCACGCATGCAGTGGAGCCTCAGCATCACTGAAGCCTAAATGAAAAGGAAACTTTTTGCCTTCATACTGTGTCTTGTTTGATATTGTCTACTCAACTGTGTCTTAAGGATAATGTTTCTTGAAACTGTAAAATTCAACTGTATCAGACAACTTTTCCAAGTCAAGAACACAGATTTATAATTACTTGTATTTTGCAAAGGGATGGCAGGAAGAAAACACACATGCCTCCATTGCTAAAGTTACTCAGTTATTCCTCATCTACAGACTGATACAAATAAAAAAATCCACTTACTTTGCAGTTTCTATGTATCTTATTGCTTTTTCTCTCTCATCCTGTTGTTTGTACAGAAGACCCAACTCATACAGGGTGAATGGCACCAAGTAACTATCATATTTTACTTGCTTCTCACTAGAAAACCAGAAAAACACAGAAGTTGTTAATTACAACCTTTCCTTGAGTGACCAGCTAACTTTTAAATGCAATCACTGCCTGTAAAAGCACATGGCCATAGAAAACACTCTGGAACCTTTTTTACTGGTTAACTCTGTGCACATTAATTATACCTGTAAAGAGTGGACATAAAATACTGCCAACATGACCTCTAGGAGCAAAAAGTTATTCTTTCCTACTTCCAGTTTGTATCGTGGTATGTTACCCAAACTACCATGAACACAATTCCAAGACTGGGACCCTATTGTGTGACTTACAGTTAAAAAAAAAAAACCACCATCCAAAAAGATAATGAGATAAAAACAACATTCATTAAGTTAGGTAGTATAATACAAATACTTCTTTCCCACACACAGAGTTGAGACCCCCTTACCCTAGGTTGCCTGAACAAATCAGCAGAGAAGTAAGAAAATTCAACTTTTCCTCAATACAAGAAATTCTCAGAATCACTGTGGCTGGAAGGCACCTCTGGAGATCATCCAATCCCCTGCTCAAAGCAAGGTCAACAGCAGCAACCTGTCCAGGACTGTGTCCACCTAGGTTTCAAATCTCTCCAAGCATGGAGACTCCACAGTCTCTGTGGACAACCTGTGCCATATTCGACCAACTTGCCAATAAAAAAAAAAATTCTCCTTATGTTTAAACAGTATTTCCTCTATTTCCATTTGTGCCCATTACCTCTCATTCTGTCACTGGGCACCACTGAGAAGAGTTTGTGTCTGTCTGTCTTTTTTTTTTTTTTTTTTAAATAAAACCCATGTTCCCTTCAGGTAACCCTTTCAGGTCTTCTCTTCTTCATGATGACAGCCAATTTCTCAAGGCTGCTCTGAATGGCAGCACACCCACCTGGCTTATGAACCACTCCTCCCACTTTGTATCATCTGCACATTTGCTGAGGTTGCATTCTGTCCCATCATCCAGGTCCTTAATGAAGATGTTAAAAACTACTGGCCCCAGCATTGAACTCTGCATTATTCTACTGGTGACTGGCCTCCAGCTGACTTCATGCTCCTGATCACAGCCTTCAGAACCCAGCAGTTCAGCCAGTTTTCAATCCACCTCGCTACCCACTTATCTAGCTGAGACTTCATCAGTTTGTCTGTGATGATATTGTGGGAGACAGTGTCAAAAACCTTTCTAAACTCAAGATAAAGAACATCCACTGCTGTCCCCTCATTTACTGAGCCAGTCATCTCATTGTAGAAGACTGTAAGTATGGTTAAGCATGATTTCCCCTTCATAAATCCATGCTGACTACTCCTGATCACCTTCATGCTTTTGGAAATGGTTTCCAAAATTATTTACTCCACCTTCCCAGGGACTGATGAGAAGCTGACTGGGCTGCAGTTTCCCAGATCCTCCTTCTTGCCCTTCTTGAAGATAGGGGTGACATTTGCTTTCTTCTGGTCCTCAGGAACTTTCCCTAATTGCCATGACCTTTCAAAGATAATGGAGTATCACAATGACATTGGCCAGCTCCCTCAGCACTCATGGACATACGTCCTATGCACCTAGGTATGCCCAGTTGCCATGGACATATGTATGTCTGGTCTGTTCACAGTTTTCCTAACCTGACCCTCCTCCATCAAGGGTAATTCTTGCTTGTTCCAGACTTTCCCACAGGTTTCATGAATCTGGAACTCCTGAAAGCTGATCTTGCCACTACAGAACGTGGTGAAGAAGGCATTGCATATCTTGGCCTTTCCTGTGTCTTTTATAATCAACTTTTTGATTCTTATCTGGATAGAATAACATCAACCAATATTGCAGAAAGAAAATGTTCACAACAAGCACTGGAAAAGCTCTCAACATTTTGAGAGCAACACTTCTAGGCAGCTCATCCACCAAGACAAGTCTTGATGCACAGAAAGTGTGTATTAAAGCAGGGAGACTGCTTATGTGATAAACAGCCTTAATGTACTGTAGCAGTGCAAGAAATATAGAGAATAAAGCTGACCAGAATGTAGATATTTAATTTACCAGAAAACTTCTCCTCCTCCCCATGCAAAATATCTGCTTTATGAAGAAGTGTTGTCTGAAGATTTTTGAGATGTCTCAGCTCTAAAAGCCTCCACTGTGTCAACTACCTTTGGAGCAAGATTTTCAGAAACAGCATTCCTTTAACTTGTAACCAATCAAAACCCACTGCCCTGTAACTTGCGAAGTGCTTGACTAAACTCATTTGGGATCTTAGAAATGGCAAGAGAAGGCGAGATGGCAAGAAAATGATAACAAGCAGTAGAACTATATGTAACAAATTGTCCTTAAATATTACTTTTTCTGAATTATTTACTAGAAAAATTGTGTGTATAAAAACTGCTTTTTCAGCCTAATTACTCTAAAAATTCTAAAAAGTTTACAGCTGCAATCAGTACATGATTCAATATTATATAAAGAAAAGTTATTATAGTAGATACGGATCTGACACCTAAAGCATTTAATAAATCTGTAACACAGGAAACTCAAGTTTTCAACTGAAACAAGTATCAACAACAACAATTTCTCATATACTAGAGAAGCATTAACTACTGAAGTACTAAATCCTGAAAGAAAAACAGGAAATCCATGTGAATTATCTTTACTTATATTGATAGTTCTGCAAATATAAAGATACTAATTCCAAATGTATTTAGATAAATGCGTTACCAGTCCGTTTGATTTATTTGGTCTAAAACATCATATTTACACAAAGCTATATGTTATTGCTAGAGAAAAATATTAGCAAAGTTTTGTGGTTCTCCAACTAGTTTCAGAGGTATTTTAATTCCAGCTCCTTAACAGGAAGTTGAAGTTTAATTATTCAAAATTCTAACATGACAGCTTCTACAGGAGTATCAGAAATTTCACCCAAAGCTACAAAATATAAAGGTTAAAAGTCTGTTTAAGTTATTTTTACCTTTGAATTACTTTACTGAAACACAGTTCAGCTTGCATGAGTCTTCCCAAGTGTTTCAGGCAGAGGCCCTTCAGTAACTGCAACATGCACACATCATCCATATAGTATTCACTGCGATCTGAAAGTAAAAGCGAGATACATCAAACAATTTGAAGACAACACAAAAAGGAAAATTAGATTTTTCAGTAGGGAATATGTATTCAGACTCAGGACCTTGCTTCTCAGATTTTATACCTCAAAACATACATAACCTTCAAGCACAATTTTAAATACTGTCTACTAAAGAAGATGTGAGCATAACATCTGTATCTTTCTCTTTAAAGATACAGACTAAGAAGAAATAAGAACAGATTGAAACATCCAGATATTCCCCAGTCTTCTGTATCTGGAAGTCAGTACAAAGCAGGCATAAACTGGTATCAGTTAAAGATTTCTGTACTTGTAACATTTAAAACAGGAAGCAAAACCTACAATGAGACTGAAACCTCCTCCGCACCACATTATCTTAATAGCTTCCCCGGTTGCAGAGCACTGGCAGACCTCCAGTAATGTAAAAAGCACAAGAACACGCTAGGACTCTGTCCTGCAAAACTTTATGGAAGTATTATCTGGCAGTACAAATTCAAGAAAGTATGTTTATTAGTATTCCCATCATCTCTAATGATTAAGAAGCTTCATTAGTAGTGTACAACATTTGGAAAATTCAAGGAAGTTTTATGTTCAATAGGACTAAAAATATCAGATGAAAAAGCTTTTGAGAAGCGATTCAGAAATATAACCTTACCAAGTGTGGTCCTTTTTTGTTGCCTTGGTTTATAGCATTTGCTGGGTGCACGGAAGGAAAAGAAAGGAAAGAACACACGTATGGATAGACAGATGGCGGCACATACATTAACAATTCAGGAAGCAAAACACTCTCCCTTCAGATCATGTTGTTTACAACTAATTACCAGCTCTCTAAGGTCATGTTATTTTTTTTCTTAGTAGTCTGCCAAAAAAATCCTACCATTCTGAAACATGCAAGACTAAAGCATCTTAGAATTCAGTGAAGTGCTTTGCCACTACATTCAGGCTTATTTCTGTCTGTGTTTAAACCCAGAAAGTCTCGATATATAATAACTGACAGACTGCACTTTTAGTGACAGGTAGAAGTGCAGTGGGCGAGTATTTTGCATTCCCTCTAGCCTGTTTTGCTAGAGTAAGGTATTGGATTCATGTGACTGTCTCCTAAAGGACTCATTCATTGAAATTACTCGGGGCAAGCACTGATGTTGGTAAAAGCTTGCCAGTCTTTAACAACTTCATCTAGTATCTCCCTGGTATTTCCCACAGGAAGGAAAGCTATTATGCCAAAACACTGACAGTAAATGACAGTAAATGCACAGGCCAATTTAATACAGACAACCTTGCAATAAATGTGGGAGAACCACCTTCCTGCAGTCCTCTGTTCCAGGGGAAATATCATTATCAGGATTATAAAACACACAAGAAATGAATTTTTCTTGAAATTACAAATTCCTTTTTATATCTTGGAGATGACACAACTGTGGAAAAATAAGATTTCCAAAAATCCTGAGGGGAAAAAAAAAATCATTTCTAATGTCCCTCATCTGTTCCTTCTACCATCTCTATTTTCAGCTCCATACAACATAAAACCACTTTCAATCCCTGACAGATTCCTTGCTGTGCCTGTTCACTTGAAGTAAATGAAGTATCAACAGCTCTCTCTAAGAAGTCTCAATCCCTAAATGACCTTTGTGTATAATTAACACACTTCTTTACAGCACCTTAGCAGTCCTTTCAAGCTATCTAGTACTGATAGCTGTCTCTTAAAATAATATTGTATCCTTGCCACACTCTGCTAATAGCCTTAATCACTTTCTTTGGGTCTCAGTTCAGCAGCAATTCTGGTAATCAGTCTTTATCTTGTCTGAGTCCATATCTTTAAAAGCAAATCAGGCTCACAGATGCAAAGTCCAGAACAAAACTACATTTGACTGCAGTTATTACTAAAAAAGATATAGAAAGCATAAAAACCAAATATACTTTCAGATTACATCCTATTTGTAAACTGCATATTTCCATAAGAAAAACATTCTGGATTTATTTCTGTTCTTTTTATTTTGGTACCTTGTGCATCTCTGCTTAGGAATTTGACAGGAAATTTACTTCACTGTTACAACTGATTAGCACTTACAATACAAGCCTCTGCATGATACAGCCCCCAGTTCCCAACAGCTTCTGCCAGAACACTCCGCACAGAACTCATGGGAACATTACTTTATTTGCACGTCTTGCATATTGCTACATTTTGGTTTTAATACAACAACAAAAAAAGGAAAAACACTTAAGATTTAAGAGGCACACTACTGATTCTGCAGAAAGGTGAAGAACAGTAGAAAAAAAAAAATTAAGGGACCCAATTCAGTCTTGGCATTGCAAGTCACTCTCATTTAGTTTGTTATACCATCCAGACTTTACCACTATGAGTTTCTTATATGTCCTTGTACAATGTCTGATGCATCACCTCAGTTTATATGTAAGTCATAATTAGATGTACTTTTACATTTCATAATTAATGTTTTAATCATGTGGCAAAAGTAACTTTTGCTAAGTTGTTGATAAGTGTGATTAAAATCTGGGTCCAATAGAAATTACTTTTAGTGAATTACCATTAAAAAAAGTTTCATGTGCGAAAAGATAATATTTATTCATTCTAGAAGAACTCAAAAGAGAAGTCTACTGAGAAGTTCACATGACAGATGACAGCACTCGCCTGATAAAACCTGATAAAGCCAGGCACTTCTGCAGTAAACCTGTTGTAATAATGGAACTTAAGTTCCTCTAGGAACTTAATAATATGGACCGATTCTCTAAACATTATCCTAAACATCTATGCTTCAAATACATCAAGATCGAAAGCCATGGTCAAAGTTTATTTGTTAAAAATGTTTTATTTTACAACTAGCAAACATGTTTCATTTTGCCAGAAAGTAAAAAACCAGACTCATGCATACTACTTCATTACTTCCTTTATACTTAGTCATATTCTGCTCAGTATGTGTCCTCTGTAGTAAAGTTAAAGTGTGGTGTAAATTGGTTTAGAAAAAGTGTTTTTCAGGCATTTAAGAAATTAGCGGATTACTTTCCAAGAATGCTCTCAGAGACTGGAATGTCTTAGTAAGAATCAGTTAAGTTCTGTAAATAATAACCTCACATCCTCGAGTTTTCTGTATCTTTCTGCAGCACCAATCAAGCCGGATAAAGAACATATTGAAGGACCACCGCTAACTTTCATGCAGCTCCGAAATTTCTATACTCAGATTTAATAGCACATTGCCTGAGTCAACGCTTACCTCACAGAACATTAGTAGACAGAAGCAAAGAAAAATGTCAGCACTTCTTACCAGCTTATTAATTCCATCTCAACTGATCACTTACTAGTTTCATTTTGTAGAGCAGTTTCTTCTTTTTCAATTGTTACCAGTAAGTTTTCAGTGAGGTCTGCTCTTTTGCCCACAATTGCAAAGCCATTCCAGACATACATCATTTCCTGGAAAAAAAAAATAAACAAGACAAACTCATGGAATTGTATAAATATTTAACTAAAGAGTATCCCTTGGAAGGCTGTTATGGAACATTTTAGAGTACATAAAAATACTGCCTACAAAAACTTCTTTTAAACAATATGAAAGGCTTCAAAGCCAAAAGACTCACTGTTGAGAAGCCCATGAATAAAAGTATCTGTACAACTTCAAATAACCACTCACAAGGAGTACAGGACATTGTAAACTTGCACGTAACCGACAAAGACAATCACATTTGCCTTAATAATCATTTAATTAAAGTTGCATAAGAGTATCTATGCATAGGGGACGCAAAATGACACTGAATGTATGTGGGCAAAGTTAACCTGGGTTTCTAAGTTTTGAATGTTTTGACACCTTTTTAATGGATTCTATCATGTATTTTCATAGATCTTTAAAACCAAAACTGAACAGATTTTATCATGTGATAGTTTACCATCACCCATGTAACACATCAGCAAAACTGGGTATTCTGGGTTCAACTTGTGGGCTCTGCCATATGCAGAAGTAGCTTAAAGTAGTTACTTCCTACAGGATTACAGATAAATTTGTGTGTGTATTTGTGGGTGTGTGCATGTATATACAGTATATATATGCGTGCACCCAAACACACAGTCGTGCGCATTTATATATAGATGCTATAATCTATAGGCTGTTACCTTCCACGTGGAGCAACACTGGAAGTTGATAAAACTTTCTGGATAAAAATGTGGTTCCAGTACATACATCCAACAACACACTTCCAATATAATTCCTACAAAATCTTACTTTTAAAAAAAGAAATCAAGGCAAATCCTGGCACAAAGCTTCCCAGATGCTTCAGTATAATAGTAAGCAATATGCTTGTTTCGATGCATTAAATATTATCACATTGTAACACATAAAGAGAATATGTTTACAGAGTTAATGCTAACCAATACAAAACTTCGTGAAATCTTTACTTAATCATCGCAAACACAAGAGTATCATTTGTTCTACAGTATTTGAATTGTAATTACACCTCTGAAATATGAAGCCTGATGTCATTCTGAAGCTGACACAATACATTGTTGAAATATTTCGCTTACATTTGTGCTGTAACTACGTGGGTTTTCACAGGGAGAAAAAAACTGGTTCTATCAAAGTCTGAAATAGTGTTATTGACACTATCAACTACATTATGCTAGGTTTGTTTCAATTCTGTAGTCCTGCCTAATTTATGCTTACTGCAGTAACACCACACAGTTTATTTTTACTTAACCCATGATGGAAAAATTCTTAAATGAAAAGATACTGGATTTGACAGCAAGACCAAAGATACATACTCACAACTAAATAGCATTATGCTATACAAGCCCAAGACAACTTTATTACTTTGGTCTTTATATATAATTGAGTATATAATTAATTTTAAAACTGACAGATTAATTTTCTTTGGACTCCTCTTTCTATATCAATGAGCTTTAACATAAGAAATTCCTTCTCAAATTATGTTTTTCATCTTCAGTTGTTGCTAAATTATCCATGTATAAAAATTTTAGCGTACACACACGCAAAGTATCATTGCTGTGCACACATAGACTGTGCACTACTACTGCCTCTGAAGTTAAAAGCATGGGAAATTAGAATAGCATTAGTAAAGTATCATTAACTTCTGCACATTTTAGTCAGACTCAATATAAGAAAAAACAAAAAAACCAAAACACCACTCTTCATTTTCACCAGAAGAACAGAAAGTGCTGAAGTACTCCTTAACTTCCTAATGAGTCTGGAGGACAAGGACTGAAATCCTACCAAACTGAAGAACATGAACACATATGCTAGAAACCCAATGCAGGTTTCTAGCTGAAAGGTGACTTTCAGCCTGATGTGGCAACAGCAATCATTCTCCGTATGTGCAAACTTTCACATGAAAAATCTGGCTCTGGTTTTGGACTGCTAGTAGCTGGTAGCATGATCCAGCCCCTAGTACATTTCACAAAAATCCCATCGCATGAGTGCAATAATTCTCTAAAAAAGTAATTAAAAAAAATGCAGACATGTACTACCTGATAATATTATTCTTTCCCTGTATAATGAGTTATACTTATTTTTTTTCTATTTGAAAAGGACGAAAAGAAAGCAAGCATAAATACCAAGGCGGGTAATATCAGCTTCACTGGTTGAGAACTTGCATAGCGTCGAGCTTTCCTTACTGCAAATTTCTCAGTTGGGATAGATTTTCCTGCAATTCTCTGTTTTAGACCATCCACTTGTCTACAAGGAGGGAAAATGGAAAACAGAAGTTGCTTTATGTAATTTTTATTTCATCTTATTTCATTTAGTAAGATTTGCTGTTTGCCTCTGAAGTATAACATCTTAAATTGTTTCACACGACTTAGACCGTAGGACATATGTTTGCTGATAAAAGCAGCTTTTTTAATATTCTGATGCTAAAAGCAAAGATAAAAACTGAAATGTTGATGGTTATAAGTAGGAAGTAAGTCACGCAAGACAAAGATCATAGAATCATAGAATCATTGAGGTTGGAAAAGACCTCTAAGATCATCGAGTCCAACCGTCAACCCAACACCACCATGCCCACTAAACCATGTCCCTAAGCGCCTCATCTACTTGTCTTTTAAATACCTCCAGGGATGGGGACTCAACCACTTCCCTGGGCAGCCTGTCCCAATGTTGAACCACTCTTTCAGTAAAGAAATTTTTCCTTACATCCAATCTAAACCTCCCCTGGTGCAACTTGAGGCCATTTCCTCTCGTCCTATCACTAGTTACTTGGGAGAAGAGACCGACACCCACCTCGCTACAACCTCCTTTCAGGTAGTTGTAGAGCGCGATGAGGTCTCCCCTCAGCCTCCTCTTCTCCAGGCTAAACAACCCCAGTTCCCTCAGACGCTCCTCATAAGACTTGTGCTCCAGACCCCTCACCAGCCTCGTTGCCCTTCTCTGGACACGCTCCAGCACCTCAACGTCCTTCTTGTAGTGAGGGGCCCAAAACTGAACACAGTATTCGAGGTGCGACCTCACCAGTGCCGAGTACAGGGGCACGATCACTTCCCTACTCCTGCTGGCCACACGATTTCTGATACAGGCCAGAATGCCATTGGCCTTCTTGGCCACCTGGGCACACTGCCGGCTCATGGTCAGCCGGCTGTCGACCAACACCCCCAGGTCCTTCTCTGCCGGGCAGCTTTCCAGCCACTCTTCCCCAAGCCTGTAGTGCTGCATGGGGTTGTTGTGGCCGAAGTGCAGGACCCGACACTTGGCCTTGTTGAACGTCATACAGTTGGCCTGGGCCCATCGATCCAGCCTGTCCAGGTCCCTCTGCAGAGCCTTCCTACCCTCGAGCAGATCAACACTCCCGCCCAACTTGGTGTCGTCTGCAAACTTACTGAGGGTGCACTCAATCCCCTCATCCAGATCATCGATAAAGATATTAAACAAGACCGGCCCCAAAACTGAGCCCTGGGGAACACCGCTCGTGACCGGACGCCAACTGGATTGAACTCCATTCACCACAACTCTCTGGGCCCGGCCGTCCAGCCAGTTTTTGACCCAGCGCAGAGTACACCTGTCTAAGCCGTGAGCTGCCAGCTTCTCGAGGAGAATGCTGTGGGAGACGGTGTCAAAGGCCTTACTGAAGTCCAGGTAGACCACATCCACAGCCTTTCCCTCATCCACTAGGCGGGTCCCCTGGTGATAGAAGGAGATCAGGTTGGTCAAGCAGGACCTGCCTCTCATGAACCCGTGCTGGCTAGGCTGGATCCCCTGGTTGTCCCGCTCATGCCTTGTGAGCGCCCTCAAGATGAACCACTCCATAATCTTCCCCGGCACCGAGGTCAGGCTGACAGGCCTGTAGTTCCCCGGATCCTCCTTCCGGCCCTTCTTGTAGATGGGCGTCACATTGGCAAGCCTCCAGTTGTCCGGGACCTCCCCTGTTAACCAGGACTGCTGATAAATGATGGAGAGCGGCTTGGCGAGCACCTCCGCCAGCTCCCTCAGCACTCTCGGGTGGATCCCATCCGGCCCCATAGACTTGTGAGTGTCCAGGTGGCGTAGCAGGTCATTGACTGCTTCCTCTTGGATTATGGGGGGTTCATCCTGCTCGCCGTCCCCGTCTTCCAGCTCGGGGGGCCGAGTACCCTGAGGATAACTGGTCTGGCTGTTAAAGACTGAGGCAAAGAAGGCATTGAGTACCTCAGCCTTTTCCTCATCCTCAGTGACAATGTTCCCCCCTGCATCCAATAAAGGATGGAGATTCTCCTTGGCTCTCTTCTTATCATTAATATATTTGTAAAAACTTTTTTTGTTGTCTTAAAGATACTCAACTTTTGTTGTCTTAAGATACTCAAGTCAAAAACTTTTATATGGGGGAAAAAGACTGCACATCTAGTTGCTTTATAAATGTTTACCTGAATAAAGATACAATGTCCTCACCAGTCCTTTTCAAATCATCCTCTGGAAGCATACATAGAATTGCTGCCTTCTGGAATACATACATTGCCTATTTCAAAAAGAAATAGCAACATATTACCACATCTAATTTGCTGTGTTCAGTCAATACACTAAGGACTCAAATCTCCCACCCTGCTTGCTGCAGCAAAGTGTTTCCAGTAATTCTCAGGCAGGTGGAACTATAGAAGTTTAGCATTTCCTTTGTCACATAATTTATGCTATAATTTTATTTTCAACATATTTATTAATATTCTAAATAAATGAAAATGCTAAAGGTTGTCTCCTGCAAAGAACAGGACAATTTATTATGCAAATCACTGATATAGAGATGAGGTTAAATGACGTAACTATTCTAAAGTCCATTACTGTTATATGATCTGTTACGTGTAGAGACATGCCTGAAAAAACAGAAGAAAATATCTGAGTACTGATTCAAGGAAAGTTCAATAGCTGGACTTTGTGGAGAAAAAAGAAACATCCATAATTCTATTCAAGACATTTGCACTTCACGTTGAATATACTGTTCTCTTCCTCCTTTGTCAAGAATTGGATGCATCCCCTTTTCCAATAAACATAATAAAACAGTACCTTAGAAAGGAACGGACAAAAATGATGTATCAAAAATTATTTGCACATTGTGCTTGGTTCATACTTCAAGAAACATTTTTACAAGGAAAAGGTAGATACACCAACTTTTCTCGTGAGACCGTGTCTCCAGCAGCCTTCTCATTTCATGTCACAAAGCATCTGCTGAGTAGGTGTGCTCTCATCTGTTTATAATCAACTAACAAACACAGTTTCTTCAGCCAAGTTTTCTTAGCAAGCATTAGAACTTGACTTGAGATGCAAGTTAACCATTTTCCTCTCCCTCTTCTTTCTCACAACTCTACAAGTACCTCGGTTTTTAGGGGGGCTGAAGCATTGTTAGTTATGGCTCTGGTGCTTCAGAATGTGAAATTCAAACTCCTCCTTAACCACCCCACCCAGTTAAACCTACCATTTCGGTGCCATTGTGTCTTTGCTTATGGGTTTCAGAAGAAAGCAGAAAGTACACTTACTGTGCGAATTGAAATGCAAATTTAACTGTGGAGAGGCTACACGTATATCATAACAACATCCACCTACCCATTTACCTTAGACCACCTGTTCTCTTTGCTGAGCAGGTCTGCATACCGATATGCTTGAAGCCAGTTCTGCTGATAGGTGTAGCACCACATCAGCTCCCAGTAACAGAGATGATGAATCTGTTTCCACTCTTGCTGGGCTGCTATGCATTCTTGGAACCTCAACTGCGCCTACAATGTAGTTAAGTAAGAATGATGAAAATTGGCTCAACTACAGCTCCACATGAGAGCCATGTCTAATTACAGAGCAAATCCTTTCCTAGCACCCAAGTGGAGAACACCTGACTAGTAAAATGAGATAAACTTCCCTTTCAGTCTTCCCTTACAGAGGGAGAGAGATGGAATCAATATTGACACTGAACATGAACAGGGGTAAGAGCATAATTATCCATCCAACTAAAATAAGTTACTTTTAGATATTTTTTCCCCAAGTTGAACACTGAACAAATAAAAACCTTAAAAAGAAAACACTGATTTACCTTTTCAAAATTTCCTTTCAGTATATCTATTCTGGCAGCATAAAATAGCATAATGGAACCCTTGAAAGGAGATGAGAAAAACACCCAGTTACTATTTTAAGCTTAGGGAACTACATTGCTGTTATAAAATTTATTGAGAATACACACATTTGGAAATTTCTGGAGATAGGGTTCGAGGAGACTGTCTGCTTCCTCAAGGTTGGCTTCCCCTGTACCTAGAAAACGTAACAAACCAACCTCAATGTACTTAAAAAAATGAGTTTCACAGATTAAGATTTTGGTTTCCAAATCATATTATGGCATGAATAGATTAATGGATGACTGCTTTTATGCAAAAGCAGAATTATTTCATCACATTGTGTTTCTATAAAACTGAGTTCTTGTCCTGAAGGTACTAAGTGCTTTTAAGATAGTAAATGTCTGTAAGTAGAAACAGAATAGAATATACAAATATTCTTTAAACTGTTCCATTACAGATCCTAGTTATATTTTTAAATCCCTTTAAATTGCTTTAGCAAGTTAGGAAAATATTCCTCAGCTGCCTCCTTTCCCAATTTTGAGCTCAGTAATGAAGTACAGGTGATACTGAAAGAAATGAAGTTCTCCTTAATTTCCTGATGAGCCTGAGGGACAAGGACTAAAACACTTCCAAACTAAAAGAACATGAAAATGTATGTCAAAGATGCATACAGAATTAATGATGACTTTTAGCCCCATGTGGCAAAAGCAATTAATTCTCTACATGTTTGAACTTCCAAGTAAATTGTTTGGGAGTACAGACTTCTTTCTGGAGATAGTTTTCACAATATCTGACATTAATTTATGGATAAGGACTTGTCTGAACTTAAAAGTGGTTTGTGATGTTTTGCTGTTGCATGTTGAGACAGCCCTGTAAATGGAACAAGATGTTGGTATAATGGTATCTACCCTCATTGTTTCTGCAGACATAGTTTTGTCAGTCAGAGATACTCATTTCAGATCATAATTAAGTATACAACAATCTCCTGTTACAAAGCTAGTTGGCCACAATTTCGAAAATCAGTTAAAAAAAAATCACAATATCTATCATCATGTGTAGCATGACCAAACAGCTACACAGTGGGTCTCACCAAGGATTAAGGAGACGTAAGTATGATAAACCAACAGGGTGAAAGTACACAGAATGGCCCTCAAACTGCTGCCAGATGCGCCTTCTCGTAGTTGACAGAGGCCCAACTCCTAAGAAACATCACAAACACATGCAGAATTAACTATCAGTATACAGAGTTACTACTAATAGTTTCTGGCTCCCTCAAATCCAGTTTTCCTCTCAGATACAAGTATTTCCTAATTTAGCACTTTGTTATCTCAGATCCAACAGAACCTTCTACCAAAACAGTACTACCACAGCTGATAGTACTCAGCAAGGAGAAGATTAAGCTAACATTGAATAAAATTACCCATGCATTTCAGTGCTCTGGTGAAATGAGAACACCACACAGACCATGCAGACACACAGGTCTACATCCCTTCCCCACTATTTTCTGGCTATGAGCCCTTCAGAATAACATCTTTAATTCTATGTTTGGTGAGAAGCTCTCTCAACCGTTCCAGTGCTACATGTTGCAAGAGTCTTCCTTCACAGAAATCCCTGGTTATCCTCAATTCTCTTCCATCAAGTCAGCCACTATTTTGAGGTTCTGATCGAAGTATTAGCTCTGCTAACACACCAACTTCTAGACACTGTTTCCAGAAGCTACAATGGAATTCGTGTGTGCTGAGAAAAGGAATCCAGATTCATGGAGACTTATTCAGCTCTTAACACATGAAACTTCTCATCCTTTCCAGTTTATGTCCATTACATGACAGCTTGACTGCTTGGGGGATTGTTGAGATGAGCTCAGAGCTTCCCTGCTTAAGAGCAGTGGCTCTTCAGAAACGTATCAGATTTTAACAGTTTTGCCTCAAAACAAATATTAACTTAACAGGAGTTCTATTGCATAGCAACTTGATGCGTTATAGAGGAATTCAAGCACCATACAAAAAAATGTGCTGATCCTTCAAAATTGTTTGTTATTTTCCCTTCAGCTTTTATTGCCTTTTCAGCCAGGGCAAATATGTGTATTATGGAACAGCTTCAGCATGAACCAGGTCTTTCACAGGAAGAAACAGAATGAACAGGTCTCTACTGAAGTCTAATTTTACATAAGCAAAACCGTAATTGTGGACAAGCTAACAGCAATAAGACCATATGGTGACACTTTGTCCAATTAGTAACTTGAAGTTTAGTTATGTATAATTCTGTGGGTTGCTTTGTTTGGTTTGGGTTTGTGGGGTTTTTTTTTGGTTTTTGTTTTTTTAATTTCTTATCAGTGTCAAAAAGGGTTTTAAAGGGCAGTAAGATACTTACAAAACAAGGCTAGGTTTACAAAAACAAGGCCATGATTACAAATACTTTCCTCATCCATGAGAAAAAGACGTACTGAGATTCAACAATGACACATGATATTCAGAAATTCCTTCTCCCAAAGAAATGGGCTGGGATTGTGGGTAGAAAAATGTAGAACTGACTCTCCCCTCAGTTATTGGTATGAGGAACATTAATTTCTGACTGTATAGGCTAGAAAAGAAAGCTAATATCCTCTCCTTAAGGATCAGCAAAAGGAAAGGAAATTGCAATTTGAAAACCCCCTCTGAAGCAGACTGGTCTTTTCCCATGGTTGTTCAAGATCAGCACTATATGTGCTTTTATGCTTGCATCATCTAGACCACTTCTCATCTTTTTAACAACACTAAAATACTGATAAACAATATATTTCACACTAAAAGTATAATGATCTATATGACGTTAAATCCATCCAGTCTTTATCTGAGAAAAGACTAATTTGAAAAAACAAATATCAGATCCAATACCCTATTGCCAGAAAATCCAATAAATTCTAAAAGTCGGAGGATCCTTCCTGGTAAAAGCGACAGCATCTGAAATACATTTCAAACAAAAATAAGATTAAAATGTACATACATTTAAATAAAAAAGTAAAACCACTATAAACTTGAACCAAAAATGCCAGCTACTATGTTAAATGCCATTACACATTAGTGAAAAAGTAAAACACAAAAGAACTTGAAAATAGACATGCATGATCAACAATATACAATCAGTCTGAGCTTCAGGGAAATTCAGACTTTTGACGATCATCCAGCATGGAAACAGCAAGACAGAGTCCAGCTGTGCTTCTTCAGATAATGACAGATTTTTCTGTCTTCAGCTGATCAGAATTGTTTGAAAATTGTGGGTCATTTGGAATAAAAGTATTATCTATTTTGGTAGTACTCACAGTCTATAATTGTCATCTTCCTTTACTCCCAATCAAATCACACAATGCTATCACAAAAGTTCTACTTGTTCCTACTGTGGGAGCACTGAATTAGCAGACCAGCAAGCACACTTGTTTTAGAAATACTAGCTATTGTTATCATCCTTTAGCCCTCTATTACATGCACTTTTTGTTCCCCTTGTAACTGCATTCTCCATATCCTACACAACAGAAAACTTAAAGGTCACAACCACCTTTTCAACGAGCATTACAAGAAGGTCTATTTGAAGGTCAGTTTTTGAAAGCTCCATTCACCCTAATACACTCTGCCCAGCAGACACTTTTTCTGTTAAGCTTCCTACTGGGGAGACTTCATGAAGAACAGGAAACGTCAGAGCACTTATGAACACAGACATCTACCAGTTGTTTGGGTTTTAAAGACTGACAGGTGCAGATAGACCTGAGTTCTTCTGACCGTAATCAGAACTGGCCAGCTCCAGTCTTGAATGATACAGAAATTAACATACCAGCAGAAATCAACTCTCACCATTGCAATGACAGATGTGAAAATGCAACTGTAGTAAATTGTAAAGAAACACACTAGTGGATGTACCCAGTACAACAAACCCTGCATCCGCAAATGCTAGTGGATGCCCAAACTCAGTAAACTACTGCTCATTCTTTTGAATTTGTAATTATCTATGCCAATCCACAGTATGCCACTGAAGCAAAAGAATGGTATACATAGGTGTGTATAAAAAAAGCAGTCACTCCAGGCATCCTGTAATCAACAGCGTAAGTATCATAAAAATTCCTGCTACACACAGGTAGATGTAGCTGCTTTTCCTCTTAAGAAATACATATATAAATTAGTCCAAGGGAATTAAACACAATTCAGATTAGTAGAAAGATCCCAGAAGGCATGCATGCAAAAAGCCGCTGCTGTTTTCATATTGCATAAAACCTTCAAAGCCTGTGTCTCCATTTTACAAATGTGTAATTTTTAAAACAGGATTACAGTACTGTTTCTGCAAAGAAAGAAACCTACAGAATTATCCCAATGGCCTTTCTGTAGTCTGAAAAAGTCATACCAAGTTGAATGCTCCAATTCCAAGTTTTACTCCTCCTTCAAACTGGTAGTAAGTTTCATTTTTGCTTTTGTTCCCCTGAGTCATCTGTAGCACCTGGTGACATTCTCTTGATGCAGGAAAAAAAAGGAGGGAAGGGGAAACATGACTTAATGCTTATACTTCATATAATTTCTATGATTGCTATAAAAGTATTTCTTTTTATTGTGGAGGCATTAATGCAACTGCACCTGCTTATACCAACATTGAATCTAAGTGTTTTCTAATGGCTTACTTGTATATTTGGTAACTCGTCCTAATTTTGAGGCCACCTTTGATAAAGTTGATCATATTTTCATCCTGGAAGAAAAAAATATAATTGCACAAAAATGTGCATTCAGCTATTACAAATAACACATACATAAAAATCTTCCAGCTACATTTACATTTATTTGTAACTTAACGGTCATTGGAAATATTAAAAATGTTTTTCAGTTATTAGACTCATCTCTAAGACTGAAGTTAACACTTGCTTTAAGTTGTCAGGGAAACATTTCTCTGGCGCATGTTACAAATTTTAAAACTTAAGAGGGGAATGAAAAAAAGTCAGAGTTACTTTTAACAGAATTTCCAATGCATATAAATGGACCAAGAAAGCTCTCCACCAGATGGTGCTGTGGGAACTTTTTAGAAAAGTTTTGAAATACCGATTCTGACACACACAAGTGAGCCCAGGACCTGGCAGAAGACAAACCAAAGAACCCCCTGAACAGATGAATTCCCATTCCTGATCAACAGTAACCACATGTACTACCCAACGTATGTACTTATTAACATCTAGAAAAATCAAAGTAAAGCCACAATGTACTAGCCATCACAAATAAATTCCTGAAAAGCAAGATGGTTAACAGTTCAACAGGACAGAATTTCTCTCTTAGAATTCACACAGAAGGGGAACGTGTGCAGGCATTTCAGAAATGCACATTTAAATACTTGGGGACAGCATATATGATGTGGAAAATGAAAAAGCACAAAAAAAGCCTCAGACTCATCAACCAAAGGAAATTCTGGCTTCCATAAAAGGGTCACCATTTCAAAAGACCTCAATTGTTTTGTCTGCAATACTGAACACCCAAACGCAAGTGTTTTAGTACAAGCATTCTTGCTACCTCTTTCTGAATGGTTACATTTTCATTATCATCATCCCCCTCAGAAGAATCAAGGTCAGTCAAGGATGAAAAATATGGGGCATGACAGCAATCAGCAGAGCAGGGTACTATAGTCAACAGCAATGGATCTCTGACATGGTAGATAGCAAGGTGCTGCTTTAGAGAAAGTATACCCCCAAGGTTTTTTTCATTTTATACAGTCCTAAACTCACCTCCTTCAACAACTGTTTAAAAATTCTCTTCACACTTAAAAAAACCCACCAACAAAACAAAAAAAGAGGGTTGCTTCCATTTGGTTAGTAAAGGAGAAAGTCAGTTGTAGGAAAGACTGGCATTCCATTAATATTATTTCCTGACACTTCTGGCCATAGTACTGTATTAAGCGGTTTATAAAGCTTTGCCAAATTAACTTTTTAGATCCATCTGATCTTAGTACCTTTGTGCCTCACTTCTTCCTCATAATTTGTATCTGAAGGGATTATCTAAAATACATTCATTAAACATTTGTAAAACACTCACATATGTAAAAAAGTATAACAACTCCTGTTTTCAGGAATCAAATTTCAAATCAAATTTGAAAACACTGTAGCATGAAGTCCCTGAACCCCAAGCTAAACAAGAAGCACCAGACAGTATTAAACAGCAGATCTTCCTGTGGACTGAATTATTACCTCAGCAACGCTAAGGCATGCTCATTTTATAATAATTTGTAACTATATTGTTCCTGACACCATGTCAAAAGTGCATGGAGAGTGATACTGAATTGGAGACAAGTGCGCATCAGTTGAAGCTTTATTAGTTGGGAAACATTCTAGCCTCTTCATGCGAAAAAAGACTTGCACTTTCAAACAAGACATTTCCTCATACTTGAACATCTTTTTAAACAAGTGCTGAACACTGTCAGATGTGATGCAAGTCATTTAAACATACCATCTGTATAAGACTGCAATATACCTTAGGTTTTTGGCTCCTGGGTATCAATAACATCTTTCGTTATTCATATAAACAAAGAGAGAATTTTGCTGGGTAGCACAGCATTTACCATACTTCAATCACTGCCATGAAATAACATTCATTCACTAGGAAAAAGTTGGGGTTTTAAATACTCTACCTATTGTGGGAACTACATTTTACAAGTACTAACATCTTTCCATTAAACTGCTACACAGAGATACAAAATAAACAATTGACTTTACCTGTACGAAGGTGAGAGCTGCTTTCTGTAGTAAGCATTCAGCATAGCAGATTTCAGCATGCATTTCCTCTATATAAGAAAGAAAAGTTATTTACTGTTAGCAAAGCATTGTCAATATTCTCTTCTTGGGGCCAATGGAATAAATAAAATGCTGCCAAGAAAAGAAAAAAAAGCAAGATTCTGCTGTTGCTGTTTTGATAACTGCTGAATAATAGCTGTAACACACAAATCCCAATAGAAGTCTTCTATTTCACCTCTCCTCAGACAAAAACTTTGATCTTGCCAGAGCTCACTTCAGCCTAGGGCAAAAGCTACTTGTCATTCTGGTGGATGATCTCCTGTACTTTCCATTGATCCTAAGTTTAAATATCAGCCTACAGCAACTAGGTCTTCCAACCCTCTTTCCACGTCTCAGAAAAAACTTTTACAGACGAATGGTAACGCTCACTGTGGCTCAGGCTTTTCCTAAGTCCAGGAAGACATTATGAACAGGTTTTCACCAAGTCATGCTCAACAAACCAAAAGCCCTGGGCAGACTTTCTGTCCTCATGCAGCACTAAAGTATATTTGACTTAACACACATGACACGAGTTACTCTGCACCCATGCTGCAAGACCAGCCACATGCACAAGGCTGCTGTGAGTTTGACGCGTCCAGTATTAAACAGGATTCTTTTGTGTCAGGTTAGAAAAAAATGCATACTTGATTCTGCCCGAATCAGAAATAGGAGATCAGCATTTTCAGAGCCATGAACAATGCACTGATACCATTTCCCAAAACACCTTAAGGCAAAACAGACAAGCACAAAACTTGTTAATATACTCAGATTCCAATGCAACTAATAATAAGGACATATTCCACAGCATCAACGATTCTTAAACTTTTGGGAGCTGTCTTTAAAAAAAAAAAAAAGGGAAATCTCTCTTCAGTCCTATAATGTGTTGTGAAAGGCATTCCTTTCTTAATCCATGCACACTCAGAACCGAAAAAAATTAGGCTGAATCCCCCATTTTGAGAAGTTTTGCATTCAAATTAAAAAAAAACACCATACAGTTGGTTTGTTTGGTTTTTACTGTAAGACACTAGGCCAAGTTAAGCATATTTGTACACATTGCTAGTGTTTTTGAGCTTTTTTCACTTTGTTATTTTATCAGTATTATAAACCACTTACCTTCACTCAACTGATCCACTGACTGTTTAGAAACTAGATTGGACAAGGATTCCACCACTGTGTTTCTTTTCCTGAATCTAAATCAGTTGTACATGGAGGAAAAGAAACCCACACAGCATGAGTGACATTTCAACACAAACTTGAACTTAATTATTTATAATTCTTAACCCTTTCCAACCACAATTTATAGACATTCTTAGTAAAGTGATGATTTGCCAATAGCTGCAATTCTTTGAGTAGTCTAATCATGGCCACTGGTATGTGTCCAGGCTCAGAAGCACGGAACTGATGTTCCAAGCATGCATTTAACCTACTTTAAGTGTACAATAGCCTCCACCCCACTTCCACCCACCAGCTGCAGAGGTCTCTCTGACACTGGGCAAGCCACTTGAACTGGACTTGAAAGTTTTACGAATTACTTTTTTCCATTTCTTAAACTTGCACTCAGAATTAAAGTGAAAAATCAAAAGGAGCTCTGTTTTCAACATAAATGAAAACAAAAATACTTCAGTATTTTATGGCATTTTATGCCAAATGACGCCAAAACAGTCACATATTTTACTTTCAACAGATCTCAACTGTCCATGTTATAAAATGCTAGTTTATTTTAGTACAGCATTCCAAAAATTAATTTGCTGCTATTTACAAACAACTCAGCTTTATGAAGAAGCTAAAGAAACAATTCTACATTCAGAAAAGGAACATACTTTTAAACCTGGAAATCATTAATTATAAACACCAAGCGTTGGCTTATTGTTTGTTTACACTATTCTGCACACTGAAAAGCACAGGGTCCTGACAAGATGATGACACTACAGGTTACCGTAATGCATACACAGAAAATGGTCAGTTAAGGCACATGTAGTTCTGGCAATTCTTCACCTTTAAGTGTTTGATTGCCTTTATCTTGCATTTTTACGAGTTTTGTGACAGACTAGACCAAAGCACTTACGCATAAAAGTTTGCATCCTGCAGAGATGGAGGCCCTTATTGAAACTATCTGAAGTACAAAGAGGCACCTAACTTTCAGACATACTAAACAACATAGTTCAGAGGAACCTGAAAAAGAGGCAGAAACTGCTGACCCTTTATTTTTTTCAGGTAGTATCTGATAGTTTTGTCCCGGTTCCTTTTCTTTTTTTTGTCATTGCTAAGGAGGTGATGTTAAATGTCTAAACTAACAACATTTGGAGATAATTTCTTTGGAGACCATTCATGATAAATTATGGCCTAACCAATACGATGAAGAACCAGTACAGCAGAATAAAGCACTCATTTCTGTTTTTGTCAGAGGCTTAAGCACTTTAGCTTTGACAACCCATTTTCTAAGGTTTTTTTAATTAAAAAAATAAAAGTCACTAATAACTTCTATTTTCTATTCTATTTCATTGTTGTTCTAAGCAAGACCAGAAGCAAAAGGTTCAGATCATTCTTGATGGGAATAATAGCCCTTTAATTTTAAGGTAAACTTAACACTTACATTTGTAACAGTAATAAAAAAAATTGCTTTGGTTTTAGAAGAAACCTCAGTACAAGCTTAATCCGACTAGACTATTGGGTCCCCTTTTGAAAACAACTTTTAAAAAAAAGAACATTTTAATGATGAAAATGAAAATTCAAAATATGGAGCTTTTAAATTGTTGATCCCTTGGAAAACAAAAAGTGACAGGTTGAAATAGCTCAAGCAGTTCAATCATGTAGTGTCAGCTTATGTGTAGGTCTACCTAGCAACCAACCATGTATGTAACCAACCATGTACGTAACCAATAGTTACGTCGCAACCAACCATTTAACTAACTTTAGAGGCTACACATGCCCAGACCCAAGGAGTCTCTTGTTTCTGCAATACTAGGAAACATATCCTTACCAATAATAATTGGATAGTGAGACTTACTCCACCTTTCCAAATCTGGATCACTATCACACTGACAATAGCCTGCTTTGAAAGCATACAGACAGCTGGGATATCTTACAACAAACACTAGTGGATTAAGTACCTCATAAACGTTCATTGCTTGGGCTTACCTTTGGCAGGTTTGCAAAGCTTCCTTCATTGTAGAAATTCCCATTTGTATATCCTGCTGTTCAAAGGTCATAGCAGCTTGCATAACTAAAATAGTGCTGTACCCAAGGGCATGGTACATACTATCTTTAGACCTAGAGCAAACATATAAATCTTTTGCATTTAAGTAAAACTTTAAATTACAATACAAAATTAAATGCTGAGACACTTGCATTAATTTGTGAAAAGACAGAAGAATAAAGCAGGAAAGTCATGGACATGAGAACATAACCTAGCAAGTATCATCTTCCACCAGGTGCTACTTGTCTGCCTCCACAGGATACTGTGGCAGCAAGTTCCAGAAAATATCCAAACTGGGTTACACGAACATTTGCACTTAATTATATCCCATTTATAGTCCACTGGCAAATCTAATTTAGCTAATTAAGCCGTGACATAAATACTCCTTTGTCTGCTTTCATTTAACATAAGAAGTAAGGACATCTTTCTAACATCACTACTTGATCCAAAGACACAAAAATCTGCATTTGTGTCACAAAAAAGTCAGTATGCACATGCTCAGTCCTGCATAAAAGCCTACATTGAACCAGCCTGGCTTTCACAACATAATTACACAATCAAAAAAAAAAAAAAAGTTGTTGGAAAGTGGCTACAGGAGGTCATACACTCAAACCTACTGGCTGCAGCAGCACTACTGCCAATGTTGCATTAGGTGAGCTCAGGTTTTGCCTAACCAAGTTTCAAGAGGTTCAAGAAAATGAAGACTGCATACCCCTCTGGCAGCCTCTCTGGTACTGTACTATCAATGTACTTTTTCCTAATGTCCAATCTGAACCTCCCAAGCCTCAACTTGTGGTGACTGCCTCTTGTCTCACCATCTGCCACTATGGAGAAGGATGTCTCTGTCTTTGCAACTCCCCCTCAGTAGCTCCAGAACACTATTAGATTAATGCCCAAGTCTCCTTTTTGCCAAACTAAAACAAACCCAGCTCTCACAATCTTAATCGGTCATATGTTCTAGTTTTCTAACCATGCTGCCAGCTCTCTGTTGGATCCTCTCCAGTTTCCTCAACTTTTTTGCTTCGCCCTAAATCAAGGAGCCACCCACCAAATGTAGTTTTGAAGACAGGAAACTTTGAGCAGAGTCAAGGAAGATAGACCCTTGGGCTAGGTGTTTATTTCTTAAATATATCAACACTTTCCCTAAAATTTTTACATTATTTAAAGACTTGAGTTTAACTTTCATTAAAAGACTGATTTCAGTAAAATTTCAGTAAAACAATTGGCCTTTTTCTTTTTTAAAATGTGGTTTTTTGTTTCCTTGTTAGGCTAGGTCCTCCTCTGAAGATTAGCTGAATATGCTATATAATAAGCTCAAAGTCTATTAGTTGCCAGGGACTGAAAGCATCAAAACCATGGAGTTTAGAATATTTTTTTTCTTCGTAGCAAATGTCAACTAAAACAAATACTTCACTGTACATAAAAACACTATTGTATGAAACAAGGTTTCTTTGTTTTACAACAACACAAAATGAAATATATATATGAAACATAGAAAAACATTTGGGTAATGTATATGTGTGTGTACTCAGTAATACACACGTGCATAATCCTTGCATACAGAACTTAGTATTTTGCAATACTATCCAGAAATAGTTTTAGCATACACAAGTGCAGGTGGGCCTTCTCAAAGCATTGCTCTATTACAAATAACACTGCACAATGCTCAGAGAAGAGCGCTTGGGTGTAAGGATAGCTAATTTGAAACGGTGTTATTCCTGCCTACCTCCTCTACACTTGAGCTCTCCATACCACTAAAAGCAAACACTTGATAGCTGTGTCTTCCTCCCAAGGTTTCATTTAATGGTGTTCTTCCACCTGTCCATACTACTGACCTGACACCACCAACCCATCATTCTTAATCCAGTCCTACTATCACCAAACTGCAGAGCAGGAACTTTACCTTGCTCTACTAACACATTCCTCAACACCATATGCATCTTTGAGACACAGACAGGAAAAGAACAGTGAACAGGATTCAGATCCCAGTCCTAAAGAACAGTCATCCAGATTGCCTCCCCACACAGTCACAGGTAAGCTAGGTTTATCCTACAAACCTTTCAGTATTCTTTAGTTCCCTGTATCTGCACTGCCATGCTTTTCTTCTCAGTGGAGCAAAGACAACAGGGGAATAGGCAGAATTAGTCAGAAGATCAAAAGGTGGGCTTTAAGGGTAAACACTACTGTAACTCAAACGTAATATAAAAAGCAACAAAAAGAGTATTCTGGAGTTTTGTTCCAGCTTTGTTGTCCTGTCAAAAGCAGTTCCATTGTACAAATTCTTTGACCAAAGATACACTGGATAAGGTCTTGCTCCCCTGCTTTTCCCCTCTGCAACGAGGAAAGACAGCTTGAATGATAAACTCTAACCGAACAATTCAGTGCTTCACTAACAAGTTTTGTGATGGTCTTAAGGAGAAACAAGTGCACTGCTAAAACCCAAAGATACTGAGAAATGCTTTTGGACAAAAGGGAAAAAATGAAAACTACTATCTTCAGAGACCTTAAATTAATCTTCAGCTACCAGATAGCATACTTTACACTATCTGTTTACAGTAACTTCAGCAAATAACAGGACCTCACCATGGACGAAGTAGTTCCAGGGCTTCAGAGAACTTATTGTTTAGAAATAAGTTCAGTGCCATTGAACATTCTTCCAGAGCAGACTTGAGATCCATCTTGGATGCCCTAAAAAAAGATTCTTAGTTTAGTCAAAATATTAAAATATTTTTTCCTTACATAACACAGGTCTTTTATAGCCATTTTATTACTCGTTTTTAAAATCTAGCTTTACAAAAACAAGTCATGTGTTTAACACTTTATCCATGCTACATGGGTGTGCCCTCCTTGCTTATTTAAGTGATGTTTATGGCTGTCCTTTTTTTACCAGTCAATATGGAATGGAGTCATTTTTACTGCTACTTATATAACACAAAATACTCAAAACTTATCACCGTGTCCAAGCTCTCAATTCTATGTGTCAGTATAAATCCAGTTTCAGGCTCTGTATTCAGACCTAAATCTTGAGAGAAATGATAAAATAGTATTTTTGTCCGAGAAAGCAGTAAACAGACACCCACTCTGCAAACAGCTATGCCAAAAATAGTCCTGTCAGAAGCCCACACCTATGCCAAAAGCTTTTGTTCCTCCTAATTCAATTCAAGTAAAATCACCTTCACTTGCTTAAGAGGAAGCCATCTAACAAAACCGCTACCTCGGCCAGTTCTGCCTGAAAGACTCGGGAGCACTCGCAAATTGCTCCATGGGCAGAACTGGTGACAAACTGGACATTCATGGTAGTGACGAATAGGTAGAAGCTACACAGCCTGCTATGTACACAGCTGGATCTGGAAAAGATAATCTGTCTACAGCTCAACAAGAGGTTTAGGCTCTATAACGGGCTTTATCCAAGTAAGGTTAAGCAGTAATAAGTAATATTAATCTCATAGACATGATCTGTTAAAGTGCTGTCCAGAAGAGAAGAACCCTGCAGGAGAAATTTAAGAAGAGAAATGACAAAGGAGTGCAGCTGCTCCAAATCTGACAGTAACACACACAGAAAACAAACCAAGAAAAAAGGGGACATGAAAATATGACTGGACAGGTTTTTTTGTTTGTTTGTGTGTGTGTGTTTTTTGTTTGTTTTTACACAGAATCACCAACTTCCCCTACCGTCCTCGTCTCTCCATCACCCAAAAGCTTTAAGAACATTGGCTCTATTTTTTGTATCCCTTCTGGGGCAGAAAATTGTGAGAAGGCTAGACGACATCCCAAAACTCTTTTTCAGCTTTATTTTCTGTCATTTTTTAGTGGCAGTACTTGAAAAATTCACCTTCTGTAGAAAAATAAAGTCTCTAACTCAATACTTGGCAACTACTAGATATTTATTATTGCACATACCAAAAGGCAAATCCTGCCCTTCATAATGGAGTAGTGAATTGCCCAACAGTCAAAATCCGGCAGTTTTACCTGACTGTTACCAACAATTTTAAATACAATTTAAATACCTTTATTTTCTCCAATACTGAGAGTCAACTTTATTATGTATACAATTTTAAGATCTATGTAATTTTATGCAGCAAAACCCTACAGTTCTTAAAATCTGAAGCATTTGCAGCTCTGCTTCCACTGTTACCGTTAGCCACTCGCTAAGTTTTCACATCCTTCAGCCGCACACACACACTGCAGGAAAGGTCATATTCTCAATGCAACCTACAGCCCTGATCTCCAGCTGTCCAACAAAAGTACCACTGTCACACCAGCAGAGAAGGGGCACCATGGCCATCCAGTCAACCAGAACAAGTCTTACCAGCAAAGTGGCTGCCTCTCTTCTCACGTGCGTAGGGTTCCTGCCAGCCCATCACACCCCAGGTTTCACCCCAACATCTAGTCCTATGTGAGGGCCTGGGGAACGAGCACTGCAACGCAGCCCACGTTTGCCCTACTGTGTAGGGTACAGGTACAGGTACCAAAGTCTTTATTAGCCTGTACTGATTAGTAGTGTACGGCTACTGGAGAGCAAATCTACTACATTTGTGTTCTCTTCATTGCTGGTGTATGTCACCAACAACATACTGTCCCATTGCCACTATCAGTTTTACATTCTCTCACTTAAATACCCCTTAAGCTAGATATCTAAATTGCCTTCCCATTTTCTTAGAAGTATTTCAGGGAAGTTATTGTACAGCAAGTTTACTTAGGTCTATGTATAAATACACAAGCTCCAATAACAAATAAATAACCTTCAGATAAAGCAACAGCAGTATCTTTTCTCCTGCTGCAAGGAGACAAAAAAGTGTCAGCATGTTGTTGTTGTTTATATACCACTCTTCATACCCTAGACTGCACTAGAAAATATAGAACATAAAGGTACAATTTATAATGCAGATTACACTGGCTAATCTTACTTAACCTGTTATCTAAACATTCATTTTTTACAAGGCAGTTCCATTAATTATAAGAATATATTATGGTCTTTTATTTTTATTCAGAAAGCTTTACATTGCATATTTAAATATAAATTCACTGGTTTTATTATTAAACTTAAGCTTTGAGACTACTTTAACTGAAGTGTTACAATTGAACTGTATTAAAGTGGGTTGTTTGGGGTTTTTTTTCCATTTTCGAAGTCCTAAATCTTTGGTATATAAGCCTGTGTGATTCATCTTTGCAAGATAGTTGATAATCAAGGCTACTCAATGACAGAAGTATTTCTGAGTAAATCCATAGGTATATTTTTCAAATTTCCCCTGCTACACATACTACATCAAGAGTTTCTGAAACATACCTTTCAAGAGACATGGAAAAAAAGAGTAGTAGCATTGTTCCAAGATGGTTACAAAATGAGACACCATTTTCACTATGAATTCAACAAGAACATGCAAACTTTTTGTTTTCCCTTTTAATACAGTTTGCTTAATCTCTTTTTTTTTTTTTTTTTTTACTTTTTCCCTCTGTCTCTCAAATACCCCAATTAATTCTTTCTATTTGGCTCCTCCTTGATAAGGGGAAAAGGAAAATGGTATATCAAGCATATGAATTTTTTATCAGAAAGCAGCAATTTGCTGTAGGTCACGTAGGGTTTAAGAACTTTCTTCTTCATGTTTCAGTGGACACAGCTTTTTATCTTTATGATGCTACTTGCACTGAAATTAACAGGGGACTTTGCACTTCTCAGATCTAACTTGAACAATCTTTGAAAAATCAGAACATCAGACATTAAATTGTAAATGCAAATCATCACTTCATGTTCATGTCTTGCATGGATTTACAGGCCAAAACGCAAATTGGCTTACAATTCTGATACAGAGACACCTTCCATCTTTCCTTCCCAAAAAATGAACCTATAGACCAAGAAAACCATGTAGGAGACAGAATATCTCTATCTCCTCACATCACAAATTCACACCTTCTATAATTTAGTTGAGGGAAAAAAAAACCCAACCTATCAAGGCCAACCACAAACTCATTTAGTACTTTGCACATTCTAGATTCTAAATCCAGAAAACAAAGTAACTTGGCTGAGCATTTAGTTTGGATACCTGCCAAAGCCTCAGCCTGTAACACCTCTTCATACTCCCAAAGTAAAGTTCTTTCCAGAGCCTGGATCAAGAGAACCACAGAGTCTAGATTATAAAGCCACCTGCCTATTTGGCAGAAGAATGGATTTAGCACTTCACACTAAATCTGCTCAACTGGTTAAAGGTTTCCCATTAACAACAATCATCAGAAAAAAGTATGCTTAAGATCCTACACTTCCTACTCAGTAAAGCAGAATTAAAATGTTTATCAAAACAAATATGAAGAAAGCAATTGTATTTTTGTGCAGACTCTGAATATGTAAACAAATCTGTGCAAATTAAAATATTTATATAAGTAGTAGAGAATGTACACATTTACATGGCCTCTTTAAATGTCTTAAGTAGTATGCCCTCCAAAGAACAGTGTTAAGAAATAATAATAAAAAAAGACTCATTTATAATGACTGAAAGTTTTGTAACAAAATGCTCAATTTTATCAGCTGATTCCATGAATACCGTCTGCTAACAAATTATTTTCAAAGAACTGATTTTTAGCTAGATTTAGAGGCCCGTTTTTTTTCTGGTACACAAGCAAGGATCTGAGTTAGTCCCTCAATAACATGCCATCACCACCATGTGTTCCCATGCTTGTATAGCCTCATTTCACATTTGCTTTTTAGGAAACTACATTTCACTCAGTCCATGCCTGGTTAGATTACACATTCCATTTGCTCTGCCTTTCCTGATAGGAAAAATGGCTAGTTGCTTTCAAATAATTTCTCAAGAAGGGAAAAAGAAAGGGGGGGATTTTCTTTTGTAAATACCAAATTTGCAGTGATTGTCTTAAAAAAATCCAGTAATCAAAGTTGAGATCTACTAGACAGCAAGAATGAGTTTTTACTCTCTCATACTTGCGCACCACAACTATTTTGCGACTAGTATCGAAGCAGTGCCCTCTTCCAGGTATCTTCCAATACAAATCCCAGTGGCCATATTAAGTGGGGCAAAAAAAAAAAAAAATAAAATAAATAAATAAAAAAAATCTTCAAAACTGCAGAGGACAGACGGACCTTCTGGTCCCCTCCCCTCACAGCATGTTTGTTAACTTTTAGATGGGCCAAGAACTCTGAACTATTGGAACAAAAAAATCCAACACGAGGCGATGACCTGCTATGCAGTACGGAGGAAGTATGAACGGTCATCTGAAGTAAGAGGGAAGAGAACAGCAAGTGAGAGATGTATAATCACATAGTTCATAAAAGAATCTGAGGGAAGGTGGATCATTCATAACAGTAGGTAATTTAGCAACTGATCACTACTTTATTCACTTAATTGTAAAATATTTGGGTTCAGCCTAGAAAGAGTAAGAAAGTTTCCTGCCACTTCATGTGAGAAGTAACAGCAAATAAATAATTACAGTACCCCACCGCTGTACCGTTTTTCTAAATGCAAGGGTCAAGATTTAAGGGCAATGTCCTGTTTCCACTGCTTCACTAGGCCTCAACTTAGTGAAAAGAAACACTTTTTCTGTGTTTCTTATATAGTTCATGAACAATAGTTCATACTATTTGTATGCTGTAAATCTGCACACTTCCTACCCTGCAATCAGCAACTGCTGGAACTTCCTTTGGAAGGAAAATCTAATCTTTTTTTTGTGTAACATAGCCATGGACATGCTGGCTTTTTAGCTGTTATCAGAGAGGACCATTAGCCATCAGGCTCCCAAACACCATCATACCACCAACTCTAGCATCACCAGGGTACATGTCAGTATTTGTAAAACAATTCCGTAAACAAGGTTTCTTAAAACAACAGAGCCCTGGCACCCTGTCAAAACTCTCTTTTCCTATTAAATGGGTAAGCAGCAGATCTCTCCAGCACCTTACTGTCATGTTCTTTTCCTGTGTTATAGACTAGTTCCTGCGCTGCTGCCTTTATGTGTGACCAAAGCCTGCAGACAATGCAAACAGTATTCCTTACAACAATTTACTGTGAACATTTACTGTTCCTTACATCAAGCAAGCTTATGAAATTATTCTGCCACTTCAGATATAAAACTTGGGAAGCCAGTTTTCTCAGACTGATTTCTGATAAGTGAATCTCATCCTCTACCAAAGACTCTCACTCCTGTTTAATTGCTCTTCACATATATTTTCTACCGTTTTCCTACATCCTGCAGCAGAGGAACATAACCAGAAGGAATCACTCCAACTCAGATTCATAACTTGATACCAGGTCAGAAGAAAGGACCATACTGACTCAGAAGCAACTTGGCTATCTTCACTGGCAGACAAGGAGTATTTCTATGCAGAGGCTCAGAAAAAGCACATTTTCTCCTCTCCTCCCAAAACATCACAAACCAATTTCTACAGCAAGTTAGCAGACTGATGAACAGTTCAGTGAGCAATGCTGACTCACACTCTCAAGTTCTTCTCCTTCTGACTCAGTCTTATTTCAGCAAACTCGTTTTTTTTCCCTACCTCCACATACAGTTTCTTAGAATTGACAGAAACTTAACACATTTTATCACCTCAGATGAGCATGTGCTTTAATTTATCCTGGAGTAGACTAAATTAACACTACTTCAGTGAAATTACTATGGATTTTACACCCAGTGAATACAGTTCACTTCTAAAAGAAAAATGTGCTATATTGGGTGTTACACAAAGATAACGATGTCACATTACAAGGAGAATAAAACACCACTGTGTTACTGCCTAGGTACTTTAAGGATAACTTAAAAAAATGCTGTGTGTTCAGAAAAGGTATCTTCTCACTACTATTTCAAACTACTTTTATGTAAAAAGAGTGTTTTGAATTCCATCAATAGCTTATGTGGCTTGGTGCTGAGCTACTGATGAAAATCTTGCAATACAGTGGGGATATACTGTTCATAAGGAAGTTATTAGCAGCTTTAAGTAGGTTCTTCTAATCAAATACTTGGAGCTGCAATAGAAACAAAGAATAAGAATACTGACTTGAAAACCCTGAGATGTATTGGAATATTCACTATTAGGATGACAATCCTCAGGATGTACACAAAGCAAGATCATTAGTAATTTCAAATCTCAAAACAGTTTACGGCTTATTGAGCCACTTTCCTTTTTTTCCTACAGATTAATTAAAAAGTAAGCGTAACTACTAGCCTAAAACAAATTAAAAAAGTAATTGCACTAGTATTTAAAAGAAAGTTATTTAAACATGTAACGAGTTAGACAATAATACCTATCTATCCACACCAGGGCTCAGTATAAGAGCATTCCTGAAAGGTAGTTATATAGCTGAAGTTAAGTATTAACTTGGTGCATGCTGCTGTCTTTATATCTGCAAGAGATTTAGTCAGCTTTTAATACAATCACCCCTGGTGCAATGATGTACCAACACTTCTCCTGAAAAGGGATTCAGGAGCTAGAAACAAGAGAATTGCAGAAAAGTTTTTTAATCTATCTATATTTTCCACATTTTAAATCATATACTTAGGACTGCGTTCCACATCACTTTATTAACATTGGCTGGACTTAAATGTGCAAGCAGTACTTTGCATGAATAGGGACCGCAGAATTTAGTTTTTGAATTTCTAAAGCCATTTGTTGGCTCTTCTACAACATAGCCAAAATAATCAGCCTCATCTGATGAACAACATTTAATTGCCAGCAACTTGGTTTTGTACAGCTACTGTTCTCGCTAACAGAAGTCTCACTGGGCTACAGTTACTGAAAATACTTGAAGTGGGAGCAAAGCAAAACTTATAGGGGAAAAAAACCCACAGAAATGTGAAACTAGCAATAACAACTTAGTTTTAAGATACCCACATTAAGATGCACATCTGAAACAAAAGGATTGAAAATAAGGTCTTCTAAAAATTGGGAGGTACACAGAGAGGATGCTACTTTGATGATAAGGATCAAGAAACAAGATGCATTACATCCAAGAGAACACTTTCCCAAGAAATATTTTACCAAACAAGTGACCCTTAACACAGAAGCTTCATCAGAAGAAGAATCTTTTAGCGGCATTTGCTTGCTTAAACTCAAATGAAAACCATTCTGGGTGTCAACCACAGCAAGTCAAATAGTGCTAATATACTGTCAAAATCTGATACTGTCGCTATTCAGAATATACTTTCTATTCAGTTTCTATACTTTCTGAAGTAGATCTTTCCCTTTGTAGTAATGAGTATCTTTAATTAGAAAACTCATTTAACTGTTTATGGTCTACCATGTCAAAAAAGGAACTGTCTTGTCATACATCTTAAATAGCCAGGACATAACTTCTTAACGGTAAATAGCAGCTGATCCTCACCAGAATCTACTCAATAGCTCCATTTTCTTGGCTAGGAGGCTCAGGGTATTTTTGAACGCTGCCCTACTTTAAGTGTATCAATCCTTTGTAATATCCAAGAACAGTGGTGATTCTCAGGCTTTTTAGCTGATGGGATACCTCTCCCCCTCCCTCCCTTATTGAGGGGACTACTGTGCAGGCACACCATGCTTTTTCCACATATGTGGCACTGAGCTCTGTGCTGATGTGTACTGCCATGCATGCTTAGAATAAAATAAATTCAAGCCTTCAACAGAGTCCTGGGGGGGGGGCTGGAACCCACTGTCTCCCTGGAAGACTTTCTCCCAGACAAGATCAAAAGCTGTATTCAAACTACAGTATCAAAGGTCACGGTTTACAGCTTACAGAGATATCATTAAATCATCGCTTCATATTCACGTCTTGCATGGCTTTACATGCCAAAATGTACTTGATGTCCTCTTGGCTGGTCTTACTATTTAGCAAAGATCCAAAACATTTAAAAACTGCCACCACCACATCACCAATCACTTGTTAAACTCAAATGACCCAGACACTTTGTGTTAACTGCAGCACAAAGACTTTCTGTCCCTGGCGTCCTCTTTTTTGCTTTTTTTTTTAGTGTTGAACTATGCGTCAGATTAGCAGTGTGTCACCAGAACAAGGATACTTCCATTCTTAATTCTGCAATATTCAACAGTCATGCTTTAAGAATGAGGAAGTTGGTAATGAACAGGTTCTTAGCTCTTGATCCCTGCCAGTCATTTTCTATTCAAGCATAGGAAGTCCTGTAGTAGTCTACTACTACTCCTCTCTTTCCAGTCTCAGTGAAGGGAAAACACAGTCACCCTTTACTATGACAGATACTTTCTTTCTGCCTAGCCCTATAAAATAACAATACAAACACCAGAATTCTTATTTTTGTCAATTGTTTTATCCTTTACCAATGTATGCCAATTCCCTTTGTGATTCAACACCTTGCCTCAGCACGCTGTCAGATTCTTCCAGTAAGCTTTAAGCAGAAAAAGCAAACTAGTATCTCTGTCCATGGGTAACAGATACGAAACATCTCTACCTTGTCTGTTTAAGGAAACATCACTGAACTATGACTCTTAGTACCTCTTTAGTGTTCCTCCAAATAGATGGTGGGCTCTTATCTCTGTGAAATGTTTCCAGGATTGCTCACCTCCTTATGAACATTTTTGAATGTTTATGTCCTTGAAAAAAAAAATTATTATAGGACTGCATTTGGCCTTCTTTTTATATGCGCAGCTAGCAACTGCAAAGATTTGGAATTTTCAATAACAACTGCTTTCACATTAACAGTAAGATACATCCATGTCTATCCATCGTACCTGAGCAAGCATACAGAAAACTCAGCTATTAGCTCTGCTATCTGGAAATACCTCTTCAAATAATTTTCTTCGTATTTTGAAAGTACAGTACTCCTCACCGTTAAGTTAGCCATTTGAGAAGAAAAATTTTTTTCATCTTATCCCTCTCATCCATCACTCATATAAGAGCCAACAGTAATACTTCACTCTTCTGCTTTGCGATGTGCCAAAATCTAGTTTGGATCATTTGCTAATGGACAATGTTATCTGCTATCACTTTTATCAATCCTTTGCACAGACACCAAGTTGCAACACAAGTATAAATCTCATCAGATAAACAGTGAGATGCTTTGTAGGAGTACTGCCTACCTACCAGAGAGCAGCAGGTGGTACCACTCCTCATTACAAATACTGACCAACAGTTCTATGACATGAAGCGAAGGCTAACATAAAATAAGCTTTTTGCCAATCCTACTGAGATATTCTGTTAGGTCTACATTTTATGTTCAGGATAGTTCAGTGAAGGGTGGCTGAAGGCTTACATAGTCCTTGGTATTACAATCCACAGACTTACAGTGAACATCATTGCTCATGAATTGGCAGGGCTCATTGAGAGGGCTGTAAACTAGGTTCGAAGGGGGAAGGGGATAAAACCAGGCTCACTAGAGATGAGCCTAGGGGTAGCATGCCAATGCTGGGGGCAAAATCGATAGCCCAGCTCAAGTGCATATACACCAATGCACGCAGCATGGGCAGCAAACAGGAGGAGCTGGAAGCCATTGTGCAGCGGGAGAGATATGACTTAGTAGCCATCACAGAAACATGGTGGGGCGACTCTCACGATTGGAGTGCTGCAATGGATGGCTACAGACTCTTCAGAAGGGACAGGCGAGGAAGGAGGGGCGGTGGGGTGGCCCTGTATGTTAGGGAGTGTTTTGACTGTCTAGAGCTCAACGATTGTGATGATGATACAGTTGAGTGTTTATGGGTAAGGATGAGGGGGAAGGCCAACGAGGCAGATACCCTGCTGGGAGTCTGTTATAGACCACCCAACCAAGATGAAGGGGCGGATGAAGCGTTCTACAAGCAGCTGGCAGAAGTCTCTCAATCGCTAGCCCTTGTTCTCATGGGGGACTTCCAACTTCCCGGACGTCTGCTGGAAATACACCACGGCAGAGAGGAAGCAGTCTAGGAGGTTCCTGGAGTGTGTGGAAGACAACTTCCTGACACAGCTGGTAAGTGAGCCTACCGGGGGGGTGCCTCGCTCGACCTGCTGTTTACTAACAGAGAAGGACTGGTGGGAGATGTGGTGGTCGGAGGCCATCTTGGGCTTAGCGACCATGAAATGATAGAATTCTCCATTCTTGGTGAAGTAAGGAGGGGGGGCAGCAAAACCGCAACCATGGACTTCCGGAGGGCAGACTTTGGCCTGTTCAGGACGCTGGTTGAGAGAGTCCCCTGGGAAACGGTCCTGAAGGGAAAAGGGGTCCAGGAAGGCTGGATGATCTTCAAGAAGGAAGTCTTAAAGGCGCAGGAGCAGGCTGTCCCTGTACGCCGTAAGAAGAATGGGCGGGGAAGACGACTGGCCTGGCTGAATGGGGAGCTTTTGCTGGGACTCAGGAAAAAAAGGAGAGTTTACCACTTGTGGAAGAAGGGGCAGGCGACTCAAGAAGAGTACAGGGATCTTGTTAGGTCATGCAGAGATGAAATGAGAAGGGCAAAAGCCCAGCTAGAACGCAACCTGGCCGCTGTCGTTAAAGACAACAAAAAAAGCTTTTACAAATAAATTAGTGACAAGAAGAGAGCCAAGGAGAATCTCCATCCTTTATTGGATGCAAGGGGGAACACTGTCACTGAGGATGAGGAAAAGGCTGAGGTACTCAATGCTTTCTTTGCCTCAGTCTTTAACAGCCAGACCAGTTATCCTCAGGGTACTCGGCCCCCTGAGCTGGAAGACAGGGACGGCGAGCAGGATGAACCCCCCATAATCCAAGAGGAAGCAGTCAATGACCTGCTACGCCACCTGGACACTCATAAGTCTATGGGGCCGGATGGGATCCACCCGAGAGTGCTGAGGGAGCTGGCGGAGGTGCTCGCCAAGCCGCTCTCCATCATTTATCAGCAGTCCTGGTTAACGGGGGAGGTCCCGGACAACTGGAGGCTTGCCAATGTGACGCCCATCCACAAGAAGGGCCGGAAGGAGGATCCGGGGAACTACAGGCCTGTCAGCCTGACCTCGGTGCCGGGGAAGATTATGGAGTGGTTCATCTTGAGGGCGCTCACAAGGCATGAGCGGGACAACCAGGGGATCAGGCCCAGCCAGCATAGGTTCATGAGAGGCAGGTCCTGCTTGACCAACCTGATCTCCTTCTATGACCAGGTGACCCGCCTAGTGGATGAGGGAAAGGCTGTGGATGTGGTCTACCTGGACTTCAGTAAGGCCTTTGACACCGTCTCCCACAGCATTCTCCTCGAGAAGCTGGCAGCTCACGGCTTAGACAGGTGTACTCTGCGCTGGGTCAAAAACTGGCTGGACGGC
Organism: Aptenodytes patagonicus; assembly: GCF_965638725.1. Classification (NCBI taxonomy): domain Eukaryota; kingdom Metazoa; phylum Chordata; class Aves; order Sphenisciformes; family Spheniscidae; genus Aptenodytes; species Aptenodytes patagonicus. Next base: position 36,763,859 of record NC_134982.1, read on the forward strand.
CGGGCCCAGAGAGTTGTGGTGAATGGAGTTCAATCCAGTTGGCGTCCGGTCACGAGCGGTGTTCCCCAGGGCTCAGTTTTGGGGCCGGTCTTGTTCAATATCTTTGTCGATGATCTGGATGAGGGGATTGAGTGCTCTCTCAGTAAGTTTGCAGATGACACCAAGTTGGGCAGGAGCGTTGATCTGCTCGAGGGTAGGAAGGCTCTGCAGAGGGACCTGGACAGGCTGGATCGATGGGCCCAGGCCAACTGTATGAGCTTCAACAAGGCCAAGTGCCGGGTCCTGCACTTCGGCCACAACAACCCCATGCAGCGCTACAGGCTTGGGGAAGAGTGGCTGGAAAGCTGCCTGGCGGAAAAGGACCTGGGGGTGTTGGTCGACAGCTGGCTGAACATGAGCCGGCAGTGTGCCCAGGTGGCCAAGAAGGCCAATGGCATCCTGGCCTGTATCAGAAATCGTGTGGCCAGCAGGAGTAGGGAAGTGATCGTGCCCCTGTACTTGGCACTGGTGAGGCCGCACCTCGAATACTGTGTTCAGTTTTAGGCCCCTCACTACAAGAAGGACGTCGAGGTGCTGGAGCGTGTCCAGAGAAGGGCAACGAGGCTGGTGAGGGGTCTGGAGAGCAAGTCTTCTGAGGAGCGGCTGAGGGAACTGGGGTTGTTTAGCCTGGAGAAGAGGAGGCTGAGGGGAGACCTCATCGCGCTCTACAACTACCTGAAAGGAGGCTGTAGTGAAGTGGGTGTCGGTCTCTTCTCCCAAGTAACTAGCGACAGGACGAGAGGAGATGGCCTCAAGTTGTACCAGAGGAGGTTTAGATTGGACATGAGGAGAAATTTCTTTACTCAAAGAGTGGTTCAACATTGGGACAGGCTGCCCAGGGAAGTGGTGGAGTCCCCATCCCTGGAGGTATTTAAAAGATGAGTAGATGAGGCGCTTAGGGACATGGTTTAGTGGGCATGGTGGTGTTGGGTTGACGGTTGGACTCGATGATCTTAGAGGTCTTTTCCAACCTCAATGATTCTATGATTAGGAAAAGTTTATAAAAACAAAGAGAGAAGCTTTCTAGTTACACTGGATTTTCTTCTTCTTACAAGGGACTACTCCTAAAACTCACAAGAGTGGGACTTTGGTTTGGTTTTAAAATAAATACAAGCAGAGATGCATCACTTTCAGGAACAATTTCTGTATCAAGTCTGAATCTAAGGAACCCTCATGAAAGCAGAGCAGGTATCGTTCCCTCTGAGGACTACTGACCTGAGTAAGAAACTGCACACACCCCTCACCCCCACACTATGCTAAGTGCTGGCACACATCTTGCAGTATCTTGCTGGTTAAAAGTACAGGACTCAGGCTCTGAAAAACCAAGGTGCATCAGGCAAGCCTCCATGAGGCTGGATTTTCTTTTTCTACCTGTATGCATGCTATGCATTCCTCCCATCTGGAGAGCAATTCAGAAAGGTGGAATCAAATTGAGTCACCTTTCTCACATTTAGATGTTTCTTGCAGCTAACAAATTAAAGCATATTAAATCCTTTACATTAAAGGGATCACAGTATTTTTAAATCGCCAATCACTTTCAGTTCATGAACAAAAAGGATTCTTAACCAATGTATTAGTTTAAATTAATCAGGGAAAGATATAAGACCATGTGATCAACAGTTTTTTCTATTGTAAACAGAAAACTTTTTGCAAACTGTTTTACCATTTCATCTAAAACCCAGACTTCAACGCCACTTAGAATCACACAACAGAAAAATCTTAAGCCACAAGGCTAGAAGTTTAAAATTATTTCCAACTTACATAAATCAATTCCTATCCTAGGCTATTATCATTAATACAGAATCATAGAATCATTAAGGTTGGAAAAGACCTCTAAGATCATTGAATCCAACCGTCAACCCAACACCACCATGCCCACTAAACCATGTCCCTAAGCGCCACATCTACTCATCTTTTAAATACCTCCAGGGATGGGGACTCAACCACTTCCCTGGGCAGCCTGTCCCAATGTTGAACCACTCTTTCAGTAAAGAAATTTCTCCTCATGTCCAATCTAAACCTCCTCTGGTACAACTTGAGGCCATCTCCTCTCGTCCTGTCGCTAGTTACTTGGGAGAAGAGACCGACACCCACCTCGCTACAAACTCCTTTCAGGTAGTTGTAGAGAGCGATGAGGTCTCCCCTCAGCCTCCTCTTCTCCAGGCTAAACAACCCCAGTTCCCTCAGACGCTCCTCATAAGACTTGTGCTCCAGACCCCTCACCAGCCTCGTTGCCCTTCTCTGGACACGCTCCAGCACCTCAATGTCCTTCTTGTAGTGAGGGGCCCAAAACTGAACACAGTATTCGAGGTGGGGCCTCACCAGTGCCGAGTACAGGGGCACGATCACTTCCCTACTCCTGCTGGCCACACGATTTCTGATACAGGCCAGGATGCCATTGGCCTTCTTGGCCGCCTGGGCACACTGCCGGCTCATGTTCAGCCAGCTGTCGACCAACACCCCCAGGTCCTTTTCCGCCAGGCAGCTTTCCAGCCACTCTTCCCCAAGCCTGTAGCGCTGCATGGGGTTGTTGTGGCCGAAGTGCAGGACCCGGCACTTGGCCTTGTTGAAGCTCATACAGTTGGCCTGGGCCCATCGATCCAGCCTGTCCAGGTCCCTCTGCAGAGCCTTCCTACCCTCGAGCAGATCAACGCTCCTGCCCAACTTGGTGTCATCTGCAAACTTACTGAGGGAGCACTCAATCCCCTCATCCAGATCATCGACAAAGATATTGAACAAGACCGGCCCCAAAACTGAGCCCTGGGGAACACCGCTCGTGACCGGACGCCAACTGGATTGAACTCCATTCACCACAACTCTCTGGGCCCGGCCGTCCAGCCAGTTTTTGACCCAGCGCAGAGTACACCTGTCTAAGCCGTGAGCCGCCAGCTTCTCTAGGAGAATGCTGTGGGAGACGGTGTCAAAGGCCTTACTGAAGTCCAGGTAGACCACATCCACAGCCTTTCCCTCATCCACTAGGCGGGTCACCTGGTCATAGAAGGAGATCAGGTTGGTCAAGCAGGACCTGCCTCTCATGACCTGTGCTGGCTGGGCCTGATCCCTGGTTGTCCCGCACATGCCTTGTGAGCGCCCTCAAGATGAACCGCTCCATAATCTTCATAATATAGAAAGTCTACAAACTACAGCTATCTGATCAGTATAGCAAATGCTAACTTTTTTTACCTGTACAGTAAATCCACTAGTCATACTTCACCTCCACAGCAAAGTCTACATTCGTTATGCACACATCCCTTTTTAAGAGAAGCATGAATTTTAGATAAATAAAATTGTGTAGTTTACATATTCAATGGAAATGTTATCAGCTTATGGGAAGCACTGAAAAAAAATCTCATGCTGATGCAAGACAGACTTTATTCCTTTGAAGGCGTAGTGTCTTCACTGTTTCAGAACTTCACCAACGCATGCTGTAGTCTGTGTGCTAAACATTCATTTAAGGAAACCCAACTGGCAGCAAAACTATCCAGTGCTGCGCTAGCCAAATTTGCAAACAGACAGAAATTACTCCAAAAGCTTGCGATATTACGATCCATTCAAAAACAGGCAGTTTTTTAAAAACAAAAAAAGAATCAAAAACCCCCACCCAAAAACACACAAGAGACACACACCCCCTAACAATGGTAATTTAGTGTAAACAATACTAGTTTACATGGCCTAGTATCTTGGCAAAACCATTAGGGTAACACACTTATTTTCACTTTTTCCTCCCTTGGGACTTTCTTGCACACTGTATTTAAAATGACATTCTATAGCAGAGCCAAACAGCTTTGTTCTTACCCAAGCCCTTCCTGGGTACTAGCTTTCACTTGAACTTTGGAAACACTTATCCACCCACAGAACCGGTAACGCAGAGGATGGAAACACAACGCTACAAGGCAATTCAGTTCAGTGAGGTTGTACCTTCCTCCTCAATACTACCTGGCTGAGACAGTAGCATTTAGCCAATTATTTGTAAGTCTGTATCAGTAAATCCCTGGATTGTTGTCGCAATACCAAGGGATCTGCCTATACTATCCTTTGCATGATCAAGCAATCTCACCACTAGGGCATTCTCCTTTAATAGCATTGGGTTTTTTGTTTGGTTGTTTTTTGGGGGTTTTGTTTATTGTTGGTTTTGGTTTGGTATTTTTTTTTTAAATTAAATTCTTTCTTCTCCCTCATCTTACAGCTGTGGCAGAGCAAAAAGAAGAAACAGTAGCTAGCTGATATTATATATTTGTATACATAATAAAGAGAAATCACCAAAACCGTATTTTTCAAAAGGAACAGCTGTGGAAAGGAGTTGGAGCTCTCAGAAAAACAGAGACAGTAAGAAGGGAAGAGTTAACTGAGTGAGGAAGAAAAGGCAGTTGCCCCAGCTGAAAATCAACAATTATTAAAATGATATGCATGAAAATGAGCTGAGAATGACTTTACAGTTTTTATCTCTACCTTAGCATTGTCAAAAAAAGTTCAAACTGACAGCTTTTCATAGACTATTGGTATTTCACTAAGAGAGCATTTTAATTGATCAATCATTATACCTTACCAGACACATGTAATCTAACAATGAGGCAGATGGAAGGCAGATAAAGCTCTGCTCCTCACAGATCAGAAGCTGGGCGGGGGGAGCTGCTGGCATTTTAGGAGGGATGTTTGCCCTCTCTTCCTTTTTAGAAAAGCAAGCTCTAACTTTAGCTTTTCTAAACTTCACAGATCCATATTTAGCTACAGGAGACAACTGTTTTATTTTAGGAATTATATTGCTGCTCACAGCAATAGAAATATTTGTAATACTGTCTTATGAATGAAATGCATTAAAGAAACCCTCAAACACACCAAAAACTTTATACACAAACAAAAATTCCTTCTTAAAAGTTTCATCTGACCTTAAACTTTAAATGTCAGACCACCACCTGTCAGGAGACAGATAACGTTTCTTTGCTTTACATCCTGCATGTGAGTCTTATTTGTGATCTCAAACTTTGGGGGCATGCACAGGACTGTCTTTGTTCTAGTTAGAAAGCAGCCCAGCACCTACAGTGCTGCTTCATGAGAATCTCGTAATGGAATACAAATGATCGAAAGGTTTTGTCTCCAAACATTTACTTTATGTACATGACTGAGGGAGCAGGGAGGGGTGATGAGATAAAGGAACTTTCTTGATGGTCTTTCTTACTGAAAACATGGAATTTGCTTAGCTATATATTTATTATCAGTGCAGTATCTGAACACCAAAAGAAGATACTGATTACTGTATCCTCACATATTATTACTACTCTACAGATGCAACAAAGCAATGAATAAGCACAAAGGAAGAAAACCAAGGCAAAGTTTATCATCTGCTTGAGTCTCAGGTGCCACTGGAAATAGTGCCAAGACTAAACTCATCATACTGGCTGACCAGCACCCACCATTGCCAACATCACGGTCTGCCCCTCTGAAAAACAAAAAGGCAGGCTACATTTCTAGCCACTTGTTTCTTTCCTTTAAAAAAAAATACTATTTAAAAAAGACCATTCACAAATGTTTCAGTTTTGGACTGACCATTCATCAGATTCAGTAAGCCAATAATCAATTTATTGCAAGTCAGGTGTTTTTACAGCCTGAGGGGAAAAGGAAACATCAGCAGCTTTATCTGACACCAAGTTCTTTACATTCAACAGTGAATTGCACTGCACATGTACAATAAGCAAGACGCAAATTTTCCATAATTAATCAGCCATATTGTGGGAGCAAGACATGACAACTACCTGGGTTACTACTTGCCCACCTGAATATGCACATACAGTTTATCTGATCACTAAAATGACTGTGAAATAATCCTACTCAAGCGTATCGAGCTACTTCAGCATGAATTTGACACAGCATTGCAAAATATATGTAATCCTAAAAACAGGCAGCAAAACAATCAGATCACAGGTATTTAGAAGTCACCAGTTTGACAGAGAAGAAAGAAAAAACAAAGCAGTGTCAGTGTCGGTTTGCAGGTAGGAGAAAAATCTGCTTTACACTGTTCTGCTGGACACTAATGGAAACGCACAGCACTATAAAAGGTTGTTATCAGATTTATTAATAGAACTCAGTGGTTCAACAGTATTTTTAGATGTATGTTTTAACATGAGATCCTTGCAAGTAAACTGAGAATTTACTGTGTTTGAAAACCCCTTATCAAACTAATATTTTATATCAAATAATCCAGCTGAGGTCAATACAGGCAATACTGTGTAGAAAAATGAGCACCTGAATACGCCAGAGAGCGATACTGCCAAAACTTAATATACAATATGTAGATATAGCTAAAGAGAGATTCACAAAAAAAAAATTAATCTGTTCAACATTTCCCTTAGAAAGTAGGTCTAAATAAGACATGCTGACAAGAAAATAGGTTGAAAAAAGATCCTCCTGAAAGAGCTAACATATTTAAATAATAATGACAGTTTACTGACAGTTTTACACAAAATGAATAAAAATTCCACTTATCTTGCTATGGAGAAAACAAGAAATAAATCATGCAGCAAGTAGGACACCAGATCAGGCCAGATCTTTATGGGACTAACACTGCGTCACACAAATATTGGCTCAGATTCAAAGAGACAATTAGGACAGTGTGATCCTAGTAAGACACTCTTCCTTAACTTCAAACCAATTTACTGCAATTTATTACACAGTGAACTTATCGCTAATATTGGAGACCTTAAATTACTAATACCCCTAAAAGCACGCTGTATTATACTTAACATTTAGTACATCGAAAGTACAGAACTGCATCCCATGAAATAATTTATTTATATTTAAGTCAAAAATTATATAACCTCAAATGGTTAAATGAGCGCAGCTACCAAGAGTAGAAGACATACTCTATAAATGGAGAAAATAACTACAAGTCTGATACTGTCCTTAAACTACCACATTTTAAAGAATGGCATCCCAAAATACACACCTTGCAGTGTTCTACAACCTACAGCATCCGAGCTGATTAAGCACTGACATCAGCAGAGAAGCTTCTGTTCTCTAAAAGCATTGTTCACCACTGCCAAGTGCAGAGGAAAAACAATTTTTTCATAAACCCACTATGAATATATAATTTTTGCCTCCTCTTCAAGGAAATCCATGTAAAAAAAATTTTTTGCAGTTTAAGCGTTCAACATGCCCGCCAAAGTAAATTTTCACAGATAAAGCCCCATAAATCTGACTACCGCATTCATGATTTCAGGGACTAGTAGGCAGAGATAATATACTTACAGGATTAATTCAGTTAACTTCAGGTACGTAAATATAGTCCTTATGCAAAAAGAAGTGCGGCTTCTTTCACTCTGTTCTTTTTCCACTGCACACACACAAAAAACCCACAGAAGAAAAGCATAAAGAGAAAACTGATTCTGTTTTATTTCTCAATATCCATGAGGTTTCATTAGTCAGTTATCAAGCAAAAAGAATAAAAGGATAAAAGTTCACAAGCCAGGAGCTGGCATCACAGGCACCATCCATAGCCGAATTCAAAAGAAATGTCAGTTAGAGTGGCAGCAGCTACAGTCAATGCTGGAAGCTGATACCTCTGCAGGAAGAGGATGCTGGGAGATTTTCCCAATCTGTGCTGCAGCCTAATTCTAATCCATCACTCCTAACTGCACGGAGAAAATGGAGACATGAGGAACGCAAAGTGATTTATATTTAAAGGCAAAAAGGGAGTTACCTCAGCATTTCCTGAAGGAAAAAAAAAAGATGCTACAATTAAAATCAGACAGAAAAGTATACTAAAGCAACTGCAGTAAAAATAGATCAAACATACAAGAGCTGGTAGCAAGAATCACCGAAGGAAACTAACTAGCTCATGTTTGATTTTCATTATTTGATAGTACTCAAACAAATCAACATAATTTTTTTAATTAAGCCTTTGACATGTTTTTCCCCAGAAATCCAAATTTTTAGCTAGAGTCCTATGACCAAAATAAATCAATAGCACAAAGAGGCAGCTAATAAACAGTTATATTCATGAATATCAGCAGCAATAGGAGAAAGCAGGAGTCAGAAGCAAAACAGCTGCAACAGAGATAGTTTCGTCCCCTTGGTCTAATCTCTCCAGATGAGATATGGGAAAGCTCAGCACATGGGAGCTAAGCAGCAGAAAATTAAACTATGTCCTCCACCATTACCTTCTAATAGTGTTCTTTAAAGCTGTACCACCTGGGCTAATAGTACCTATTCCTAGCTATGTTTACTGTCATGAACTGAGATTTACTCAGAAAAATGCCTCAAAGAAAGCCTTTAAAAACACAATGCAGGAAACTGTAGATTTGCATTTACTCATTTCAGATGGGTGCTAAGTAACAAAAGCAGTAATACTTCAAACCAATCTATTTAAACAATTTACTTTTGAAAATACAAGTAAGAACGCAACATACTAGAAAAGAGTTGCACAGTATTTCCTAAAACACTTGAGGAAACCAAGGGCTATGATCAGGTCAGACAGGCTTTGCAGGACAGAGATGAGATGGACAGCTGTAACTTATGGACAACAGCACCTTTGAAATCAGGATGTTTCTAACCTCTTCCCTGAAATTGTGCCTGATAGTGCTAAAGACCAAGGAGTTCAGAGATATCAGAGTTCTCCACCACGTGATTTGGAAGCTGTGCTTATTATTTGGGGCAGGGAGAGTCAAAGTGCCAGGATTTCTCTCACCTTGATTGCACATGAAAGGTAAACCAGTTTTGAATCAAGGTTGAGGAATCACATAAAAATCAACTCAGTTCACACTCAAAAACATACAATGTTCTGTCTTTAACTCAGCGTAAGTTGCAGACAGGCCACACTTGAGGCCTCAGAAAGTATTTCCTGGTAAAAACTGAGAAAGAGTCAGGAGCACATTTCCACAAAACTGACAAAAGCAAGGTTTCTGTCTGCAAATATCAACACATGTTCAAAAGATTTTCCCTGGATTGTCTTAGAGAAAAAACAACTAATACACCCTCAAGCCACCTTCCACTCAGATTGTTGGGGTGGGGGTGGAGGACAAACCAACAGGAGGACATTATTAGAGACCAGGGAGGTTTTTGTTCGTTTGATAGTTTAAAAAAAAAAGAACGTGGCAAATCTGGTTTTCAATCCTTTTTCCCTAAAAACAATCTTCCTTCTCAATATCTGAGCAAGTCATAACCTACGAGTTTGGGGGTTTTTTTCATCTATGAGTTAGAGCTCATCTTTTCATTTTCTTACCTAAAGCACTAACAACTTAAAGATTGTACCACCAATCCAAAACATTAAGAGTCTACATCCCTTTTCAAAGTCTCTGAAGTTATTCAGAGAAGGCAATTCTTGAGTTGCATGACTGCAAATAGCATTATACAGTCTTTATTAAAGCACAGGATAAACATTGATTTCCTGAAAGAAATTTAAAGGAAGAAAACACAGATGTGATCAGTAGATCATGCATTCCAGCACAACATTGAGATTCCAACACAATAATTAATAGACTCCAGAAGTCTCCAGGAACCCCCACCCCAAAAATATGTGAATTTACTGCCACAGTGTTAATTTATTTTTCATGGAAGAGCAAGCCACAAGCAGCAACCTAAATATTTAAGCTCAGTTAAGACAAACTTCTTTTGGCGAACACTGGATCACAGAAAACCAGGCTGTAATATCTTTCTGTGCGCGCCAGCCTTTCAGTGAAGGCTTGCAAGAGAGTAGCATGGTGTGGAAGAGATGCAGAGTTTCGGGCAGTTCTGTGTAGCATGTCCCTGAGATGTTCTGTTTGTTTGTTTGTTTGTTTTTTCTCCCCCCTCTCCTGTTTTTTCCCCTCCTTGCTTTCTAAGCAGCTACGGACAGAGGTGGAATAGCACATTTCAAAGTCAACAGAAGATACCAATATAAAGATTTGCACAACGTGGCCTGAAGACTTCTACTCAAATACAAACACACAGAGAAATCTTAAACCAGAAGCAAAAGGTGTAGCTGCAATAAATATGGACGAGTTAGGAATGACGTAATTATTGCCCACTCAAAACCCCTCAAACTTAAACAAATTATAATCTAAGAACTGTTTGGGGTAGAGAAGGATTAGCGAGATTAGGCTGGTGTCTCACTACTGCTATTCCAAATCTTGAGACTGACAATATAAAGTAGCTGCTGTCTCATATTTATCTAGCTACGAAAATATTTTTTACTGGATACAAAAGTCACCTTTACTGGACTTTTTTTTCCCCTTGACCTTGAGGACCAAACATAAGAAAGTAAAACTTTGATCACTTAAATTGTCACACCTGTTTCTCACCATCTCAAGACAATGTCAGAATTTGAGTTCAAACTTACGGAGACAAGCACTGCTCTTAAAAGTTTTGGCTCCCTGAATTCAAATTTGAATTTAGGGCCATTTCCTCAGCTGTTCAATTTCATTCACTGACAAAACACACACATGTGCAGGTATAACTGAAATCTTAACTACACTTCTAAGATTACAAGGATAACCTGCTCCAACTTCCTTAAACACTTCTGGCCCTTAATCTATCACCCCAGTAATACCACACAGAGCTGCTTTGGTAGGATCAAGGATTAACAGTATCCAGCTTTGGGTAGGAAAAGGAAATGCAAAAGAGGAATAATAGTATAGCAATGAAATATGCCTCTTTCTGCTGAAATTGATGAAGATAGAAAATGCTAAGAATTTCATTATTCATCAGAAATCATCTGTCTGCTTTTCTACAGAGTTCTAGCTTCCACCTTTTCACTATTTCATTTTTTAAATGTGTTTAAATGAGATCTAGCTATCTTTCCACTGATGCTATAACTCAAGGTCTGGCATCAGAAATTTCTATACAAATAGTGCAACATGAAGACTTCCTCTGCATATGAACTGCTTGCAGCAGTCAGGCAGACTATTATGTTTCTTCCCAAAGACAACTACAAAGCATCTTCTAAACATACCCAGGCAGCTACCATAATACAGTTACTCTAAATGTTGTTACTTGTTGCATAAGCCTCTGATAATGGGGTGGTAATTGAAAACACCATCTTGCCTTTACCTCAAAGAAAAAGATTGCATGCCATCCAGTACCATGGAAAAGCTAAATAATTTACTGGTAACTTATTCCTGTCACATATAGATGACATTTTAAGGAACAGCAAGTAAAATGAAATGGGAGGAAATCCAAATACAATTAAAATTTCACACAAGTTCCTAACAAATTGAGAAGTTCAGAGGACAAAATACATACAGAAATCAAAATAGCAGTGACAAGGTCAGTATATGCTAGGCATAATATGGTGATGGTTAAAAATTGTTGACAACTCAAACCTCTTTTAATCTTCTTCTAAAACCAAAGAAGAGATAATTTACAAAATTATACTCTGGCAACAGAAAACATGGATCTCTGCATTCCACAAAAAGAATTTCTGCATAATTTGGGGAAAAATTAAGGTAGCAGAAATACATAGGAAAAAAAGTCATAGATGTTGAGAATTACCTTGTTCAGTAAGATTGAAATTAGAGTTCATAGTTTTTCCACAATATGATTCAGGTACTGATGAAGCATTTTTAGCAAGAGTTAAATAAAAGAACAAAACACATATAAATCTATTCCATCCATGTACGTTTTTGAACCTGTAGATGCTTGGTAGGTAACAGCATTAGGTTACCTTGTGAAACAGATTTGCCCAAAACTTAAAGTAAGCAGACACTCCAGTGGAAACATGGGGAAATATTTGGTAAAAAGTAGCTTACCACCACAAAACTTCTTGGCCCAGGCCTGGATTTCCAAAACAGAAAGAACCATTTGTCTCCAGTTACTCGGTTCCTTTTACAACAGAATATGCCAATCTGAAACCAGTTCTGAGTTAACACAACCATGTAATGGCAAATTTACTTTCACATATATCCCACCTATCCTCTTTGTAAGGTTGAAGATGCTATATCAGAAGTTACCGCCAAGCCAGTACTTTCAAAACTTAGTAACTCTCTTTGGCAGAGAAGATACTAGGTGAAATGCTACTGCTTGCTTTAAGCAAAATGGCAGACTAACCTACTGTAATAGCCTTTCTTTGGCTTTAGCACCAGTAAGTAAAGAAGAGCATTTACAGGTGGAACTCCATCTAATAGTCCCTCCACATTTCTACAAAGCAAGTATTTTGGGCTCATTACAAAAACTGTTTTGGAGTTGCTGTGTATACCTACAGTAGCCACCATGAGTAAAAGATCACAAAAGAGTCCAGATAAAGAATCTAATCCATTTAGACAATCAAAGCAGAGACTGATTTCCTCCTGGACCTGTCCTCAGATACAACAGCCAGCACTAGAGATTTAGGGAAGGATTTTACCCTATTCAGATAACTCATTGCCCTTTTAACATCTAACCTGCACAACCTGGTATCTACAAGTTAAGCAATAATACTCAGGGAATAAAGCCAGTTCAAGCCAAGTTAGATTAGCAAAACCATTTGCTAGCATTTACTGGAGCAATGTACAGAGCAGTATTACTCTATACATATTTTACATGAAGAACTAGAGAGTGGTATATAAAATACTATGAAGACATAGTTCTCACACATTATTTCTGAATTCTCTAAAACCAACAAGTTGATCTGACAGAATTTGAAACATCTGATCTCCTAAGTAAACATCAACAGTCTTTGTAGACACAACTCCCTATAAAAAAAGGTCCATTTTAGTTAAATTCAATTGGATATAACCGAACTGCAATAAGCCACTCAAACCAATGCCAGGCATATCATCACAGAGCTGTAACAATGCCACTTTCTTATCCAAAATAAGAGATTGAAACATTGATACATAGGAAAATTTTAAGACAAATGTTATCAACAGCAAAATCAAAAAACCAGATACAGCTTCCCAAAAGGTTGAACCTCTGGTAATTCATTGTTTCATTGCAGTAATGTTTCCAAATTTCTACTACTGTATTATTAATAGAAAAAACTACCATTAATTCTAGACAGGGAAAGGTCAAGAATAACCAGTGTGGCACTAGATTTGGGAAAGGCTTCCCCTCAGGTGAGCTACCAGTGTCATTTGAAAATTACAATCAAAGAGTTTCATGGAAGATAAGATTTAAGACTTCCACAAAAAGTCCCAAGGTTTGGGTTTTTTCAGTTCCTTAGGCACTTTTTTTTAAATAGCTGTAACTTCTGAAGAATTTGAGAAAGGAGAGAGTCTAATCAAGTGAAGAATCCTGCCCAGATACAAAATAATATGCACATTTCTATGTAATTTCCATAACTACAGAGTAGCTAATTGTCTAAACACAGAGCAAGTCATCAGCAGCAAGTATTCCACCTGAGATTATCCTACTCTTACTGCTCAAACACTTACAAACTGAACTGCCTCTCTATGAACCTCGTTTTCAAAGGAAACAACATACACAATTATGCCAACTCTCCACTCGTGTCCCCGTGCTCTTAATATTTTAACCGATTGGCCAGTTTCAATCAGCCAAATTTGACAGAGAAGCAGTGGACTTGAGACAAAAGTAAATATCTAGACAGTGCAGAATACCTGAAGGGTACCTACTGAGGGAAAGACTACAGTATAATACTTGATTTTCTGTTTTGTTGGCCTGCTGAAAAATCAAGCTACTCGTTGACCATCCAGGAGTAAGGAGGACACAGATGCAGTTGGGTGAAGGGAGAGGTAAGTAGGTCATGAGGACACGTGCAGGGATGAGTGTGGCGTTGTGCTCCCCCCCGGGCCCCGGCATAAGCAACGACCACTGGTGGGGGTCATGGTGGCTGCATCCAGCTTATGCTGGACTTTGGGGAAGGATGGCAACACAGTAGCCAAGGGCTGTCTGGAGCAGTGAGCCAAACGACTTGCTGGTATGCAAATATGACTATAAGTCAATCACCTTACTCTATAAATAATGGACAGCCCAGGGCTCGTTGAGCTCTCCTGCACGGCAGTGGGCTGCACAGCGGGATCTCCCCTTGAGTAGGGACGCCTCTCAAGGTTACTCCTCAAGGTTGAGAGATTCCTTGCCGCAACAGATACTGGGCAAGTGACTAACAGCGTGGTAAACTTTGAAGCCCTAGCTAAGTGATGTAAAGGATTAATTGTGCATATGTAATCCTTTAGACATAAACCGTTGACCAAGTCTGGGACTAGGATTGGATCCAGCTGCGCCTACACTCCTCTCTGAGAAGGAGTTTAGAAAGCAAGGGGGTCCTTTCTGAACGTCATGACTCAACAGGAGGGTCTCCCTGACAGATTTGTCTGACACTGTCCTCTATGCAGTAAATAATCAAGTGTACCTTGCCATTGAATCTTGTTCGGTCGCATTTACCATTGAACTTTGTTAACTCACACTTTAACTCACTGTTTTCTATCAATAAAGTGTATTGTTGCTTCTCTCTCTTACAAGTGCAGTGCAGTCTCACTCTGTCCGCAACAATGAGTAAGAGCTCAAGGAATGCAGTTACTCACACTGTGCTTTCTCCTAGGCTTGTGCAAGACCATCCAAACAAGAACCTGTGGGTGGTCCCACGTTACTGAAACAGGCTGAACTAAAGACTGTGAAACCTGAACAAGTGGAAAGTTAGTTTTAGAATACACATGTACCAGAATCAGTCAACAATATAACAGCACAGCCATAGTATTTTTGGCCAGTGGACAAGGACAGCAACCACAGTGACAACTGTTCAACTAGAGACATCAAGTAACAACACAATTTCTGTCCCACTAATATTCTCTCCATCATCCCGCATTTACTTTTCTACATAATGGTTATTACAGACAGAAGCAATACCAGCCAGAATAAACTAACAGCAGTCTAACTTCTACAACTAAAAAGTGTCTCTGTATGACAGCTATGATCACAAAAGAGAGACTTGGGAAGAACAAATCAAAGCTCTATATGCCAATGATAAACATCCATGCCCAGCTCAGATATCAATAAAAACAATAAAACAATCTTCTCATAGAAGGAATGAGTGTTGGATAAATATTCTCATAAAGTAAATATTACAGAGTCACTTTCTTCCCTATCCCAAGAGAAGCAAGGGCCAGAGAGAGAAGTTATCTGTTCATACAGCAACTGCTAGGGAGTCAAAGGAAGAAAAAGTAATCATTAACATGAAAAGTTCTCAACATAAATATATCAGATTCTTATTTCCTTCCTTTTGAGTCTCAGGTAGCTGTATGTTTGATTTTTCAACTACAGTTTTACTTAGAAAGCAGACCTTACTACTCTACATAAGATACAAATAGAGCGTCTGGCAAATCTGTGAAGTATAGTTTGCCAAGGCCATGGAGATTTTGGCAATTAAATTCAGTCCAAAGCTACTGCTACTGGGTCTAGAAGTGTTTTAGCAATCTGAGGATATCACTAGGAGTCTCCTTCTCATGTGCTGCATGGCACAAAAATGCAATAAAATCCTACAGAAAAACTAAAACCACTTACGAACAGCATCATCTGTTTCCATCACAGTTTAAGTAAGGTGTTGCTTCAGCATGAAATCTAATGCCAGAGAAGTGACTGTATCTCACTTCATTAGGGAAAAAACATCTGTGCAGCAGTACATTATGAGGTATAGCAATTTCCATTTGAAAATCTTCCTTAGATGGTCTTGCATAATGTGTGATCCAAAGTTTTTTCACTAATGCTGAGCTATCATTTTTCACAATGCAGAAGTGTCTAGAGCCATCAGTATGTAACTAAAAGTTACTAAATTTGCTATTTTTAATTCTTTACAACTTTCACATTTGTTGACAAATACTTCATCACATGTATCAACCTAATTACACTTCCATTTCTCAACTCTTGGGGACCTTAACTATTCTGGAAAATGTGAATGTAGTCAGTGCATATAAAATGAAGCTTCCCTGGAATGGTGTGCATGCAGTATTTCATTGCTGTATAAATAGTTTTAATAAAAACATACACATTTTAAAAAAAATTCTACTTACACAGGGATGTTTTCAAAGGCATCTTCAAAATTTTCCTGCAAAAGAAAAAAACCTGTTTCAATCAAATGTGCATGTTTTGGAACAGCAGAAAGTTACCATTACCAGATAGCACTTAATTCTGCAACATACAGTAATAATCACAATATTCAGTCTACTGGCTTTTTATTACGCTTTCAGTGCAAATCATTACCCAAACAGATACATTTCCTATGGGCCTACCACATCAGACTACAGTTAAGTTAAACCAAAGACCTCTTCCTTTTCAGACAGATATATATGGACTTCCACCATATATATCACAGAAGGCAATACAGACTTATGCCTCAGGAGTTTGTGCAGCACATCTGACGTATCCAGGATGCACTAGCTGACCAGTATATCTACACATTAAAAAAAAATAAAAAAAAAAAAAATGAAGTGTTCTAAGCATATAGCTGATATGCAGGTTGGCCAGAGTATATATACTAGGTCCAAGATGCATTACAGATAGCATGCATATACAGCCAGATCACACATTAGTAGCAGTTATGCAAACAGCTTGGTCCAAACATCTGGAGGATGTCTCTGTCCACCTACATTCAAACCTCTTTCCACCCAGGTTCAAATTTCAAATTAAAATAAAGGAAGAGATGCACAAATGTAAATATGGGCAGAATGGTTCAGCTCAAGGGTCATCTATTTCTGTATCCAGTTTTCAAAATTGGTCTGTAGAAGTGTGTAGCAGAGACAACAGGGCAAGCAGCCCTCCCTCCTACATACTTCTCTCCACCCCACACTTTCCAGCCTTCAGCAGTTCAGGGAATTCCAGGCCTTGATGTGGTTTTTCCATCTGGTGATTTTCAGTAGATCTCTGTTCCAAGTACCGGTCCAGTCTCCCCTTGATCCCATGTAGACTTTTTTTTATTCATGAGGTCATAACCTTAGTAAGGAATTTCACAAGTCTGCTACCCATTTTCTGCTAAATAATCATTTCTACTTGAACCTGGCTCCTACTACCTTTCTTTAACAGTCCCTAGCTTTTGAACTGGAGGACAGTGAACAATCAATTCCTGCTTGCTCTTACCTTGACACTTAGGATTTTGAAAACCTTTGTTATATCATCCAAATCATCTCTTTTCCAAGCCAAAGACTGCTACCTTACTCAGTCACTCCTCTAAAAGAAACTATTTCCTATTTATGACTGTCCTTTCTGCTCTTTCCACCAGAAAAACTGGAAGCATGATGGAACAGATTGTTCCAATTTTTAACAAATCCCAGGAATTTGGTGTGTAAAGGAGTAAGATAATACAAATCTCACACAGCATTCTCAGGGTATGTAACCACCAATGACACAAGCACTACAGTGCTTGCATCAAACCTTCCAAAAGAAGTTTTCAAACCAAACCCAACACTAATAAAAGAAACAACTTAAGTGCCTTGCTAAAACAATTGCAGCTTATTTCAAGGCTGTCCACTCAGTTAAGACAATGCACACACTTGGAATATTGTTCGACTCACTGGCAGTGAGGTGGAGGATTAGTGTTTTAGTGGTATTTAGCTTAAGTATGGTAACATGAGATTGAAGCTAACATTCAGTAATACTTCAGAAGACAGACCTATGCTTCATGAATTTTGCATTTCTCAGCACTCACCAGAAAATGCAACTGATAAATAATCAAACATTATAATGATGCATTAGATACTGTTTCTCTGCCACAGGACAAATTCAGCAATATGCTACATGACTGTGATCCACCCTCCAGAAAATGTTACTTTACTTGCATTTTTAACTGAGGAAAAATTTCTGTTCAGGAAAAAAAACAAACTGTGGCAAAAGGACAGGACTTTCATCGTCCTTCACAGATAGAATATGCTACTACATCAGTTTTGAACTACTGCAATTGCATGTTCTTTATTGCCTGCAGCTGCCACTGCCAAGGAGTAACATGAATGTATTTAAAGAAATATTAACAGACTGCCCAAATGCTCTCTTTCAAGCTAAATTTACTGGCTGACAATACTACAGTAGGCAGAACAAGACCTACTGTGAAGAATACAGTAATCAACACAGAAGCAGCCAATAAAATGAAGCCTGATGTGAGGAGAGCTGAACTGAGTTTTGAAAAGCTGGACACAAACCAACAGGAACAAAACATCCTGAACAGAAATCTTGTTACCCATATCTCAACCCAGACACTGATAGAAGTCATCAGTCTTCTAATAAAGAGCTTCTCTGAAGACTGTTTGCTTCCTTGAGCCACTTCTAGAGACGAGGAGAAATTCAGCAAAATAAACAGAACACACTGACAGCTTTTTAGGCACACCTCCGTTTTTCCTATGAGAACAAACTTGACAAGCAAAAGTCAAGGTACTTTTACCTGTCAAGTACTTATAAAGAAGAGTAACAATCAGAAATTTACACCAAGATGTAAAATTATCTGTGACGTGAACCTCTTGCCTGCTTTTTCAAACCTGAGAGCAGCAGCTATGTACAAGAAGAAAGGGAAAGATAATTCGCACTCTGTCTAGATAAGGGCCTCCTCTGCCTGGCTCCTACTGAATTCTGTTCCCTGCTATTCACACTGGTCAAATGCATGTCTAAACATTTAGAAGATGAAGTACAAGCTTGGTATACTTGGTATATTTCCCACATACCAAAGCATAGGGAATAATCATGGTCTCTCAAGAGATTCCTCAAGGGAGCTAAAAACAACATTTCTGAAGGTCACTTCCTTCTGTGCTAAAAAAATTAAAAAGGCATCATATTTCTGAAGTTCTCCATGCCTTCCCATTCCCACTGCATGCAAAACAGGTATTAGAAGGCATTCAATTTGACATCTTATTCTCATTTCCTTAACTGTCTCATACAAATCTGTAGTTGGCCCTACAGACTCTCACAGATTCCCTATATATAGAAGAAAGTTGAAGGCACTAGAAGAGAAGCATAGCCATTTTCTACTCCATTCCATGCCTATTACAGCAAAAAAAGTTGTATCATCCTAAAATGTAAGGGAAAAGACTGCAATTGAAGTACCCAGAACAGCTCCTCCCAGATCAAGTTCTGGGATTCATCACGTTCCTACCAAGATATAAAACGGTTTCAGAAGTACTCAGAACATATTCACTTTTCTCCAGTAGTCTGTTAAAATTTACTTGTAAATTAAGCCTGTTCAAGAAGAGAAAAAAAATTAATAGTGAAGTGTTACGTAAAATACAGAACATCTTGAAGACTTCAAGCTGTATAATACACACACGTGTATAGGTATGCATATAAATACAAGCTTTCTTGTATTATAATATATATTATGTCAATTAAAAAAAAAAAATCAAGTGATTGATAAAGTTTATCCATTCTTCAGAGTACAGAAGCAGCCCAAAAACATGGACAGACACATTCTTGCACATTTGGTTAAAGCCTCGTAAAGTTCCCATCTTCAACTGCTCATCCCAACACCGCAACTTCCAGCTGATACAGCTGAAATGCCATAACCGATTTCCAGAGGTGCTTGTCCATTCCAGTCTACAGCAAAGCAGATTACTTAATTCAAGCTAAATAGTTTTACTTAGCAACGATGACAGCCTGCACACAAGTTCCTTCAAGCCTAAAGTCACGTGCAACTAAACCAGCCATATTTGTGACCTCTACACTTTAGCAGTGTTAGCATAGGAATACGATTTTTTTTATTTACATGGCTGGAGAGACTTAGACTGAGGTTAATGCAGTCCTGCATTCATTTACTTCACCTGACTCAGGTCCATCCTGCAGCAAGCCCCAAAGGTCCTGCTCCAGTATGTCCTTGTTATAACAGCCACAGACATTCAGCAGAAATCTTCAGGAAACACAAACTGCAGTTAAATCCACAAAAAGGGCAACAGAGCTTTTTTTCAGATATTCTACTCAAAAAAAAGAAATATATTAACATGGAAGTCGGTATCAAGAGAAACAGTTAACAACCGTGTCTCTGTACATAATGCTGGCTAATGCTGCAACCCACAGATTTTTATTCTACCTTTTCCAGAGAACACATCAATCCAAGAATTTAAAACACATGAATGTAAGTGAAACTGCCACTAGATGGCATGACAAAAACCGATTCAGACTTTTCCACAAGTTTGGGAAAAAACTGGCACAAGATTTGACAAAAAAAAAGTTGTCTCAAAATAATTTTTCTTGAATTACATCATCTTCATTTTTTGCTGGTTGATTATTGTACTATTTCACATGGTTTTGATGCATCATTTTCAAGATATGAGCAGGTTTGAAAAGAGTTAAGTTTACACAACTTAGAGATATTAATGTTTTGCAAATCCAAGGAAGTCAGACAGAGACATAAAAGGACGCAGTGTATTAATGCAGGAAAACTGACCAAAGTTCCCGTACTCTTTAGCAATGAGAGCAGAAACCATTCACAGCAGACCACAGTTCACCTATAAAGTCTCATGAAAAACAACATGCAAGTGAGACCCTTAAACTACTATAGGACGTTTATCAGTGACTGTACTTTTGTTTTAATACACTGGTAGAAAGCGGAAACAACCGCTTGCCTTGATTATTACAGAAATCCTAGCATCAAAAGTGAACTCCTTTCTTCCACATTCATCGTAAGTCATTTAACTTTAAGCAACTTTTAGACTATATCCTGTGACTCTTTGTAAATTATTGTCTTAAGTTTGCTAATTGTTTTGTCAAGCTAAGCGTTTAAACACTTGGTCTTTTCAAAGTAGGCAAACTTGGTCAATCTAAACTATTCCTTTAAAATCCAGATTTATGACAAGGTATGATTACCAAGTAAGGTATTAACCATCTAGATTCTCCGCACTGATAACAACATAACTTCAGAAAACTAAGACCAATAGTATCTAGGAACACTAGCCATAATTTGGAGTCCATACTAGATTGGGCAAGGGAAAAAAAACCCACCTTATCTCAAAAATATCAACATAACATGACTAAGACTGCACATTGATTCAACAGGCAAATGAGACCACACAAGATAATGGTGAAATAATACTAGCCAGTATTATTATCAACTAAATACTGTTGCTATACCACATTTACCTCTCAGATTTATTTTCTAGGTACTAAATAGAGCACAGTTTTAAGGAAAGATTTGAAGAACCATAAACTTAACAGTAACTCCCCTCCCTGGAAAGCCCACATATTAACATATTGCAAAGCACGGGAATCTATGAAGACAGTTACATATTTAGCAAGCAGATAAACTTTAAGATGCTTTTAGACCTGATGCTTTTAGTCCTGATGCTTTTGTCCAAATTTCTATTCAAGTATGGGCACATCTAATTATTTTTGTCCTCTTTTGTCTTCTGTAATTCAGCCCCATACCATCCTTCCCCTCAAAAAAAAAAAAAAAAAAAAATCAATGCTAGGTGAAAACAATGCACAGCAAACCCAGCCTCTGCCAGTAGCCATGCTGCCCTGCATACTTTGTGCCTGCACCTGCCCATGGGAAGCACAGTCGCCAGTTTGGAAGTCAGTGGCTGGATTCTACATAAAGAGAAAGAGGCTTCACTGAGAGGTCTAAAATTTCTCAACACAACAGGAAGGATAACACACCTTGCACTGCGTTCACATGAAAATTATCAATCTTTATAGGGATTCATCTCACAGGACTTTAGTGAGTTTAAATATAACTTAGTTGACAAGCTCAGAAGCAGCTTTCTAAAAAAATAAGGGAAAATGCACCCTATTCCCTCTGACTAAAGCTGTCCAGACCCAGATGAAAGGGCAATAGCATATCCATTGTATGTGGGAGTATGGACTAAATCTTTTTCCTTGTTAATATTGAATACAGGAAAAAAATGTGACTGTGGGAAGAGAATGGGGGAGGTATAAGAAGAAACTGATCTACAACACTCATACTATGCACTGAGACTACGGGAGAGAGGCCTTCCATATGATCTTTGTTTCTACAACAGAACCAGTTTCCAGACAGTTTCTATAAGTCAGTCACCACACAGTTTTATTACCAAATGGGACAGAATATTTAAAAAAATATGTATTTTGAACAAAATCTAAGTACATACACTTTTTTTCCCCTTTCCTATTATGCAACTTTGTAAATATTCATTTCTCCTTAGCCAAGGCTACATTAAAAATTATTCAAAGAAACTAGTGGCTAAAAACTTTAAACTCCAGGCCCACAGGAGTGATAACTTAAAAATCACTGGGCATTTAAAACTTACTGGATGTTATAGCAATAGGCAAGCTTCTAAGAATATTACTCAAGGATACAAAAGGACAACATATCGTCTATCCCCTTAGTTGACTTGACTGAACTGAGAACTACTAATAGAAGCTGGAAAATCTCCTGAGTGAACAGCAACAAAATTAGCAGAACTCCCAGATGGAGTCAGCCATGCTCCCATGTAGCTGCACAAGTCCACTGTCAGTTCTCTACTCAAGCATTTCGCATTTGCATTATAAAAATATTGAGATTTTCTTAGTCTTTCAAGTAGACTCTGAAACTTCAGCCAAAGAAGTGCTAGAATAGCCTAGAGCTAGCATCACAGCAAGCAACAAGTAACTGAAAGACCTCTGTTACTATAAACTGCTTAACATGACACCAATCTCAGGAAAAAATAACAAAACAAAAAACACCACAAAAAAACCACAAAAAATCCAAACAAAAACCCCACAAAAATTATATTTAATTAACAAAGAATTACAGCAAAATTGACACAGTTTAAAAAAAATGGTTATTTGAGTATACTAAAAACCACTCTTGGTTGAAGGAACTGGAAGGACAAACACTTCAGACTTGACAAGCCCTTTTTTTTTTTACATGCTATGCTGATCTAGTTTTTAAAAGGTATCTTAACATAACATACATTACATTAAGAATTAGCTGAACAAACAAGAGGAAAAGCAGTTGTCAGTGGAAGACCGTAATTAAATTGTTTCTAACAGAATTTCTCCAAGGCTTCTTTTGTTCAATACAATTTTTAATCAATACTCTCGAAATGAACATAATGCTAATGAAATGCTCAGCCATAAAGAATTAGTGGAATACAAATCAGAATAACAAAAATTACACTCCCTTTAAGTGACTGGGATCACTGAGTAAGTCAGTCTCAAATGAGGAGATGCACATGTAAAAATCAAAGAAATCATACACACAGGTTGAGGTTCTATTATGGAAAGCAACAATCCCAAGAAAGACTGAAAGGTCATTTTGACAAGAAATTCAATACGAATTCCTGTCGCTAGTGTGATCCTTAAATTAATCTGTAAACAGTAGAAAACAAAGTTTTAGCGTCCAACACCAAGAGGATAAAAACTGTAAAATTTTGTACCTTCCTAGAGTTCAGCCTTCTTGAATGTTGGTAAGTATGTAAGATAACAGAAAAGATCCCATGAAAATAGTTCAAGAGGTAGAACACGACTTACTGTAAGAGCTAGTTCAAAGTTCAGTCTTTTTGATCCATCGAATGCAGGACAGCAGAAGTACTTACTATCTCTGACTCACATAAACAAACTCACAGAAACAAAATCAGTACCAGGCAAAACCTCTTTGGTTTCTTGTAAACATCATGCCTTTTTTCTGCTGCGTCAAATTCACATTTTTCAAGCAAAGCGCTAACTACTGGAGCACACCAGTGAGAATAACCATGGACACTGTCTTTCATGTCTCCAAATTAAGAGTCTGAAAAGAACACAGCATTACAGTTCAGCTAAGCACAAATTACTAGGTTTGACACCAGCCAAGTTTCACAAAACTGATGGCTTTTGTTACACAAGGAGCAATTATCTGTAGTTCTGACATTACTCTATGGAGAATTTGTTCAAATCAACTCATAGGCTATGACTTGAGCCAAAGATGCTTTCACACTATCGAATTTACTGTCAGAATCCCTTTCATAGAATCAAAACAGTAATGTATGTATAGATTTCTTTTTAAGTAGTTTCTGAATACTGCGCTTTCCCAGCAAAATATGCTCATCCTCCCTGTAACACAAAATATTTTTTCCACAGATTACATGGATTTGATTTTGTTGCTTTAACCAACACCTACCCCCCACCCCCCAAACCACTCCACTGAAGCATCAAGTATCAGAAATGACTGCTTCACAAAAAAGAATGATGGAGATGAACAACAGTGCAAGCTCACTGGTCTAAAGTTGTGAAAGCTCAGCTTGTAATACTGCTCAGTTAAAAATACATTCAGCTAAGGAAACTGGGGGGTTTTACTCATCTGCACTAAGAGAAGTCAGGTAACATGTCTACACACATCTACAAACTTCAGACAGAACCTGCACGAACTAAAAAAAGACAAGCAATTCTGAGAACTTGACCTATGAAACATAATCTGTTATGGACACCTTTCCTGCATACTAACAATCAGATGACTGTGTCACATAAGGACAGAATTCAACTGTTGCTCAAATGGGCAGTGGCATGAGAAAACATTACCTAGGTCTGCGTATTTTTCCAGATGTTAAGAGAGAAAGTAATTCCCAGCATTACAGCAGGACTCAGAAGCTAATGTATCAGTTATCTTGAGCCAATTCATAAAGTATTGATGTAAAGAATTAGCATTTTGATGAGCCAAATAACATTCATATTTCTTTTCATTTCAAAAACATAGATGCTTTTCAATTCCTAATACTTATTCAGAACCGACAGTACTTTGCACTATTAAGAGCTTAAAAATCACAACTTTCTAGATACAACTTCATTAGACAACTACTTCATGACAACATAGCCATATCTTACAGAAAAGAGCAGTCCACTTTACAAACTAGCAGAAAAGAAAAGTAACCTGGGAATTAAACTACATCTTAATGCTTATTGTCAAAAAAAAGGAAACATGAGAGAAAAGGCATTTCGATGTTGTCTTGGCAGAGAAACAACTGGGGGAAGTAGAGGGAGGAGAATACATCCCCAACCCTTCTTCTCTGTCACCTACACACACTTTAGTTGCCACTGTGACACCAGATCCTGGTATTAACAATTCATAGCCTAGGAACAGAAACACATGAAAAACACTCAGGTCAAAGGGGAAGGAGGCAATGTAGCTATTATAAAAGAGGAAAATGATGTCCCCTTCACAGAGACAGAAATAGCCTTGACACAGCAAGAACTGAATTGAAATGCACAAGTTCTGTTCTACTCGGTACAACGAATTTTTACATGAAAACTAAAAAATGAAATTCACTTCTCTAAAGGGAAAAAATGCACATATTTTTGTGCTTACTTATTATTTCAAACTTATTAGTTTGAACTATAAATAGAATGCATCTGCTTTTTAAAAATTGTTCTCAAGAATATTTGCATAAAATATCAGTGTTTTTCCAGAGAGCTGAGTGGACTGATTGATGGCTGTTTTGGAGGAGCTGTGTTTTGCTAGATTTTTTCCACTGCAGATGAAGAACCTCAGCTGTCGAAGCCAAAGATCAAGCTTGGTAGTTCAGACTTACTTATTCAATCTCATCCACGCAGAACAGTATGCCACATTCAAGATCTTTACTAATGTGGGTGACTTCGTCAGGGGCCATGCTTTAACAAAAAAAAAACAAACAAACAAACAAAAAAACCCACAAACAACCTACACCCCAAAAAGAAAACAGGAGTTAGTAAGGTAGAACCCTGCTTTACTAGAAATTTGGTTAACTAAAGAGTTGCTGAACAGTTAGCAGTCCAAACAAACTTCAGTGTCATTTAGCTCAAAAATTAAATGTCAGTACCCACAAGAACAAAGGTTTCTCCATTAGTCTTGAAAGCAGTGGCCTTTCAATGCAGCTGGTCACCCCAAAATTACCAGAAGACATATGAATATTGAGTCTTAAAAAATCCACCCGCCATTTTTTATAGAGAACAGATGTTTGTAGTGAAAGTGCCTGCCATAATTAAGTGCAACTAATCAACATGTTTTAAAAAGTGGACAATTCCTACTTTGCCTTCAGCTGCATGCAAGCTGGACAATTACTCTTAAACAGCGTACCAGCCACACTGTATAAACCAGGGCAGGACTGAGAATGAACATCAACTGAAGGAATTACATTCAGCAATGTCAGTCGTTGTGGGTTGGACCAGTTATATACCAGAGGGAGCAACAAGATGAAGGCTTTTCTGAACCTACCTCTAATGACGGGGCACAAGGCAGTCACACTTTAGTAAACTGACATCAGTCTTGCTTGCTCTGAACAGAATTGACTGAGCTTGTGCTGTTTTAAACGACACCTCTCCCTCATGACTGAAAAGTGGAAATAAGCAGATCCAGTTACGTACTCAGCAAGTAAAGGATGGCAATATACTTCACTTTAATTGACTTGCAAATGGCGGCTGTCAACAGTTATTCATGTTCAGATTCATATCCAATATTTTGCACATAAAAGCAAGAGTACAATTTCAGCTAAAGTTGGCTGAATACCAAGCTGGCTTCCCTTACTGTTTACACTGGCACCTTCCTGCTATTTGACATGCAGTTGTTTTTACACAAAGAGCACTTCTAAGAGCCAGAGGAATAGGGTAGCATCATTGCTGCAATAAAGCTTTTTCCTTCATTTTTAAGTTAGTTGACCATCTTTCCTGTCTGTCTCACACACACACCCCCTTGGAAACCCTTGAGTCCAAAGGAGTGTCATGTAGGTTTATATTTGCGAGTGGCACCAGGGAAAAAAAAAAAACCACAAAAAAACCCCCACACAACAAAACAAACAAACCACACACTCAATCAGGAGTTCCCAGTCCAGTACAAATGCGCCAAAGTACACTCCTCATTGAAAATCTCTGCAGAGATTGCGTATGTCACTATTCTTGATCAATTTCATTGGACAACACTGATTGCCAAGCAATTCTAAACTGAAAGCCAAATAGAAACCGATGCACCTTGGCTGGATACATCTTCCTTTTCATACTGTAAGAAGAGTGATTTGAGAAGAATGTGAAGGCTACTAAGGAGACTGGGAAGGGAGAGGCAACACACAACCATTCTTCTCAAAAGAGACACTACACAAGGGAAGACACTGTAAGCTTGTCATTTCTAGCCGTAAGAAAGAATATTCAATCAAATTAATTCCTCTTGCAGCAGACACGCCTCCGAGTCTTGCAAAAAATTTGTGTCAAGCTCCTTAAAGTTTTTATAAAAACTTCAGTGTCATCATTCAATCATTTCACAGAAAATCCCATTAAAATCAAAAGGAACTTTAGTATGCCATTTATTATGTCTATAAAGTTGGCAAGACCCTTATTACATCTTTCTAGACCTAATTCTTCCGACACATAACCATAACCAATAAGTACTACGTACATCTGTATTTTCCAGGACACTGGACACAGCATGGATGAGATACCACTGTTGAAAGACAAAGCTGGTAAAGAGTTTCCTGCTTCCAGTCATCTGGATAGCAACAAACATTTAGCAAACTTCTAACAGCTTCCAAATAGACTATTCAGTTAATTTTTTTCATTCAGTAGAAGAGGTAAAGACACAATGAGAGGTTTCAGAGACACAAGCAGAGGGTACTTTCAGACACTAACTGAAAGTAAGGCATTAGGTAGAGAGCATCAGAAACAGAACGAACGTTTACTCTCTTAACTTGTTTGTACACAGCCAAGGCATGAGCAACTTGAAAGTCACTAGCCTCCCTGCGACTCAAATCAAAAAACTTGGTCTTATCAATTCTGGCAAAGTTAATATTTCACAGCTAGTGACATTTCACCCACTCTAGTCCAGAACTGGCCATCTCTTATCAAGTTTAACTTTCCATGACGGCTAACCTTCACAGAAACTTCAGCTCAGTCTAGACAAAGGATCACTACAGTTTGCTGCTAACAGAATCACTTCAAGAGATACGATCCTAGTGCATAAGGAGGTAAGATGCCCACTTGCACTCATTTGAGTCAACAAAACCTGTCAAATAAAATAAAAGTTACCGTGAAGAGGAAAGAAAACCACAGTTGGAAGATCCATTTGACAAACACCAGACAACACATCTGTGCTCTTTTTGGAGCTGGAGAACCCCGATTCTTCCACTCTCACGACAGTAGATCTGTTCAGCAGTCTCACCTAACCTTCCCACCTTTATTCCCATATTTCAGTGTTCCTGATATGGATGATGAGGCAAAACCTGACAGTTTTCATCTAGGCTGCCTTATGCATTATGTTACAGGGGGACACTCAAAAAAAGTGTAGCACTTTACACTGTAGCAGAATTGGAAGCCACAACAGCCAATGTAGCAAGGTCTCCAATCCACTATTGAAAGATTTTCAGTTTGCTGACTGAAAATGATTCTCCATCAGTTGGAAAAGCAGAGAGAAGTGAATGAGAAAGAAAACAAGTGCCTTAAATCACTTGTTCCATACAAACGGCCTTGGATGGGAAACAGTATACAGTTAACTTTACCCGCTTTCTGCTTGCACATTAGATATGTTGCCACCATGACCATTGACCAAACTGTCTGGCAGTTATTTTATGGCAAGTAAAAATATTTTCCATTGCTGTTTCTTTCATTATTTGAATGCTACAACTTCTATTTTTGCCCTGCAAAGTTCATTAGTAAGCATAAGTATTAGCTACTGAACGAACATTTCAAAAATCTTAAATCCTTAGATGTCAAGTTTTATTCAGGTTTATTCAGAACCAAAGACAAGAAATTATTCCTCCCCCAATTGAATACATACATTTTAGTGGGAGTGCTGTTAGCTGTACCTGAACTGAGCTGTTGACCCAGGTGATCAACATTAGAGACAGCAAAAAACTACAACCAACCAGTACTCAAGAACAGGGGGCTAAAGAACTGGGAGGTAAAACAAAAAGCATTGAGAAGGTAGTAAACACAACTATCTAATGCTGTAACGGATTATAAATCAAGACCATTTCAAAGGTTTTAAGCCACCAGTCAAAACATGTGGTAGGAGCAAAAAGTAAGAACAGCTCTACCCTTCAAGCAGTATGGAAACGTGCATATTTCTTGACAGGCAAGGCTTAATCTTGTAATAAACAAGTGTGGGAAGTCAAAAAGACTCTACAAACTGCATTAAAAAAAAAAAAAATCTTTTCTCTGGTCTTGTAAAAGCCATGAACCAACTTGAGAGTTATGCTGAAGACCATCTTTCCAAAATACCTGCTTGCCATAACAAAGAATCAATCATTGATTTTTTTCCCCAATTCCAGTGCTCAAAAGAGAAACAAATGCCATCACTTTCACTAGATGAAAGGGTATCAGCTATGCTTTGATGGCGTAATGCTTGATGCCATGGCTGTAGGCTTTGGAACTCTTCCAGTATAATTTTTTTCAGGACAAGTGATGTCTCATCTACCATGAAGAATTTCATAGCTTATACAAGGAGGTTTTCTAAAGATCTCATTTAAATGCAACTTCAGTTGTCATACTTCCACAGACTTCTCATCTCAAGTCACACAACAATGCACTTTATGGGTTTTAAAAAAAAAAAAACCACACACAGATTAGTCCAACCAGGAAAATAAGAACTGCTCAAGTCACAGCTATACTACAATCTGCTGTAAAAAAGGACTGCGTGACCAGCATAAGGGAGTGCTGTTGCTAGAGCATTCACATACTTCACAGACAGTTCCATTATTGTTGCCTGGTATTTGATACAACTGGAAGCCGCTTAAAGAACAAGACTCAAATAATTTCTTTTTAAGTAACAATAAGAAGCTTGCAGTTTTATCTTAGTGTCGTGACACACCAATAGCACTTCTGAACAGAATGTGAGGTCTCTGAAGTAGAACATCAAGTGTGCTTGTACCACAAAGAGAAACAGTCACCTACGAAAGTACAAGCAAGAAGAGTATCAGTGTTTTCCATCAGTTTGTCATTAGATACATTTTAAAAAAAAAGTATCAGAATTACTAATAATATGTTCTCATCATCACAGGAGTTAGCATCCAGTTCTGTCAGTCCTGGGCATAAAAGGTTTGTCACTGTTTGGTGGTGCTTTTTTAGAAAAAAAAACTATGCTAAAAAAAGTATTTGAGGTTGAGATTTAAATGCATTTAGTAAATTTCCAAGCCCTTCCCCAGCAAAGATCTCTTGTTAGCATACAACAGTTTCCAAGCTTTGATGAGGTCTCTAATTCCACAATCAAGTTAATGTTAAGCATGGGTGGCTTTCAGCAGGAATCAGCAAAACTGCAGTTCCGGCCTCTCTGTCCTCACCCCACAATGTACCTGTTTGTCACACAATGTACCATGTTGAAGACAAAAAACTCCAACCAAAAAAAAAAAAAATTGACATAATTTTGTCGTTTTTAAAAAAAAGAAGAATCTCACACGTATCAGGATGGATCAAACAGAAAGACATAGTGTAAGTCAAGCTGCAATTAGACGTTGAGAGTCAGCCTTGACTCAGCATAAGAAGTAGACACAGTGGGGACCACTGCCCAGAAAAGGAAAAAGGGTAAATTATAAATAGCTAAGAGGAAGAGCACATTGTGTTGTCCTGAACTTTCCCAGGCAATTTCAAACAAAGATGCTCGATACTCACTACTTCCATAGATTTCTAAATCTACCAAGAAAAATCCTAATTATGTAACAGGTTCACCATGCACTACTACAGACTTACCCAGACAAAAGCATCATCTCTTACAAATTACAGTTCCCCTAGAGGGATATTTTGGCAACATTCCAGAACACTTACCAATTACAATGTAATCAACAATCCTAAATAAGTCTCATTACAGAGGCACCACCTTGGAACTGCTGATATTAATACTTTTCAGAGATGACCCCAAGCTGGGGAACAAAACATGTTTACCTCATATTAAAGATGATTCAGTGCCAGCTTTGCCTATAACTAATCAAAAAAAGAAAAATATGAAAGGGACATTAATATGAGCATCTTGGGTATTAATCTCCCCCTCTCTCCCTCAGGTTAAACATCCTCTTGACTACACAGCTGGTTACTCATTTGTACAGAATGCAAGAGCAGTTGCTGCACATTTAGCACCACAAAGTTCTATTTTATAGCGAAAAGCAATTTAAGTGACTTTTCTTAACTGGTTCATTTTCTTTAAAAGAAGGTCTTACTGCAATAACAGTAATTCCACAACCCTATTTACAATAATGTTGTTCTCATTTCGAAACTTGAAAGTCTCTACAGGTATCTTCTGATCCACCAGCAGTACTAACTGCAATAACAAAACAGCAGAGCTTTAGAAGCCAACATTATCTACAGTTAGAAGTGTCTGCAATATGGGATTAAAGCAATGACTTTTGTCCAGAGCACAGCTTGTTCCCCCAGTGCAAGACAGACACAGGCCACCTTCCATCTCTCCCAGAAACAATCAGATTTTTTTCATTAATAGAAAAGCATCCTTTTAAGGACACAGCAACTTAACTTCATTACTGGTATAAAATTAACTAATTATTAGCTGATTTATACCTGTGTTCTAGAGAGTTTGTTGTCTTTCCACCAGAAAGAGAGACAGACAAACACCTAACGCAGAAATACAGTGTCACATTCAGACCAAGTGTCACATTAAATTATACTAAGCAGAATCAGATCTTGACTTAACCAGGCAGTAAGCTGAAGTGTTAGTTCTTCCTAGGCTACTTACAGACAAACACAAAGAGAACACATTCTCATCTGAACTTATGAGGATAACCCTTACCAAAAAAAAAAAAAAAAAAAAATCACAATTAAACACACCTTCAAATTTCATTAGCGTAAAGTAAGAGTTAACCTATTAATGTCCCCCTTAAGTTTTGTTAACCTGTCAAGTGTCTGTGGCTTTCCTTCGTCAGTCAAGACTCCCCCTACTTTAATTCTTCATCCCGTCTATCCCCAAACGGAGCATGGTATTTCCTCAGGCACTGCAGGGCAGCTGCAGGATCCAGAAGAGACACACTGCATAGACTACACAGGTGCACTGAAAGCAGCATGCATTTCCCCATATAGAAGTCGTAATGTTTACTTACACACTGAAGCTTGTCAGAAAGGTGCAGTTCCCCCACCACATGCACACTCCCTGTACAGCTTACTGATGTCACGAGGAACTTACAGCCTTTGGAAGTCCTAGCTGGAGTGCAATAATAAGGACAGAGTAAATATACAGTTGTTACCAGATTGGTCACTTCTTCTGCCCAAAGGGTCACTTTACCACAAATCTAAGGTTACAGTATGTCAATGCCTCTAGGCAACCACTCATGCACACACACTCCCTCCTCCTCCTGAGAGGGTTATAGCCCTCTTTTGGTGCTTTGCATTGCGTACTCACGGGCAATCAGAGCATTGATTCCTTTACACCAAGCCCACACTGCAGCAAGTGTCCGGTGAACTGGCCATCATGACTCACACTGTGCAAAAGGAAATCCCACATGACCGCACGGTCCAATCCAAAGCACTGAACCTCTGCACACCACTTCCTCCCGTCAGCACCCAGAGACACAAAACCAGAAAAGACGAACACGTTACACAAGGCAGAGAGTACCTCTTTTAACTATGGAAGGAGAAGTATCAGCCAGACAATTATTCCAGGCTGCCAGGGAACTATTTATGTCAGAACTGATCTCTGCCCATTGCTGGTATCCGTATCCATTTTCACTATAGCCCACGGTCATTATATACTAGAAAGTTTTTATTAATTTGTGAAGGCTGTTGCAAAATTTTTTAAAGTTTCACATGTGACTTTTTAATTACTTCTTCAGACCATGCAAAAAACACTTACCAAAAAGGCAAGATTTCAAAGTAAGAAAGATACAATTTAGGCCAATTTCTGCAACTATTAAAACTGAAGTTCAGTAGTTTCCAGAACTTGCCTACATAATCTAAAGAGACCAACTGCTACTGCAAGGTTATGATCTACACAGATACAAAACTCATATGAAGTTTACCTTCCCAGCATAAACCTGCATGCTCTATTGCCCCTACAGTACAGACCAAAGCTAAAACAGACACAAAAGACCAAACACAAAGCTTTGTCTTTGATTTCAGTCAAGGACACGAGGAGCGTGCTTCAGAGACAACTGAGAAGGCAAGCCCTGTATCCTGGGTTGCCATCAAAAGATGTAACCTCAGCTTCCCCTTCTTGCACTGTCCTTTTAACAGCAGAAGACTTCTACAAACACAAAGCAACACACACCAGAAAAGTTTCATGGGTTTAAAAAAAAAAAAAAGCAAAACCAGCCCAAAATGTTAACAACACTGGAAAAGTGAGCTCTTTCAGGGATGCCAGGTGAGCTCCCGTCTCTGCTCCACCGGAGGAACATGAACACACAAACACTGACAGGAATTCAAGGCAACTGCACAAATCCCATTGGCCCAGTGGGGCTGCTTTCTGTAGAGGAACTAGCTAAAATGGACTATAAACTACATCCCATGGTTGCAACTCAAACCATTCAGAGAAAGCACATAAGCCCCTTCCTGCTACCCAATCTCTAGTCCTTGTCCCCACGCTCTTTTTTTAGTACTCCTTCAGTTGTGCCAGTGCAGTTACCTTTGATGACACACCTGTAAACTGAGTGACTTAGTTGATTCAGCATGAAACCCCAAAAGCAAGGCACCATGGACACAGAGCTGTACAGTCTCTCCAGCAAGTACTTGCCTACTTTCTGTTAGAGACACGAGCATCCTACACTTCACTCAGGCACATCACTACTTAAAGCTGCAAGCTCACTCTTTGACTACTCCAATGTACAAACTTACAACAAGCGCTAATTCAGAAAGCGGTTAGAAGGAGTCCTCCACGGTAGAACTCTGAACTGCAGAAGAAAATAAATACAGAGCATGACTTCCAGGAGGATCCTCCTACCTGGGACCTGATTTGTGACATTGTGAACTGGAAACAGAAGTATAGCGTCCTGCCAAAAAAGTACAAAGTTGGGACAACTTGCATTTACTTTGCACTTCCACTCCGAACATATTACTTAATCAACTCAAATGGAAGATAAAAATCCCACCATTCAAATAAGCAAAACGGAATTCCAAACAGCCCACCACAGTATTTCTTTTTTACTTGGACCTTAACACTCCTTTAGTGTTCACTTACTGAGAAATATGTTTACTCTGAAACTTAACTACACAACTT
This sequence comes from Aptenodytes patagonicus, assembly GCF_965638725.1. Lineage (NCBI taxonomy): Eukaryota > Metazoa > Chordata > Aves > Sphenisciformes > Spheniscidae > Aptenodytes > Aptenodytes patagonicus. The sequence continues at coordinate 36,797,799 of NC_134982.1, forward strand.
GTGCCATCCCTTCTACTCAGCATGACTTGAATTTACATAGTTCACATATAGCAGAAGTTGCAGCATTTTGGGAAAGTGTCAGACTAATCATTCCACCTTCTAGAAGTGACTGGCCATGAGCTACCCCATATTTTCCACTGATAGAGGGAGCTATAGCCATATATAGCTCTTTAATCCAAATTACATTAAAAGACACAGACACTGAGCTGCTGCTGAATCTCTCTTTCCCAAGGTTTTAGAGACACTTTGCTTAAGCTCAGTAGAACACAGCTTAACAGAGCCAGCTACTTTGGTGGTAGTAGTACACAGGCAGGTATGTTTAACTGGATTTTCCAGAGTTGCACATGATTTTCATGTTAAGATTCTCCATCTGAACAAGGCACAGATTTAGATATTCTTTAATACTACATTTAAGCCACTGAGTCTTACCTTAAAGCTCCTCCTCTGGTCCAAGTCACACACTTAAATTTAGCTAAACTGGTTTGTCTCCAAAGTTTAGTTCCTATGCTTTTCACACTTCCCTTGACAAAGAACATAATAATTAACATGGTTAATATATGATAAAGATGTAAGGATATAATAATGTAATAATTAGATTAAAATGGCTCAAACACCCCCTCCCCCCCGTTCTCCCTCAATGCAGTCAATAGGATTACTTTTCAAAATATTTTTCTTGCTGGGAAGGCCCTAACTAACTGTACTTCATGAAGTATTCAGCTATGCTACAGTTTATTTAAAAAGAAGTCAAGACGCACTTAAGCTTCACTTCATGTACTATGACTCTTTAAAGTCATTATTTGTAACTGTTTTCACGACAGGTTATCATCTCCCCAAAGTAAAGTGGGAAAGAGTTTTGTAGAGAACGTGGAATACTTCAGTTTTTGACATGTTTCTTCAGCACCGTCTAGCCAGGTGAGCTACAAGAACCCTAAAGATCTGCGTAAGCTTGCCTCATCTAAAAAGCCTCTTTACCAAAGCCACAACTGCTAACTCTACATCTCCGCAATATTTTCAGCAGCAAGCTCAGGTTTTGCCACAGGACCTCAGAGTAGCCATTTAACAGTGAATTACTATTCATACTTCTTTTAAAAAAAAATGAAAATAGTAATTTGCTCCAGCCCTGGAAGCTTACTAAGTTTGCAGAAAAGAAAAAAAAATAAAACACGACAGAGAACAAGTTTAGCTAGCTGCCCCACTCGATTGGGTATTAACAGTGCTAAGGGAGAGAACCCAGATAAAACATCTTCTTCCTAGTCCATTATTTCTTGGCGAAAATAAAAGCCAGTGTGACATATTCTACCTTTATAATCACACTTACCTCAACTAAAGCTAATAGAATATTTCTTCTTTCTTCTGGCCACCTACTACTAGTTACAGCCAAGTATTACTACTCACCTACTAAACACTACACTTCTTAGAACAACCAGTACTGCCAATAGGTGCCAGACACAGAAATTACTGTCTTCAGAAACAGGTTTCCTCCAAACCTACCCTCTGTTTTGACAACATGCTGTCCTTGTACATCCTTCAACAAGAGGATTTCTGAAGAGCAAGAGTGCCTGTGATGCTGGCTCCTGGGGACGAGAAGAAATCAAAGCAGTACTGCACACCCAAACACCGGCTTGCAAAGTTTACTTATTACTGTGTTGCACAGTGAATGCATAAGAGAAGTGGAATAAAAACATGATACACTCACCGCATCATAACAAAAAATATCACTGCTGCTACGTCTGAGGTATTAGATTGTCAAGCCTTACTGTGTGGTAACAGTGTTGCTTCCTTACTCCAGAATAAGATGACAGGCAAGTCTTCACTTACTTGGTAAGAAAATCTTGCTTTTAGCACCTGGTGTTTGGGCATAAGTCCAAAGGTCTGTGATATTTACTTACTATTGACTTTGCTGAAATGTTTTTTGAACCTGAGAGGGCTTAAAAAAAGCAGAAGATGACATTTTTAGCGTTCGCACAAATTCTCACATTTCTGACCATCTAAGCAGGCACCTGACCACCTATGGCACAAGGGTCTTGGACACATCGAGGCTCTAACTAGAACACACATCAACAGCAGCACAGATCCACCTCAAAGCCGACTCTCAGGTCTTTAGTTGCACGATTTTGCTCTCTTTTCAAAATGAGAGCAGTGATCCACCATTTCTGCTCCCTCAAGTATAATATTGCTTCTTTTAACCCAGAAGAAACAGCATGTGTGAAAATCACTGCCCACCAGATAAATGTGGTCTGTCAAGCTGTATTCCTGCCGGCCTGTCACCAGCAACTATGATTCTATCTCCACCTTCTGTGCTGGTGCCACACAGGAAGAGAATGCCCTATTACTTATTTGAAACTTTCCTTGCTATTGCAAGTCCTTTTGATTAGGTAAGCTATAGGAAACTTACTTAACAAGACAGGAGGCATAAGATCATACATGCTTATCACCTACTCATATGTTGAGTCATCCTGGTCCATGCTGCTATGTCACACGTGGTCTGCCAAGAAGCAATTAAGTTCTTTTTCTCTTTCAACATGCAACCTCTTTGCCAAGAGAGGGGCCCAACAAGAACCTTTATCCAAGCCAAGTCATTTACCTCTAGCAGTTCCAACAAGCCCATCAGGTCTAGAGGTTTTTCCAAGTATACTGGCACCAAAATGTCAACAAAGGAGGAACATACATTTGCAGAAACAAACGTGTTTCCACAAAGTCGTAATTCTCACACAGATTTACTAGAACTACAAGAAGCAATCTATCCCCCTTTAAGTTTATGTATGAAGTAGAGCAGTCTTTCCATACAGCGGATGGCAACCTTTTAGCTACAATTACCAAGACAGCTGTACCCATAAGGACAGTAACTTCCACTGCTCAAAGTAAAGGCTTCATTAAAAGATATTAGATGCTGCTTTCCATAACAGAATTGCAGCAGTTCAATATACAAAGAAAAAAGAAAACCTTAAGAAAAAAGCTGACTCTTCCTCTTTGTTCTGCTTTTTCTTCCATCTATATACAAAATACATATCACCACTTCACCACTCACCCCCAAAAAAAAACACAGAAAAGAGAAGTAAAGGCAAATTATAACATACAAACAGTTTCACTTCATAGTTACTTCGCTCTCCCAGAAGTTTAGCTGTCAGCTCTGCCTCCCTAAGAGGCATCTGACGTTTTCCACAGTAACCCCACCTTTTCCCATATCCCCTGTATCTTTTATCCCTCACCCTGAGGAGGAACACCACACTGATTAACCAAAATGAACATTAAATAAGAAAGTTTAATTGGAACACATTACATTCACTTCCTTTTCCCCTCCAGGAAACCAATAAAGACTTAAGCCACTTTTTTTTTTTTATCTACCCCACTTTCAAACTTGGTCACAGTCAACTAAGGGGCTCAAACGGATGAATGAAGCAAGCTCTAGGAAGCCAAGTAAGAAATGGAAAAATGTGAACAATAAAAATCAGCCATCTCAGAACAATATAGGTAATATAAAATTGGAGTACACATCCTTACCTTGAATAGGTGGTCAGAAGGAAAAATAGTACCTCTCAACAGGTACACCCAAGGGTAAAACAAAGTTTTATTTGAAATAAAGAACCTCAGAACCTTGGAAGCAGAGACAGCAACCTAATTTTTATTAAATAAAGAAGAAATCACTAGCCATGCTTAGTTTTCCCATGGTCCTTTTCTCATCTGTGCTGCTGGAATAGCTCGCTCCTCATCTTAGATGTAGGTGTGCTCTGAGAGCAGGAAAGGCCAAAACAGGAACAGGAAAAAGATGAGCCATGTGCCAAAGCACAAGCCTTTGGAATAAGCTGACAAAAGGAGTTCAAATTTTACGTTCTTCAGCTGAGCAAGATCTACTTCTCAAAGAGACAAAACCATACAAATCAGACTAGAATGTGTTAAAAACAATCATCCTTCATGAGAGGAAGTGCCCTCACTACCCCTTCCCAACCCCATATTCCCAACATATTCTTCACTTTTTAATGTGAAAAAGGCAGCCTAGTGGCTTGTTTCCAGCTTCTCAAAGTCTCCAGGGGAGTACAGCTACCACTGTTTCTCACCACTGAGACTCTGTTTCCAGGCTGGAATTACCATACAAAACCGGTGAACAGTCCTCAGCATAAACTTGAGAGAGAGAACAGCCAGTGCTGCACGGTTCTATAATTTATTCCAAAGTACATTATTATATCAAGCCACTGGTGGAAAGCAGCACACTACTAGCAAGTTCTTTGATTGTAACTTCAGCAGCTGCTGCAGCAGTGGATGAAAAGCTTGAGTACTTAAACAGAGTACTAACAAGCTTTTGAGTTAACGACGATGCTGGTTTCTTTTTTAAATTAGCTCTGAAGATAAACTGTCTAGGCTGATAAAGCCAGGCTAGTGTTTGTCCCTGCTTGGGCAGTTCCAGAGAGTATAGCATGCATCATCAGACCTTCATTACCTAAATTTTCCTTAGTAAGTTAGTTTAGAGCTGAGGCACAGATTAGCTGAATTGGCCAAGCCGTCCTTAATAGAAGCCTTAGAGTTAACCACAGCAAGGGCACCCAATCACTTTCAGATCTGCATGTAATCCTTAGTCTGGCTGACTGTGGCCAAACAAGGCATTTTTTTAGCATCTAGATACTTCTTGATCACGATCCTTTCTGTCTCACCACAACCCTCACATGCACAAAGGCCAATGTTGGGTTTGTTTTGTTGGTTTTTTTTTTTTAATGGATAGGGAATCCCCAAGTAACCAATTAAGCTGGCTTTAACACTTTGAAAAACCAGGGCAGCACAGAGTGAACTTAATGGGAAGCAGATCTGGCCCACTATTTTAAGTAATCTTTAGACCGGGGGGAGGGGGGTGCGCATGCAGAGAGGCTTAAAGTTTTGCTTGAAGACTCTGCAGTGGCTGGGAGTGCTATTTTGCCCTTAAAGTTAAGCATAACTGTACTAGATTTGCAACCTATTCCAAAAGAATATAGTACGAGTACTTCCAGTAGGTGAATTCAGTGTCATATAGTGGTTTAAATGCCAATGGCATATCACATTCTGAGTTCACAGCTGGGCACACCACAGGTGGGCACTTTTACTCTGATCACATAGCATCCAGGAAACTGCTTCCTAGTAGAGGATGGCCCCACACACTCAAACACCCAGGAAGCAACACTGCACAGGAAAACCATTTGTTTTCCCAGATGAGTATACCCATAACACTATCTCATTAATACAGCCTCTTAGGCTTAGGTCTCCAATTCCTGTTGGTGGTTTTTTTTAAAAAAAAAAACCAAACAACACCACACCAGACTACTACCCTTGCATTAGCTGGGGGAAAAAACCAAAGACTTATTTACACTTCATACCACTTCCTCGCCATGCCCACTGGAAAACCACAGCTGCAGGACAATGAGGCATAAATCAGCAAAAATTTAATAAATTAAACATAGATAAACATGGTATCTGGCACTTCCTTGAGCTGCAAAAAGCATAAGGAAAACCACAAATTTTATTCATCAGGGACTAGAGCAGGGGGCAGCTACCTGCTACCTTAAGCTTTGACTTTAGAAGCAGGATTCTTGCTGGTCAGTGTCCTGTTAAGCAGGAAACAACTTCAAGGTTTAGCTTAACATATCCTTCTTCAAAGCTTCAGGGATGAAGACGTATTCACAAGTCTCTGCAAAGCAAAATTCTATGCTAAAAGCTATGTTCATATAGCACTAAGCATGTACACTTAAATCAGGAAGCAGAGTTCCCATCCGCCATGTTGCATGCAAACAACATTATTAATGCATGCAGCTCTTAAGAACAAAGCTAATAGTAACCTTCCGCAACATCATAACCATACTTCAAAAAAAAAAGCTAAGACACTTAAAAACAACTATCTTGTGCTTGAAGTGCTGAAATCACATCTAGCTTATTAGTAAAGAGATTGTGGTGAACCTGTAGGCAAAGGCAGCCTACAGTGGCCTCGACAACTTCTGTTACAGAAGCAGTGACTTTTCCCAAGATCAAGCCACTGTCTGCCCTCCCTTCCTGAACTCTGGGATCTCAGCAGGAAAAATCCAAGCACTTGCTCCATTACCAATTGTGGTCTGTTTCAGACTCCAGAGAACCAAGCACAAGCCTCTGCAAAGAGCATGAGGTCTTTCAAGCTCATCTGGAAAAAGCTTTGCACTTTTCACAGAGTACTGCTCAAATAAAGCCTCTTCCAGGTGCTTTTATGCCTAACTTTCCATTTGTTTGCATGCCAGCTTCTTTTCCTCTGATAAAGCATTGACACTTAACAGCAAACTGTTAAGAATAGTAACTGTGAAGAATAGTCTTCCCTATTGTTCACACAGAGCAGCTGCGCTACAACTAGGTTGCTAAATACCCGTTTTAACAATTGTGAATTTCAACTGCTTGCTTGCTGAGAGCAGCAACAGTTTGTTAGTAACTTGTTTTCACTGGTACTACTCCTTATATCAGAAACAAAACTCAGCTCCGCAGAGATCACTCTATGATTTTGCGGTGATTCACTTCAGTATACAATGAGATTTAAGCATTTCACATCCTCTTCACATTATGCCTCCACACTACAACCTTAGGAAGTAGCAACTTTTGTAACACGCTCTGAAATAGAGACTAGTGTATCTCCCCACCTTCCAACGGAGAAAAAGAACAAGCTGGTTTTTATCATCTCTTCCAAGAACGGCTTCTGCAACTGCCAAATACAAAACATGAGGATTCAACTGAACTACACAGCATCCCAAGTCCTACATATACATTTGTCAGTTGCCCTGAAACACTGCCTCACTTCAGAAACGGGGCACTGGTTACATACCTGTTTTCAAAGTTCATCTTAACAAGTTTTGTTTTTTTTTTTAAAAAACTATTACATAATCATATGATTCATAAGTTTTCTTCAACAAAGTTCAGCCGAAGGCACGCCTTACAAGTCTTTTTGAAGAAGCTGCCGAATGTATGCAACACAGAAATCGTTCATTTTAGACTATACAGTCAGAAATCAAGTCAATATCCCCACATACGCATGCCAGGACTGCGACCTACCGAGTTTAAAAGCACCCTCCAGTTAAAACTGCCTCGGTTTTGCAGTAGCCTTCTCAAAAGCTGGTCTAGGAGATCCCTTACTACCAGCAGCTTCCTGAGAGGTGTTACCAACGATTCTGCTATCGCATTTTTCTGGACTGCGAGGATACGAAGAAAGTCTAAAAGTTCAGGTGATCATTTTAAGGGATCTGCGTTTGGGCTGTTTAAAGGACCTTTAACCAAAACAACAGGGAAATTACAAACTCCGATCTGTTCTACCCGATTCCACTTCCCAGCCACAAACCCTGCCCAACCCGCCCGTGGAAGATCCCACGCACACGGGGCCTACGAAGGAGGAAGGGCACCCTCCCAGACCACCCGGGCAGTAAAGGCTCTCCCTGCGACCCGTCCCCGCCAGGCAGCAAAACCCGGCGGCGCAGCTCCGCCGGACCTCCCGCCGCGCAGCAGGCAGCGGTGCTGCCCGCACACCCGCCCCGCGCCCCCCCTGCCCGGCGCCGCCCGGGCGAGGGGGGATGCGCGGGGGTCGCGCCTCCCGCCCGCCGCCGGGAGAAACGCGCACCGGGGAGGCGGCGCAGCAAGCTCGCACGGAGCAGCGGAGCTCCGACGCGGAGCTGGGTTTTCAAAGAAAAAAGAAAACAGAAAAAAAAGATAAAAATAAAAACAAAGGCGGGGGCTGCGGGAAAGGGCTGCCCGCGGCCCCGCCGCCGGGACAACTTTCCCCAACTCCCGGCGGCTCCTCGCTCCGCCGGCGGCCGGGCCGGCCCTGGGAAAAGGCGGCCGCCCGGCTGGCCGCCCGGCTGGCCGCCCGCCCGGCCCCAGCGCGGCGGCAGGCGGCGGCGCGGGCAGGTGGGCGATCGGGATGCCGGCGGAGCCGGGCCCCCGCCCGCGCTTCCCCCCGCCGCCGCGCCGGCAGGGGACGACCGACCGCTGACTCGCACGCCCGGAGCCCTCTCGCCGCCTCCCACCGGTTACCTCCTCGCCGCCGCTCTCCTCCGCGCCGTTTCCTACGCTCGCCATGTTCCCGCTCCGCTGCCCGCCGCGCAGGGATGACTGCGGCCGCCTCGCTTCGTCCCGCTCCCCACGGCCCGGCAGCGGTCCCCGCCCCCCGCGCTTCCCGGCCGCCCGCGCTCGGCCGCGCCGCCCGGCCCCCCAACGTCCCTGCAGGGCCGCGCCCGCCGCCACCTCCCCGACCCGGCCGCCCCCCAACTCCGGTGGCCGCGCCCCCTCATTTGCATGGCAGGCCCCGCCCCCGCCGGTCGCGCCCTGGCGCTCGGGCGGCGCCCCGGCCGCCCCTTTGCCCTTGAGGCCCGACCCCGGCACCCCTGGCCGACCTCCAAAGCTGCCTCACGGCCGGGGCGGCGGAGGGGTGCCCCTGACACCGTCCCGGCCTCTTGGACCGTTGGTAGGACGAGCTTGGCCGGCTCGGCCTCTGGGGCAAGCGGCGTGTCGTCCCCACCTCATCCCGAGGTCTCCTTTCTCCGTGAGACCGTGCTCCTTCCTGCCGCCCCACGTCCAGCCGGCCTGCGGCTTTGCGGCCCCGCGCCACCGTAACCAGCTACACCGGCCAAAGTGCAGTGAAGCTTCGTCCAGTCATTCCTACGATCCCTCAGTGTCCCTGCAGTCCCCTCAGTTACCTGAACGGTGCCCAGAACACCTGAACCAGCACCGCCGGATCGGTGTTTCTGTGCTGGGTACTACCAGCCTCCTCGCTGACTTGCCGCGGAGCCCGGCCAGCTGCTGCAGAGGAAGGAAAGCGCGGGCTGTGCTGCTGTGTTTGCTGTGGAGCTCGGCTGAAGGGACCTCGGACAGCACTGCGTGCAAGCGGGCCACCCGATGAGTCCATTGTTGTCAGTCCGCTCCAGGCATTCACTACCTGAAGTCCTGGAGAAACTGGCGCCTACAGTCCTTCAGCACCCTGTGACCAGGCTCTGTGGAAGAGCTGCTTCATCACCATGCTGACTACCACTTCAGAAGAAAGTTTGCAAAGCAGCCAGCTCTCTGAGAAGGACTGTTCAATTCCCCCACCCTGCCTTATCCTGTTGTTAGTTCACAGTATCATAATGCTCTTTGCTAAAAATCTACCAGTTTCTACTTTTCCCTATTCTGCCAGCTGAGGTCAAGTTCTACTAAAAAGTAGGTAGCATGATGCCCGTCTCCACTTCCTACAGGTTACTTCTCTGTCACAGCCCCTGTTAAAAAATATGAATAGTTTTGATATACTAGCTTTGATTAGAACCAGAGGCAGATGAGGAGAGAAAGAGAAGTGAACAGATTCAGCTAACTAGGTGGTAGACACAGCCTGAGAGCTTTTTGCAAGATTTGGGATTACAGTCTAGAGATAAGCAAAGTCCTCCAGTCTAAGAAGAGGCAGAAGTACAGGCTTTCAGTGTAGGCTAGCAACTTAAGTGTCCCCGTTAGTCTTACGTAGACTGTACTGCTGTATCCACTCTGCTATTTTTCCCCAGCTGAGCTAAGTAAAAGGGGGAGGGAAACCTAACTTGAATGTGTTCATCTGTCCTGCAAGATTGCACTCTTCTTAGTTAAGGTGTCACGAACACACTGTTCTCCCATACTCCTATTGCACTTGAGTATGTTTCTTCACTGGCAACTTGTTGGAAGATACTCCAGTGATATTAATATACTACTCCAGGACTGATCTGAAGCACATGAAACATACCAGCACTGCAAACACAGTAGACAGGCCCATGCATGCTTTGTATTTGACTCACAGCAGACATGTCTGCCCACGCGGCTCCACCTGAAACATGTTACCACTACATCAGAATTTTTACTGTTCACAAGGGTTATACAAGTTACCATTCTCTGTTGAAAACATTACTCCCTTTCTATTTTTCAGCTCCAAAGGCAATCCCTTTGAGATGTCCTTTTGCTTAGAGCAGCAGACTACCTCCGTTTCAAAAACAGTTTTTAACCAGTATTATTCTATAACAGAATACTATGGGGTACATAATACATGAGTAGGATAGCTAACACATAAGGTCTCCAAGTTCTAGAAACACAGTCCTTAAAGATGAGAACCACTTACACCATTCTGTAGGAGCCACACACCTAGACAGTTATGCACTGCCAGTTCTAGCTACAGAGGATAAAAACTTAGCCTCATCCCTTAGGTTCTTGTAGAAACTGTTAATGGACTATAGCACCAGCGCTTTTAGAGATTTTGGGGGAAATCACACCAATGTGCAGAGTTCGTAGTCACTCTATGTGTCGGAGACTAACTGCATGAATCAGAGGTTCAGTTAATATACTCAGCAAGTTCAAGACCGAGGTCTAGTTCAACACCACTTTGTCATGATTAGCTCTTGATAGGTTTCATTTATATTATTGCATTCTTTCCTCCCCACCAAGTCTATATATACTCTCTTGGGCAGATTTAAGTCTGTATCTATCAGTGACCTTTCTCTGGTCAGAACAAAGATGCATGCTAAAATAATCATGGTAGAGATAACTACATCATACCGTTCCTGACCCAGGTAGCTAAGGCATGAAAATTGCTGCTGAAGTCTGAGTACAGGCCCTGTGAATGGCAGAACCATTACTGAGTTTTGCTTGGTCTTTGACAGGCTGCCACAGGGCATGCTCCCATTTAAGTCATTGTAACAATAGTCAAAAGGGCAGCTCAAAGCCACACACACACCACCCCCCCACACACACACACACCCCATTGGCTTTAATCAGTTCAATCATTCTTCCCCTTCTCCCTTGAAATTTAAGCATTAAAATAAAGCCTTGCAAATTCCTCTTCCTCTTACAGTTTTCCATTTGCAAAAAACTAAACAAAACAATGCAACTTCTGAAGGAATATGGACAAGAATTAACAGGTCTTAATCCTCTGAGAAGAGAAGCCTGCCGCAGTTCCCAGCCAGCTCTAGTTTCTCTCAATTTGAATGTAGGTATCTTTGCAGCAAGAATTAGGAAGATTATGACCTGATTACTAATCTTCTAGAGAGCATTCAGAGAGCATTCCAGTGGACATGTTGAAAGGGTTTTGCTGAGATCTGACAGAGGAGGCAAGACCTTGAGAGACCGTTCCCCTCTGGCTGGCATAGCTATATAGAATTCCCACCCAGGAAAAGCTTGCCTGCAATTTCCCCCATCTTCAGAGCCATCACCTGCATGCTGCTGTGTTGACACTACCTGGATATTTGATAGGTCTGCTAGTGTTTCCTTCTGCAGTATAACTATTCACTGGGACTTTGCCTCATTATAAGAATTCATGGGACAATGAGGAAAAAGAAATGGTTTTTTTGAGCTTCTGTAATCAAATACAGATCTGACAAGGATGAAAAGCCCTATTCTGCCCCTCATGATCAGATAATATAGAAGAATAAAATCAACCTCGGTATAAACACTTGGTACTGTTCTAGTTTTCTTGAGGACTAGAAAATAGTCCCTGAGAATAGGCCCACTGTAAAAGAAGCCTAGGAAGTTGCCTTAGCACTCCTGCAGCTACTTTCCAGTAGGGTTAGACTCTCTCAGACTCACCCAAACAGAAGAACTGTAGATAACAGTCATTAAACAATTAGCAGATTCCCTGATGGAGGTAGGGCAAGTGAGCAAGACAGAAACCAAGTCCCACCTAGTTCCAGAAGTACTGTTTCATAAACTACTGATTAGAACAATGAGTACTCTGAGCAGTACAAACTGCATGTGAATCTACCCACATAAATACACTGTGGAAGATTTGCTGAGAGTAAAAATCACCATGTTTGAGGAATACCTTTCAAGATCAAGAGACTGAAATTTCTTACTGCTGCACTGAGTTAGAAGCCTGCTAAGCAAAAAAAAAAAAAAAATTGTGGTAACTTAGCAGAGATACTAATTCACAAAAAAACTGTAACAAAAGCAAGATGTAACAGCCAAGACAGAAAAATTGATGAGGGTGTACTTCCTTATAGATTGTAACAGCCATGCCATAACCTCTAGGCAATTATTTTTTTTTAGCCAGCACTAATTTTGCCAATTAAGATGAAGCAATGCCTCTTCCTAGCAGGGACCAGTATCAAAACACTGTTTCCTCCCATAAGCTGAGTCAGTCTGTGGCTCACAAAGTGTTTCAGAAATTACTATAGCAACAGCAGTAACCCCTTTAGAGTTGAAACATATGAGAGTGCATTGATGCATACGTGTAGTTGTATGAGAAGGCTAAGACCGATTATAAGATTATTTTCTTGTCACCTGCCCCCTTCCTGCACACATACACACACGGTCCTTTGCCACTAACCAGCCGTGCAACAACAAGTCTCAGATTTTACCTTAGTCTCTAGAAGGAATATTAACTCTCGGTCCCAGCACCTGTTTTCCCACACCCAGCTGTAAGCCGCAGAGCAGCCCACCTAGTCAAGTAAATGCAACAGTTAAAAGTCACTAAAAAAAAGGAAAGTCAGTCTCCTCAAAATACATTCTCTGGCCTCAGGCTCCAACAAAAGGGCATAAGGAACTGAAACAAGCACACCAACATACACTTTTTCTGAAAGACATAAAAGAAAGCAGCCTCTCCAAGACACCTTGGCATGCATGGAGACAGTACTATGGCACAGAGTATTCATGTACTGCAGAGACTACAGATACAGGCATCAAATAAAGCTTAAAATACTGGGCTGTTACAGTTAGGAGTGAATGTTTTCAACCCTCAATAAGCTGCTTCATCTAAATCCTGTTTGTTAGACCTCTCAAGAACTTTATTTGGAAGTGAAGAACCTAAGCGTTATTTCTTCGACAAATATATCGATGCAGTATTTTTATTTAAATACTTAGACTTTCACCTTCTGTTAGGCACTTGTAGAGAGCCACAGTGGTTTCAAACTCCCAGATCAGGTAGCCATCTTGAAGTAGAGCCACCATTACTTTCAGTCAGGCAGCCATATTTCCCTTCACTCACCATACTAGCATGTAGCAAATACTGTAGTGGTGAAAAGACATACAGAACTGCTAGTTCACATGCCTGAGACGAGAAGTGGGGTGATGAGGCAGTTACCAGACATTTTGGCATAAACAGGACCGTGAAGAATCCCCATAGGAAAGCTTCCTCTACTTAGGGAAGCCCTGCCTCATTCCCAAAGCCAGGGAAAGGACAGTAATGAACTTTGGACAAGGTACGGTGGTTTACCTCGATTACCATGTGACTTGTTTCCGTGTACCTAAGACAGGTTGTATAAGTGATCCTCAGTGAAAGCATAATGGAATTAATGCACCTAGCTTTCAGTCAGCCTCTAGTGCTTTTACTGATGTATCTACACAGACTTTATTTGCATACTAGTTTCCAGCAACAGTTCTACAGGTGCCACCTCTAACTTATGGGCTATGTTTGGATTATTTTGTGTATCCCCTTACCACCTTCTTAAGGGAGAACCCTAAAAGATGTCACTCAGAATGACTAAATTTTTTTAGCCCTAGAAACAGGCATACCCCCCCCCAACACTTACATACCACATCTTTCCTGCTCCAGGCAGAGTCAAGCTATTCTTCGGCTGACACAATTTAAATTGGATGTATCCACAGCCAGTGCACACTTTTCACAACAGTGTAATAAGGTAAGTCACAGAATACTTCAGGTTTGAAGTGACCTCAGGAGGTCACCTGATCCACCCACGGCTGAAAGTACAGCGAGGCTCAAGGTTAGAGCAGGTTGCTTATACTGCATTATACACATGCCTTAACAGAGAACACCTAACACACCACATAAATACAGACCGCCAAGCAAAACATGAGAGTAATGAGTCAGACTCAATAGCATGATACATCAGGAAATCGATAAGCCATGCAGAGTAAAGAACAGCAATAAACAAAACGAACAAACAAAAAAAACAACAACAAAACACCACAGCATTTATTATCTCTTAGGAGATTTAAAAGTCACCCAATTTACTGTGACAACAAAGCCAAAGACCTAGCTGATATTTTACTACATTTGGAAGCGCAGGTAAGCATCCCATCACCTAAACTTCTCCTGATGATATCTTTACTGAGCAGCATTCTCTCTTCTCAACATGCATATCCCACCCCACCCCACTCTCTGACATTCCATTCCATTCCCTTTTCCCCCTCAAAAAAAAAATTGAAAAGTTCCCTTTGGTTTTTTTCTGCTTGTCTCCTCCTCTGCTCATTCATCCAACCAAGGCCCTTTTCTAGCAGGTGCTTAAGGGGCCCTGCCTACCCAGAACTCCTTCCATCAGGCCAGGCGATTAACCCTTTCCTGTCCTACAGCAGATGGTTTATTTATCTTGGTATGCTATGTCTCATCTCTTTGCAGTTTTATTCCCTTCTCTCCTCTCCTTTACAGCTAAGCAGTTTCTTACTATTTCAGCAAGATATTCTCTGTACTTCTCCCAGTCTTTTCTCTAAGCTTCCTCCTGTTTATCTTTACATTTCATCTTATTTATTTTCATTGGAACTATTTCGATGTTCCTCCTCCCAGCCTCTTGTCAAAGTGCATGTTTCAGGGAATTATAGAGTAATAAAGGTCAGAAAGGACCCCTGCAACTGTTCTCATCCAACCCTCCATTTTTTTTAAGATATAAAAAGCCACACTAAGTTATGGTATTTGTTTAGAAAATAAAAGAGATTAATGTGTCATCACTCCCCCTGATACTAGCATGATGCTTGATGTTTTCATGGTGTATTGTGAATGACTGATCACCTCTTCTCACAGAATGTCTTGATAAATAAACCCTTAAGGATTTTGGTGCATTGCTGCTGTTTAATAGGGATAATTTTTAATTGGCTCTTTTTTCCCTTTGAAACCTTTGGTCCTATTAACAGTCTGAACCGTGTTTTGTCATGTGGTACTTTTATTAGCTTCAAGAAATGGAGCAGTTTACCTGTAAATCCTCTAGTAACTAGAGCCAATTGCACCTTTGAAATGATATAATTTATGTAGCTGAATCCTTTCCATGTGCTTTTTCTTCACATACTGTACTATTTGTACCAGAAAAAGCAAAGGAAAAAAGTCTAAGTTCACCTTACAGAAATTTTCTTTGCCTTACTAACAAAAGTTTCCAAAGTTGTGTTTGCCAGAAAATGTTACATCTTTTGCCTATTCATTTTGTTATTCTTTCATTGCTCTGAAAACAACATGTTCTGGATTGAACTATCTGAACAGATGGTTGTTATGTGTCCAAGTCATCAGGGAATGAAAATGCCTGGATGCATCCCCTTCCTCCCCCCCCACCAAAAAAAATTCCCCAAACTAAACTCAAAACGTCACGTATACATAACAATGTTCTTGTTCCCACAAGGAAACAGGAATTGTATCTCCAGGTGAGGATCCTATGACTTAATGATAGGATAGCAATTTATAATTGCTAAATTGTACCCAAAGGCCTTCCCTTCACACTGTAGGAAAATAGGTATTTTTATTTATTTATTTATTTACTTGTATTTTCACTCCTCTTGATTGATGTAATATCCACATTAAAGGTACTTTTTCTAAAAAACAAAGACCTGCAAAACAGATGTGTGCTTCCTTCCTCTTGTCATGTAGGCTGCAGTGTTCAGAAGCTCCTACTGTAATGGCAGGTCTGAGTCCCTCTGTTCAGTGAAGAGATTTTGCTGCAGATTGGGTAGGGACTGTCTGTGCTTTGCAGCTAAATGGATACATTTAGCTGAGAAAAGGCTAAGATGTCTCATCTGGGGACATAAACCTTGTTCAGTACATCATGGCATTTGGCTGGTATATTAGTAAGAGCTCTTGGAGCTTGAATGTGACTCTTCTGGCTCCAAAATTCCACATTAGCCAATGGAGAGAATGACACGTGTTAAGAATAATGCGAAATGTTGTACTATCCTACTAATATTTATTAGAGTGAACAGTATTCATTAATAACTTAAATGCAAGTACTGTAGGTTTCAAATACTCTGTTTCTAGAGTTTACTTTGAATTTTAACTGTATTGATGATTTAATCATTTCATTCAAGCCTGTTATTTAAGAAGTCCTAAAAATGCAAGACTTAGAAACAAATTTCTTCAAAATGCTTTTATTTACTTTATCAGGTAAAATTCAATAAACAGATTTAGAGATAAACCCCAGCTTGCCTTGTCCACACTTTACGCTGGTTGTATCCGATTTAACTCTTAATCAAAAGCCCCGTAGGCATGTTAGCATGATGCTGTGCCCAAACTAATATGCTTCCATGGCAGATTGGTGTGCAGCAGTTTTCAAATGTTCCTCTATTAGAGTTGAAAGTACGCGTTCTGTATCAAAATCTTCACATAGTACTTCGTGGCAGCTCACTTGGCCAATGATTTGGCAGACCATACGGAAGAACTGAGACACAAAGATAACTACTTCAAAAAGGGATCTGAGGATGGGTGGATTTATGGAGGACTATGCAGAAAAAGCATTTGGTGAATTTACAGTCTTTGTAGTTGATTTGGGGCTTCCTAGAGCAATGAGCTAATACATCCTGTGGAAAGCTCTCCTGCAGCTATGCTCTTTGTGAAAATATTTGTTTTAGCCTTATGCTAACTGTAGGCCACAGGCAGGCCCTGATGGGGAAATCAGTGTATTAAGGGTATGCATTTGCCTTGATTTGATCCAGTCATAAAACCAGTAAAAATTCTCCTGCATGGATGGAATTCAGATGGATGCTTCTGTTTGCAATAAAGAGAAATTCTCTCAAGTAATTCTGGCCTGATTAATATCCTCAGCACTGTGTGGCCCAAGTCCAGGAGATGTCAAAATATCAAACAAAAGGTGGCTATTTCCCAAGTAATCATTTCCTTTACTGACCACATATAACCAAAAGAAAATTTCTGTTCATGCACAAGCAAGATACCAAACATGTTGAAGAGCATGTAGTCAGGGATTGCTAGACTGTATACAAGCTATGAAGAAAATGTTTTCTGAATGCTCTGAGTTTGATTTACAGAAAGATACAAGGAGAAGCTTTCATCTGAGAAATAGGCGGGCTGGGGCACACAGGCATTCTGACAAAAAACCTGATGACTGTGTCCTTGTCCAAGTCATACTAGGATATGAGATCCTTTGGGGGACAAGGTGATTTGGTATTCCTATCAGTGATGCAGTGAACAGGTCCTTTGTAAGAAAATTAAGGCTCATATTGCTCAAGAGGCAGCTCAGAATTTTCATAATATTTACAGTTTCCATACAAACACACAAAACTATTTTAACTGAACAAGTGAATTTTCTAAGAGAACAGATCACATTTGTTTTCCTGTGATGCAGCAGAATGTAACTAGTGCATAGACAAGATGACATTTTGCCTGTTTCTAGCTTCTATATTGATTAGCTAAAAATGCTTTAAAAATTATTTTTTACTAAAGAACATAAGAATCATTAATAGGAAGAAACAATTACACTTTTTATTTCACCTTCTGCTCTCAGAATTTTTAAGAAGGTCAAGTTTGGAACATTTTCCAGTTTTGTATGAGCTGTTCTGGTGTCATTTCCCACTTTTAGAAGTCCTGATTTTACTCCTGGATCTTTAAAATCAGTACATCTTTAGTGCGGTCACTCAGAGAAACACTTCAGCATCATGCGACTAAACCAGGTTGGGCCTTTTCAGCTCCAGCACATGAAGCGCCGACTCTGTTCCCAGAATGTGGGTGCATGAACAAGGTACCATGAGATGTGAACGCGCAGTGAGTTAGCTACTATACAGGACTACGCATCCAAATAACCTCACTTGTGAAAACTGCAAGGCAAGTCATGTGAAGGCCAGTAGGGTAAGCACCAAGTTATTGTTACCTGAAGTGTTATAAATCGTCATAGTTTTCTTTACCATAATCTGCTTACATTAGTGTGTCTGACGTGTCCTTCCATCTTTCCTGTCTGTTTGTCTATCTATCCTGTGCACTTGTATCTGCCCCAAATTTATGGCATATTTGCTTTATTTAACCAAGCACTTCAGGTAATTTCTAAGCATTTCTCATATTTCATAAGATTCATAAAGCTTTATTCTCAATGCACTTAGGGAACAAGAAATAGTTAAGGCTTAAGCAGAGCAGTTACATGGTATCAGTTTAAGGAAGTCACACAGGAAGCATGTGGCAAGAGGCAAGGGACTCCAAGTGCTGTCCATATCCTCGATCTTGCAAATCAGATCAGTCAATGCCTGGAGGTCATGAAAGACACCATAAAAGAAGGGAAAAGACGGGCTGACAGCAATCAGTGCGGTGCTCCCCATGCTAGCATGCATAGCATGCATTTCCAAACACTTGTCACAGATCCATGTTTCATTCAGGCTCCTCAGCACCAAATGCCTTGGCTTCTTCCATGGCAGCAGCAATTCACATTCTCGCCCTTCTGGCAGTGGTAGTGGTTGTACAGTGACCAGGAGTGCAGGACAATCCCAAGACTGCTTCAGAAGCTGCAAGCAGCCTTCAATTCTATGATGCAAGGATATGCTGGGATTTCTTCTTCTTTGCAACAACCATGGAACTTCCTTCCATGTCGAGCCAGTTTACCTTTGTTAGATGCGGGCGCCATGTACTTTATGAACAGAGATATGCACATGAGGATTTCGTTGTCCTGGAGATCATAAAGTGGTAGGAACATCTGTGCTTTACATGTTCCATAAATGTGTTCCTGTTTGTTACCTGAAATGTGAGTGTGCTATTTAATAACATCTTGTAAAAAATATCAAGTCCTAATCTGATCTGAATTCCATTCTTTGTCAATGACATTTATGGGAAACCTTGTGTTTTAAGTCTTTTTGCCTAATCACATTCACAGATATATATATGTAGTCTAGCAGAAATATAATTGGGTTGCAAAATAAATTTTGTGGCTATTCCTGGCTCCAGTGCTGGTCAGAAAGACAGTTTGCTGATAGTCTCAAGTCAGCTAACATGGAGAGTTCCCAAATGCCAAACTTAGATGCCCCCAACACCCCGCACACACACATTGGGGAAATTCATGGGTTTGGCTTTTTCTCAGTTACATTTTGACTGGTTACTGAATATGCACTGGTTATCTGAATATGCAACCACTGCTAGAGAACCAGGAAGGGCTTGAGGCAGCTAATAAATGCTCCCTTACTACTGACAACAATAATCTAATAACCTTTTCAACTACCAATAATGCAAAGGCATCTTTGAAGCACTAGCTCAGAGAACTGCTAGATTGCTTAGACCTCAAAAAAAAAAAAAAAAAACCAAACTGTGCAGACACTTATACCTAGATGGAGACACTGTGAGACTGCAATAGGTGGAGAGTGAAAGAGAAAAAAAGAAAAGCTTTGGGTTTTGATGCGGTTTACAGACTAATGCATGTGGGTGATCTCTTACTGTAAACACAGGTGGCTGTGAGCCATAATAGGTCATGCTGAGAAGCCAAGCATATATTTGTGGGCTTCCTATTTCTCACTGAAGCAACGATTACTCAGCAGAAAGGCATATATTTGTAGTCCTTAAAATAAAATCTTTTGGATTAGACAGTTTTGAATTAAAATACATTGTAGATGCATCAAATTGAAGCTTAAGAGTGGTGTGTCTGATCATGTTTTCTTTACTGAGTGCAAATAAGAGCTGCAGATTTAGGTTTCAAAATTTTCTTATAATGATGGAATAGGAAATTCAATGTCATGGCACATGTGATCACAAGATTTTATGCCTGCTTGAGCCAGTGTGCAAGGTAACCAATCATGGAAAATAAGGTAGAGCACTGGAGTACAGCCACATGCAAAGCCATAGATGGATAGGAAGGACAAGACAAGTTAGAAAACTCATCTGGAGCTTGAGTAGCTAGTTCTGCTGCCTGCCCTGGTACATACTGACTGGATAACCCTGTGCTGGCTACCTAGTCTTTCCATGCCACAGTACTATAATGTGGGATAACAAGACTGGCTTGCATCAGCAGGGTGTCATTAGGATTGGTGCTCTCATAGGTATTTGTATAACCCTGTGAGACCATATAATTACCTAGAATATATATGCACTACCTGCCTATAATAGGTCTGTGTACAGATAGCCCAACCTACAAAGGTCAATGGGCTTATCTCCAGATTAGTCTTGGCTTATAACTACATATTCCTCTCACCGGGAGCTGTGGGGTGGGAGGTGAGGAGAACCACAGTGACTGTCTTCTTCTATCCCCAGTCTCTCCCTGGGTCAGTCAAACCACAGCAGTAGTATTGGAAGCTAATAGTAACCAAGAGGAGTCTTGTCACCAAAAGGAGTCTTGTCTCCTAGGGAGCAGCAGTAGTACTTAAACCTGTGTCCCCATACCATAAACCCCTAGGACAGCTGAGATGGCACCAGTTCATTTACTTGGTAGGAGTCACCTCATGCACTGGCAACACAAAATAAGGAGTCATCACCTGAGGATCCTGCAGCGCAAAGCTGTTCTGTTCCATAATGGGAAACAAAGGAGAGTACAGGGAAGCAGTTGACAAGATGGTGGTGGTTTAGTTGTTCCTTCCCCCTGTATTGCTGGATTGGTCCATGGCTCAGAGGAGGATGTGGACAGCATCATCAGTTAAGAAGTCCCATGTGACACAGAGCCAGGCTCAGCCAGCTGCTGTACAGAGGGCATGTTGCCACTGGGAATGTGGACAGCAGACATCCTGGGAGCCACAGGGGAGACAACACAAATGCAGCCACAGAGAACAGTATTTTGAGGACCAAATCAGAGTCATTCTCTGAGGGCACAAACTATCTGCAACCATGCTCCTCTTCATACTGTTCTGCCTAATCAGAGTGTCCAGTTATATACAGTAATTCTCAAAGAATTCAGATCAGCTGAAACTGTCCATTTAACAGAATGCAGATTTATTAGCACATTAATAGATATTACTTAAATTGCATTAGTTGTAGAAAATCTCATGAATTTAAGCATCACATAAGTCTGCAAAATGCCATTTGTAAGAAATTGAAACAACTTTTCAACCCAGCATTTAAATGTTCAAAATTATCTCTCACGCCTACAAAGCTTACCTGCACAATCAGTGAAAAGAGGGGCACAGAGGATGCTCTTCTTGAATTCTTTGCTATGCTCTTGATGCCTAATAGTGATCTAAAACTACAGTACCCCTCCTCATGCATTCCTCCTCTCTCCCTTTCATAGACACCAGTGCTGATCTGGTCACACAGTAAGATCAGTGCTTTGTTCCAGATGAAAAGAATGCAACAACAACAGCAACAAAACCCAGAAGAAAAAAAAAATCAGTTTTCAAATGGTTCATATGAACTGCCATTTCACATTCCCAGTAAATGCTTATTTCTTTCAGTACTGGAAACTCAATTTATAAGATTTAGATGAGTGCCCGAACCTCTTAAAGAGAGGACTATAGAGGTGAGGATTAAGCAGTCTTTTTCAAAAAGGTTTGAGATATCTATTTACTCACACATGCGGTATTGTTCTGTAGTTAGCTGTGAGTTTGCTACATCTGTGTAATCAGTTAATCAATGCTCTGTGCGCTTGAAAGCTTGTCATCTTTTTCCAGCTGTACCATCTGGTCTCACAAAAGATCTGATTTCTTCCAACAAATCTCATGCAGCATAACTTCCAGGGTGCAAATGAATTATAACAACTTCCCTTTTTCCTTTGACCTAATCTAAATCTCTTCTACCAGAAAGATGATTTCATCTTTCATCTGACATCCTTTATTTTAACAGGCTTTAGGCCACACTTCCTCCTTTATTCTCAAACTGAAATATTATATGCCTGTAAAGTAAGTCTAAAACTGTATGAAGCTTAGGCAGTACAGATTTCAGCTACTGAATACTAGCTTTTTCCTTACTGAGAGTTATTGTTAGAAGCTAAAAATTAAAAATTTAGCCTGAACATGCACCCATGTGAAAAACTGCCAGGTTGTCCCTATTTTGGAATGTCTAAATCAGGATTGCATTAGCAATTGGTGAATAATCACCAGTAATTATCATCACTGGCATTCGACAGAGTTGTTTAGAGGAATAGCTTCCAGTTTCTGATGGTAGGGTACCTCCCTGAATTATGCCTACACAATAAGAAATGTGTGTGATTATTGTCCGTCTCGTCACTAACAGCCGGGCTTTATTCAGTAGATGAGAGATTATTCTGTTGGCGATGGAGTAGGAAGCCTATGCTGAAGGAGGTTACCATATATTTTCTTCTGAAGACATCAAGGTTTGCTTTTATACTGTTCTGGAGAGGCAAGTTGCAAATTAATTTGCTTGGCAGCATGAACAGTCTATCTGCCTCACACAGTTGATATTTTTACTAATGAAGTGGTATGTAGCTTTCATGCCATACCATAAGGAGATGAAGTGAGGTAATCTCGCTAGTAACTTGGACCATAGCAAGATATGAAGATGATGACTGGAATGCTGGATTTAACCTAGAATTTCAGAGAAAGCCATAGATGAGGCTATACAGATTGGTAGCTGAACAGAATTGCAGAGTTTTTCAAGACTTGTTTCTATGCTTGTGGTTTTTCAACCATGAAGTGTAAAATCCACTCAGTGGGTCTTTTTAACCAATTTGTGTAAAAACAAATAGAATAATTGGCATGGAAAATCACATGCTCTTGGTTCCATGCAATGATGCTAGAACTTACAGGAAGCTACGTGGATCCATTGGGAATCATCACTCACGGTTGAGATTTTTCTGTCTGTGATTGTCTGGATACTACAAACTACTGAAAACGTGCACTGAGCAGTCCAGTTGTCTATACTCGGGATCAGAGGTCAGGTGCTCTCAGCAGAACATGATATGATGGAGATTGGTGTGTTCCCTGCCCCATCAACTTCATTTCATTCTTCGCAGCACTCACCTTTAACCTGAAGGTCTTTGCAAAAACCTGAAAAGATTAGGGTTACTCTTTGTGCCGGATGAAAAGGCAGTATACGGTAGAATGTTATTTACCTATTGCTAGCATTGCAATCTGTGCTACCCCTGCCTTTTCAGAAGATGAGTGATTTTTTTATTATTATTATTTCCAAGTCCTCTGATTTTATGCACCATTTACTAGTAAGATAGAAAGTAGCTGACTTGTGGACAGCACCGCTTAAAGGTAACTTGTGTCTATGTTAGAGTTTTGGATGCTATATGGAATGGAAGACTCCATCATACCTATTAAGGTATAAATTGTATCAACAGAATAAATTATTGTAAGATTTGCCCAACAGACAAATTAGCCAGTGTCAAAAATAAACTCCAAAAACTCAGTCAAAATATCCTGCTATTATCTCCATCGTTTAGATACTCCAGGAAACATTTCTTGAAAAGATTCATAGGCCAATTAATCCCCGCAGTCTGACCTGGGGAGTACTAACGATGGCGGAATGTGTTTGGCGAGGGTGGGACTTTTCTGCACCTTTTTCTCTTAAAAAATAAAACGGCAGTGAGCTGGGTGCAGTAAGAACACAAAAATGGCCGCAGTATCCATCTAGCCTTGTATCCTGGCTCTGTCACTGTAAAAAAACACAGGCTTGCAAGGAACATAAGAACATGGCAAGTATGTATAAACTTTTCCCCAGTTCCATTATTCTGCATCTCAAGAATTTCTTGAGCATGTATATAAGAATCCTCACCAGATTACTCTTCCAACAATTTGTCTGGACTTCTTTTTAATCAGTATAAACCTTCAGCATCCACAACATTTTGTGCAAGACATTCCACAGCTTAACTGAAGAAGGAGGTTCTTCCAAAGTAGAACATGAGCTTTAGCCCTTCAAATTCAACTCTCACAAACTACTCATTGAGCTACTCAAGACAAATCACACTTGCTGGTCTGGATATAAGGGACAAAGACCATGAGTAGCACGGCACAGAAAACAGCCTAAAAGGCCTGAAACACCTTTCTCTTGATGTCCCTCCAGGACTCAGGGTGATAGATCTATGTACAGTACAAACTGGCCTGCCCTCAGACTGATGGCTGGGAAGCCTGTCACTAACATAACTGGAGAGACTGACAACCTCAGTGGAGTTTACTAAGCAAGAGTCTAACTATACAGAAAAGGTGCTCTTACCTGAACCTGCCTAAAGCACAATTCTTCCAGTCAGCTTTGTTATCTAAGCAATGCTATGTTACTTCATAGTCTCCTCACTCATGATGCCTCAATGAATGACACTCATGGAAAGAAGACACAGTATTTATCCACTTCAGAAACAATTTTGCCGTAAGAGACCAAAAGCACTTGTGACCAAAAGGCTGCCCAGTAAGTCCTCTGTTCACTGACTGTGGGAGGAGAACGATTGTACATGGACAATCTCTGGTACTCAGCTAAGGAATTCACCCTGGCAAAAGTGAACATACAATACTTACTTTCTCAAGATAAGGCAACAGCCAGCTTTCAACAAAGAGAATGTATCACCACTTGGTATAACAGAAAGCCCTTAAAGTAGCACAAAAATTGTTGCTAGGGGTAATCTATGGAGATAGTACAAAGGGTTAGATGGGGACAAGACCCTCAGGTGCTTTCAAGAACAATCATCGTCAGGCTGGAATAGGGCTGGAATAGGGAGGGGCTCCTCAGCAGGACATCACTGCTGGCACCCTGGGGTGAACACTGTGTCACAACTGTCTACTCAACCAAACAACTGCAGCCACATTAATCCTGTCCTCTTCCCTCTCTTTGTTCTGTGTACATGGCAAAATGGGGTCCTTGCTCATGACTAAGGCTCTTGGGGGAAAAAAAATTAAAAAATAAAGAAATAATAGTTGGTTATCTGTCAGATGAAGAACATACCCTAAAATACCAACAAGGATTTCTATAGGTAGATTTGAGAGTCAGAAAAACAATAACCACAATATAGTCTATAGACTATATCCATCTCTTTGAGTAGACACCGTGACCATAAAAGAATAACAAATTTATGATGTTACAACCCTTCTGGAGTGGTGAGCATAATATGTCCTTCAGTTCATCCTCTTCTCACTTAAAAAGGCAGCTGACAAACACTCATGTCTGTTTTCAAGTCAGTCTCTGTTCAGGACCACCTCTTTCCTTTTCTTCCATTCTTCTTTTTTTTTTTTTTTTTTTAAATGATGCCAAAGTGTACAGATTAACAGCTGATGATTATAGCATAAAATGACCTTTTATAGCAATTACCCAAATGGCACATTGAAATACCTTTCTGAAGTCAAAATGTTTCATAGATATAAGGACTTTATTTACTAATTCAAATTTCAAGGAAAGTTAGTTGAAATCTGGCTCCTTTGCTTTAGCTCTCACAACTAAGCTACAACTATTCAAAAAGTTTTTTAGATAGATACAGTCTTGCATATTTCCAAGCCAGTGAAATTTACACTGACATCAAATGCATCTGGCTCTTCTTTGAAAGATATTCAAGAAAATACAAGACAACTTCTTTTACCCAGAGAAGTAGAGAGTACTCCTATGATCAGCCCTCCAAGCTTATAAAACAGAAATTAAAAATTTGAGCAATGAATTATAGTGTTGTGTGACAAGTTTTCCTTCATACTCTGTCAAGGAAAATTCTGAAATGGTGGGGACAGTTACACATTGTGCAAATGAAAGACTCCCTACCGAGTCTTCAGCCAAAGGGAGCTGATAGATCAGATGAAACATCTTGCAGAAGCTTGGCTATAGTCCTGCTTGGTGTCCATAAAATCTTTGCATGCTTTAACTAGAAAATACTTCTACTAGACGGGAAAAAGCACCTGGAAGAAGTTTATAGTTTCTTAGGTCTTAGTACAATACATTGGCAATTTACACTGGCAAAGTGCTAAGTCATTCTATTGCAGCACTACCTACCCCTGCAAATCTGGGCCTTTTCTATACTATTTCACCTCCTTACATAAACTGGTATGTAAAACTGTACCAGTAAACATTTTCTTAGTCTGTTGTTAGGTATGTGACATAGCTAGGCTGGCAGAAGGTTCCCATGCCATAGGAAACCTGTAGTTCGGCCTTAGAAAGTAAAGTCTCATTGACTGTCATTGAGACTCAGATCAAATTTTCTGGGAGGAAGACTTAAACTCCTAAATTTCTTGTGTATTTTTGAAATTATTTTTATGGCTATATCTAAGAAAAAAGCTTCAGGTGGTCTGGTATGTAGGTTATAATGTTGTTAAGAACCAAACTCCTGCTTGTTAATAGTCACAGCTGAAGTTGAAATGTGACACATTTTCATGACATAATTTCACAGAATCATTGCTCATATGACTGTATAAAGCATTTTGCAATAGTCCCCAGTCCACAGCTCTCTCTGGGATAAATAGCTTTTGGATCTTGATGATGGAAAAACCTTGGAAAAAATTTCCAAGGAAGAATGTATATGATCAAAGACTAGTGTGGACCTCAAAAAGAGATCCCATCAATGTGGATCAAGGACTTAATATATCTTATATCTTTATGTTACAATCCTTAAATTGTAATTGTGCCCATAGGCTGTATTATGTCCCTGATGCAAGAAGCAATTTATATAACATCCTCTTCTATTGTCTAAAATGCTTTTCATCTATTGCCTGTGATAACATTCCTTCACAACTAAATCTGAAAACTCCATTAGTTTCACAAAAACTCAGTTTTCACAAAAAGAAAATGAATAGTGTATCTGAAGAGGGTTTGACTCTTAGGCACTAGAGAATAAAACCAGAAGGTTCTCTGCTGTGTAGGCAATATGCAAAAGCATCTTCAATTAATAGAATTCATTGTCCTACAAATATCACAGACATGTCATGTTTTCTAGCTGGGAATTAATGGAGTTTCAAGTCCGAATGTGATTTTCTGGAGCATTCCTTTCCAACTCGTAACAAAAAGCAAACATGATCTAGTGCATGCCCAAATCCAACAGTGATATTTATGATGAATCTCCAAAGAAGCTGCAAGTGAAAACAGCATCCATGGTTTGCATTTCTGTATTGTTGAAGTGTTTCACTGTACAAACCAGCTTTGAAAGGAGAATGCTGGGAAACTACCGCTGGAGTAAAAGTTTGGTACAACAGCAGCAGCTTGAGTTCCTGACCAAAATTTTATTTATGGCTGTGCTTGCTCATGACTAAAAATAACATGTAACACACTCCGCAACTGTAGATGGTGTCTGCTCTGTGATACTACTGCTGCTTTGTATTTGACTTTGTTTGTTCCTTATTCCAGTAATATACCCAAATTCAGCTGTAAACATCAGAATGACTTGGGTCAGCAACATCTAAGGCCTAAAGACTAGACCTCTGTTTGCTCTGGTTTGGATTGTATGCATCCTTGTCATTGTCTTTCTCTTAAGCTTGTCTTCCTCTTCCACTTTCAGCTATTTTAATGGCAAGCAAGAACAAGTGTTAGAGGTAGATGGAAACCCTTCAGGGAAATCATTCTCACTGCTCAACTTTCATGAGATGAAAGCATCCTGCATTTATTTGACTTTCACTCGGGTTATGTAAAAGCAATATTCACCCATGAAGTAGTTCAGAAATTACCAATCACAGGTTGTTTCCTTCCTTTTTTTTTTTTTTTTTTTTAATTGTTTCTGTGTACCTTGGGTGATAGCAAAACAACATGCTATACCCCGGTTAAAACAACATACGATCCTTGGGAAGTTCTCTCACTTTTGGGGAAGAGATGTAAAAATCAGTTTAGTTTCTGTCTTTGGACAGAATTATATTCTAGTTACACAGCTTTCAAATTGTCTGCAGTTTTTTATGTGATCTGGTTAGACATAAAGATCTGTGCAGAGCCTTTATGAATGTATTAATGTGTACTAATATTTTACTTTATTGCAAAAGTAATATAAGCTACTTCTTGTCCCACCTATAGCTACCTTTTAGGAATGGATCATTCCTGTTCAGGTGTAATAGTGAAAGATGCTAGTGGCTGCCTTTGAGAGTCTTTGATGCAAAGATTATCACACCCCCAGACCACTGTTCATTGGCATGGGAATTTTGGAAGCAGTGACAGGCAAGACATTGCTAGGTCCTCCCATTCATTCCCACTCTTGGGGAACACCAGGCTGGTTGTACTGATGCAACCCTGTGCGAGATCATACTATAAATGCTATAGCTTAGCTTAGGCCAAGTTAAAAAATGCTCCCCCAGAAGGACTGGAGAGTACTTTCAGCTGGGCTTGATCAGTGCTTTGGGTGCTGCCGTCCAGAACACTGCTGCATCCTCAGAACAAAGGCCTGCAGTACAGGGCATGGCCAAGAAAAACTGACAGCTGTTGAAGCCCCATGTCCTAAAATGACAGCCCTGGAACCTTTCTGCATCTCTGTAATTGCTGTGCCAAAACAGTCAGTGCTTAAAAACCACTGACAATGTTCCTTGTTTGCCAAGATACAAAGCTACCATGGGGCTCAAGACTGAGGTAATGAACAACGATGGAGCCAATTCTGAAATATCGAATAAAAATAATGCTCAACACCGATTCTCCAAAGTTTTTTCAAACTACCTACAAACATTAATTTTGTTAGTGTCATGACACACCTGTGGGAGCATAACTGATGATTATGGTGATTTTTCTAGGTTGAAGAGGAAGCCCAGGGTACTTTAAATTACTTTTCTAAATTTAGTGATATGAGCCAGGGCTGACAATAGCATAAAATCTGATTTATGATTAAGCCACAAAACTACCCTTTCATAAGCATTACCATGTCATTATACTAAGACTATGTCTGTTAGAGCAAGTACTATTCAATACTGCCATGGAATGTGATTAGCTTGACAAATATTTATGTATTTCTGAGGCTGTGTGAATCAAGAAAGGAATGAAGGGTGTTTCTTGTGGTGAAAGACTGGCCTGGAACTAAGGGGTTTAATGAATGTCTTTGCCTTAGACTTCCTGGACCATTTAGGACCGGCTTTTCAGAACGGTTATGTATTCACAGTGTTTACTGACTGTAGCTGGAGTTGTGCATGTGTGAGCTCTGAAAAAGTCTCTTAAGCTCGCAGGATACCACAGTACTACAAAATACAGGCTCATGATTGCTTCAGTAGCATGTTAGTTACAATTTCTCTTTATTCCTCTTGCATGTAGGATGCTTTTATTAGCTTGTCTTCCAGTCGTGTTTTGCACTATCTCCACTTCTCCTCTAACTCTGATGGTCTTTCAATGCTCTTTGGATTTCAGCAGTTCTTGTCTTAAAGAATACAGCTTAATACATGCCTAGTTTACACTGCTTGAGTTCTTCATATGTCCTTCATTGCTTTAATGTTGAATTATTAAAGTCTCTCCAGCAAAGAAAAGTAAGTACCTCTTGGAAACCTTGAAATGCCCATGTGCCTTGTGCCTAGTATATAAAGGGCAGATTAATTCCAAGCTATAAAAATAAATAGCTCTTTTTGTTCTTAAGAGGATTTGGATTGAGCAGAGTTGCTTTGTAAGTATATGACTTCTTAGTATTGAAGTTTGGAAATGAAACAGAAAATGTACTATCCACTCATGGTTAAAAATCATCAGCTTTGGTATTTTCAACTTAGCTGCTCCTTGACCTTCTACTTATCCAGTCTTCCTGCTTGAGGTTTACATACTTTACATTGGGGGTTTTTAACTAATACAGAAGAACTCCAAAATCAAACCTGTCATGGGGGAGAAGGAAGAGAGGTAGTAAGGGAAATTCACATATAGAATCATAGAATCATTGAGGTTGGAAAAGACCTCTAAGATCATCGAGTCCAACCGTCAACCCAACACCACCAGGCCCACTAAACCATGTCCCTAAGCGCCTCATCTACACGTCTTTTAAAAACCTCCAGGGATGGGGACTCCACCACTTCCCTGGGCAGCCTGTTCCAATGTTTCACCACTCTTTCAGTAAAGAAATTTTTCCTTACATCCAATCTAAACCTCCCCTGCCGCAACTTGAGGCCATTTCCTCTCGTCCTATCGCTTGTTACTTCGGAGAAAAGACCAACACCCACCTCGCTACAACTTCCTTTCAGGTAGTTGTAGAGAGCGATGAGGTCTCCCCTCAGCCTCCTTTTCTCCAGGCTGAACAGTCCCAGTTCCCTCAGCCACTCCTCATAAGACTTGTTCTCCAATATCTAACTGAACAGCCCAAGGGGATTATTCCAAGAAGCATGAATAATTACAGCACAGCAGTCTCTAGCCCCTTCCAAACCATGCTCCCCTCTGTCATGGTGCTGCGGTTGGCAGTGACTGCCCTTGTGCTGAGGAATTCTGTGATGTCGTTTTCATGTGGTCTTACTGTTGTGGTTTAACCTCAGCCAGCGACTGAGCACCACACAGCCACTCGCTCACTCTCCCCCCCGGTGGGATGGGGCAGAGAATGAAAGAGTAAAAGTGAGAAAACTCGTGGGTTGAGATAAGAACAGTTTAATAACTGAAATAAAATAGTAATAACAGTAATAACAGCATATACAAAGCAAGTGATGCACGATGCAATTGCTTACCACCCGCCCACCGATGCCCAGCCAGTCCCCGAGCAGCGGCCCCCCCCGGCCAGCTTTCCCCAGTTTATGTACTGAGCATGACGTCACATGGTATGGAATGTCCCTTGGGCCAGTTTGGGTCAGCTGTCCTGGCTGTGCCCCCTCCCAGCTCCTTGTGCACCTCCAGCCTTCTCAGTCGGTAGAGCATGGGAAGCTGAAAAGCCCTTGGCTAGTGTAAACACTACCTAGCAACAACTAAAACATCGGTGTGTTATCAACATTATTCTCATGCTAAATCCAAAACACAGCACTGTACCAGCTACTAGGAAGGAAATTAACTCTATCCCAGCCAAAACCAGGACACTTACAAAAAAATCCAGCCCACTGATTTTCACAGTTTGGCGTGTTTGATTTTCCAAATAAGGTTTTTGAAACCAGTATCTTACCTCCTTTCTAAGAACACTAAAAATCTCTGATAGTTTTCTGGAAGGGTAGGGTTTAGTCCTGCTACTCTTGGCCCAGATTGCTCCTACATGTTTACGTCAACACTGCACTTAGATCAATACAGCCCCATCACTTCCACCCTAGATGTGGCTACATCAGATAAGTGATGGGGTGTTTTCAAATTTCAGGTAATGTTGCCAGTACACAAAAGGGAAAGGTATGTTCATAACATAAACACAGTGTAGGAGAGAACAACAAACACATGAAAACGCAGGCATGGTTTTGGAAATTGGAATGAGAATCCCTCATGGAACAACTAGTAGGTTTCAGGGCGGATACAAGAGGAAGTGAAGCCAACAGCCCTTAATCAAGAGCTTCTTCCAGAGCTGGGGAGTGTCACGGTGCACAAAGGTGACGGATGAAGAAAGCAGAGGGTGTAGCTGAAGAATGAAACAGAGACTGTCAATAACTACAGGAAAAATGGGCTGAAGCTTAGCAAAACTTCCATAATGAGGAATAATAACTGCAATTAAGAGGCAGAGGTGAGTGAGAGCTAATAAAAGAATTCAGCACTGAAATGCAGTGCAAATCTAAATATAACTGGGGGAGGTATAAGGGCTTTAGGCCATGCTGTTATTGCTAAACGAACCAAAATATGCTCTTATATCATAGGGCTATGCTATTACATTCTTACCGCCCCCTTACCTACTTTCCTTTGCAAAAGCAGCAGGCCAATGTTGTGACCTTCTACTCTCTGCATCCTACCCCTTCCACACAGCTTGCAAAGACCCAATCTCCTTTCATGAACTTCTTCTGGTCTTATCTTCACCCTCTGCTCCAACAAACCATCTGCTAACACAGCTTCTTTTCAAGTATTGTTTTCATATTTAAAGAAGTAATAGGATATTTTGGCTTGAAGCGAGTGAGAAGGCTGTGGTTCAACTGGTACGTGCAACAGGTGTATCAGGTTAGCTCAATCCAGAATTACTTCTGCCTCTTTTTTAACAGGTTGTGCTTATGGCAGCTTTGTCACACTGTTCCAGTGGGACGTTCTGTCCTGGTTTCGGCAGGGATAGAGTTAATTTCCTTCCTAGTAGCTGGTACAGTGCTGTGTTTTGGATTTAGGGTGAGAACAATGTTGGTAACACACCGATGTTTCAGTTGTTGCTAAGTCGTGCTTACACTAGTCAAGGGCTTTTCAGCTTCCCGTGCTCTACTGACTGAGAAGGCTGGAGGTGCACAAGGAGCTGGGAGGGGGCACAGCCAGGACAGCTGACCCAAACTGGCCAAAGGGACATTCCATACCATGTGATGTCATGCTCAGTACGTAAACTGGGGGAAAGCTGGCCGGGGGGGCCGCTGCTCGGGGACTGGCTGGGCATCAGCCGGCGGGTGGTGAGCAATTGCATTGTGCATCACTTGCTTTGTATATTCTTTTATCATTATTACTATTTTATTTTATTTCAGTTATTAAACTGTTCTTACCTCAACCCATGAGTTTTCTCACGTTTACTCTTCCCATTCTCTCCCCCATTCCACGGGGGTGGGGCGCGGGGAGTGAGCGAGCGGCTGCGTGGTGCTCAGTTGCCGACTGAAGTTAAACCACGACACATTCCCAAGTGCTCTAACAAAAGAGTATTCTGCAATTGTCCACTGTCGCATTCTTTGTATACGCCCTAAAAAATGGCTCCTGGAGCAACTGGAGTGCATCATTAATCCCATGTGGCTAGGAAGAAAGGTGGAGGCCAAGAGATACATTTTTTTAAAGTGATGGCATGAGCGCTGCTAGTAAAGTAAATTGTAATCTATCTCAGGAACCTTGTTCAAAACACCCTAATGCTATAAAAGAGACGATTGGCAAGCATTAAGTTTTCACTTTAAGAGGAGAAAATGCAATTTTTCAATAAAGCACGATGAAAGACTTTGTACCGCTGTAAAACCACGGACACGGTGCATTTTTAATGACTTGAGGGGTTTTTTTAGGATTTTTTAACGAACGGTGCCAGGCACTCCCCGGCATCGCAGGAGGAGCTCTGCAGCTGCCCTCCCCGCCCGTGACCGCCCCTCTGCCCGGCAAGGCGCCCCGCGGGCTCGGAGGCCCGGCACCCGCTCGCAGCGTCCCTCCCTTCCCCCCCGCAGACGCCGGCCGCTCAGGCCGCAGCGTCTCCGGGGGCGGCAGCCTTCCCGTCACTCTTCCCCCTCCGATCACCCAGCAGGCACCGGCAGCGCTCCAGCAAGCGGCGGGTGCCTGACAACGTCCTCCTCACCCTCCCTCCAGCCCGGACGCCCGCCTCCAGAGACCCGCCGCGGGAGGGCCCCGCCGCTACCCGGGCCCGCCCACAAGGCCGCGGGAGCCCGAAGCGACCGTGACGCCTTTTCGCGGCGGCCGTTAACGGTCGTCGCGGCGGACTACAGGCCCCAGCGGGCCGCGCGCGGGCCCGGCGGCCATGGCGTCGGACGAGGCGGCGGGGGCTGCGCCCGACTACGAGGCGGCGGAGCTGTACACCCGCGTCTTCCGCGTGGGCGCCCTTGGCCGCTGCTGGCGGCAGCGGCTGGGGCCGCCCGACCTCTCGCTGGCGGCGGAGGTGGCGGCCGAGGCGGACGCGGACGTAGCGGCGGAGCTGGGCTGCGCGGTGGAGACGGCGGCCGAGCTGCGGGGCGTGTGCAGGTGGCCCCGGGAGCGGTGGCGGCGGGCGGCGTGGGCGGCCCGCGGAGCCCCGCCGAGAGCCGGGGTTCCTGCCGGGGCTCCTGGCGGGGCTGCGCGGCGGTGTGCGGGCCGGGGCCCGCGAGCGCCTGCCCGCCCGACGCTGCTCAGCCTAAGGAAGGGCTGAAACCCTTGGCCTTCTCCAGGCGGGGATTTGCGGCCCCAGGCCTAGCAGGAAGCTTTCGGCCTCGCTCGGTGCTGGTGCAGGGGGGGCCGCCCCGGGCCGGGGCTAGTAGGTGCTGTCGCTCAGACGCTGCACCGGTTCGTCAAGAGAGGCGGCAGGTGCCCGGGCAAAACCACGTCTGAATAGCCTTTTCCGGGTCTGTGCCGTGTGGGTTTTTTATCTCCCGGGTAAATAAGAAGTGGAGAAGGAAGACATCGTGTTTCCAGAGGGTAACGCTCCATTGGCGGAAACTTTGTTACGGCCTTGAACTGATGAACAAACAGTTCAGCAGTTAACAAGTTGCTTAAGTAAATACGTAGCAACATATTACTCGTTAGGTAAAACTTAAGGATTCTGAACATGTACATAGTTTTAGGAGGTCCCAATTGCAAAATGAAAGGCATACCTTATATGAAGAAAAAGAGCCAGGCATCTGTGTTAACATCATTTAGATGAATTCTGGTATCTGGCAACATACATTAACGGTTGAGCTTGTCTGGGTCCTTAGCCTCTACTAACTGTTTCTGTGAGGGCTGGTGGTGAAGTCAGAGCTATGCAAGTGCTTCTTTGTGCGGGGGATAGTGCTGTTTGCCTAAGCAGGCTACATGGCACTAGGGCTGGGAAAGAAAAAATGTTCTTTATGATGTTAGTGTTAAAAACAGTTCATGTATTCTGGTGTGGCAGCAACTGTGGGAATTACTTTGTAAGCTTTCCCAGTGCAGATGTAGTCTGTGATTGCTCCTATACTGTGGCTTGTTCTCTGCAGTGACCCTGTTGCTTGAGCCTGTCTATTGCTATTTTCACTTGAATTCCAAGCAGATTTTCTATGCTTTGTTTATTTTTCCCTTCATTCATTCTGCCTTTTCTTCTGTTCTGCTTTCTTCTATCTATGACCGCTACATTTCATCTGCTGTCTGTGTTTGCTGGTGTTACAGAGCAGTGCTGTCTATTTGCTGCTGAGTGTACTGTGGAAAGTGGTGCTGTGTGGTGAAAAGGTTTGGGGAAGGAAAAAAGGTCAGGCAGTCTATGAGGGGGAGAGAACAGATCATCAGGCAGCTGCTTGTTGGCTTTGCAGGAGAATGAAGATAAACCTGCACATCTTGATGTGACCTTTCCCCTGTGCAGGCTGGAAATCCCAATCCCTAATCTCCATGTGCTTTTGCTTTTAAATTAAATAGTCCTAGCCTCTTGAGTCTCTCCTTAACATTGGCCAACCTCAAGTTGCTACCTCTGATCACTTTCACTCACCTGCTCTGAGCTGTTTATATTTCTCCCTTGAGAAGAGATGAAAACACTGGACTATACCAAGGTCTGTTCTATGGTGTCTTGGGGTCACATTTATTATTGGCATAAATACGGTTTTCTAGGTGCTGAAGTGAACACATCCTGGATATAAACACAGATTTTTCTGACTGTGAACTACTTGTAAGGGAACTTCTGGCAAGTTAAGCAGGTTTTCTTTGGGTAGAAGAGAGATGGGAAGATGTGGATAGTCCTCCTATATCTATTTTAAAAATAGTAATAGGTTAAGAGAATCATAGACTCAGGATGAAGTTTTTCAATATCCATAGTTAAATCTTTTTTTAGACCATAGTGACATAGTGTACGTTTAAGTATTCTTGATGATTTAGAGTCTTCTGGTGAGGAGAAATGGTATAATGTTTAAATGCTGTTTAACTCTTTGTGCATCTCAGTGTGTTGTGGTTGATTTTTTTTTTTCTCCTTTTTCTTATATTTTCTTCCTGGAATACATTCCTGCAAACAGAATGCAGAAAAAAAAATTCCGTCTTCACTCACTTGAATTTGACTCAATAAGAATGCTTTGTGTACTGCTCAAGCTGTATGCAGACAGTTGTTATAGAGATCACTTGGGTTTTCATCAGATTTTAAACAGGTATAAAATGGTGTCCTTGGCTAGGAGATTCCATAAGTAGTTCTCTTACATAACCAAGGTATCAGGAAGGTAAAGTTTTAAGTTTTGTTCAAATGCCTTAGCGGTCTGTGAGCAAAGAGGTTTACCTTGGGATTCATTATTGGTGTTTGAGCGATTAAAGTGCTTGAATGTTGGAGGTGCTAAGTTATGTTATTCTGTTTTGCCTTCTGAGTGATTTCTTGTGTACGTGTAGGACACGCTAAGACTCAAATCAATGTAGATTTTAGGTAGGTCAAGGGAGGTGAGGCTTACAGGTACCTTTTTCCACTTCAGCCCTAATTCACCTTCTTGTTTTGTTAGAAGGGGTAGTTGTAAACATCTCTAGAGATGTGTTACAAAGCTGCATTAAGCTAGCATTAGCGTCTTAACGTATTAGTATTTGGCGTCTTGTAGTATTAGTGTCGCAAAGGTGATGAAAGTACTGCCCTTAAAATACATGCAATATAAAGAGTAATATAAACACTGTATCTGCTTACTACGAAAATATCGGGCAAAATACTAAACCATCTTGTAATTTCAAAAACTGAGAAAGCTCGTTGTGCTGCCAGAGTATTCTGAGAAAAGTAAAGTCACGGTGATTAAAGGCTTCACTGATAGTCTATTTCCATGTCCAAGTTTCCACAGACTTGCCTTTGGTCTTTTTATTTCTAGACGCCTTAAAATATCTTTCTCGGGGACATAAATTTCATATAACACTTTGCATGCTTTTTTCAAGTGAGATCTTCAACTATAGTTCCTCATCACTCTCCTACAGTTCACTTCAGTGTCCGTTAAACAGTATGGCCAGTGTTTTCCCTTCTACCATAACTGACTGCATTTGTCTTGCATGCAGGGAATATTCTGTTTGGGGACACAGTGGAATCCCATGCTTGTGGCTGTCAGGAGTGAGGTGTGCCTGGTGCAAACTTTGTATTGCCTGCACTTTCGTCTGTTAGGTGTATGACACTGACTACTTAGCCTTAATTTCTGGAGGGATTAGCATATACTTTCCATTTGTAAAGCCTAGTTTTCTCAGGACCATGGACCAAATATTAGTGATGTGTTCCACTGCTGCAGTGGAGTTACCTGGGAGGAGCTCCAGTGTGGCCTGTGAAAAAGGCCATACGGCAAAGCCTTTTAAGGCTTCAGTGCATGTGATACAATGACATAGGTAATGAATTATAAGACTGATTCAAAATACTGAAAGAGGTGCTATACGTGTAACATTCATTTAGAAATTGAGGGTTTCTGACTTTCCAGGAGTGAGAAATGGCAGTATCTGGGCTCACGAGGTCCACGGATCTTGTCAGGGATTCAGTGGCAGTTTCTCTTTGTACTAGCTACCTTTCTGTCCTTAGAAGGAAAAAGAGGAAGCAGCTTACGTGCCAACTATTTTACACTGTGTCTGCTTGTAGCTGCTTTCTGGGGAATGTTAGGGTTTTTTCGTGCAGCAGGCGATTAGTGGGCATGGTGTGGATACTGCAGCCAGAGATCCCTGGCCTAGAGCCGTGGGAGGGAAGGAAAGTACAAGTACTGTTGGTGAGTTCTGACATCATATGTATGCATAGAAGGGAAACAGGAAACTGTCACCTTTGATGCAGGTGAAACTTCACAATGGTAGGTAATACATGTTTTCAGATCCTTCAGATAACCTATGTGGTGTGTAAAGACCAAAATACACAGTTATTTCTTCAAAATGGCAGGTCTTCAAGTGACTTGGGGCTTTTTGGTGAATGGGGTCACCGATCCATGTGCAGGAAGACATAGATAAATAGCCTGGTCATGCTGGTGAGATGTTGATTCCATGGAAGGGTCAGTTGTGAGTTGCTTTACCTGTCAGGGGCTATATATTACTTCATTAGGTGGGCTATTCATAACACTAATCCATGCTGAATGGAGAACAGCCCCATCTAAAAGGCTAATGCTTGCTCTGTATTCTCCAAAGTGCTGTTCTCCTCCTTTATGTTAAATTACTATTCCTCAGCAGTGGTTCAGTCTGCACTTGATACAGGACTCACTCAGTTGTCTCTGCCTCCACTTCCTCAAGTGGGAATCTAAGGATAAGGTTGATTCTGTTTCCAAGAGGCTGTAACTAATTGCTGCATACTTTCTTTTAAAATGGTGCTTCTGGAGGAATCCCCTTTTCTCAAAAAGAATGATTTTCTGTTTGGGATGAAATCTGTAAGACAGGAAGGTTAAAACTCTGCTGGATGGTAAGAAACTAACTAAACAATAGTAATTTCAAATTATTTTCAATACAGAGTGACTTCATTGGGTCATCAGAACTAGGCCATCTACCCACAGCCAAAATTTTGTATCTGACTTTTGCTTGTTGTCAGCTGATACCAGTAGATTCCAGAGTTCTATTTCTCAATTACTGTATATTCCTATGCAGTTCCACTCTGAAGGCTTATTCGTTGCTGCAGTGATAGTATTACCTAGCTTAGTATTGTTGACATAGGGAACGTTATAAGATTATGGGGAACATTATAAGGTTATAATGAAAAAGAATATAATCAAATCATAAATTATATCAAAAATAAATGGTACACTCCAAAAATTTTTCCTGGACTTCACCAATGGTTTGTTTGTCCCATAAAGAGATGGGTTTGCATAAGAGTTTGCTGGAATTCAAACTGCACATGAGCTTAGGAAGCCCTGCCTTTATATAGTCTGCAAACAGTAGACAAAAGTGATCAAGTCTGATTGAAAGTGGGTGATACTTCTCTGTTTTAAATAATATTTTCTCAGGCTACTTTTAAGTTGGATAAAAATTCTGTTGTGATTAATACAAAATTACTACTGTCTTGAGTCAGCATTATTCTATATGTTTCTAAAAAGGTAATTGATACTATTAGAGTGTCTAATCTGAAGCTTTCAGGTGGATTGTTTGGTCTGTTTGTGGAATAGCATTGGGGAACCTTATGTTATAAAACTGTGGCAGGGGAGCACATATGGTATCCTACAGGATTCATTTTTTGTGGCATGTTTATGAGAAATTCCATCCTCATTTCTGTTAGGAAAACCTAACGTTTGTATGATCAGTTTAAATCGTTGCTGCAGCCAAAACCGGTTCCACTTTTCCTTCCCACATCCTGCAGTGATTTGCACTACAGCAAAAAGCTACGGTTAGCTATGCTTTGGATTCTGTGCAAACACAAGGAAAGTGAGGGTGAAAAGTGTCTTAGGATGGAAAGAAGGATACAGGAAAGACTGGACCTGTCATTTCTGGCAGAAGTGTTGTCTTATTCCCACTGGAAAAAATGTGGCATAAATTAATGCCTTAATATAGCAATGACAGCTCTGTAAATGTGGTGGCTTGCCCATGTTTTTACCTGAGGGGGGTGTTAGCTTTACCATACAGGTTGAGGTTGATGATTCCTTTTGGTTGAATCTATTTTGCCATATATCATCAGAAAATCAGAGTAGGTGGATGAGATTTGAAAAGGTCAAGTGGCATTTTTAGTTTATAAAAAGTATTGGACACGTATTTTGAACAGGGCTTGTTAAACCTCTCTAGGCACCTATGCTCCATTAGGCAGAATGCAAAATAAAGACAAAATTTACCCAATCTCTGTGAAAGCCAGAGATAAACTCCAGAACTCTTTGTGTTTTGGTTCTTTATCTTAACAACCATACTGCCCTTTTGCCCTGATTTAGGCTGTACAAGCTATGTCTTGTTTATTCACGTTTTGCTGTCTTTGTTCCTTTTAGGAGTAGCTTAACTGATTTTCATTATAAAGTAAGTCTGAAAAAATGTATAATAGTTATTTTCTTTATTGTCCTAGCATTGATATGTTAATGTCTTCTGATAAAGAAAAGGACCCAGATGTTATTCCTGAAGACAGCAGTCTGCTTACTCTTCGGTATGTCCTTACGGTACACTCACAGTACCCTGATATGGGGTGGGGTGGAAAACAAGCACAAAAGCATGGCTGCCTGCTTGTTCCCTTTCCAGGCAATGGTGTACTTTCTAAAGCAGTGTCCAGAAATACTCTAAGGGCAGAAACACCAGCTTATGGTAGGATAATTGGTATGAGCCTTCTGCTTGAATGTTAGGAATTTTTTATTAAGATATACAGAATATGCCATCTTTCTTACTGGAAGAACTTAGGATTTCTGGACTTAGGTACTTCTGAACTAGCGCATAAATTTGGAGCGTGCAGGGGGCTTCTCATAATCATGTGCGGGAGGTTTCCCCAAAGCCTTGTGAAATAAATCTGAAGCTCTTACCTCTAGTTACCCAGAGTCACATTGTAACAGCCAAAGTGTAAGTACTGAAGTTGTAGCCAGATACCTCTTTATCTGAACCCACTCTTTATAGAATTCCTTGATACTACTGGTGCATTTCAGAGGTTGAGCAATATATGTTAAGTTTCTATCAGTTAGTGAACTTTGAACTCATACTTGGCCAGTTCAGGCCTTTGCTGTACTTGAATTTCAGTTTGCATAGTACTAATGTAAAGAAATGTGTTAAGGTTGTGATCAGTGTTAAGTTTGATTGTCACTGAAAACCTTCAGGATGCTCTGGAGGCTAAATAGACTTGTCCTGGAATTTAAAAAGGATTTGGTGTTCATGCAGTGGTTAAATACATGTATTTTAGTAGATACTCTGTGTATGATACTCTTTCTTCTACAAATGGTACTGAAGTTTTTTTAGAAAAGTATCTATGTCATGGGGTTGAGAATATTTATGGTTTTTTTCTTTTTTTTTTTGCTTGAACATGAATTGAATTTCTCTAAAGTGGGAGGGATAGTTGAAACAGCTTCCTCAAAGGTAACAAAGTGTTCTTTCTAGGAGAGCCTCTTCAGACATTTTGTTGTTTTTTCTCGTAAGTGTAAAACTGCCCACAAACAACCTATAATTTGCACGTAAGGGGAAAGAAAAACACAAGCTGAAATCCACAAGCTGGCCTGTGTACTACCAGGTTTTATGGGAGTCAGGAGACAAGAGTATTGTAAGTTAGTCTGTCATACTAAGCCACAAATCCTGCTCTTGGAAAGCTGCACTGTAGTAGCTTGTGTCGTTTAAAAATATATCTAGAGATTCTGCATGGAAGTTGTTGAATGAAATTTTATCCTGTGTTCCTGCCCCTCAGAATTAGAAAGAAGGCTTTAGAGAAGAGAGAAGAAACAATTATTGTGGATCGGGCTTGCAGACAAGAAACTCTTGCTTATGAGATGGTAAGTTCCCTGTCATCTTGTAGGATCTCAAGACAGTTCAGCACAGCCAAAATCCAGCTTCTGGCTGCTTTTTTTTTTTCCATCGCTATGGATCTCTGTATACTGTAAGTATTTGCAAATGTGAGTTTGCAGGTAATGATTAAGATTAAAGACATTTTATAGAAAGATAGGACAGGAACTTTGCTCTTACAGTCTGTTAGTAGGGACTGTAGTAAGGAGGAACTCCAGCTCGTTACCACTGTATGACTGCTTTTATTCGATTGCTACTAAAGCAGGGGATCAAGTGTACTGAGCATCATGTGAACTTATCGTAGAGCTAGACAAGATGCATAATGTTTTTGCTCCTGGAGTCCTGTGTTGGAATCTAAGCTTTAATGTGTAAATGATTGTGAGCTGGTTTCTGTAGGGCTGAAAGAGGAAGACAGTAGGAACATGGTGGCAGTAAGTTCCTAATTCTGAGCTTTGTAACCCAAATTTCTCAGCCATTCTGAGCTGTCAGGAAACAGGAGTGTAGTGATCAGCCCCTCAAAAGCCATCTTGGAATTCCTTTAGCTATTCTTAGTACCTCTTTTTTTAAGATTTTTTCACAACCATGAAAGTCCTAAACAGGAAAACTTAAGTTCTTAAATTTTGCAATGCCAGAGTCCATGGCTTGAATAAGCAAGCCATGAACTACTATAAAAATTAGGGATGAAGGTGTAGTGAGGAAGGAGCCTCACTTGTCACTATTAAACATTTTTTCCCCTTGAGGTTTCCTGGTCTGTCATGAGTGATCTTGTTTCAACTGTCCAGAGGCCCAGGTGCATAATGTAAAAATCATGTATCAGCTGAGATGCAACAACTGCATTGGGCTCTTAGCCTAGGGCATATCTGAGAAAATACTTGCCACAGAAATCTTCATAAAGGGTTTCAATGAGTGGTGTCTTATTTCTATTTCTGAAGAACGAGCATGTGGTCAGTTACTGCATCCTTTAAGCAAGCTGTGGTAACTGGTTTGTGTGTCAGAGCTGGTTGTGACCACGGTGTCCTAGAACAGGATGAGAGCAATAAGAAATGCGAGTTTGGAATGTGTCGCATGAAGAAGGGAGATGGAAGGGATAGAGCACAAGTATCTCTGAACTGAAGTCTCACAGCAGTACATGCTCCTGTTACTAAATCTGAAGAACACTTCGTGCTGGTGGAAGGTGTTTGTGCAGTCAGTATCTCTCTTGATTTATTGAAAAAGGAGGAAACTAACTGTCACAGAAAAGTGCCCTCCCTCATCCTCCCAGCTGGGCTATGTCTTAAACACAAAGTAGCATGGAAATGTGCAAATGCTTTCATTTCTTTTCTAAAACATAGCAGTGTGGCAAGGGCAGTGCTGGATTTTGGTTTTGGATTTTGGAGAAATTGAGACCTCCAGCTATGTCAAGCTTTCCTAATAAGAGGCAGTGTTGCACTAATTTTTATTTTCATATACTTCATCCTATGGCTAGTTTCTAGGTCGGTCTTTCTCAAGTTAAGGGTTGCAATCCTCCTTTACATGTGAAAGTATTCAAAGAGCATTTCAAAGCATTAAGTGATGAAGTTGGTAACAGCTGGGTTCCATGAGGACAGAGTGGCAGTAGGCTTTAATTCCTTTATGCAGGGCTTCTCAGTAGCCAAGGAATAGCCAGCTGTCTTGTAATTGCTGAAAGCACCTCAGCTTCTCCATAGCTGAGGAATGTAGGAAAATGCTTGAAATCAGTAATTACAGCAGTTTCTCACCTTTCCATCTTGGAGAAAGTAGGCCATTATCAATTCAGAAGGCTACACAGTCAAAAATGAGTTACGGTTGGAACAGCGTTTCTCACACTTTTATCCAGGGGCTATGATATATAAGTGGTTGCCAATATAATATATATGTGTATCTTTATTTTTCCAGGAGTCACATGCAATTGGAAAGAGGCCAGACAATCCAACAGATCTAGTTGAGGAGGGAGAACTACTTTTAACTCTGAACGTCTTCTATCCTGTCATATTTCAGAAGGTTGGTACTAAATTCTCTAGGTTGTATTCTGATGTCTCTTCCCTACTCAGGTAATATCTTGCTTTCCCAAGCAGTTAAAATCAGTGAGTCCACTGAGGGAGCGTGGTAAACCCTTCAACTGTAGTAACTTCTTAAGGCTTTTTCAGAATCTGGCTTTCATTCTGTTAGTGGTTTACAGAAGGAAATTTTTACAGTAATTACTCAGCAGTTAATTGATTTCACAGAAAGCTCAAAATCTGAAACTAAATACATGAAAATGACAGTACTCTTTCTGGATTTGGGGTAAGTGTGCTCAGACTTTCTATCTTTCCTGCACTTTCCTGTGGGGAATGTGACTTTTAAGTTTCTGAATAAAACTAATAAATGGCAGCCTTAGGAGAGGCTGAGGCAAGATGCTGTTTGAAATCTTGTACAGAGAGGTGATGGTACACTGCTTTAACGACGTCAAGCTGTCAACTGAAGAGCAGTACTGATGCTGACAAGTGATTTTTATTTGAAGCTTGTATGCTCTTTTCTTCATAGCATAAAGATCACAAACCCTATCAGACAGTCCTTGTACTGGGCAGCCAGAAGCTCACCGAGCTGAGAGATTCGATTTCCTGTGTCAGTGACCTTCAGATAGGTGGTGAG
The DNA here is from genome assembly GCF_965638725.1 of Aptenodytes patagonicus. Classification (NCBI taxonomy): domain Eukaryota; kingdom Metazoa; phylum Chordata; class Aves; order Sphenisciformes; family Spheniscidae; genus Aptenodytes; species Aptenodytes patagonicus. The sequence continues at coordinate 36,841,120 of NC_134982.1, forward strand.
TTCAGCAGTCAGCCAGATCAAGCACCAGAGCACATCAGCAAGGTAAAACCTATTTGGAACCCTCTAGATGTGTAGGAGAGGGGGAGGCAGAGTTTTGCTTTGTTGTTTTTTCTTCAGCACTAAATTAGGCTGCATTCGTTCTGCCTGTGGGTTGCACTGCAAATAAATACTTCCTGGTGGCATTACCAAGCTGACCTGTTTTGTGTGATGTCAAGAAGAACATCATTAATGCTACTGCTGGGAAGTAGTAACACTGGCGGTGAGTTCCTGCATAGATGGATCTCTGTGGACTGACTTTACTTTGAGCTATATTCTAAGACACCAGAGGTAATAGAAAGCTAAATGTAGACCATCCTTCTTTTGAACTTACATGCTTTGGTGTTTGCAACTGGATGCTGATCAAAACTAGGAATGAAGATTATTCCCCTCTCCCACAATTGCCACATGTTCTCTGGGGATGTGCAAAAGGGGTCCATAAAGAAAAAGTACTCTAATTGAAAATACTGAAATTGCATAATTTTGATAATATATTATATCACATATATATCATATCATAGAATGGTTGAGGTTGGAAGGGACCTCTCCACGTCATCTGGTCCAACCCCCTGCTCAAGCAAGGCCACCTAGAGCTGGTTACCCAGGACCGTGTCCAGACAGCTTTTGAATATCTCCAAGGTGGGAAACTCTACAACCTCTCTGGGCAACCTGTGCCAGTGCTTAGTCACCCTCACAGTGAAAAAGTGTTTCCTGACGTTCAGGCAGAGCCTCCTCTGTTTCCATTGCCTCTGGTCCTGTCACTGGGCACCACTGAAAAGAGCCTGGCTGCGTCTTCTTTGTACCCTCCCTTCAAGTATTTATACACAAGGATAAGATCCCCCTGAGCCTGCTCTTCTCCAGGCTGAACAGTCCCAGCAATCTCAGCCTCTTCTCATAGGAGAGATGCTCCAATCCCTTCATGACGCTTGTGGGACTCTCTCCGGTACATCCATGTCTCTCTTGTACTGAGGAGCTCCGAACTGGACACAGGACTCCAGTGTGGCCTCACCAGTGCTGAAGAGAGGGAAAGGATCACCTCCTTCAACCTGCTGGCAATACTTTGGCTAATGTAGTACAGGATCCCATTTGCCTAATTTGCTCCAAGGGCACATTGCTGGCTCATGGTCAAGGTGGTGTCCACCAGGACCCCCTGGTCCTTTTCTGGCAAGCTGCTTTCCAGCTGAGGGGCTCCCAGCATATAGTGGTGCATGGGGTTGTTCCTCCCCAGGTGCAGGACCTTGCACTTCTCCTTGTTGAACTTCATGAGGTTTCTGTCAGCCCATTTCTCCAGCCTTTCAAGGTCCTTCTGGACAGCAGCCCCATCATCTGGTCTATCAGCCGCTCCTCCCAGTTTTGTGTCATCTGCACACTTGCTGAGGGTACACTCTGCCCCATCATCCAGATCATTAACGAAGATGTTGAACAGGGCTGAATCCTGTATTGACCCCTGGGGTACACTGCTAGTTACTGGCCTCTAACTAGACTTTGTTCCGCTGATTATCACCCTTGGGGCCCAGCTGTTCTGCCAATATTATATATTAATAATATAGCATATTATCAATATAATATAAATTAAATAATATGTACAATCTGAGAGAAACCAGAGGATGTTATATATTTGTATATATAATAGTGAAAAGATGGCACATTCTTGTTTAAGGAGACTGAAAGACATCCCAGATACTAGTCTTTTCATTTATGTAAAGTAAATGGAAGAGTCTTTCTACTACTATCTAGTAAAGCACTAGCTGATTAGTTCTGAGACTCTCCTTCTGGGCAGAGGAGTCATGTGAGGCTGTCATGGCCTCAACAGGATTGAGGTTTGGCTTCCTCAGCATCAGTAATTTCCCCAAAGTAAGTGCATGTCACCATGCCTAGCCTCCCAGCAGGAGCTGTTAATGAGTGGTGTGCATTCATTCCATTTGTTTGTTTTCCTCAAGCATGATTGTGAATTTACAGCTTGCATTGAAGTATAGGCTCAGTGTGTAGTAAGTCTTCACAATAAAATTTGCATGTTGCTTCAGCAGACAGGTAATCAGCCATCAGTGGGGTAGAATTTTCTTCCTTGCAGTCTAGGAAGGAAGTGGCACCATGACCTGCCAGAAGTATGTTAGCTTTTCCAAATAGAGAAAATAACTTCTGACTAATTTAAGGATCTTAGCAACTGATTTAAATCAGAATGGTGCTCTGAGAGTCTGCAGGAAAGAGGCTGTGTAAGTAAGTTAGATATTGATGCCAGCTTTTGCTTCTTTTGAAGTGCAGTTTGAGTACACAGACTGAGTGAAAGGATCAAGTTGCTGCTCTCACTGGTTAAGTAAACAAGTGTAGCTTGTCAGCTGATACAGAGAGAGTAAGAGAGACTTTTTGGATTTTATTGGCTTAAATAGGCCTAACTTTTCATTCCTGTTACTTTCGGGTTTTGTGATTTTTATTCTGTGCTTTTTCTTCATTGGGCTATGATTAATGGGATGAAATTTAACAAGTCCAAATGCCAGATTCTGCACCTGGGATGGAGTAACACTGGGCACAAGTATAAATTGGGAGAGGCGTGGCTGGAGAGCAGCCCTGCAGAAAGGGATCTGGGGGTGCTGATTGGCAGCAGGCTCAATATGAGTCAGCAGTGTGCCCTGGCAGCCAAGACGGCAAACCGCATCCCGGGGTGCATCAAACACAGTGTAACCAGCCGGTCAAAAGAGGTGATTATTCTGCTGTATTCAGCATTGTACGGCCTCACTTTAAGTACCGTGTACAGCTCTGGGCCCCACAATTTAAGAAGGATGTGAAGGTCCTCAAAGGCATCCAGAGGAGGGCAAGGAAGCTGGTGAAAGGGCTGGAAAGCATGTCCTGTGAGGAGCACCTGAGGACTCTGGGTTTGTCTAGTTTGGAGAAAAGGAGGCTGAGGGTCGACCTCATTGCTCTCCACAGCTTTCTGAGGAGGGGAAGTGGAGAGGGAGGTGCTGAGCTCTTCTCTCTGGGATCCAGCGACAGGATGCGTGGGAAAGGTTCAGAGCTGTGCCAGGGGAGGTTTAGAGTGGACATTAGGAAGCATTTCTTTACCAAGAGGGTGGTCAAACACTGCAACAGGCTTCCTAGAGAGGTGGTCGATGCCCCAAGCCTGTCAGTGTTTAAGAGGTATTTGGACAATGCCCTTAATAATCTGCTTAAACTTTTGGTCAGCCCTGAAGTGGTCAGGCAGTTGAACTAGGTGGTTGTTGTAGATCCCTTCAAACTGAAATATTCCGTTCTATTCTATTGTGTGCTTTTTGTGGTTTGCTTTGGTTTTTTTGTAAACAAACACTGTAGTCAAACCAACATCAGGGGGATGTTTAAGAGAATGGGCAATATTGAGGTATTTTATTCCACAGATATGGACACTGTTAACAAGGATCCAGGATCTTTTATGTGGTTACTACTGCTGTTGGGATTCCGTGGAGAAACGTAATAGGGCATCCCTCCTTGCAAACTGAAGGATAATGCAAAATCTGGGAGGAAGGAATGTCTGAGTCATACCTCTGGCCAGCATTAATCAGGAAAGACCTGACTCAAATTCCCAAGAAGTTTATAACAGTGACTCCCTTGGCCTTCTGTTCACTATGACAAACAGCTGTTTTCTGAAGTCTGGAGCAGCTTTAAAGGACTGGCTAACTCAGAACTTCTGTGACCCACAAAAGTTGGTAAGGAGTTGCCAGAGCATGGCAGTACTTACACTTTGTGGTTGGAGAGCCAGGGAGGTTGACAATAACAGAGCTGAAACAAATTGTCTGAATGCAAAGCACATTCCTACCGCTGTGCCTTCATGCAGGTCATCTCCAGTCATGAGTCCCATCTCTGGCCCCAGTGTCTGCATTTCCTGTCTTTTGACACCTTAGCGTTAATAGCTCAAAGAGACCTCTGGGCACAGATGAGCATTCATTCTCTTTTTAATAAAGACACATAAAGACTGGTCTGGGGATCCAGAGTGCCTAGTTGTCCACAGCTTTCCTATTTGATTCTTATTTTGTCGTCTTATGCCTCTGTACCCAGTGTGTAAAAATAATTCATGTTCACTTCTTGTCTTCCACTCTTTCTCTGCCTTTTCTTTTCCGCTGTAAGCTCTTGCAGGTCATAGGCTGCCTCCTGACAGACATGTAAAAAGTTCGTCAGGATTCTGTGACTTAATGAGCAGTGAGCAACTCCCAAGTTATAGAATTGGAGTGAGCTGGTCACCATGTTAATTACGGAAAGGAACCAAGCTCCGTGAAGTTACCTTCCCCGGTCATTATCTGTCTGACCTGCCTGCACACGCATCCTGTTGATGAATAAATACAACCTTTATTTATCCGAGAGCTGGCACACAGTGTAATTAGAGGTGTAAAAGTTGGGACCACTCCACTGTGATAAAACTGTGTTGATGTATATTGGAGAGATGCTTTATCAAAATGCTCTTAAGTCCATTAAATGAAGGATTCCTTGCAGTTTTCTATATACTTGAAGAAAATACAGGATTTAAATAGGCTTTGTGCAATACCTGAATGCCAGTGTATAATGGCAGATAAATTTTTTTACTGAAAGGTCATGAAACACTGCTTTTCTTCAAAGTGCAATTGAAAACATGGAAAAAATTGTATTCTGTAACTTACAGGTTGACTGCATGTGTATACAGTGTATCTTAGCATCACTTGTATGTGTTGTAGCTGTGCAGAGTTGCATATACAGCATATGCAGAAAGCCTCCCTGAGCAGCAGTTGGTACAGAAGTGTTCCACTCTGAAGTGGTTCGAGAGGGTTTAGTCTGTGTCCTTCAACCTCTCCTCACTTCCAGCAATGAATGCTGTGCAAGGCAGCTGACTTGTTTTCCCCAGCCTGGGATAGACTTGTGTGTTAGCTGTATTGCTTTTGCAACAAAGGTGATTTTTTTTCTTTTTTGGCTATTATTTTTCTTCGGCAAAATGTAATGAAGTACCTGAACAATGTGGTTCCCTGCTTGCTGTGGTTTTTCGACCTGAGGCATCTCCCTGCTTCAAGGTCCACTGCTGAAAGCTGTCTCCTGCTTCTTGTAACTATTTCTTAAGCCCTGTACATGTGTTGTGATCAGTTTGATAATGTACACTGCTATCTGGCCTCAGTCTTTAAGGGGTTATAGCACAAACCAAAACACCACCCTCTTATATGCCAGAAAGAACTTGGAAGAGCACAATTTAAAGGTAAAAAAGTTATTTGGATAAAAAAGCACAACCTTTCCTGGTTATCTTCTCTCTGCTCAAGTTACTTGTTTATATAAAGGCTGTTTTGACAGCAACAACAGAAGATGGAAATTATGGGAAGCAGATGTATGCCTTAATTAAACAGTTACTCCTTTCTTAGATGTTAAATGACATTTGTGTCTAAATAAAAAGTTTGTATGTTTTTTCACCTCTTAATTTTGTCTGTACATATATATTGTGTGTATCTGTTCCATTTCTTTCTCCTATTGCATAGCTGGTTTTAAGTTGCAAAACCACACACAATATTTTGTATAGAATCGTAGAATGTCTCAAGTTGGAAGGGACGCATAAGGATCATCAAGTCCAACTTCCTGCTCCTTGCAGGACTACCTGAAACTAAACCGTATGACTAAGAACTTGACCTCTGACAGGCTTGGTGCTGTGACCACTTCCCTGGGGAGCCTGTTCCAGTGACTGACCACCCTCTCAGTGAAGAACCTTTTCCCAATGTCCAGTCTGAACTTCCCCTGATGCAGCTTCATTCCATTTCCTCATGTTCTATCACTGGTCACCAGTGATCACCTATCACCAGAGAGAGGAGATCAGCACCTTCCCCTCTGCTGTGCCCCCGTTGAGGAAGTTGTAGACTGTGATGAGGTCACTCCTCAGCCTTCTCTTCCCCAAGGTGAACAAGCCAAGTGACCTCAGCTGCTCCTTGTAAGTCTTGCCCTCGAGGCCTTTCACCATCTTGGTCGCCCTCCTCTGGACACACTCTAATAGTTTGATGTCCTTATATTGAGGCACCCAAAACTGCACACAGTACTTGAGGTGGGGCCACACCAGTGCAGTGTAGAGTGGGACAATCACCTCCCTCGACCAGCTAGCTATGCTGTGCTTGATGCACCCCAGGACACGGTTGGCCCTTTTGGCTGCCAGGGCACACTGTTGACTCATATTCAACTTGCCACCAACCCAAACCCCCAGATCTCTTTCCATGGGGCTGCTCTCCAACCTCTTGTCCCCCAATTTGTAAAAATACAATATGTCTCTAATTTTTAGCTTTAGGAGAGAACAGCTCTGTGAATGTTGTTGTGCAAGCAGTCTGGTTAGATAAACAGAACGATACTTGATTGTGCTATTTCAACAAGATGTTTTCCTGTTGTTATTTATTTTGTTCCTTCTCAAGGAGATGCTTGCAGCTTGAGTCTGCTTTTTTATGGATGGATGTGATTTTACCTAAATAGTTCTGTAGTCCCGCTGCAGAATTTATTACATGTGTAAGGGAGGCTCATGGGTTAGCTCAATTTCTTGAGATGTTTTGGAATCTGATGACTCTTGCACTGCTGGTATGAGTGCCATAAATTGTTAATTATCTTTGATAGAGAAGACTGGTACAAATGGCCTTCTGCATGTGACAAACTTCATAATTAAGGGGGATTTTTGAAGGCTGTTAGATTTTCTTCTGAGCCCCCAGAAGTGAGGTGGTTGGACCTTCCAAAATTGCATGTCTGTCTTGTTTATATAGATGTGACCAGGAACTGCTCCCATGTGGCTGGGGTGTGTGCACACGCGCACGTGCAGGGGACAGAACTGCAATGATTCTCTCATTCCAGCAAAAAGTATTTTGTGGGGTGGTCTGTCCTGATCAGGTGTACTGGGTCTGGCTGGGATGGAATTAACTTCCCTTATAGCAGCCTATGTAATGCGGTGCTTTGCATTTTTGGCTAAGCAGGGTTGATAACACACCAGTGTTTTGGCTATTGCTGAGCAGTGCTTGCACAGCCTCAAGGCTGTCTCTCCAGGTCCCTTCAAGGCCAGTGGGCTAGGGGTGGGCAAGAGACTGGGAGGGGGTGTAGCTGGGACAGCTGACCCCAACTGACCAAAGGGATATTCCATGCCATATGTCGTTGTGCTCAGCAGTTAAGAGCTGGAGGTAAGGAGGAGCGGGGGCCATTCATGGTTAAGGCATTTGTCTTCCAAAGCAACCACTATGCATGCTGAAGCCGTGCTTCCCAGTTGGTGGTTGGACATGGCCTGCTGATGGGACGTAGAGAATAAATCTCCTCTTTTTGCTTTGCTTCTGTGTGTGGCCTTTGCTTTTCTCATTAAACTGCCTTTATCTCAACCCACGAGCTTGCCCCTCTTACTTTCTTTCCCCTGTCCTGTTGAGGAGGGGGAGTTAGAGAGCATCTGGGTGGAGGGTCTGGCAGCCAGCCAAGGTCAACCCACTACATCTTGCTAATTTTTTTAAATATTATTAGTCTTTTTTTAAGTCAGTGTTGTGCAGTTACTTAATTTGTGCAATTTGTGCAGTGATGCTTGTGTTCTTGTTCTGTGTTTTTGTAGAAATCTGTAACTGCTATGATGGGGATAGTAATAAGAGAAGACCACTAAAATAACCTGTAGTGGCTTGAGATAATACCAGCAGAGCAACTGCATAGCTGGCAATCATATAAGTCTTATTGTCACATCAGCATCTAAAACCAGTGCACAGCTTTTCTTAGAAACCTGTAGAATGAGGTCTTAATATAATTTACATACCTAAAGTCTTGGTTTTTGACATGTTCTTGTTTAAGGTGTTTAATCTCTGATAACACTAGTGCAGACTTATTTCTCTTTCTTTCTTTCTCTCTCTCTCAGGATCTCTACAAATCTGCTTTCTTTTATTTTGAAGGCATCTTTTATAATGATAAAAGATACCCAGAGTGCAGAGATCTGAGCAGGTACAGTATTTGTAGACGTTCACTAAGGAAAACCTTACGGGACAGAAAATTTATGTCATTTTGTTTATGATTTGTGGTGTTTTTAAGACTGGAACGTCCAGTGTGTGAAGCTAGAATGGACTTTTCTTACTATCTTTTCAAGTTGAATTGATTTTTACATAGAAGTTTAACTTTACTTGCTCTACTTACTCCTTCCACTCACTTCCCTTGTGTAAAGGGGATGAATGCATTTTTTCCCCTGCAAATCCTGTTTTGCTCTGTTGGGATGGGATTCCTGTGGAAGGTGCCAGGTGCTGGTCTGTACTGGCTTTTTAAGTGCCCTCGCTAGCTGCGATGACCACCAAAATATTTGCCTGTGAGGTAGAAGATGGGTCAGAAAGACAACAAGCTCAGCTGTATGGAAGATGGTTGTTCTGCTCAGTCTTGGAAATATGCTGAATGCCTTCATGGTACAGTCAACAAGGGGACTGTGTGACTCTTGGGAAAAGAAATCTGAGATGGCATTGTCAAAAGTCTCAGATGTCTCTGGAACTATAGCTCACACTGGTTGAGCATAAGTCATATCCATTTAAACTATACATAGTAGTTTATTTTAAGGAAGTATGGGCTTGCTGACACACTAGCGAGATTTAGGAGATGAAGATGTTAAAATGGATGCTATGGAAGAGCTGTGAGTTTGGACTCTGTTCTTGTTATGCTAGACTTGGTGTGTGACTTCAGAGAAATTAATTATTTTGCTCCTTCTCTTTCTGTCCATGAGCAACAATGATCTTCATGGAAGGGCTTGTGATAACGTACCCGGCTTGTAGAAGTGAAATGCCTTGTATGTGGGAGTGTGCTGAAAAACCAAGAAATAATCGCAACATTGGCCAGTGCCCTTCCAGTGCTAAATTTTGGAAATGTAACAGTGCAGTTGTCAGCTTTGTGTTTCTCCTTGGCAAAAACAGAAAAAGCTTTTTAATACTTTAAAACAAAGTTATTGACCAAGGGAGCAAAAATGACCTGCTGGTAACTTGAATTATTGGAATGCTTGAGAAGTGTCATGCTGCAAACAACCTGAGCTGGATGGGTGCCATCAGGAGCATACATGCTGACTAGAACTCCTTGGGAAGCTGCCTGGTGGGGATTTAAAGGCAGGTGTTCCACAAGAACAGCGCACAGTTCTGTGGGGTTGTGGTACTGCTGTGAAATTACCTTAAATTATTACAAAGTGTTGTGAGCTATTTTGATTCTCATCTTTTTAACTGTGTCCCAGTGAAGAGTTTTGCATGTCCCCCAAGGCCTTCCTTTTCTGTGCATTCACAGTTCATAGCATTGCTATGCTGTTGACCTTTCTGTTTTCAGAACAATCATTGAGTGGTCAGAATCTCATGACAGAGGCTATGGAAATCTTCAGTCTGTTAAAATGGAGGACTACACATTTAATGATTTGTCCCTCAAAATTGGCTTTCCATACCTTTTCTGCCACCAAGGGAACTGTGAGCACATCATTATCATCACAGATATAAGGTAAGTTACTGCTCTTTGGGAGTTCTTGGGCAGTTGAAAGCAAGCCTTCTGTGGACAAACTTCAGACATTAAATGCTGAGTATTTGTTAGACTAACTTTAAGATTATTCTGCTGCCTTCTGCAGGGCTTATTTAAGATTTTATTCCGTATACCTGTGACTACCTCTGCAAGGAAGAAAGTAATCTCCCTTGCATATTTTTTTTTATCAATAATTTGTCTGCATAAAAAGACTGCTTTCTAACGAGCATGGCATGACTGTGGTATGGGAGGAATAGCACCCACAGTGAAAAGCCCTTTCTATGCAGAGCCAATGTGTGGCAGATTTACATACTGGTTCTGGAGCACCAGGGAGCAGAATGCTGTTAATGGCTCTGGCTGAAGTCAACTGGACTCGTTAGCGTAGACTTGGTGCTAAGGGGCAGGAACTGAAAAGGGAACAGAGGAGTGGAAATAGCGGGCTGAGGTGGATAGGCAAGGGAGAGAAGGAGGTGGTGATAGTGGCTGTGAGGTGAGAACCACATCAACAGTGGAACTATTGTGTATACTCTGCTCAGTACTTAATGGGTAGAGAGAGCACTCCTCTGATTGTCTGATTTCAGTTCCCAGAAGCCTGATGTACCTAAGCATTGTTAATAAATGGTGCCTCCCAAGAGGCACCCAAAGAAGGGCATAGATGTTGCAAGTAGATGTTCTCAGGATTATGAGCCTCTAAACATTCACCTGGTGATGTCTTTGCCTGTTAGTCTATGTAGGAGATAAAAGCTTTGAAAAGGCCATCTAAAGTAGATGGTCTGAAGACTGCTGAGTTACTACACAAACTGAATTTACTCCTGACCATAAAATCCACGGATGGTGCAACTAGCAGCCTATCTCCAAGTCTTCATCTATGTTAACAAATGCTAAGCAGAAGTCTAGTCATAGTTTACGCAGGATTTGCTTTATCTTCAATGTGCATGCTTATGTTCCAATAAATTCCAATGTGAGTCTTTATTGTATTTAATGTATTTATTTATTTCCCTCGAGGCTCATTCATCATGATGACTGCCTGGACAGGAACCTCTATCCCTTACTAATCAAGAAACACTGGTTATGTACCAGAAAATGCTTTGTGTGCAAAATGTATACAGCCAGGTACGCTACATTCTCAATCCTTTTAAGTTGTCTTCTTAAAGAAGTCTTTCTAGGTGCTGCTACTAACTTAAAAAAAAAAAATCAAAGCTCTGTATGTATTTGATAAGGTGTGTGAATAATCTTCATGCAAGTATTCTGAGATCTTACTCTTCAGGCAGTTGTCCTCTCCCTGTCCAGCAAAAGGCCTCCTGCAGGTAGTGTTCATTTGAAGATGATGATTCAGAATGATCAAAAGAACTGAAATGATGAAGAGGTTAATTATTTGGCTCAGGTTCTTTTGCATACATAGAGCTCAGCTCTTTGTCAATTACTTTTGAAAATCTTATTTTTTGGGGAAAATGCTGCGTTTTTCCCTTATGACAAGACATGTGATTCAAATTCATTTGCCAGAAGTCGTACAGAGCTTTCATTAAATCGAGCATCTCAGTAGAGGAAAGTATGGATCTGTCCAACTTTAATATAGTGAAATGTAGAGATTTTTAAAAGACATGTAGCTTTCCCCACAGGTAAACTCCTAACCTCTACCTGAAAACTCTGTGCTGTACAGCTGTACTTGAAGGAACTTCTTGTGATGCACAGATTTTCTGCAGTTAAGAGATCAGAATGTGAATTCAGTGCTCTTTATACACTTTAGTGCTGTTTACTTAGACATGAGAAAGCCTTTCAATAGACACAGTAGAAAGTCCTCTAAAGGAGTTCTACAGGCTAGGCTAGGCTTCCTGATTTTATAGGTCTGAATGATTTATTTATAAAATCACCCACTGCCTTTCCCCCCCCCCCCCCCAGGGCAGCTTACACTCTCAGCCTCAGTTTGACACAGCAGCTGTGTCCTTGTTATCTTGCTTGTTTGGCCTTAGACTTCCCTGGAATCAGGCAAAGAGCCAATTCCCCTCGTGATGGCAGCCCATCCTAGTGTTCCTAGCAGAGCCCTTAGGATGCCTTCACAAGTGGCTATAATCTGTGAGGCATTGGGCCATAAGGGGAGGTGGAGCCAAAGGGTCAATGTAGGGGAAAGGTGGGATGGCGAGGACATTACCAGAGATGATGTAAATGCATTAAATTAAAACCAGGATTAAGCACTAAGCTTAAGTGGGGAGATGGTAAACCATGGATAGCAGAGCTGCTTTGGCTGGCTGTCCTGCATGTTCTAATCTGTGCAGATAGCATCTTTAATCACTAGAGGCCTTGAGCTGTCACGGCCTCTGAGTGCTACCATAAATTAATTGCTTGGTGACACAGCAGGCCCTCCTTGTGCTGGCAGCTGTGTTCATGTTAACTTCAGTGCTTGCTGAAGTGTGTAGCAATCCTCTCCTTGTCTTGTCTGCATCATCCAGGCCCTTCTTTTAGTCTTGTAAATTGATTTGGTTATTACTCGGAGTAGTTTGGGTCAGTCATGTGTCTGCTCTGTATCACAGTTTCTTACCTTAAGGGAAAACATTTATCTTTTATGACTTAAATGGCCAGGCCATAGGGTGGACAGAAGATTCCTGTTATTTTTTTTTTTTTTTTTTTTTTTTTTATTATGCACTGTACCAGCTACACAGGTTTGAGGAGTTCCTCAGGAAGTGCTGCTGTAGCAGTGTAAGATAGCAGCTGGGATTGACACTGGATGGGTGTGGAGTTTGGAAAAGAGCTGTATGCCTGGGGTGGGAGATATGCAGTATAGGTAGTACCTGGTCAGTATAATGTTATTACTATGTTGCTGCCATCCCCAACTCTGAGTAAAATGTTGAGGTGTTTGTCACAAATGTGTTGGACTCACATGGAAAACGCTTGTATTTTGTAACCTGCAGGTGGGTAACCAACAAAGACAGTCTGGCACCAGAGGATCCTTGTTTCTTCTGTGATGTTTGTTTTCGGATGCTCCATTACGATGTGGAAGGCAATAAACTGGGGGAGTTTCTTGCATATCCTTATGTCGATCCTGGGATTTTCAACTGAAACTGACATGAGCCAGCATGAATTCAGTGAACTACATTGGTGAATCTGTTGTTCTGGCTGTTAAAACCACCAAACAGCTTGAGTTTTGAGTGTACTGCTGGGTTTTGGGTTAGGCTTTTAATCTCCTTCCCTGAGGTGGAAGGAGCCCTTTGCGCTTGAAGTCTTTCTGGTGTACTTTTCTGAGTAAGGAAGTATGAATTTAAAAGATAACTTATCATGGAAAAATATGCTCAGACATCTACATTTTAATCAGTTACATTTTTAATACACTTTGACAACAATACAGTAGTTTGGAGACTATGGACTCTAAGAATATGGATGTTTAAAGAGAGTATACCTTGCAAGAGCAGCTGTGATTTGAGATGTTCTGTGCATCCCAGGCTCTGTTAACCTCAAAGGATGAGAACATGGTCTTCGGGCATTCTACCTTGAAAACCGTGGCAGTTGTCGCTGAACAAGGGTGGATAGCACGGAATTTGTGGGGAGGAGAATGCTTTCTGAGAGAGAAGCTCAGAGTGCTTGTTAACTTCTAAGGTCTTTCCTGCAAACAGGGAGGTGCTTGCGTCTGTGAACTACTGCTGTCCTTGTGTTCTGACTCTGAGGATTGATTCTGTGAAGAGTAAACTACATTTCACCGATTACTGAATTGTAGCCTACCTTTCAAGTGACTTTGTTAACTGTTTACAGTGCATGTAGTTTTAATGGTTCCTAAAGTTGTGTTCGTTGTGCATTTCTTCTTTTAGTATCATTCTTTTATTTTAAGTATTGTTGGTTTTTATTAAAATGTGACCAGTTTGTACTCGCTAGTCTGATGTTAAGTTGAAACGCTGCTTGCCAAAACAGAATATACTTATCTAGTGCTTTGCTTTTTAAAGTCATCTGGAATTCAGAGGATTTTAGTGGAGGACTTTGCTGTTTAGGAAAGCTAGTAGCACTAACTGCTTTTCTTTTGAAAGCTTCAGCTAGTTCTCAAAAAATGCCTAGTTCTGGTCAGTGTGAAAGACAGCTGACTCTGATAACCTGCATACAGAAATGTATTTGACAAATTGAATTCTATTCAAGTCCTGTGGCCACAGATTCTGCAAGTGCTTACTTGATTATCTTAGATGTCTTGAAACAAAAGTGTCTTAAGTGTTTGCAGGACTCCATTCATCACTCACGTATCTGACTGCTTTCCGGTGGTGTATTAGGTCTTGTGAATATAAATCTGTGCTTTTTTTAGGACAGAAAAAAGGTGATTTTTTTTTTTTTTTTTTTTGTCTTGTAAGTCAGCCAGCTGTTGGCCTGTGTGTTTTGAAAACAGAGCAGTGAACCAAGCTCTTGTAACAGCAGGAGGTGGTAGTTCTCTTATCCTTCAGGAATCTGCAGAAGAGGGAGTGCCCTGCCCGCCACAGCTGTCACCAGTTAAACTGCCAAGGCTGGACTGCTTTGTGGTGCTTTAACAGCTGCTTTAAAGATCCCCCGCAGTGCAACTCTGGTTGCAACTTCCATATTTGCCTCGGAAGTTGCTACGCTGCATCTCTGCCCAATCTCCTCCTCTTTCAGCTGGCAACGTGCACTTCCCAGTCCTCTTCAGTATTGGAACTGAGATCATGCAGACAGCTGGCATAATTTTTAAAGATATTGTTTACTTGTTTGATGGCTTCTTATGCTGAATTCTAAGGTGGCAATCAGTAGGTTTTTTGTGTGTAGGTTTTTTTTTTTCTTTCTTCAGCAGTAGGGAGAAGGGAGTGGCCAAAATGTGAATTTATTCTTTCATTAAACTAATTCTGCCTCGGTATGCTATCTTTCACCCAACCCATTTACCTTCTTGCCAGTAAAACGTTGTGGTCAAGTATATTTCAAAATTGCTGCCCTTGCAGGTTAAGAAATTTTGCTAGGGCCAGTCCCAGACTTCCAGTAAGGCAAAGAGAAGCTGGCCACAGTCTGGGTGTGGGAGTTGAGTGCATCCTGTGCTTCACTACAAAACAGAGAAGAACTTGTATTAGAAGCTGCTGTTTGTGTGTTCTGGTCCTATTTCATATTGAATGTTTCAACTTAAATGACAAATCAAACAAAAAGGTCACACTGAATCATAGTTTTTAAAGACGCTGTACTTCCCAGGAGCTGTCACAAGACAGCTGTCTTGATTTAATGTGTCTTTCTGAATGAGTCCTCTGAGCGAAATCCAGCATTGCACCCAGCTGCCCATTCGTAGTTAAATTTCTATGACACCAGCTGGATATTTGTGTTTTGGCTACTTGTTAAATGCTGTTAGTGTTTCGGTGATCAAAAATTCCAAGTAGGTTTATCATTTCATGATGAAAAATGAGAAAATAATTTTTTTAATAATCCCTTGTCTGTTTGTTTGGTATTTATGTCTTTTTTTTTCCTTTTTTTTTTTTTAAAGCAAGACAATCAGCAATTTTTTCTTATAAATCCTGTGTTATAATAAACTGGATATAAGGGTATGGAACTTGGAGATGATTTGAGTTATATTTAAATGAAAATTTAAGGGCCCTGCCTCCTGACATGTTGTTGTGGTTTAACCTGGCAGGCAGCTAAACACCACACAGCTGTTCGCTCACTCCTCCCCCGCAGTGGGATGGGGAGAGAATGAGAAAAAGAAAAGTAAAATTCGTGGGTTGAGATAAAGGCAGTTTAATAGGACAGAAAGGAAGGGAAAATAGTAATAATAATAATGATGATGATAGAATATACAAAGCAAGTGATGCACGATGCAATTGCTCACCACCTGCTGACCGATGCCCAGCCAGTCCCCAAGCAGCGGGCCCCCCCCCGGCCAGCTTTCCCCAGTTTATGTACTGAGCATGACGTCACATGGTATGGAATGTCCCCCTGGCCAGTTTGGGTCAGCTGTCCTGGCTGTGCCCCCTCCCAGCTCCTTGTGCACCCCCAGCCTTCTCAGTCGGTAGAGCACGGGAAGCTGAAAAGCCCTTGACTAGTGTAAGCACGACTTAGCAACAGCTGAAACATGGGTGTGTTACCAACATTATTCTCATGCTAAATCCAAAACACAGCACTGCACCAGCTACTAGGAAGAAAATTAACTCTATCCCAGCCAAAACCAGGACACATGCAAAGACTTGTGTCTGTACTTACCGGGGGAAGCAAAAAGGCCAGAGTATTAAAAACTGTAGTTGAATCTGTTGAATCTAAAAAATATTAACCTGAATCTGTGGATGGCTTTTTGCTTTGATCTTTTTTAAATGCTTAGTGATTTGGCAGTATGAGCCTTTGTAACTTATTTCGAACTTTCAAAACGTCTTGGAGATTCTCTCCCTGATGAAAGTTTTTGCCTTGCTGGCAAGATGGTGATACAGAATGCTGTTTCTTGTGTTGAGAAAGAGGAGAGACCCCTCTGATTTTACCGTTGGTGTAAAGTTCCAAAGCAAAATGTGATTCATATAGATAGTGTCACTTTCCACTGCTAGCTGGGCAACTTGTAACATTATCACAATACCCCCCTGTGCAGTTGAATGATGAGCAACTCCACGGGGCTGCACATTATTTTAAGCTGTAGTAAACTTGACTCTGGAAGTAAGGATGCTGCTGTCAGAGCTAACTCTGCTTTAAATTTTGCGCATTAACTGTGGTTTGTTTCCTTTTTGCAAAAAGAATCAGCCTTATTCCTTGGGAGACTGAAGAAGTTTGACTGCCTAGTCAGTTCTCAGCTCTCAGAAATTATATTGGTATCTTTCAAGAGACACAGCTCATGGACACTCAGGCATCTTGGAAGGTGAGATGACCATTTCTACAGTCAGTGAGATTCTGTGAATTTAGGTAACTTCTGGTTTGTACATGGGCAGTAAATTCAGGCAGTAAAAGCCCATGAAGCTGAATGGATAGAGCATGACTTCAGTGAATTGCAGCATACAGTCAGGAGCTTCACCTCTCCATCCATCTCAATTAACCCTTTGAAGTAGTGGCATGGTTGACCCATTATCTCTGAAACAGTTGTGAAAGACAGACGTGTGTTAGCTCATCAACGCTTGTGTGGAAACAAGGTGGATTTGGCATGCTTGTGGAATACACAGTACCTCTTTTTTTGGTAAAAGGGGTTTTGATACAAAGGAATGGTCAAAATCAGGAAGTGCCTATGTGAAGATTCCCGTTTGAGTTAACATCTTTACAGGAACACTTTTGAGGGTGAAAGTGGAAGTTGTTTTAGTTTCCTAAGGCAATAAAATACATCTCGTGACTAGCCATATGTAGAAATATGCAAATTCCAGTGTGCAGTAACTACCTGTATTTGGAAGCTGAATGAGAATGCTGCTGTCTGATGATCTAGCTGCGTGGCAATGTTAGTCTCTCCCCTTAACAGCAGTCTGTTGTGAAACGCTAGAGATGATTGCCAAAACTCAAGATCTGTGGAGGCCAAACATCATGACCATCTGCCGAGGACAATTTCATCCTGGGAGCTGCCATGGCTATTGATCTTCCAGCTTTAACCTGAGGTACTGTCTTCAAGATCTGAAAGCTATTCCGTTTTGGTACGTAGACACCTTCCATTTCATTACACAAACACATACTCATTATGCACATGAAAAGCTTTGCAAGCAATTTTAGCGTTTAGTTTTGCAACTACTTGCATGTTTTTACATTTGTGTGTGAGGAGATTGCTGTATTCAAAATCTTAACTGTATTGCTGCGGACTAAAACTTCTTTCCATGCCGAGTTTTAACTTCCAGTTATCACGTAAGTGGATTCCGCTTTGTAAATACCGGCTTCAGTATTTATGCCTGCAGCTTGATACTTTAATTTCCCAAGGCAGCCAGCATGTTACTACAAAGTGCTACCGTAACTGAGTGCCACTGTGTTTTGTGCAAAATGTCATTTATGAGCACTTCTCTGAGCAGCAACATGGAGGCTTTCCCCCAGGCACTCTTCACATCTCTTTCTCCCTCTGATTAATAGAGCTGTGAAGAGAGACTAGAGAGTTTTAGGCTGCTTGCAACCTCGGGCATGAAGGCAGAGTGGAAATAGTAGCATTTTGTAAATATGCACAAATCATGTTCTTGTTAAGTTCGGTACAGATGTATACATGTGCATGTGCTTCTATCCATTGACATAAATGATAGCGGAGTAATAAGGAATGATAAAAAATATCCTTGCATCTGTAAAACTTAACTTAAAAGTACTCAGGGTAGTGAAGAAGTCTTTAGAAAGCATGCAGCATGTTCTAGTATGATGAAGTCTGCCATACAAATGCGGCAAAACAGGCTCCATAAATTCAGCTGCTGGTGAACAGTGTTGTTGAATGTTGAAATATTCTTCTGTTTGCTTTTCTACATTACCAAACCTATAATCCTGCCTCATCTTAACACTACCGCTAGTTTACAGATGCTTGAGAGCAAAAATAAACGTAATGGGTTCTGGTTAAGGTCACCCTATAGAATGACTTAACATCATCTAGATGTACCAGTATGTAAACAGACCGTTAAAAGTTGATCAAACTACTTCAATGAGGCGTTAGCAGCAGCTTATGTGTAGTGACTACACGTTGCACACAGGGTCTCTGAAGGAGTGGCGTATTTAGAAAGGGGAAAAGCCATTCACTCTGATGGATTCTGGCAGTTACGTTAAAAAAAATTAGTAACTAGTGCAAACTAGCGAAGATGACTAGGTAGCAGTTTTGAACACAATAAACATAATACTGCTTCTGCAATAAGTATCAGGTACGAGAGTTCTGATATCAAGCTATTCATGCTTTTTTCTGTGCCTCTCGTCGCTGGTGAGGATTTTTTTCTTTTTACTTAAACCAAGTAAGAAGAGAAGGGGAGATTAGGGCTATGATCCTAAAACTATTATGTAGTTTACTATTCTAGTCTGTTAGGAAGAAGGAGGTGGAAAAAAAAAGGGCAGCAAAAAGGCAGCACTAGGGAAAAAAATTTCCATCTCTTCAGAATTAGGAGATGGAGAATAAGGAGTTACTGCATAGTAGTGCATGATCTCAGTGACAAAAAAAAAAGCATTACCCACGATAAATCTGTCACTTTCAGATTCTGGAAAACAGGGAAGTTTGAAAGCAGTGCTGAAGTTACTAGACCTTCACCTGGTCGTGATGTATTGAGTGTTGAAGTTGCTTTTTCCTATTACTGAATACCTAGCTGCTTAGCACTACTGTAAGAGCAGAACTGCAAACGAAAGTAAACGCTGTACCAAGTTGCTGAACTTGAAATGGGGAAAAAGCTGTATGCCTTGTTTTATACATGAGCAGAAATCCCTTTTCTCCATACTACCCTAGGTAAGAATGAAAGAACAGCAAAAAAACAAACAGGTGGGCTGACTGAGGAAGCTGTGGCAGCAGTTTACAAGGGACATAAACAAGAAATGATTGGACTTTTCAGTATTTGATACCACGCTGTTTTGGCCATACTGCAGTACTAAAAACTCTTCCTTGTTGAATGGTGTGAGCTAAAGCTTCAGAAGTACTGGCCTCCATACTGCAGGCTGTAATCATGTTTTTCTGTTGCTGCCCTGAAGGTGACACAATACAAGGTGATAAGTACACCTGGAACACCATCACCTTCCCTGATACTCCTCCCCCCCGCCCCCAACCAAGATTCTTAGGACAATTAAGCTCTAATTTATCACCTGGCTGGTGAGAAATCCAGTCGCATACAAGTTGTTCCTAGTTCTGATGTTAGGCAAAGGATGTGTTTCAAGAAAGAATTTTCAGAGTAGCTTGTACCCATTTCATTCCCTCTCATGCCTTCAGGGATTTTTCTTAAAGTACTTTACCAGTGTTTCTGTCAAGTTATAAAACTCCAAGTTAATGCCGAGGCAGTAAAATCAAAATAGTACTAAAACCAGACACTCGTATAGACTAAAACATTCACAGGAACAACAAGTTAGTATTAAGAACCAGTCTCTTACCAGTTTATCAGTTTAAATTCTTTAATTTCATAAATTGTTCAAGACAGTGTTTTCCAACCAGTGTGCATCAACAGGTTCAGTGGAAACACCAGGTTTCTTTCTAGTATACTTATTATACCAAAAGCATACCATAAAGTCACATTGCAGTAAATTGGCACAATGAGTTTTGCAAGAACAGAACTAAACTTGTTTAAAAAAGTGATTAAGTATACTCAATACATTAACATTTTAACAGCTATAAAAACGCTGCTTCCAACTCCTACAAAACACAGCGAAAAGACATCCCAACAAGAGTTGAAAAACTATGCACAAACAGAGGTCAGTATCATAGGAAGAGAGGAGGTTTTATACAAATGAAGCAATTAGGCAGTTAAAAGTATTTACACTTTCTCCTGCTATTAGCTAGACAAACATACAGTAGTCAGATAAAAATATACTACAACTCTAAGTCCTGTAACATGTAGGCATTTGTTTTCTAACTGGAATTCTCATCTTTCGAAATGTGTTACCTGTTAATACTGGACAAAACTATTGGCAAAAGTGTTTAAATACTTTTAAACCAAGATTAAAGGGCCTTTTATTCCACAAAATTTAACTTTAAAATACTATGCTTATAAAATTATTTAAAACTTTCAGCAGTCTATAGATTTCAAATGCAAAACTCAACAATCCTCTTTAATTTGTATTTTAAAAAAGAGACTCCAGTGGTGTCATTTGCTTTCAAAGGCAGAATCTTTTGCTGGCTTTTCAAGCTCTCTCTCTTCACTGCACGTCCTAGGAAAAAAATAAAGCAACATTAATGACCATATAAAAACGTGGAGAGCAAGACTTATTCCAGATGAACTTGTACAGTCTAGAGTAAGTGATGCTGATGTAGATGAAGTCTGGAGACCTGAGGCAGGTAGTGATGCCAGCTGTCCACCTTCTCTTTCAGGCCGACTGCCCCCAAATGTGAAGCTAAGCTGGTTGTGATTAACACCACGTTCATGTATGTGACCGGCTGTGAACGGCAGTCGTTCTGAAGTGGTTTGTGTTCCATTCAGGCAGTCCTCCCTAGTCTGCTGCCAAATATGTGCCAGCTCAGGGGGAAAAGCGCTCTGGCTTAGCATACCTTGCCAATTGTAACTTTTCTTGGTAGCCACGATTGATCCGCTGTGTGTCCCAAACACTAAGGTAACCTTTTTACCAAACGAGAACAGGAAGATGTTCTTAAAGGCCAGTCACTTCAGAATGTATTTTAATACACTTAATACATAAAAGCATTAAGTTACACAACTTCTGCCTTCCAAAATTTTTGAAGTACATCTTCAGAACGGTACGGACATGTCTTGCCTCTCATCAAAGGGCGTAAAGTCCAGAACTGAACAGACAGCCCTGTGATTTGAGAAGTTTACAAATTATTTGCTTAGAGTCGGTAGTGGGAACTGTAGGGGTGTTTTGAACATTGGTGATTTGTTCATGTTTATTTTGCTTACTAATTTCTCACTTGCAAATAAAAATGTGTGAAAAATACTGAACGAAAGGAAGTTTGTATGATGGAGAGATGCCACTCTGTAGCTTGCTTGAATTGAGAACAGGTAAGTGGATGCATTTCTCAACATGCAAGGTACCTGCAAGAAGTGTTACAAAATCTGCTTTATAGCTGTTAGCAAACAATGAGTCTAAGTCCACAGAAACTGCTCCCAGGTAGCCACAGAAGGGTTTTTTGTAAAGTGCATGTTTCTTTGTTTCGGTAAGTCAAAGAGTGTGTTGGAGTGTAGAGTTCAAGGCCATAGCAAACGCAACACACACACACACCCTTAAAGAGATAAATGTTTATTAGCAGAACATGACACCCCCACTAGCTCATTCATGGATGATATACTTGCAAGTTTTACAGATAAAATCACAATTACTGAAGTTTTAGAAATATATATTGTCTTGCCTCAAAGTTGCTTTTTTGAGACGCTTTATATTCAACAGCCTTTTCCAGGCATGTTACATAACTATCTAAAGTATCTGCCTTAAGTTTCTTTTGACCAATGTCCACTGAGGTGTCTTGCATGCACCCAAATTTTCTTAATTCTTTTAACCACAAATATAAAGGGCAATCTGACTGAGATTGTCTCTGTCACTCAAAAATCCAAGAGTTGTCAGGTTCTGCAGGAACAAGGAAAGGAGCAGGCCATGAAAAAATTCTACCTTTGGAGAACCAGTTTAGTAGTCATTTATTTTTGAATACTTGGCCAAGTGTATTCTATTATTACTGAACTGCCTTGCTATTGATTTCAAGTAACTCGGGGGTTGCACTTTGTTAGTACCGTGATTTGGCCAAATCACCTATTTAAGCAGTGTGCTAGGCTGTGTAACCCGTGTTAGGAACCTGCGCTTGTGCCTTCATCATGTTCCGTAACATGCTGCTTGTTCAGACCAAATGAGTATTTGGCATCACTGGTTGAAAACTCCCAAATGTCACTTCTGAAAGCTGTGTAATCAGAATCCTGTAGTTCCAAGGCTACCTCTCAGCAAATACCAAATTCATTTTCATCTTAGGGGGTTTTTTGGTTTTGTTCTGTTTAAGTTTACCTTATTGTAAATAACAGTCAATATTCTACTTATTTGTACAGTTTTAACTTGGCAGACAGCCAAAAGAATGCCAGGCAACTGCAGTTTCCCCTAGCCTGCATGAAGACAGTGATTGAAAGGATCTTCAAAAAGAATCCTGGAGCACAAGGTGCAGAAGTGCTCAGAGAAAACAAAGCAGTACTTCAACAAAAGAATCCAGCTCAAGGATAATTCTAGGCCTTTTCCTCATTGTTTACTAAATTCTATTAAGTATTTCTTATATTCTGCAAGAGATTCGCTGCTTGTCCTTGCTTACAAAACGGCATTTTTCAGTGAGGCTAAGGTTTAAATACTTACCTCCTGACAAATTCAAGCATTCTTACGGCTTCTTGTTTGGGAGAGGTAAATGCATTTGCCTCTATAAAGCGTTCTGAGTTCTGAAATTTCACAGGTCTAAGTTCTAGCCTGCAGTTTACCTGCATTTGGGCAATTCTATAGCTACACTACAGAACACTAATTGAAGTGGCTTGGCTATTAATTAGAATGCATGATTTCACAAAGAACTTGGTAAGTCCCATTAGTTTCTGTAAGACTTGGTTCAGGCTTCCTTTGCTTCCAACTTACTAGCACTGAGTAGTCTAAAACATAGGAGAAAGCTTATACTTTGCCCTGTCTCACCACATGCCGATTTTCTCCTAACAGGACATCCCGTATCTTTTTTCTTTAAGTCTCCACCACAGCAGTGAGTGAAGTAACTTTTAAAATGTTCATTCAGAACTTTAACGGAAGATTTGCATGCTATTATCATTCTGTAAAGTTGAGAGGAAACTCTGTCAAGAAAAGAGTACCTCAGCATGGTTAAGCAACTTCAATCAACTGCTGTTCTATTTACATCATTTTGCTAGAGCAGAACAGATCCTTAGCTCAGTTAAGGTTATTAACTCACTTTTTCTTACTGCCAACTTCATGCTTATCTTTCTTTTCCTCAGTGTTCTCTCCATTGTGTTGTGACTGGTTGGTGTCTTGAGCTTCAGACCCTCCATTCAGAACCTTTGAACCTTTAAAATGAAAGGGCAGGGGAAGAAAACAGCACTGCAGGCAGCAAAAACTGTGCTATAAAGCCCCAGATAATTTTTTTACCTTCAAACACTATAAATGTTTTCCCCTCATCTTGATACCCAGCAGCTGAAACAATATAAAAAGCAGTAACTGATATGGCTTCAACTTCTGAAAATTCCATGCAACGAGCCTCATCCCGTAATTTTAATAATGGGAAATGAACAGTGTATATATTTAATGAGATTTCAAGTTCTTCTTGTGCTTGCTAGGCTACAGATAATAGGACTAATGCTTATTTATATTCTGAGCAGTGAGAGAATATACTTCAGCAGTGAATTCTGTTTACCACTCTAACCTGGTCAGACAATTTTGGGGGATTTCTGATACTTTAACTGAAGATTAGTTCCGTGGATTCTCGTTTACTCTCAACTCTAACAAATACATATATAATAAAAATTATGACAAACTGTATATATAAATAGAGTAAAAACGTTTAGCTATAGCATGCAATTGTCAAGCAGGAAAACAAAGCATTATGTAAAAGCTGGTTTTAGTGAAGTCCAAGCAGGAATATTTAACCTCTAAAATTTCTGTGATGAATACATGTTTTGCTCTGGTATTACAAGCCAGTGAATTTGGAGTGAATTGTTGAGGAATGTCACTTCAAGTCAGAATTGACAGTCCATTTTATTTGAAGTTACAGGTTTACCAAAAAAACCCCTCTATTAAACTACTGTGCTAGAGCAAGAAAAAAATACGAAGACATTACTCATCAGAATACTTACAGGCTAAGAGATGCTAAAAAGCAGACAAGATCATTTTAAGATGACATTCTAGTCCAGGCTTGCTCAGAATCAGTTCTGAACTTGAATGCCATGGGAAGAATTTAATGAAACAATGAATGCTATAATCCCTTGTTACAGAGTAGATTGTACTTCAGATGAAGTACAGCTTCAAACTAACTGCTGTAATTGTTGTGCTTTGTAAAGATGGTTAAGAGTTCAGCAGTTCCATTTTTAAAAGGGCAGAAGTACAAGTATAAGGAACCAGAGTTTCTCTATTTGTAGCAAATAAAGAAAAATCCACTTCCATGAAATATCCTCCCCTACTCTGATAAAACTTCTTACCATTCTCCATTTGACTAGGCAACAATATGGTATTTCAGTGTGTTCTGTTGAAGTCTCATGTTAACCTTACCCGGAGTAGCTTCATTAGTCAGACTATTTTATGTGTAGGAAGTCTTTCAGTTTAGATTCTTCGTTAAAATATTAGCTGTGCTGATCACTGGGTTGGGGAAAGATCTGTGTGGAACCTCTACTACATCATAGACACTTCTCTCACCATAAAATGGTTGGTTTTTATCATCATCCTTGCTTTCTTAGCAGTTACAAATACAGTGGCATTTCAACTACGGTTACTCTGAATCCTTGGCATCCTCAATCACCTCAGTTACAGTAACTTGTTTATTCCAGATCCAGGTGGTGTAACTTCCAGTTTTCTGAAACAGTTTTGCTCCCAGGATTCAAGTTCAAAGTAAATAAAATTGATCTCCACAACCACTGGAGAGAAAGGATCTAAATAATTTTAATAGATGGATAGAACTCCTACATCTTCAAGGATTTAAACTTGTTTGCAACACAGCTTTCCAGTGTCTGTCTCATTTTGTTCCTCTATTTAAAAATGCAAGTATCTATTTTACTACATTTCTTTCACTTTTTTTTTTATAATAACTGACTTAAGTTATTATAGAGCATGCTTACTATGGAAAGCTTTCAAATCATGCTGTACTTGTACAAGCACTCATGATTAATCTGGAGTAGTACTCCTAAGAGCATAAAGCCCTTTTCTCTCCTAAATTTTGATTATTTCTTTACTGTTAGACAGAACTACTAAAGTTGCATCACAGAAGTGGTTAAAAGCTGCTGCTACACATAGCATGCGTGATAGAGGAAGAGGCTAGTGAAGGAAATTAAGCAATTAAAGCATAGGTGGAAGTCTAGGCACTAAAAGGCTACTTGAGGAATGGAAGGTAGTACGTTATTCTACCTCATGTTTAATGTTTTTTTTATTCCATAAGGTAATAAAGTTAGAAAATTTACAGAGAAGTTAAGAAATGCTAAACTCAATTCTTACAAAAGCCCTTCCCTTCAGGCAATAAAGGTAAAATAGCCACGGAAAACATTATACCCTTGAACCTGAAACTTAGTTACAGCAGTATTGTCCTTGACTATTCCAGATATGTAAAGGTTTTAATAGATGGGTAGAATTCCTGTATCAAGGATTTTTTGAAGCTGGCTCAGAAATTGATGGAGACTAGGTCTTTTAACAAGAAACTAAAACCACACTGACTTACCTGTTTGGTCCTTTTCCATTTTTTTGTTTGTTCCTTTCTTCCACTGTTCTTTGGTTTTGTTGGCTTCCTCGTGCTGCTTCTGCTCAGCAAGTGATTTGTTTAGTACTTGGGAAAGAACAGAATCTCCTTCCCCAACCAGAAACATGGTCTTGAACTTGTTATATAGCATTGTAGATTTTTCCATGATAACTTGGCTAACTTTGAATTTCCGTATCTGAAATCAAAGTAATAAAACAATGAGCTCCACTTAGGTATTTAAATACCTATGTAATTTCATCACGTGCTAAATGAAATTCTTAATTTATCCTGAAATGAGATTACAGACTTGTACACTCTCTGAAGCATCACAGAACAGCCCAGGTTGGAAGGGACCTCAAAAGATCATCTGGTCTAACCCTTCGCGGGAAAGGGAACCTGGATGAGATTATCTAGCACACTGTCCAATCACATCTTGAAAACCTCCAGCGATGGGGCCTCCACCATGTCCCTGGGGAGGTTGTTCTGGTGAATGATTGTTCTCACTGTAAAAAAGTTTCCTTTTTGTATCAAGATGAAGCCTCTCCCAGTGCAACTTGTACCCATTGCCCCTTGTCTTCTCCACGTGGCTCCTTGTGAAGGGAGAGCCTCCGTCCTCTTTGTAGCCCTTTAAGTGCTGGAATACTGTGATGAGGTCCCCCCGAGACTTCTCCAGGAAGAAATAGACCTAACTCCTTCAGTCTTCCCTTATAGGGCAGGTTCTCCAGCACTTTGGTCATCTTCATGGCCCTCCTTTGGACCCTCTCCAGTCTGTCCGCATCGTTCTTGAATTGTGGGGACCAGAACCGGACACAGTACTCCAGTAGTAAATAACGGAGATATCAATTTAAGAAAACACACAAATTACTTTGATTAACATTGCAGATCTCACCTTCTTTAGAGTCAGAATCATCTCTGTATGTTTCTGAGCTTGTTGCATTGTGACTTGAAGGGATGCAAGCTCATCAAGAGCCTCAATACACCTGTTCACATCCTGTATATAAACAAGAAATTAGTTTGAAGACTTAACTTACACGTTAATAATCCTTAATTAGCCATACTAAATTCATTTCCATGCTCAGTGATATCTTCCTATAATATCCTTAATTTGACAATGTACTTAATTTTAGAACAATTTATACAGTCAAACTTGCAAACAGAGATTACTATCAGTTGCCTTTCAGCTACTTCCATAACAAACGGCAGATACTATTTGAAAAACTTACAATTTTAAAAAATAATTTTATACTTTCAAAACACAAACTCAAGCTTTATGCTGCTTTCACAATTCTAGTACTTCCGTGCTGGAAGCTGTTCTCCATAGTCAGCCTTTTCCATACACAATTTTTCCCAAGTGACTTGCCACTGAGAAGGTAGCAAAGCATCTTAAGTGGACTGCAGTTAATATACAGAACTGTATCTTCGTAGATTTTTCAGTTAAAAGTTTGATGAATGACACACTATGCAGGACACCCAGAAGTAATGATGTGAGCTTCTGATCCATTTCTAAGAACTACTGTGCTAAAGTCTTCTTCCTGTCACACTTAGTTCTCAATTTCCTTATCTTCAGCTACTCTTGCTTATTTTAATTCCTATTTCAAACTAACAAGATTCATCTCCAGCACAGGTCATAATAATATTCTGCATCTTGTTTGAAGCTGTAGCTCCTGTTCTCAAGGGAAATTAGTATTAAAAAAACCCCAAACATATCAGGACTATGCTCAGCAGAATTCTTATCATCATCTTTACTTGATAAATACAATTATGATAAGCTAAGTGTCCTTGCTGTAGCTCTGCAACCAATGTTCTTCCCAGTACTGCAAGATATCTGCTCCATTACACCTCTGAATCAGAGGTTTGGGGGTTTTCAGTTTTTGTTTTCCACTTACTATTTTAGGGGAAGAATTTACTATCTGGCTCAGCAGAGGGTGATTTATTTAAGCCAGACCATTGAAGTTGTGAAGTAAAAGCTTTCTACATTTTATTTAAGGTGAACCATTTTTTTGAGACAAAGTATTGGCGCAGACTTAAATAAAATAATTTAAGAATACGCCACACTGGAAATGAATGTTTCATATTTAACACTATAGTGGGTTAGCCCTGGCCAGCAGCCAGATGCCCAGCCAGCCACTCACCTCTCCCTCCTCAACAGTGCAGGGGGAGAAAATAGGATGAAAGCTCATGGGTCGAGATAAAGACAGGGAGATTGCTCACCAGTTACTGTCGTGGGCAGAACAGACTCTACTTAGGGAAAGTTAATTTATTACCAATTAAAATAGATTTGGATCGTGAAAAACAAAACCAACATTAAATCAACACTTTTCCTTCCCCCCTCTCCCATGCTCAACTTCACTCCAGACTCCCCTCCCCAGCCCACCCCCAAGCAGTGCCGTGGGGGCAGATGGTCAGTGCGTCACAGTTCCTCTCTGCAACTCCTTCCCTCCCACACTCTCCTCTGCTCCAGCCTGGGCTCTCCCTACAGGCTGCAGTCTTTCAAGTCTCCAGCATGGGCTCTCCACAGGCCACAGTGTGAACATCTGCTCCTTCGTGGTCTCTTCCACAGGCTGCAGGGGAACACCTGCTCCAGCAACATGGAGCACCTCTTCCCTTCTCTGACCTTGGTGTTCCCTCTGCTGTTTCTCACTCTTTCCTCTCCTCTTCCTCCTCTCTCTGCCCAGTGTGTTTTGCCCTTTCTTAACTAAGTTTCCCCAGAGTCACCACCATCTTGGCTGAGGGGCTCAGCCACACCCTGTAGTGGGTCCACTGCAGCTGGCTGGAACCGACTGTGTCCAGCACAGGGCAGGCCCCTGCCCCCACTACCAGAACCTTGCCTCCGACACCCAACACAATGAGTTGGAGCAGCTTGCTGCTTCTCATGCTACTGTACTTTTTCCACTGACACTCGTATTTTCTCATTGTACAAATGGCACTCGCAAAACGAATATACTAAACCAAAGGCTGAATCCCTTTCAGCACCACCCATGCAATGGCACTCTGAATAGACCACATAATCGATTAGGGAAAGTCCTCAAGCTGATGTCACTCACACCTCTCCTTGGCCAGTTAATAGTGGTAGCGAGAATTTTCTTGTCTTCAGCCGTACATAAAGGCAGAGATGGAATGAAGCCTTTTACTTGCTTTTTCAGTTGTGTAAATGGAAATGGACTTTTGAAGATTTGCATCCCCTCCAGGACTTCAAATAAGAAAGAGACTGGTAAAGTATTTCTGGTCTGGTCTCATGATTTGAGGTTTCAGTTAGAGAAAAAAACAAAACAAAAACAACAAAAGCATAAATAACCTTGAATTCAGAAAACCTGATAGTATTGTTCTGAAGCACCAAAGGCATAGAAATTAAAATACGCTTAAAAAAAGATACAGCTCTAGTCCTTCCCTATCTGTTTTCACTGCCCAACCTCAACAGTGGAATCCAAGGTGTAACAATTTAGATAAACACATGCGAGTGCTTGACAACCCTCACTGTAAAAAAGCTGCTTCTTATGTTTAAGCAGTATTTCCTGTATTGACATCAGTGTTCATTGCCTCTTGTCCTTTCACTGAGAAGAGTCTGGCTCTGTCATCTTTCCATTCAGGTATTTACTAACATGGAGAAGACCCTGCTCTCAGCCTTCTCTTCTCCAGGCTGAACACTGCCAGCTCTCTCAGCCTCTCCTTCTATGAGAGATGCTCCAAGCCCTTAATTCATCTTTGTGGCCCTTTACTGGGCTCCCTGCAGTACATCCATGTCTCTATTGTACTGGGAGCCCAAAATGGGATCCAGTGCCTTACCAGTGCCGAGTAGAGGGCAGTCATCACCTCCTTCCATGTTTTGGCAACTCTCTAATGCAGCCCAGGATGCTGTTGGCCACCTTTGCCACAAGAACACACTGGTGGCTCATGGTAAGCCTGGTGTCCACCAGCACCCCCAGGTCATTTTCTAACAAGCTGCTCTCCAGCCAGTCAGTCCCCAGCCTGTGCTGGTGTGTGGGGTTATTCCTCCCCAGGGGCAGAACTCGAACCTTCGTTGAACTTCATGAAATTCCTGTTGGCCCATTTCTCCAGCCTGTCCAAGTCCCCCTGGGATGGCAGCACACCCATCAGCCTTTCCTTTCAGTTTTGTATCATCTGCGAACTTGCTACGGGTGTGGTCTGTCCCACCATCCCAGTCATTAATGAAGATGTTTTAACAGTATTAACTACTAGTGACTGGCCTTTAGCTGGACTCACTGGCACTGATCACAGTCTGGCTGAACTGCAGGGCACAAAAGTTTTCAGTCCACCTTGCTATCCAGACTTCATCACTTTGTCTATGAGGCTGTTATGAGAGACAGCGTCAAAAGCCTTTTTCAACTTAATATAAACAACATCCACTGCTCTCCCTCATCCACCAAGCCAGTCACGTCACAGAAGGATGTCGGTTTCGTCAAGCATGATTTCCTCTTCATTAACCCATGCTGACAATTCCCAGAGACCTTACTGTCCTTCATATTATTGGAAACAATTCCAGGACAATTTGCTCCACCACCTTCCAAGGGATGCATGTGAGCCTGAGTGGCCTGCAGTTTCCCAGATCCTCCTTCTGGAAGATGAGGGTGACATTTGCTTTCTTCCAGTCCTCGGGAACCTCTCTCTAATCACCGTGACTTTTCAAAAATAAAATGCAGTAGATGCACAGTGCCATCATCCAGCTCCCTCAGCACTCTTTTGTTTATTCTGCATCAGGTCCCACTTTGTTTAAGTGTTCCCCAATTTGATCCTTGTCCACTGAGCATCAAGTCTTTCCTGTTCGGGACTTTCCATTGGTCTCAGGGACCTATGATTGCTTAAAGGAATTGTATGAGCAAACTGAGCTCAAGAAGGCATTGAGTACCTTGGCCTTCTCCTTGTCCTTTTTCACTAGATCCCCCACCCCATTCAGCAGAAGGCCCACATTTTCCCAGTCTTCCTGTTGCCGGTGAGGAACGTGAAGAAGCTTTGTTGTCCTTCATTTCTCCCCCCAGATTTAACTCCACGTGGGTTTTGGCTTTCCTAAGCACATCCCTCCATGCTTGGGCAGTGTCTGCATATTCCTCCCAGGTCACCTGTCCCTGCTCCCACTTCCTGTATGCTTCCTTTTTTTGTGTCCTGACTATAGTCATGGACATATTCATCCATGCAGCCCTCCTGCCACATTTGGTTATTTCCCTTGATCCATCCTTGTCAGGACGGATCAATCTTGAGAAGGAGGTAATCCCTAAAAGTGAGCCACATCTCCTGGTCCCTTCTTCTCTCCAGCATGGTCTCTCAAGGGATTCTTCCGAGCAGATCCCTGCAGAGGCCAAAGTCTGCTCTCCTGAGCCCAGGGCTGATCCTTTTTGCCCTGCTCCCTCCTCCCATGATCCTGAACTCCACCATCTCAGTCACTGCAGCCAAGGTTGCCCGTGACCTTCATATACCTGACCAGATGTTCCCTGTTTATAAGAATCAGGTCCAACAGGGCATCTTCCCTTGTCAGCTCCTTGGTAACCTGTGTTAGGAAGTTACCACATTCCAGAAGCTTCCTGGATTGCTGTATAATCTCCACGTTGTCCCTTCAGCAGATACCAGGGTGGTTCAAGCCTCCCAATGAGGACCGGAGCCTTTGAAACGGTGGTGTTTCCCAATTGCCTTAAGATTACTTCATTCTTTACTTCTGCCTCATCAGGTGATCTGTAGTAGACATCCTCATGATGTCACCCATATTGTCTGCCCACTATCCTGACCCGTAAGCTCTCAGCTGGCTGAGCTCTGTCCCAGTGCAAAGCTCCACACATTGCCACTGGTCTCTCACATAAAGAGTTATCCTGCATCTTGTCTTCCCAGCACCCGTCTTTCCTGAAGAGCTGTATACATACACGGCAATGCTCCAGTCCCATGAACTATCCCACCAAACCTCTGTGACGCCAATGAAACCATAGCCCTGCAACTGCAGACAGATGTGCAGTTCCTCTGGTTTGTTCCCCATGCTGTATGCATCAGCGTACAGCCACTTCAAAGAGGCACCCAGTTGTGCTGACTTTCCAGAAAGGTTAGGAGAGCTTTCCTCATAATGCTGTGCCGCCAGCATTTCCTCATTTCTGTGCATATGCTCGTGGTGATGCCACTTCAGTCCTGTTCTGTTAAGGAATTCTGTTGATTACAAGGCCAATTCTGTTTACATCACCCTGCACCATTTGATTGCCATCCTGCTCCACCACTTCCTCACTTTCCCCTCCGCTACTGTTCCTAGTTTAAAGCTCTTGAACCAGGTTGGCCAGCTTTGTGGCAGCAATACTTTTGCCCCAATTAGTTGGGTCACCTCCTAGGAGTCCTATCCATTCCTTCACAAGCCCTTTCCTCAAGAAAGGGATCACCACCTGGGTCCCCATATGTTGACCATCACCCTCACAGTCATGCAGTCATGCTTGATACTTCGCAGGTCTCCCCTGACCGTATCATTGGTGCCCAACTTAGAAAACCAGCAGCAGTTAATAGTCTTAAGGCCCAACAAGCCTCAACCATCTGTCAGTAATGTTCCAAATCTGAGCCCCCAGTAAGCAGCAGACTTCCCTCAGCAATGAGTAGGGTCAGCAGACAGGGGCTTCCATCCCTTGCATCAGGCAGTCTGCCACTGCTATATTCATTGTGTCCTTCTGGTGCTTCTGCATGGCTCAGGCTGAGCTGGCACAGATATTTAACTTGACAGAATTCTGTCTGAATGTTTCCGGTAAATAATTTATTACGAAGTATTTTCAAACAAACCCAATTTAACTTGCTGACATTAATCTTTTAATGTCCATAGCAACCTCATTTAAGCAGTAGTTACCTTTCAAACTGAAAAAATTCCGTTCATTCTCAGAATATTAATTAAAAACAAACACGTGTGCCAAGTATTTCCTACTGGAATTATACACATAAATCAGCTTAAAAAAAATACTTACAAGATTATCAATTTTCAGGGAGTTCTTAATTTCTGCATGTATCCTTTGAAGCCTAGAATCCATTGATGTTTCTGAAGATTAAAAACAGTATGCATGAATATTTGATAACCACATCAGGTTTGTCTTTGTAGAAACCTTTCTACAAATCTGAACTTCATAGAGAATGCAGGAAAATATGGGCAGGCACTCTACATCAGATAACCATACAGGTGCACACATAAATACACCACAGCGCTTACTATCAGAAATAAAGTACACAGCTTTTTAAAATTGGACACTATTAGGAACTTACATAGTTTTCTCCTTAGGAGTTACAAACTGAAAATAATTTTCTATTTCGTTATACAGCTGTCACCCTCTTATTTGTGGGCCAGGTTAAAAGGAAGTTTCAATAAATACTAAGAGTTATAAAGCTGGAAAACCTTTAATGACCGGACACCTGGATGTTTTCAGTAAATTGGACATGATTCCAGTTACAGTCCAAATCCATCCAAATAAAATGTTCCCAGTACACATGTTCCAGCAGGTGTGCAAGATGAACATGTCCATCTAATTCACATGCTGAACGCCTGTTTGGGTTTTTTCATACACAAGTGGTATGTATTCTGAACACTACTGCAAGCAGGGTTTCCTTCAAGTCCAATCCATCTTGGATGGGTTTGAATGCTTCCCCCCCACCCGCCACCAACACTGGATTGGTTGGAGTCCATGCCACTGGATCTGTACTATATGACAAATTACAGCCAGTGGTTTGGATTGCCCTTCAAAGTGGGAGTACTAAAAAAGCAATGACTTATCCCTATGAAGGTCAGTTTGCAAGTCTGGGTTAGTAGACAAGACCACAGTAATTTGAATCTAAGCCTCTTGCTTAGGAAGAACAAGCCTCTTGCTTAGTTAAGAGGTAGTAACCAAATACTTTCAAGAGGTCTCTCAGATTATTGTGTTACGAAAAGATAGAAAGGGAAAAACAAAGGGAAGAACTAAAGTGATTTGGTTCACAGAATAAGAGCTTTTGCTTCTTGTTCACAAACAGAAGGGATCATAGAGCTCAACTGACAGTAAAATGGGAATAGCAAAGACCTGTTCTGATGCACTGAAGAAAGAAAGAAAGAACATAGAAGAACAAGAACGCACTGTTTCACAGATCTGAAGGAAGCACTCATGGATCAAACAGCTTGGACTGAGACCCGAAAGCCATCCTTAGCAGTTAATTATCTTATCCAGACAAATAATTCTGTTCAAAATTTAAGATGACCAAAAATACTGTTTAGCTTCTTTAAACTAACCTCTCTTCTTCTCCATCTTCTTAACTTCTGTTTTCTTGCCTTCTTCTTTACTCTGCCTATCAAAAACATTAAAGTGTTCTTACAATGTTGTAAAGCCTGTTTTTCAGTCTCTCCCCCCTCTCCCCCGCCATTTTTAGGTGAGATGCAATGTTTTGAGGTATTATCTCAGTAAAACATTAGCATGCAAAAACCACAGAGAGCCAAACCCTGGTTGTCAGAGACTGAAATAAATTAACAAAATTAGTTAGCTGAGATACTGCTGATAAAGCCTCCATACTGACAGATGGTTTTCCCTAGAAGCAGCACATGAAAGGATTTTAAAAACAAGTCACATTTCTAAACTGTGTTTTATTTTGGTTGGATGTACAAATTGGTTAAATGGCATTGTATGGAAATAACTTATGGAGAAACAAAATTATTTTTATTATGATGACATGACCACAGGGAATTACGGAGAGATCAATTAGTCATAATCAGATCCTATGTGACTTATTTTCTCATATAATTAATTGTAACAGTATAAGTATCCTACAACTGACCATAAATGTATCAGTGATAATTTAAATATTCTTGAAGCAAACAGTAATAGAGGAAAAAGATTTATTACAAGTTCATTGAAATCTCCTGGCTCTTTCTCTAATTGTATCACTAAAAATAAAGCTGGGACTCAAGAAAAACAAAACAAAACTTGTCTCCATCTCAGTTACAGGATGAAGACAGGCAGAAGTCTTTCAAACAAGCTTTTGAACTCTTCATTCAGAGCAGATCATGAACCCCTATTTAGCAATTCCTCAGTCTTGTCTTACCGAGAGGTTTTAAAGCCTTATTTTAGAATTTGTGTATTTCAGCACATCATGTGACTCATTTTCTTCCTATCATAGTAATATGCATCCATAAAATATCCAGGCCTCATGTCTATCATCTTCCATGTTCCTTTCATACTCTATCCAGTAACAGAATCAACAGCTTCCAAGTACGTAAGACTATTTACTTCAACTGGCAGTACAAGCTCATGCCGTTTAAACAGTACATGTAAACTTCGTATATGTACAGAACGGTGTACAAAGCACTGTTATTAGACTTAAATAAATATTAATGAAGTAGCTACAAAGACCAGAAAATGGAAACTATGCTGGTGAGAAGAGTAACCAAAAAAGGTGTCAGCCAATATTCAGTGTATTAGTAGAGGAACTTGAAGACAAAAAGAAGTCCTTTTACTTTTTATCAATATTGAGTTTTGTGGTATTAGTTATCAGCTATAATTAAATTAATTATGCATTCATTAACTACCACTCCTTTATCTTACTGAAACAAAGCTCCATCTACCCTCCAATGCATAAAATATGACAGCTATTTAAAAGTAGAGGAGATTTGATTATTATAACCAAATCAATATATGACAATTTTATTGCAGAAATCAATCAACGTATGTCAGATTTAAATAGTGAAGAGCTGCAAAGATGCTAAGGACAATTTAGTATCTCTGGAGTTGGAAATGCTTAGGTTTGCTACAGGCAAGTAGAGTAATTATGTTAGGTTTCCAGAGGAGTGACAGGAAGAAGAGAAGAAAGGGCTAGAGGACAAAAAACCCCAAACAAACTAGATTCTTGTTAATGAATGTGAAAAAGGTAGAATTCTGTTGTTACAGGTGAAAGGGAGGAACTATTATCCTCCTCCTTTTTCCTCCAAATTTTTACCTTGTTCTCCCTTTCTTCTGCCCTCCCACCAACTGTGGGGATGGGAACATCATGCTCTCGTGGTGGTGGCTTCTTCACCCATTTGCAGAATAGCTCTTGAGAATGAGTCAGATTTCTTCCTATTGTCCCACCCCCCCCAGTTTCTGGCAGGATCTTCTCTCCATTCTTATGCTTGTTTCATTTGTGATAATTTATCTTCTGAATGCAGACTGCTCTTGGTATCACTCAACTGGCTTTGCAGTGCTAGAGTAGAATAATTCTTAATTTTTTCCTTGTTCTGTCTGACGGTGTGTGTTCCAGCTGCCAGACAGAGAAGGAAATGTTTTCCAGGTAACCCTATGCATTCCACAACGTGATCAAAAATCCGTAACCATGGATTAATAGGTCCTACCAGTTCTCAATCTAGTGTATCCAAAACTTAAAGAAAAATATATGGCTGTCCTGAACAGTTTTTCACACTGATCCCTTTTCACATGGATATTCTTAGTCTACTTCTAAACAGAACCCACCAGCTGTCTTCTGCTAGAAATTCTAAGTCACCGAAAGACTGACACTGCTTAATTTCTAGGTTCAATTCTTCCCATCCTCCCACAATAGAACCTATTGGTTTAGAAGAGTTTTTTACTCTCCACTTAAAAAGAAATTAAAATAGACAAAAAAAGGGTGGGGGGAGAGAACAACAGAACACAGCGCAAACCAGTTTGGAATTTTTTCAGGTATTGTCTCCTCCTGTTAGTTTCAAAGTACTCCTACAACTTGTAGACATCACATGTTAAAACATACTCACGATTCAGATTCCGTCTGTTCCTCTTGCCTACGCTTTCTTTCTGTTACTTCTTTCTCATGTTGGCCTCTTACAATGTTTCTTCTATGAGCTGCCTGAAAGCTTCTTCCCCCTTTTTTCTTCTGTTTTTATTTGGGATTTTAGGATTGGAAAGAGAAAACGAATCTTTAGATTACTGAAAAGCAGATTATTAAATCACTGTTTCTGTAAACAGGTAAACCTACGTACACTAAATATCTTTGAAACAACTCTGCTCCACAGAACAACCTGACAAGAGCTGGCTTTCCCCGCAACTAAATACAAGACCTCCACATGTTGATAGTTCCTGAATTTCTTTAGTCCTTTTCCCTTTTTCCTTTTCTAATAGAAGGCAAATATCCTAAGCACCAGAATAATTAAGACATTCCAAATGATGGGCTAGGGACAGCTTTATATGTTTCAAAAACTTGATTTCAAGCCAAGTGTTTTCTTAGACACACCCAAGGAAAAAAAAGTCTGTGTTCTGAGGAACATAGATGGAAAAAGCCTTTTGACAAAATAAATGCTACATTTAAATCCTTTGTTAAAAAGAAAAGTGTCTTAGAAAAGATGCTTTTCTTAGAAAATACCGAAGAAGTTCCTCAAACAATTATCTGACAAAATGAAGTTCTGCAACTTTTATTCTATATTTCTGTATTAGCCAGCCACAGGGCTCCAATCTTTACTAAGATCTGGCATTAACTTCAAGAAAGATCTTCAGTGATAATACTTTCCTCTATAATAAATGTATCAGGAAAGCAAAATTATACCTTGTCACCTTCTTGTTCTTCTCCATCATCTTCAGAGTCAGAAGCTGATGCAGAACCCACTTTCACAGCATTTTTTCTTTTTGGTTCAGCCTCTTTCTTTCCTTCCTTTTTGTCAAATTCCTTCTTTGATTTCTCCTCTTCCTTCTGACTTTCCTCATCTTTTTTCCCTTGCTTTTTGGGCTTTTCTTCTGGTCCTTTTTTCTTTGCCTTCTCCTCCTCATTAACACTAAAACATTAACAGGTTTTAGGCATCATATCCATTATCTGCAGTGAGTTTAAAACATCACATTCTTCTAACTCAGGAAGTTGATTTTTTGTTTTTTAACTACAGAATATTAAAAGTTATGAAGTTAATTCACTCTCAGTTCATTTAGTGACTCTTCAAAATATACTCAGTCTTTTTCTAAAATTATAGCCCACTACCTATGCAAAAAAAGAAGTAAATAATAGTATGGACGCCCTAATGAAGCTAATGTTAATATATGTGCATAGATCCAAAGCAGAAGAGTTAATGCTCAGAAGTTCTCCACACACCTATGTGTCTGCAGGACCAAGAATGCATAGACTATAAATTAGTTTTATAAAGTATGCCTATTTAAGGTGTACATATACTGAAACTGTGCATCTGGTAATCTATAGAAAACTACGCTAACGCTCAACTTGTCCTTCAGTTACTAGAACCAGTAAGGACTTGACACAAGAACTGAAGAGGGTAAAAACAAAGTTTAGGTAACAAATAGTGTTGGAATTCCATCAGAAGAGATTTCTGAAACAAAAATGTAAAAAAATTTCAGTATTTTAGTTTTGCATGATGTTGTCTTTTCTCTTAATAAATACCTTTTCCTCTTCACCCAGCATACAATTATATAAGGAATTTTGCACAGATTTTACAAGTTAGGAAGGCTAAGATCCTCTGTCTCTTGTTCCAGAAATGTACTACCTTGAGTTACTATGTATTAATTACCTGAGCTATAAATAACAACATCAAAGCAAACAGCAACTCATACTGAATACTAAAGGAGCAAAAACCTGTTGGGAGCTCAGTACTCATTATGAAGTCTTAACATAAGGAACAACATGGTTTACAATGAAGAAGCTTTATATTAAGAAACAAAACAGAACAACTCACGAGTCACTCTCTGAAAGACAAGGTGGTTTCACCAACTTGGGTCTCCCTCTTGGTTTTGGAACCTTTACTTCAGAAGCTAGTATTTATACAGAAATAACAGGTTAGTCCACAGCCACCATCTCCTTCTTGTCTATGAGGAAAGATTCTTACTCAAGAGACAGAAGGTACACTTCAATCAAAATATATACCCTAATTTTGTTATTGTAAAAAATTCAAGTGTTACGTGAGTATCAAACTTTAATTTTTCGAAGAGATCTTGATTAAAGTGTTGGTAGTTTTTTTAGCTAATTGGTAAATTAAACTTTG
Source organism: Aptenodytes patagonicus (assembly GCF_965638725.1). Taxonomy (NCBI): domain Eukaryota; kingdom Metazoa; phylum Chordata; class Aves; order Sphenisciformes; family Spheniscidae; genus Aptenodytes; species Aptenodytes patagonicus. The sequence continues at coordinate 36,879,417 of NC_134982.1, forward strand.
GTGGTTTTTTAGCCACAGGCTCCAACTACCAATTCCTGTGGTTTTTTGCACTCTGTGAAGTTAGGATTTGTTTCACATGTTGCATAACTAACATGAAGAAGTCTGAAATTAGAGAATGGAAACAAGTCATTTGGCGTCCACACTTCCGCAGCCCATTTGCCAGTATTTTCAGATGTATCATGGGGCTTCCATCACTTTTCTTGATAACAAGCCACTGTCAAGAAGTTCTACCACCACACTACAGTACACAGCAAAACTGCATTTCCTCAGATTCACCATATTGTTAGGAATATGACAAACAGCGTATCTGCCTTCCTGGCACTTTACATCCTTCAAATGCTTGTCCAATACCACAGCGACCATGTGGTTAGGAAACTTAATACTCAGTGTTTAACCTTCTGTTGGTGTTAGCATGGAGCACTGTTAAGCAAGAGATGCATGCATCATATCAACACCAGAAAAGGCTGCATAGTACATCTTATAAAAAGGCATTTTATACAGGGGGTGAAAGCATCTCTTACAGATCCTTTCCTGCTCGTACAGAGAGTAGTTAGTACAAACAAACAAAAAAAATTGTAAAGATAAACACACACAAATATTAAAAATGTACACTTAGTACATGTAATGAAAGGGGGGGAAGGGAGCTGAAATAATATGTCATTTCCTCACAGCTTCCAAGGCAAAAGTAATTAAGTCTAGTTAACTGTGGTTGCACTAAAAGTTACTTTCGTACTGTCAGCAGATACAGATGAGTATAAATTATGTTTCCCAGACTAGGTGCTCATACAATGTACTTAACTGCTGCAAGAACTGTTTTCCGATGTAGAAGTTAATGATCAATTCAAGAATATCTGCAAGCTTACCACAAAAATTCCAATAAATTAGATCATTGCTACTTTGAAAGAAACAAGCACTGCAGAAATAATCACCAAATAGTTCTAATTATACATTTTAAAGAGTAGTATATCTTCTCTTCATTTGTCTATCAATCTACACAGACTGCCTTAAACATCTTTTTAAACAAGTGTCTCCAGCTCTCTGTTTTTACTGTCCTCTGAGCTCCACCTACAGGCTCTGTGTGTCCCCCAGTTCTCTTCCTTATGTTTTATGGATATTCTAACACAATTAAAGTATTCTATAGACCTTTAAAGAATATAAACCTTTACGGAGCAACAATGCAAGAAGAGCCCTTATCATATATCTACAGTTCAGCAGCATTCTGCAAATAAGGCTTTTCTAAAGGTGATGCTTGTACCCAAAACCGACGAGTCTTATTTGGAGGACGGAGCATTAATGCTAACAATTTAAATCCATTTACAACCTGAATTCTTCAGTTTGAGATGAGGTGTTTTCTCATTACAATCTATTAGCAAAGAATGCCTTTAGCATGAGAAAATACTCTGTAGTACTTTAGGGGAAAGAGACAGCTCCCTGACTAATTCTCTACTAAGGTATTTCTGTGGTGAAAAAAATCAAATTTTTATTTTAAAAGTTACCTGCTGGTCTTCCTCTTTTGGGGCTTACTTTTGGAGACACTGGCACAGGAGCTGCTGCCGCCACTGCTGCCGCCACTGCTGCTGCCACTGCTGCTGTTGCCACTGCTGCTGCTTCCTCAGCTTCAGCTTGTTTTTCAGCCTAATTTAAAGAATTAATTTCACAAGTGAAAAAAAACCACAGGGCACCAATTTCTCAAACAACAGTTTTAAACTTCTAGAAATGCATTATTACACTATTGCTTCTACACATGAAAAAAGAAGTTTGCAAATTTAGTAACATTATATTTAAATATCACTAACTCTCCATACCATCACTACCTGATATAGTAATGTTTCATATCATTTCAACCAGCCCATTCATCTTCAGAACAATAAGCTATCTTGGTATGACAAAGGAAGAAGTATTTTTAAGATCACCGTAACAGCATGCCAAAACCCAGTTTTAAGCAGGTAAGTTCTCCCCCCGCCCCCCCCCCCAAATACTCTTCTTTTAGATGCTATCATCTCCTCTAGCTGCAAAGTATCAAGTCAGTAGATGGAGCTATTCAGAAAAACACCTGCTTCTAGCTCTATAGCCAATTATTCACAATGAAAAATTACATGTTGACCTGCACTAACTGGACATCATGACCTTCATCTACATAGTCATTTTAGGGGGGTTGCGTTTTAAAAACAGGTAGAACTTATGACAAAAGAAGATCTTGATAAAAGGATACATATCTCCCTGCATAAACATTCCACATCCACACATACAAAGAAATGAGAAAAATCCCAACTGGAGAAAATATTCAGAGAATTTAGTGTCCTGGATGCAGGAACATCAGCTAGCAGCAACAGAAAAGTTACAGGCAAATACATATTTATCGTAATATTCTTTGTGGGCACCTATAATAAAAGACAGTTTTATAGAACAGAGACAAACTTGAATTTAGAATAGAGGTGCATCTCTCATACTAACTGTGCTTTCCATCAGCCTACAGAAAGACTGCTTAAATGAAGACAAAAAAATACCTGTTAAAATGCTTTTTTTACAATCCCAGGAAAAGAAAACACCATATTTCTTACGGCAAGTAAGAAATGCATTCAAAGTCATGTAACTGCATAGCCAACCCTCTTTTCTGACCCACAAGCACACACCACATCCCTTCAAGTACTACGTTTTTCTGTTCAGCAATGACCTGGAGTAATGAAAATTTCTGTTTAAACCCCTTGCCACACACAGCACATGCCAAACACAAGTCTGTCAGCTGAAGCTACTAAATGGGACAGAGGAAGTCTTCTTAGGCCTGAAGTGCCTTATGATGCAAAAAAAAAAAAAACCAAAACACCAAACCCCACCCCACAAAAAAACCCCCCAAAACTACCTCAAACAAAACAGAAGAAAAAACACCAAACCACAGGATTTGAGTGCTTTTTGAAAAAGTAAAGAATGAGATTTTTTGGGGGGCTGTATGTGTGTCATCTGTGAGGCTTCCCTCCCATTTACAAGCTGAAATCACATGCATGCATAGTCACAGAAAATTCTTTCAACTTCTTGCTGCTTCAGACTAGAAGCTTTCTTTGAATTTTATTTTAGGTTTATTTTTATAATTTATTTTTTTTTAAATAAGGTAGTCTTTAAATTATATTTTTTAAATATTCAAGTAATTTTTGTAAGAGCGTCCAAACACATATCTTTTTCGTGAAGCAAATGCTACTCAGCATGCTACTTATCTGTGATAAACATACTAAGGTGTCAGTTATTTCGCACTCATCCCATCCCTGCTTTCAATACTAATGTTACAAGTTAAAATGGTTTCAAACTAAAATAAAACTTTGCCCCACTTCAGTCTAGTTTTTAGTTGGGTCAGTGCCCTGATCCGATTTGCTGTGTGACCACATGAACATTAAGGCTGGAGCATGCTGAGCAAGCAGCTGGAACTGCCTCTTTCAAAGTAACTCAAATTTTTCCCAGGTTGAACAGACCACAAAATCACAACCTCATGAAAAGGTGGAGTATTTCAGGTGTTAGTTTCAGTGTGATGAAGATGTTAAAATAGATTTTTCAGACCTTCAAAAGACTATTTTATTAGTGGTCTAGCAACAGTTTATATCTTAGTTTTTCTTATTTGCAATGGACTGTTTGGGAAAAGATGGGAACTCCCTACTCTACAGTAAGTTGAAACAGAATTAAGACTTGTACGACCCCCTCTGGGAAAACTTTCGTTCCGACAGATCTTTCAGCCATTTGAATGGAGGGAGGAGGGTGACAAGCACTTCAACTTATGCATAATCTGTCATTAAAGAAAATAATATCCAGTATCATCACATCCAAAAATTCCAGTAAGATGAAGCAATTAAACATATTGTTACCTTTCTTTTTCTTCCTCTTCTAGCAACCTTAGGAATAGAAGCATCATTTGTTTTCACCACATCCTGTGAAAATTAAAAATGGTGCTAAAAGTCTTAACAAAACAAAGATATATTTTAAATTATTCTATTTTTTATCCACAACTGAAGCCTCTGGCACATAATTTAGACAAGAATCCTGTAATATATATGAAGACACCCCCTGCTTTTAGTTATTAAAATCCTGATTACCAGATAGTCAGGATTCTATTTTATTTCTTATCTTTTAGAAAAAAGTACTAAATAATACTCTGTTTTAAATAAAGGTACGTAGTCATGTTTTAGTCTGTCTGAACTCTTTATCTAGTCCTTCAAATAAGTACATTTTGCAATACAGAGTAAGTGATTAAAAAAACCTGTTCCACCTGTTTTAATTGAACTTACAGACAAGCCAGACTAATAGTTTCCTCTCTGATGAAAGCTTCAATATAAACATAAGTGAACACATAGGAGTTTTATATAATTAAGCAGCTCCTGAGACTGTCACAGTAGTAATAACTGTAGCTTCTTAGTACTCAGTAACAGATTTACATCAATCGACATAATATTAAAGTGTTCTCTGGTACATAGAAAAAGCTTTCACATACTTCTTTACTGTTTTTTTCAGAAGGTAGATCATCTTCCTTTGAAGTATCCATCTCCTTTTCTTCTGTTTCAGCTTCTGTAGGTAAGTTATTATCCCCTTTAGGGGATAACTGCAAAGGGAGTCAACATAGAGTAAAAAAAAAAAAAAGGGCATTAAAAAGTATTTCATAGTGAAAAGAGAACATGCTAAAAACCATCAGGCTGCTTTTCACTTTAAATAATTTAAGTCTGTAGATACACTCCTTTCTTAGGTACACATTAAAAGCCTAAGGCAGGACCACTTTCTCCAGTACACGATTGCAGACGGTTGTCAGAACAGGTCAAAATACAGCAATGTACTATGGTGGAACTTCAATTCCACTTTGTGTTCATGATAACATAACTACACTTTTTCACCATATCACCATTACGTAAGTACTTTTAAATGTTCATGCCAACATTCAGGATTAATTTGGATCACTGTTTATCTGTACATACAGATGGATATCAGAGTCACAGACCACATTTACCAAAGAGTATCACTCTACTAAACAAAGACTTAATGTAGTAAACAGACCACAAACAAGTTGTTTTATCATGTGTGACACAGTAATAAGTGGTAATGGGTGTCATCTAATCTATGCCTTTTTTCCTGTTTTGTTCAGGTTTTTATAAACCTTAAAATACTAGTTTTTGTTTTAGGTGAGCAGTTAAGACTTGAAAAATGAAGAGTTTGTAATAGTTTACTTGAAAATAATCAACATTTCCTTGCAGCCTATGTACGTGCATGTTTTTTAAATCTTCAGTTCATTCTCTCAACTTTAATACTATTGCCTTGTCCCACTTGCAAGCACCTTTTGTAAAATTCCCTTTTAAAGTAGCTACAGTTGCTTTATTCAATGTTTAAATTTGAACAACTCAGGCACAAGGCTATCATGCAATATTTCTAGTTACTTGAAGACATGTAATCTGTAAAAAAGACTCGGTGATACTACAACTTTAAGACAGAATAATCATTGGTACACCAAAACCACAGAAAACCAGAGTACAGTGACTGATTAAAAGAATGTTATAGCTATATTAGTATGAAAAGAAAAAGAGTTAAGAGTAAATTTGCTCCATGTTTACCTTGAACTGTAACTGATTGAGACTAATTACAGAAATCTGTGTAGAAGGACCCGTTCAGGATCTTCGATTCCATCTTTGTGTTTAAACAGCTCTTATGTCTTCCTGTTTCTCTTTCACAGTGCCAGCTCAGGATAGCCTGAAAGCACTTCTCAGGAGAAACATAACGCCTAAGTCATTGCCATTCTCACTAGCACATGCTGCTTGCTGCCTAAATTCACACTGAAGCAAAGTGATGAACCAGTCCAGCTTAAAAGAAGCTTTCCCCTTGCAGTAGCAAATGCTGGGGAACAAATGCTTTTATCAGCAGTGTGCATGGGCAAGAAGGAAGAACAGCACTGGTTTACTAATACTGCCAGGAAATTACATATTCAAGAGTGCTCCTAAAGTATAGCTGACAGAACCCAAATCACACTGACCTTCCACGTGTGGAAGTGCTAAATTAAGGAACACTAAGTAGTAAGAAGTTGGGAGAAATAACCCATCAATAACTCTGCAGTCTCCAACTCATCAAAACAACTCTCAACATCATCAGTGTACTACCAGTACACAGGTTTTTCTTCCAATCAAAGGTCTTTTTTCCTCTTGAAAAAACAAGCTATTACAGCTACTAGACACTAATCCTACATGAAGAACATCCTCTATTATTTGACACATTGCAAATTCTTCAGTTGCAACTGTGAATCAATACTAAAGGACAGCCAGCTACACCTACAGAAAAACTACATTAAATCTTGGCAAATAGTCAAAAGGAAAACAGTCAGAATTCAGGCAAATAGTTTGACACTTAATTTAAGGGCACTGCTCATCCTGTACAGTAGTAATTTCGAGAAATTAGTTAAAAATAAATGAGATACCATAAATGTATCAATCCCATCTGCATCATGATTTTTCTCATTTTAGGATTCTATTCTTCTTAAAAAAAAAAAATGAGAAGAGATGACACACAACATCTCTTCCATGCCATACAAAAACATAACCCCGCATGAACAAGACAAAACATTTAAGGATAGAGAAAGTTCTAAGCAGTGTGCTACACTAATATCATTAAGCGTACAATAAGCTAGGAAGGTTCCCCTCTTACAGTACAAACTATGTGCAGCACCAGTAAGCTGAAACAAAGATGTTTCAGACAGAAATGCATTTTCTTAGTATGAATACAATATATTTAAAGAGAACACAATCTTGTTTTGGAAGGATTCTAAAGTATTTAGAATTTACATTTACAAAGCAAAGAAGCTAAACTCTATCTATATAACTACTATATAACTACTGTATACCAATTACTCATGGATGCTTTCCTGACTCAGAGTTCAACTGATACAGCTATGAAATCCTTTATATCCATTTATACCCTAATTAGTCCATTAGGAGAATGGCCTAATTCAAACTGATTCTTATAATCTGTTCAGAAAAATACACTGAAGAACCCTTTCAGCCCAGACAGAAACTAATGCTCTGTTAGGCTTTTCAACAAAAACTGTCATAATTGAAAGAGACGGTCATACCTGCCTGATACTAAAAAGTCTTCAAAAATAGAAAAGGAAACTTAAAACTCAATCCTGGTGATCATTTCCACCTTCTCCTGCCTAGGAAGTAATGCTGTATGAATTTAGTTGAAGTGTATTATGATTTAGAAATACAGACTGGTAAAGAAATTAATTTTCAAAAACATGTACAGCACCTTAAAAGGAATACAGAAGGACAAGAATATTCCTATAGGTACATCTGAAAAGAAGCAAAGGCAAGGCAGTTACAACAGTAAAACACCGTTAGTTTAAAGTACTTAAGTAAAAACTTGGCAATACAGTTTTCACTTAAAAACATTTCTGGTAGAACTAAACATGAATTCAGTCACTTACTTTTGGGACAGAAGACTTTCTTCTTTTGGCTCCTACTTTTTCTTCACTCCCCTCAGCAGGCTCCTGACTGCTTTCTTGAACAGTTTCTTTGATAGGAGTGTTAATGGCTGGATGGGACTTCAATATAAAAACATCAAAAATGAGATCTAAATCCCTTCCTGAACTACAGAATAACAATACTGAGAGGTGTTCTGCCACCTGTATGTTACTGAAGAAAGCATCATCCTAAAGAACCTCCTATTACAACTACAAGAATATTAAAATCTATCTTATTTCATTCATTTCCACATTCTTCTGTTTCAACTGCATTTTCATTATCAAACTTTGACGCTCTAATGCTATAGTAACTTATTTTCACACTAAAAATACTGCAATGTAAGGTTTTTCTTATGTATAAGTAAAAAAAAAAAAAGTTTTTTGTCAAATATAACTTGTGATGCTACTGCCAAAAAGTGCATTTTTAAATAAGTTATCAGTCCTAAGTGAGCCAACTACCTGTTCCTGAAAACATGAGCAGAAAAAAAAAATTCTAAAAAAGGCTAAAGAATTGAAGTTAAAGACATGGAAATAGAGAAGGTAAAGCCAAAATTACTCTTTTTTATTCCATTACATTGTGGATAGCATTCTCACTCTTAAATATCAGCTCCTTCAAACAAAGCTGGCAGAACTCCCCTGACTTTAATTTTTCCCCCACCGAGGAAGTGGTTTTGGATTTAAGCCCAAGGCACAAGCTCCCTTCTGCCCTCCACCTCCCTTACTAGCAGTTACAAGGAACATCTGCAAAGAATAAATACTGCTTTCAGAACATTCCAGCCAGTTCTGGCAGTTAAACTGAAAACGTGGCTCTCAGAAGGACTTACCAAGACAAAATATGCCCAGTAAAAGGACAGAAAAAAAGAGAAAAAAAATTGCAAGTCAATCCCTCTATATGAACAGCCGACAAGTCTGTCACTTTAATATTATCCTGTATCCAGAATAAAAGCTTGATTTTGCCAACATCTCCATGTGATTACCCACCCCCCTCTGACCTTACCTGCTGTGCGGCCAAACACAAAATTATCTATTCACCCTGAATTTTTAGGCTCTGACAACTAACCTGTCTTCCCTGCTACTGCCCAGTAACTGTGCTTCACTTAACTCTAAGAATCTTTTTTAAAATCAAAGAATTGTATGTAGATCAAATATAGAGATCAAGGAATATCTTAAGATACATTCATTCACCTCCGAGACCTCAGCTAAAAAATTTGTCCATTCACCAATGCGTACTGAATACTGCAATAGGCCATAATACACTATTCTGCTTTAAAATATTGTTGGAAAAATAGTGTCTTCGCTAATCAGTATACTTATGTTACCTTTCCTCTCAGTCTTCATAACCAACTACTTGCCTTCACTTCCGAGATCACTCGCTGCCTACACTGATCTTCTTTCTCTCACACACTGCACCGGGGAAAACCGCTGGCAGGTGTCGGTGCCGGCTGCCGGCGACCTGTGTGGAACCCTGTCTGGGACTGCCCCAGCCAGTCACAACCGGTCCCAGCTGGCTCCGCAACAGGCAAACTGCGCCCACCAGAGAGCGCATGGCGCCTCCGCCAAAGCAACTACGGGAAGGAGTCACTGAGAGAAGAGCAGCTGCCCGAGGAGAGCTGGAGAGATGCTGCAGAAGGGTGATGCCGATGCACGAACAAGACACCTGCGCAGGGCATGAGGAACACCGAGGCAAAAGAGATGCCTGGGCAGGAGGGACGCTGGAAAGAGGAAGCACACGAGGAGTCACCCAAGCCAGACTCCAGCCCAGAGGAGTTGCCTCAGCAGGGGCTCAGAGAGGACAGAACGAACAGCTCTGAGGGGACTGCAGCCAGTGGAGGAGCCCACCCCCGAGCCGCTGAGTACGAAACAAGGAACAGCAAAAGCAAAGTAACCGCTACACACCGGCCCGAGTCTCCTGCGCCACCATCAACTCCCCCAAGGGACTGACTGTGATGTGCAGTGAGGAGACTGGAGACCAGTGAGGGGGAGCAGAGGTGGCTGGAAGGAAGCTGAGGCATGTTTCTCTAAGCGTGTGTTTGTCTTTACCAGAATCAGTAACAAAAAGCTTATATGAATTGGCTAAATTGTGCCAAATCCCCTGACATGAATGTTTTGTTGCCTGTGCCATACCCCTCTTTAGCAAAGATGGGAAAGAGGGGCCTCAGAAGCTGATTTCCACCACTCTGCTTCCCTTAAAACAGGTACAAGCTTCCCCATAAACTCCCAGTAAAACTGTCTAAATAGCTACATCAAGCATTCTTAAACTTCCTTTTCTTCCCTGCCTAAAACACCCAGAAGCCCTACCTTTCCAAAAACCCTTAGCTGTTAAGACAGCCACAGAGACTGTTACCAAGCAGATAAGCATCCTTCCCTTATTATTAGGAGGGAGAAACTGCACACACTCGTTTCTCCAGCTTTGAGAACAGGATGCTAAGGCAACATCCTCATGAACAGGAAAGCTGCAACATAGTCAAACACCAAGGGAACTAACAAGAACATGAATTAAGGTACCTCTGAATTCTCATCACTGTGAACCGTATGTTATCCTGCAAAATACTGAAGAAGTAAAGGTCATTTCAGCACATCTGAAACAAGTAAAACCAAAACAAAACCCAAATATCATACGACAATTTTCTTACTGTTGGAAAAGTGGGATGTTCCTCCATCTTATCTATCATCTTTGGCAGAACAATGACATAGTATTTCAATTCTAAGAATTGAACCCAAAAGGTAGTGCTTTGTGAAAAAACATGAAGATCCATGACTGATTGACGACATCAAAGATGCTCAAAGAAACTCTCTCTGAATTAGACCCTTACTGGCCATTTTATTTCAGATCAAGTAACACTTACTCTGCCTATTTACATCCTGATGTGTTTTACAGAATGTCAGATCTAGTCAGCCATTTACAGATGTACTCCTTTAGCACCAACAAGAACTGCCCGCAAGTAAAAACAAGAGCTGGCTAATTCCTAAGGGCTTGATTTGCCCCAAATAAAACTTATTTTTAACAATGCACAGCACAGGATAGAAAGAGAAGGCTATCAAAATAAAGGCTTTCTAAAGTTAAGGTGAAAATTCAGAAGAAAATTTGCACAAGTCTACTGCACTACTTCATTCATTCTGTAATTCAACCTGGTCCAATCTTCCTGCTCAAGCAGGGCCACCCAGAGCCGACTGACCAGGACCACGTCCAGACAGCTTTTGAACATCTTCAAGGACGGAGACTCCACAACCTCCCTGGGCAACCTGTGCCAGTGCTCGGTCACCCTCACAGTGAAAAAGTGCATCCTGATGTTCAGAGGGAACCTCCTACATTTCACCTCCTACATTGATGCCCACTGCCTTTGGTCCTGTCACTGCCGCTGAAAAGAACCTGACTCCATCTCTTTGCACGCTCACTTCAGGTATTTGTAGACACTGGGCTGAACAGTCCCATCTCTCTCAGCCTTTCCTCATAACAGAGATGCTCCAGTCTGCCATCTTCATGGCCCTTCGTAGGACTCTCTCTCCAGTATGTCCATGTCTCTCTTGTACTGAGTAGCCCAGAACTGGACACAGTACTCCAATTAAAACATCCCTACTAAGAAAAGTTTCTTCCAGTAATTTTAAGGCTCACTTATAGGAACAGATTTTAAATATGACTCGTGAAAAAAAACCCTTTTTTTTTTTTTAAGTAAAGAAACAGCAGGGGGAAAAATGGCAAAGAACAACCCAATGGCTCTACACAAAACCTGAAGAGTTCACAGGAACAGCCTGTGAAAGAGCTATCATTGAAGCTGAAGTGAAGTACCTGAATGGAACTCAAAAGGTGGAAACCCCGCAGAAAAGCTGCTAGACTAAAAAAAACAGTCTGTATGCATCTCTTGGCAGCATGTTTTGTGTATTTCCAATTGGAAATGTACTTAGGAATATCTGAGATGCTATGAAAGCAACCCAGAGCACTGCTTAAAGTTACTGATTCCTGCTATGAAACAAAATATTAGACAAGCTTGTTACTGTTGATTGTTTATACCCAGATTTTCACGTCGTTAGAATGACTGGTAACATACAACTCAGTTATGGTTCACAACTGCCTCAGCCATCCACAGAGCATCTCTCCTAAGCTGTCACAAAGAAAACAAGAAGGTATACCGACTCATATTTTATGGGAACAGAAAGAATCTGTCCCTTATTAATACAGTCCTTCCCACTGTGACGATGGGATTAGCATATTTCCATATCCCAGAGCAGAAAAAGTGTACATCTGAAGCACACTATCTTATCTCTTGCCTCTACTTCAGAAACTTCTTAACTCTTCATCCATGCCCTCCTTCAAACTAGAAACACAGTAACTTGGGAGATCTTATGAAGCAGGGATTACCTGGTGCTGAAATGGCAATCTGGCATGTCATGTAAGAGCAGCAAGTGATACCAAATGATACCAATTCTTTTTATTATTACTGCAGCATTGCCTAGAGGCCCCAGTATGTGATGAGGGTCCAGTGTCTATAGCAAAACCAAGAGGCTACAGAATGTTCAGAGCAGATAGGCAGAGACAAAACAAGCAAGACAGTTTCTTTGTCTTCAGATTAAATTTAGGTCTTTTTATGGGTAGCACTGCATAGCTCCAGTTTAAGCTTGGAAGATTTACCAAGAGGGCAAGAAACGAGGAACTACTGATGGACAAAAATTGAATTAAGCTAGTCATGTGACAGTTTGGGGGCAAAAGGCAAGCATCACATTGCTTCCAACCACTAGAAGGAAAATACTGTATGCTAAGAAAGCATGTGCTGAAATCTTACAAGGATGCTAATGGCGAAAAGCACTTGAGTTTAGAGGACAGAAAGAAGCACAGAGTGACTGACGTTCAAAAAACCTACCCCTTTTCAAGCATAGTCATACAGCTAGTTCCAAAGATAACTATCTTCAGAATATATATAGTTGTAAGTATAAATAAATAAGTATGTATATATATAAGTGAAATTTGATGTGTACTGTAAAAAGTGTTAAACTTTTAGCCTCGTGCTCCGAAACTGTCAACACGATCCCTCATGAGCTTACTATAATAAAGATATCCCCAATTAGACAATACCCCCCATCTCTTTTATGCTATTAATACTTGAGATCAATTAAAAATTAAAAAAAAAAAAAAACAGTCTAATCCACAGTTGAACAACAGCAGTAATTGATTACCCAACAGTATAGCAACAAAGATTTGCAGACTCTGCATAACCTACCTGCTGATGAGAGAACTTCACTTTGGGATTGTTGTCGATTTCCCACAACCCTTCATTAAAACCCTTTCTTTTATTTGGTTTGCCATATTTATCTTTATTTTCAGAGTAAGGGAATATGTCCTTTGGTCCCAAAAATGCCCTTAAGGAGAAAAAGAACAAAAAGCACAAAATTTCAGGTTTTAAATGGTTAGTCTTTTCAAAGGAGAAGTAAACACCAAATATTATTAAGATATGAAATTCATTACTACTGGAACAACTAATTCTGCTACGTAAGTGTCTTTAGTTTTCTCAACTTTTGCCTTCAACAGCCCAAATTTTCCATTACTGCCACCACACATACGGACCCCCTCCTTCCCAGGGTGTTGAGTGTCTGGGCAAGAAACAGCCAGTGCTGCGTCTTAAGATTGCAGCTGATAGGACAACCAGCTACTGTGAACCAGAGCAATTAAAAACTGAGTAGCTTGCAAACAAACAGAAAGAGCAATTGCTTCCTTAGAAAAAAAAATCAGGCTTAAATGTTAAGAATAAAGAATCCTTGAATCTAGACAATGTAAGGCAAGAGAATAATTTAAAGGAGAAGAAATGGCTCCAAGCTAACAAAGAAAATCTTTCGAAGTTATTAAATTAAAAATAATCCAGTTAAAATAGAAAATTTAAGAGTGATTTTTAGTGTATTGGACACCAAAAAGCAACACCTGAATACACTGACTGCCCACATCTTTGTAAGTATGCTATGTAATTCAGCATTAATTTAGGAATTTTTCAGTGTGTGACAATAGGACCTCATCACTTGATTTACTGAACTTAACCAGTAAAAACTTTAAGTTGTTCCTTATTTTATGTTTCTCCCCCAGTCCTTTTCTTGATGAAGTAAACACTAAAAAAATATGATTTTTATTTAAGCTACTCTTGTAGTAGAGGTCTTAACACTGCCTGCGTATCTTTGTCAGACAAACAAACAACAATCCTGCATAGCACTACCCCTACTATAAGCTGTGTAACTAAAGCTTTTAGCCCAGTAGCTTTTCTCATATGTCAAAAGTCACAGTATCCACACTGCTAGCTTCACTAAGATAGACTTGGGAAAACAAGGTAACATATTACCGAGAACCAATATTCTCGTTTATGCTGAAGAACAAAGACTGTTTAATTCCTGCTCTACTTTCATGACCTTTGAAGTTAGGATTTCACTGTGGCAATCCATATGCTGCTAACAGAAAAAGGCAACACTTTGGTGGTACATTCTTATTTTCACTCTGTGCCTAGTCACAGCTTTGTCTGTATATATGTTATATCCAACTATTGAAAAGTTGCAGATTCTTGCTCTCTAAACTATCGGCTCATGGAAAAGTTAAATAGATACTTCTAAGCTCCACTCTCCTATTTTCTTCATCATCTTTAAAAAGAGCTACTTGAGACTTACACGCTACTCAACAAAAAAAAGAACATATGATCACCTAGAAAGCTTAAGCATTTCCTACTCCAGCAGTAAAACACTCACCTATGTGTACGAAGTATTAAGTAAGCCCCTGTGACAGATTAGACTGCAAATCACCCACCTCTTTGCAAGACATGGTTAGGGAGGATTCAGCTGGTGTGGGAAACATGCACCTGCAAAGCCTACTTAACCAGACCAAAAGGATGGGGAGGGAGACAAACAGCAATAGGGAGAGACAAAAATAGGAAACATTGCCTCCTTTCTTCCCTATCCCCTGAAGGGAAGCATTTTTCCAAGGTCTGTAAGCTTCTACCCATATTGCTCAGGCTTTGAAAAACACCAGGAACCGGCTACTGTGAAAAGGTCATGTAGCTTACTGGGTTGCTGTAGTAAAATCCCCACGTACTAAGAAGAAAAAGGAACAAGAAAATCAAATGAAGAGAGATTACCCTAACATATAGGGTCCAGAAACTAGAGTTCAGTGTGACCTTTTGTTTGTCTGTGACTAACCAAAATTTGCACTGATGTGATTTACTGCCACAACAGAGCCAAATAAAACTCGTATTAAAATAGTATCTATTTTATTACTGTCGTTTAGAAAAAGGTACTGTTGCTGCATTAACACAGTATGGAAATAAACAAAACAAACCTCCACCAAATTCGCAAAGCGTATTTTAAGAAGCGTATATCTGTTCACTGCACACAGGTAGCAACACACTTAGTTGTGTTTTGACAAAACTTAGAGAAAATCAAACAATAGCAATCAAAGTACGAGTTTATACTTGTTTATAATAATCTGCAAAACTGAATTAATATTATTCCTAAAAATCAAGTAAGAATTATTCCCAAGCCAGTCTTGTTTTTCTTTTTCCCCATAGCTCCTCCTTTCCTACTGTAACCCTCCACACAGCTTGAAAACATCATCCTTTATACAGAAGGACTTTTTAACTTGATTTAACTCATTATCTGGATTTTTAGAGTTGCCACTACTTACAGTAAGATAGGCTGTATATGTACAGACTACTAACATGCTGAAGGTACATAGTGTCTAACTTTGCACAGGTATGTAACCTGAACTGTGAGAAGCATAGCAGAGATCAAGTTTACCAAATTTATTTTAATTCCCATGAAAAAGTACAGGAAATTGTTAGCTCTACCCAATTCCTGATGGATGACTAAGTCACTACTTACAGCTACAAACCTAAACAAAATTACATGCCATGGAACAGCATTCTCCTTGTTTACCTGATCTGCTCCCTCCTATTGTTACTTACAGGTATCTGCTGTACAGAAATAGGTTTCAGCTGTTACCACTCTAAGGAGCACAATGTAAGTGACATGCTCAAAGAACAAATGCCACAAGACAGCTGGCTCATGGAACATCCTGTACTTTGCAATGTGTATGAAACAGTGACAAGAAGTTTCTCTTAAATTGTATGGATCTCTAAAATGTAGTAACCCTGAACCTACAGCCTAACAAAAACCAGACCACAGTAAAACTCTATTTTGTAAGAGTATCAGTGAGGAACGGACATTTCAAATTTACCCATGTAAACTAAAAAAAAAAAAAAAAAGGAAAAAAGAAAAAAAAGGAAAAAAAAAGAAAAAGGAAAAAAAAAAAGAAAAAAAGGAAAAAAAAAGAAAACTTCCAAACCCAAGCATATCTCAGGAGCCTAAGCTAAATATAAAATTGGCCATGATGCTTCTCAAAATTTGCAAAGGTATCTTTACAGCTTTAGATAAGGAGTTATTTCTGTCTCCCTTATATTCAATCTATGTCCCTGAACTTATTTACAACTGCACAAAACCCCAGTACGATCCAGAATGACACACGTTACCAAGGGCAGGATCACAGCGATATTGTGTTTTCAGCTGCCAAAAAAAATTCATCTGAGGAAAAAAAAGTAAGAAAAAAGGTAACCTGCTGTATTATTTAAAATTATCTTTACAAAAAAAGGGACAAGACTCAAACCTCGCAACCTTGAATCACATTCCAGGAACCCCTCTTTACCCACAAAACTACACACACAATAAAAAAACCAAACTACAAAAACTGAACCACAGAAAGACCTATTGAAAGATGAGAACAATTAAAGAAATGCATGGGTGTATGAGCCAAGCGTACAGAATCTTTTTCACAGGGAAATCATTTCTTAAAAAACAGCCAAGTAACAAGCAATGTCAGAGAGAATAGAAGATGCTTACTCCTTAATTCAACAGGACAATATACCTTGTCTTAGCATGGCTTACCAAAAGATAGATGCGAAGTACCAGATGAAAGAGATTTCAATAGATATTTAGTAAGTTGAAGAAAAAAACCAAGGCCTTTCCACAAAATGCAAGAAAGAGAGTACTTGTATACAAATCTCCTATCTCTGACCTGTTTACATACCATTTGCCATTTTATTAAGAAAAACAGCCGAATTAAAAACACACCATTATAGGTTTTGGGGTTGTGGGGTTTTTTTTGGGGGGCGGGTGGGGGGTGGTGGTGTCTGTTTGTTTTTTGTTTTTAAACAAATCAGACAGCAAATGTAGCACTGAATTTGAAGTCTTAGAAATCTACACTAGGACAACCAGTCATGCTAAAGTTACATGATCATTTTCAAGAAGATAGAACTGCATAAACCCCAGCATATTTACAATCAAATTTAGCAATGGAAGACATACAGTCCCTCAAAGCAAATACTGTATGATTGCAAAATGCTGAAAGTACCCAAAGATAAATATTTTGCAGGTTGACAGGTATTAAAGCTAACTGCACTTCCTCATTTTTCTCTCCAGATCTTACAAAAACCCAACACCCACAACCCCAAACCTTTTCAGAAAAAAAAAATACATGACTATTTGTCTGTTTCTCAAATTTTGCCTATTTCACTGTTCTCAGCCTTATTTCACTTTCTTTGAGAATATATGGTTGAGGATTTTGAGGACATACAGGACTGTAACTGAAGTCCATTACTGAAGAAAGAAAAACCTATCAGTCATACCACTGTGGGTAGGATTTTCTTTTTCTTCTGATGAGGAAAGTGTACATGGTATGGTTATGGTCTACCATTCCCTTGAATAGCTTAAGCAAATGTTAGAGAAGCATGTCTTGTCAAAAGAGACTAATTTAGGAAGAGTTGGTCTGTTACTGAATGCTATGGTTTAAAATACAGTACATTCAGACAAGCCGTTAACTTCTTGTCACAGCATTCTACAATGAGAAAAATATGACCCTTAAATATAAAAGACTTACGTCTCATGGGTGCCAAAAAAGAAAATAGGCATTTTATTCGTAGGAGGCTTTACTGCTCCATCAGGAACTTCATCCACCTATGGAAAAGACAGACTATAATTAAAGTCAAGTAACAGCTAAGAAGAGTCTAGGGGGAAATAAGTAAAAGTGTTAAGCATTAAAGAAGTAAAAAAAAAAAAAGCTACAGAGAAGTAAAGCAGGTCTCAAGATCTCTTTTTAACTGTATGTTAAAACATACAGCAGAATCAAAGACAGTATTAGCAACAACAGGAAGTGACAACGCTTCTCATGTTATAGAAACTTTTCACATGACCACTTTCTTTAAAGGAGAGACATGATGTGCTACAGGTAAAAGGCACAATTCAATTTCATCCAAATACCACCCCTCCTTCAGCATAAGCAATAGCAAGACTTCCTACCCTTACCCTGAGCTGGTAACTTGCCCAAGCCCAAATGTCAAGTGCTACAAAAAGGAAAGGTCAATAAACTTTTTAAAAAACAATTCTTAAGCCAGCATCTTAGCTAAATACCTCATAATTGGTCTTTTATCTGTATTCCCACAACCACCAAATGACCTACAGTACTCACAGAACTTGCCATGCCTCTTCCAAGGGAGCAGGGAGAACGTGAAAAAGGACTGGACAACTTATCGCATGCACTTAGCACTATAGGAATAGCTGACTTTAAAAGTAAAGAGTAACCCTGCCATAACTTCCGTGTTTTTCTTTTGTCAAAAAAGAGCAGTTATTTGGGAACAGTTAGGTGCCTGCACAGCTCCCACATCATGCTACCATACCGCAGTCTTCATTCCTAAAAGCTAAGTTATGCAAATTAGGACAACTAACGACTACTAGAGAGGGCTATTTGTTACAGGAGAAGGGACCTGCAGACAAGGGTAAGCCAACAGCACACCAGAGCACGGGATCAGCAATGGGATTCAGAAGTCGCTTCCAACCACGGGCGCGCTACCGTGCCCAACCTCACAGGAGGGGAGGCTGAAGGCGCAACGCGGTTTAACCGCATTGCTCTCCACGGGTGTTTGAAAACACTGCTTGCAACACAAAGCTGAAACAGCAGGAGGGGAGGCCGGGAGAGGCGGGGGAGAGCGGAGGACAGGTACAGAGCAGGAGGGCGTCGCGGCCTGCAGGGGAGGAGGGGGTGCCTTACCCTGGCTGGCCAATGGGGATAACCTTTCATCTTGGCAAAGATCAAGTCTCCGGGTTTGAAATCTCGGCTCATGTTTTCTCACCGACGTGACGCCTGTTGCCGCCAGGCGAACTGGGCCGAGGGGAGGGGTCTGCACCTCCAGCCCCCGCCACCGAGGCGCTGCCAGCCGCCCGAGGTCCCGCTGCCGGGATAAACACACCGGGGCGGGGGAGCGGAGACAAGGGCAACACAGGAGGGGACGTCAACAGCGCGCTCCGCAAGGGCGGGCGGCCCCCCAACCGACAGCCGGGGGACACCGCGCCGCGCCCGCCCCTCATCCCCGCCGAAAGGCCCCCGGGGAGCCCAACGGCCGTGCCCGCAGCCCCCACCCGTGGCGCGCTCGCGGTACCGACGCCACACGCATACCCACGCGGGCCGGGCCGCACGCAGCCAGGAGCGCCTGCCCGCCGCTCGCTCGCCCGTCCCCGCGCACACTCGGCTCGGCTCTGCTCGCCCGCCGCGGCCGAAGCTCCCCCTTCCCAGCCGACACGGCTCCCGCCACACGGACGCGCCGCCCGCCCCCCCACCCCCCCACACATAAGGCGCGATGGCGCGGAAGCGGGGCAGGGGGCGCGGAAGCGAAACTCCGCCCGTCTGCCTGCCCTGCCTCCCTCCCGCCACCCCAGCCGCGGCGGTCTGGCGCCTCGCTACCCACCGCGCCGGCGCCCGGCCCGCAGCCCACCTCCGCCAGCAGCAGCAGCAGCCGCCGCCGCCGCGGGAGACACGGCCGCGCTCCCTCCTCCCGCCAGGCGGGTGATACCAACCGGCACGCCGCAACCGGGCGGTGGGGGAGGTGGGGGGTGTCGGGGGGGGGGAATCAGCGCAGGCCCTGCCGGAAACAGACGGCTCGGCTTCTCCCGCCTCCGCGTCTGAGGGCGACCGGGGGCAGCCACGAAAAGAATTCGCCCGCCCGCCCCGGGACAGGGAGGAAGGAAGCGAGCGAGCCTCATTCACCCCCTCTCCCCTCAGCCGTGGAAGTGGCTCGTTCCTCCTTGCGTGGGGGGGCGGGGTGGCCGTGGCGCTGCGGGGGTGGGGAGGAGGAGGAGGGGCCAGAGCGGCGCGTCCCGCCGTGCCGCCCTCGGTAGCAGCGGCGGCGCGAGGGGCGGCAGCGGCACCGCCGTGTGCCGCACCGCTTCCTCTCCCGTCCCAGGCAGCGGCCGCGGCCGGCCCCGCGAGTCCGACTCGCTCTCCCCCAAGAGTGAGGCGGCAGCGTGGGTGACGGGCGCGGGGCGGCGCTCCCTCGCGGCGGCCAGCCCGGGACAGGCGTGGCCCGGGGCCATGCGCCACTTCAGTCACAACTGCTCGCCGAGAGTCGTTTTCACCGACGCTTAAGTCTAGGGCCCTGCGCTGAGGCCCTTCCCGCCCTTCCCAGCCCTGGATGTCGCCCCATTCACAGATCGCAAGTAGCTAATTATCAGCACCCTCGTTTGTTAAAGGGGACGGCTGTGTTTGTCCCCGCCGCTCCCTTTGTGTTTCTCCCGCCCCACAAGCCCGGTTACAGAGGCCTCGCTTTCCCGGACTTCTCATCCGATATTGCTACCGGCCCCAGAGCTGCCTGTGTTCTCCGGGTACTCCTCACCCGCTTACTCTTCTTGATGTCCTGACTTCCCCCGGCAGACAGCAACCCACAGGTTCAGTCTCTAAGTCTATAGAGATTTTACCCACAACTTAGTCGCCATAACCCCTGGGGTTTTTTTTGGTTTGTTTTTTTTTAGCTGGGATTACTGTTACTTCAGACTTTGTGTTACTCCCCTTGTTCTCTCCATATCTACTCTCTCCTTGCTTGTTTACCTGTCAGTATTGAGCTCACTCCTCTCCCAGCATTTCAGCCACGGCGCCCTCCTCTCCTGTTTCTGCCTGTCAGATGGTCTCTTTGCTGAGTGCATCAGGCACCTCCTGCCTCCCCACACTTCCCCCCCACAAATAGCCGCCTTCGAACAGAAGACCTCAGATCCAGATTTTTATTCAACAGCTTCTTTCTCCCTGTCTGCCTGTCTTCTTGGGTCTAATTCTAGTTCTTCCTCTGCGATGAAAATTAGCCGGCCTGTCAGCTCTTGACAGCTTTGGCCCTATCCAATGATCCCACACAGCACCACCTGCAAGTCACTGCACTGTATGTTTGTGCTAACGTGGGTGCCAAAACCAGCAAAAAGCTGTAAGAGTAGTGGCAGAAGAAGTTACTTCTTGTACAATTATGTTGTCTCACAGGGGCAGACCTAACCATTTTGTGCTCGAGCGCTCATCCTCGGCATGGGGCCTGACGCACAAGTTTTACAGGCCAGTTTTCTGCTAGCTGCCCTCCATGCTACTTGCACACAAAGATAAGTCCTTGTCAGAAGAATCATCTTACTGCTTTCAGTTTTGATACTGAAACTCAAGTCAGGCCCAAAACACCGACTGCAGTTGCCACAGAGCAAGTTGTGCTTTGTTCTAGGCTCTCTTCTCAAATGCAAGAAGGTCATTTATAAATGTTAACTGCAAAACTTCACTCCGTGTTGAGCAGGAACAAACTGCAGTTTTCCAGTGGCTTAAATCAGTCAAATTTGGTTGATTTCCTTGGAGGCGGTGAAGCTCATATCCCTGACATAAATACCAAGTTTCCACAGGGTTAGACGAGAGCTTGTCAGAAAATAGAAGATCATCAACATATTAGATGGGAAAAAAAAATTTCTTCCCATGCACAAATGGATGACCACTTAGGGCAAAAGTTGCTTAAAAGAATTAAGACTGAGGTAGACTACATCTAGAATTGTTTAGAGGAAGATAAAAGTTTGACAGTGGTAGAAATTTTATCTGCATTGGCAGATATGTAAGTCTTTATTTTGCTGCATTGAATTGTTCCTGTTTTAGCAATACATAAACTTTAATATTTTTTCTTAAATGATAAAGTGTTGAGTACTGCAAAAACTGTGTATATTAATACTTTGCTATGCAGGAACTGACAATCTGCAGGGAGTCCTTTTAGCTAAGTCACTAACTAACTACTCTGTTTAATCATATAAAGACGTTTGTCTTCCATCTAGGATTAAGTAAGTTCATATTTTAGTTTTGAAGCAATGCTTTTGGAATCTCTCGAGGACATTCTAATTTCCTCAGCCTTTGGAGACAGTCTTTTGAATATGACATTTCTCAGGAATCAGCAGCTTTGTGCCTTGTATTAAAATCAGTGAAGAGCAGGTGAAAATACTTCTTTTTTCCTAATTAAGGAAGCAACTCAAGATGTCTTGGTTTCATACAAAAGTAGGGTGTTCTTCAAAGGAGACTAATGTGACTAAAGCATTTTTTTAAAGGTAAGGAAAACAAGTAACGTTTGATTTAAAGGGTGAAAAAAAAATGTTTGAACAAGTTACATTTTGTGTGTAGTCGAGCTCATTTGTACATGTTAAGTAAATATAAGATTGAAGACAAACTGTTCAAGCAGAGACACAACAGAGGGGAAAAAAAACATATTTTGCAATCCAGACATTGTACTTGAAAGAGAGCAACATGCCATTAAACTTTAAGGACCATATCAGCATTTCTTAGCAAACGGTTTCATTTTGAATGACAGAATCTGTACAGCTTCAGCCAGACCTGCCACCTGATGCTCGAGTAAGAGGCCAGCACAGGGATAGGCATTAAGTTTTTGCAAGCCATGAATGGATTTTGGAGGTGAAAACCAGTTCTTCCTGTGAGGAGTTGTACGTCTTGAGCTTGCCTGCTTGAAACAGCCGTCCCAACTGATTTCCTCCAGGTGTGGGTTAGGTCGTGTTGCAAAGAAGCACGCTGGTATCCTGTCTGCAAGCGAAGCAGTTGCTTCATGCTCTGCCAAGGGCAGACCCACACTGAAGCACCATGTTCTCTTCTTTTTCCTGAATGTCAAGCACCCTTTCTAAACACAACATGAACAGGTCTCTCTGAAGAATAAGAAATAAGTTAATGTTGAATTCCATGTGTGATACAACTGATTTGTTTCCACCCTTCTAAAAAAAAGTGTATATCCTGAATAGGTTTTAGATGAAAATATTCCTAAAACTGTGAAGAAACGCCTAAGACAGCTTATATAGGAGATGTATTTTTCAGTGTGGGAGGAAGGAAAGGCGTTTGTTTAGCTATATGCATGCAGCAGCAGTATTGTGTCTAAAGTAATTTTTGTGAATTGAGGTAAAAAATGCTACGTGTGTTATTTTGGGCAGATAAACTCATCTTATTGGTTCAATATCTGGTAAGCTATTACGGTGCCAAAACGTATCAGAACTTGCAGACATGGTGTTAAATCTCTATGATTCCTTCCATATTATCCCATAATTTGTATTTCTTCATTAGCCAAGGCCATTTTTCATCATGTTCAGTTTTCGACTACTCATCAGACAACAGCAGAGAGGAAGCCCTGTTCACGATTATATTTCTGATCAGCAAAAAAATGCCATGCAGTTATTAAAAGAACTGCAACATAATGAAATCTTCCAATTTTGTGCACCTCAGCAAAGAACTTCTTTGATTTGGCACAAGACATTTAAAATAACTGCATGATGCAGAAGTAGCAAAATCACAGCTAAAAGCCAATTATACAGATCAGGTCACAAACTAGAAATGAAGCTTTGAGACAGGTCTTAGAGGGTGTAAAATACTATGGAGTGTTTTGTCTCTTGCAATTAAAAGTTCAATCTGTACCTTGAAGGAAATCAGTATCAGGCTATACTTCACCACACATCTTAGAAAATCTTAGCCCAAAGTGGTATTTTTGCAGTTATAAGCAACAGGAAGCAACTCTGGAATAAAAAGTGATAGGGCACCTTAAGTGCTATGGCAGTACTTGCAATCGCGAAGTAGCTCATGCTGACCTGTAAGCTAAAGCAATTAGCTGTACTTTGAATTCAGTATGAGTGTTTTCCTGAGTGAGGACGAACTGCAGCTCTGTGGTTAATACAATCTGGTTTTAACTTCATAAATAACTATCTTTAGCGTAATTCTGCTCCTATTGGGGAACTCCAACTAGAAGAAAAACCCCGACAGTTTTTATGTGTTTTTAGAAATATAAATATATAAAGAT
Source organism: Aptenodytes patagonicus (assembly GCF_965638725.1). Taxonomy (NCBI): domain Eukaryota; kingdom Metazoa; phylum Chordata; class Aves; order Sphenisciformes; family Spheniscidae; genus Aptenodytes; species Aptenodytes patagonicus. The sequence goes on from NC_134982.1 coordinate 36,903,018, forward strand.
AAATATAAACTATGTTTTAATTGAAACTGCTAATAGTATTTCTGTGTAGATTTTTCGACGTTATAAAATCTGAGACCTTTAGATTCAAAAGTCCGAATTACAGAAAGTTTAAGACTTCATTCTGCTTGTTGCCAGTTGATGCATCCAGATTAAACAGTCACACCAAAGCTGGAAAGGGGGTTACCAGACTGAGTACAACCTAGAAAACCTGAGAACAGGTAATGCAACGCAGCTGCCTGTAGTGATAAGAAAACAGTACTTACATAAGCAGCAGTACATTACATGCAGCCTGTCAGACTGATGGGTGCTGCGTATCCAGCGCTGAAGAAACATGGCACTTTACACAACTCAAGAGAGTTGTGTCAGCTCACTAGAGTCTTACGTAGCCAATCTTCATGTGCCTCCACCTATGCCATTACTTGGGGTCAACTTTGATTACAGTTAAATTATGTAATCCCTTCTATAGACAAGGATAATTGAGTTTCCTGCAGAAGATTTTTTTTTTCTGTTTCCATATGCGCCCATTCTGTGCGCTATCCATCAGTATATTATTGTCTCAAGTGGTTTGTTCGTCTTCTGGACTGTGTGTTCTCAAATAACCTGGTCATTTTTGGACTGTATATTTTCTAAGATTAACCTGGTCATTTGTGGATTATATATTTTCCTAGACAGCCTGGTAATCTATGGGCATTGTGACACATTTTTCTTCTTCAGATGTAGACGAATGTTCTTTTAAGAGACTATCTTACTGATGCTTTTCCCAGCGTGGTTCGTGGTAGTTTTAATACAATCTTGCTCATGCAAGAGGACCCAGATTTCTCATGGCCTGTGGAAATTCAGGTCACGTAACAGTAGAATAATATGTATAAAAAGTACCTTTCAAATTACGTGTTACTAACATCTTAATGTGTATCTACTTATGATAATGTCAATGGCAGTTATTGAACATGTTAACTTAAAATTATTTTCATTCCCTTCAGCCAGTGACACACTTTCCGTAAGAGTACCTTGTCTACTTTTCTAGGATATTGTAGGGCGGGTTTTCTTCAGCCTCTTGTGCCGTTATTGTTTGACATCATATATGTTTACATATGGGGCTTGAAATCTCTCAGTCGAGATGTTTCACAAGAACCTTTCCATTTGTGCAGTCAGGCAAACAGAAGGGCAGTGGTAACCTCATTACCCACGGCCCCCCCGCTGCGATTTTGTCTCATGGTCTTTCAAAATCATTACCTGTTTGTTTTTCTTGATAATCTGGGTGAAGAATGTGGCACCTCGTATTTGAGGACCTCCAAGTCTCAATCTGGCTTTCACGGTCAGCTGGCAATTTTCATTTCCTCTACATGTATTCCCTGTCCCCTATATTAGGTATTCGGTATCCATAAAACATGGCTGGGATTGCCCAGCTGCAAACATGCCCACATGCCAGCAGCTCTGGAAGGAGGGTACAGCCACCCCCGCAGGTGTGGAGCAGCCTGGCTGGGGGCAACCGGCGTTGGCTGAGGAGACTTGTGCGCACCCAGAAGACTCGGGCGGCCCCGAAGCAACTCCTAAATTGGACGAGGCCCAAGCCCAGGGGAAAGGGAGAAAGGGCGGCACAAACCGCGGGGGCGCCGGGCCCCTCCGCCCGGCCTCCCCAGCGGTGCCGCCTGCTCCGCGCAGGCCGCCGGCGCGATGGAGCGGGCATCGCGCCTCCGCTTCCCAGAAGGCTGGACCCGTCACCGGCCGGCGGGGCGGAGGGCGGGCTGCCGGGCGGCGGCCCCCACGCCCGGCCCGGGGTAAGGAAGGCGAAGCGGGAGCCCGAGGCGGGAACCCGGGGCGACACACGGCGGCTGCGGGCGCGCGCCCCGCCCCGCGCATGCGCGGGGCCCCGCCCACCAGTGCCCTCCGCGCGCTCAGCCGCGCGGCACCTTCCGGGCGTGGGCGGAGCCGCGGCCCCGCCGCCGCAGCCGGAAGTCGCCGTTGGGAAGGCCCGGCGCGCGACGGGGCGGGGCGGGGCCGCGTCCTTCCCTCCGGGCCCTAGCGACCGCGCGCCTCGCCGGCAGCCGCCGAGAGGGGGGCCGGGGCCGGGGCCGGGGCCGGCGGCGGCGGCGGCGTCTCGGCGTCTCGTCCTCGTCCTGCGGGCGGCGGGGCGGGCGCCTCGCGCACGGCTCGGGAGTGCCCCGGCCGCGTCCGGCGCCTCCGGGGGCCGCCTGCCGCGGCGGCGCGGCACCGTTAGTCCCTCTGGCCGCCCGCCGGCGGCGGCGCGCTGCCTGGCGCGCAGCCAGGGCGGCGGGAGGACCGCGAGGCCGTTCTGCCCGGCACCAGCAGGCTGGCGGCGCTCGGTGGACCCAGCGCCCGGCCGTGGCGACGGAGCTTCGTGCTCGTTTCTCGCCTGCGGCGGTTTTTGGGTGGCTCCCTGCGGCTGCGCTGGGGTGTTGCTGAAGCCCTGTCCTGAGCTGCCGCCGAGTCTGACGGTGCCGCCGGCGCTTTCCCGTCGGCCGCCAGCAGCCGCGCTTCACCTCGGCCTGCCGGATACACCGCCTGAGCCACTGGTACAGCGTGCGCTTAAACAAGTGACATCTTCGGTGTAAGCGTAGTGAAGTGATGGTGTTGCTTTGATTTTTTAGCTTGCATAAAATTTTTGGTCTACGTTAACGAAAACCTAGTGATTCTTTCAGCTGAAACAACTGCTGGTGAGTTTTTGTAGGTTCCAGTGCAGGTATGTTAGTTACGCCTGGCTTTGTATGTTTTAAAGTAGTACATCGTAAGATCGTGGTTAGATTTATTTTGAGTAGTCTCCATCATAGAACGGTTTGGGTTGGAAGGGACCTTAAAGATCACCTGGTCCAACCCCCCTGCCGTGGGCAGGGACACCTTCCGCTAGGCCAGGTTGCTCAAAGCCCCATCCAACCTGGCCTTGAACACTTCCAGGGATGGGACATCCACAACTTCTCTGGGCAACCTGTTCCAGCGCCCCACCACCCTCACGGTGAAGAATTTCTTGCTTAGATCCAGTCTAAATCAATGGTCTTGCTAAAGTTAGTTAAGCATATTCAGAAGTTCACGAGGAGACTATGACACAAGTTTTGTAGGTAGCACCCATCAAACGTATTAACTACTCAAACGAACACTTCTTACACTGTTTTGCTTGATTATGGGGCTCCTACGAGCCATTCCATGCCGCTTGAATACTTTTTTTCGTAGGTGAAATAGCATGCTTTTGGAGTGTATCCATTTGTGTGCTAATAAACTAGCTATTGATGATAACATACTTTAACAGAGGAAGGTGGCATACTCAAAATCATCAGCATTCCCAGAAAACATTCCTTAGATTTTTTTTTTTTTTCCCCCTCCCCTCTATGTAACTTCAGAGTAATTTCAGGAAGTTTTAAAACTGCAGAATGATGTGGATGTGACAGAGTACATTTTGATCATGTTTTGAGACAGACTCTTTTTCACTGCAGCTGTTGGTTGTTGAGTAGAGTTAGTGAATTCTATTCGTGAGGTGAAAAAACAGATCGCTGAGGAAGTCTTTTAGTTATACCTTTTTTTTTTTTTTTACTTTTTATTATGAGGTTTTGGTGTAGGTTGCAATAAAGCTTGAAAGGCTGGTATGAAAAACTAGTTTCTCAGTGTTCAGAGCTACATCTTAATGTGAAAATTGGGCACAATTGATAGAGGTATAGTTTCCCATACCCTGATATCACAATTTCATTTTATCCAAGCAGCTGATCTTTGAGTACAATACTACAAATGCTGTCAGGATTGTTCTTCTGTCATGTAAAGTTGGAGGTTTTAGTTTGCAAGTTACTAATAATTTAATGGACCTTAACATGTGCCTAGCAATTGTGTCTATACTTTGAAAATGAGGTCTTCAACTATTTTCTCAGTTGGGATGGAAAGAAAGCTTCGTCACTTTTGCTAGGAGTGTGAGTGGCAGTTGTACGGTAGTTATGTGTTTCGGGGCTTATGAACACATGTACCAAGGTGAATTCTGATGGGTAGATCTTAAAAATCACAAATGTTACATCTAGATATTCTTTATTAAGAAACTGAAGCAAACTGTTAACCTTCATTGTACTTTTCTTCCCATATTACTCCACTTGATTTTCAAGATACTGTGGAATAACTGTGTGTTTGAATATAAAGCAGTATGATAACCCTGGGCACCAGTTGTTGTGCTTTTTCTGTTAAAACAAAAAAAAAGTTTTTAGAAATAATAGGTTTATTCTTGCTGCATGTTCTGTTAAAATTATAGTTTGAAGCAGAAATGCATTTTTTCTTCTCCAGATTTCTAGTGCAGATTATTAGATACTGGAATGAACAAAATGAGTTTATAGTTAATATATTACACCAAGTACTTCTGTGTTCAGTCCGACAGAAATAGACTGTGGCAAACATGTGGCTGCGAGACGGAGATGGTAAAGATGAAATCCAGGCTAGTTTCTTGTTTTGGACTTTAATGTGGATGTCTATCTGCTGTGGAGTTCAAAAGCAAACCTTCATGACTCATTAATCTTGACTGTTGAATACAGCTTATTCTTCATGTTACCTTGCATTAATTAATGGAAAGAAATAATAAATGAGTTTGCTGTTCAACTTGAAGTAAATCTTGGAGATTTTTTAAGGTCTATGTTATAAATATGTTATCTGTATTGATTTCTTTTTATCAGTAATGCTAAACTAGTGAGTTTCTGCTAACGGTAAGCTGAGTTATAGTTCAATTTAATATTCCTCCTGTATGCCCCTAAATATTGCTGATATATCTAATACAATAAAAATGCTTTCAAGCAGAAAATTCCAGACTTATGAAACAGTTGGAAGACTTGTTATGTTAAAGGCTGCTATTAGAGAACAAACCTTGGATATTGACCTACTTAAAAAATCACAGTACATGCATTTATTTCCCTTGGAATTATTTTGAAGAGAAATGGAGTTTGTGATCCTCTTAGGAGAATAGAGAATGTAGGGGAACAATCTACGCAAACATAACATTTTGTATTGGCATCCTTCTGAAAACCCTGGCAGCAGATATTCTACAAAATATATTTTTTTCGTATACAATATTGAAGCTTAGAGGACTAGCAGCACAATTCTCTTTGTTGACTAAAACTGATGTCAAATTACAGTTGGTGGTAATTGTTCAAGTGACATAGTAATAACACTGTTTGGTAACTGTTGGTCAGTGTTAACAAGTGATTCTTCCATTATGTTGCCAAATAAACTAAAGCATGTCTCTTACAGGTTTTCATGTTTTTATGATATGGAAAAGAGTAATCTTTGAAGCTTGTCAAGTAAAAGTATATGTGGTCGGAGATGATGTTCATTCTCCAGAGTTTATAGACTTAAAAAGCTGCGTATTGGACATCATGAGTTTGTCCTCTCCAGTCAGCTGCGCTGTCACCGAAGCTAAATGGTGAGCTTCACTTCTGTATATTTAAGTCTGGTAATATGGTTCATGTTTTTGTGGTTTATTTTCTAGATCCCTGAAATTATGTAATTCAGACTGAAGAACCAGATATGGTGTGATACATGCAAAGCTGTCCCATGTCAGTATTAGTCATTAGATGAAAAGATTTACTTGGAGGCATGCATACCGGCCATCTGATGTGCAAGAATTCTGACATGACCGTAGGAGACATGACTTGGAGATAGGGGGAGTTCATGTCTGCAGTTAGGAATGCTGACCTGGAGTTACAGAATCGTTTTCTGTGTTAGCTGAGGTGGTAGAGGTCGGCTTTAAGTCTGGCACATGGCTCTTATTTTTTATAACCTGATATGTGTTTGATCTTTGGCACAATTAAAGTAAGCTTTAATTCATTCTGTTTATCTTAACTGTGAGAGCTATTTGTCACTAAAGTCAAAGTCTGATTATACAAAACTGGCAATAGAAACAGCAAAATTCCACGAATATGAACTTTGGTTAGGAAATCAGTCTGCAGACTACTTCAGCTGGGGAAGTTTAGCAAGATTCCACTGCTAGGTAATAAATGAATGAAAATTTCTCTCTGTTACAAAATTACTCTACGTTTTGTGCCAGATGTGTAAGCAAAGCTAGTGAAAAACTTTTTCTGCAATGTTCTATGTTCACTGTAACTAGCTGACTTGTGAAGTGAATGTGAATTTAAAGTTTTTGAGTTACAAATAGTCATTGTGCAATGTAGAACTCAAAAGCTATTTCACCTTCTTACATGCTTTCTTGAAGAATCTTAAAGTACTACTAAAATTGGTGTCTTAGATAAAAGCTGTAGTTGGTAAAATACGTATTTTAGTTCAAAACCAATGATCGATGAACTATTAATATATGAAAATGGAAGTACAAAGCATTCTCTGAATTCCTGTTAGACTGCAAATCATACATGCTGTGAAACTTCCCAGGGATTTTGTGTGGTTGTTTTGTCTTTGATTTAAGCTTCCGAGAGCTTTATGCTTGTAGCACTTCTACTTGTGATACAAATATGGAAGGAATAATCTCCTACAATAGGTAGTATGAAGCTTTAATAAAGTACTGGATGTGCTGGTGACATTGTGATGATTAAAGAAAATATCACAGAAATAAGAATTCTTAAGGCCAATCTATTCTAATTGAAAATGTTTAAGTAGACAAATAAAATAATGAAGTGGTTAACATAGTAATATTCCCTCTTTTTTGTTGTTGTTTTTTTTTAAGTAGCTGATTCAATTTGATTCTATACTAAGAACAAAAATAGGGTTTCTGCTTTATATTTTTAATTTTTCAGTAATGGCATTGTGAGTTTAGCAGCTGTGCAGAAAATACCATTTTAAAAAGGTGTTTAATGCTTTTTTTCCCCAGTAGTTACTGTTGTGCTGTTGTGTCTTAATGATCTTATGCACATTTTTCATTTCTATAATGTCCCTAATTTGCTATTACTTGTGATGTTTTGTGACTTGTTGTTTCCTCCCCCCTTCCCCCCCCCCCCCCCCGGTCCAGTTAAGTAGAACATTTAATCACATAGTTAAATTTTCCACTGAGTAAGTTTTATTGTGTAGATATCTCCATTGTGCTCTTCCCCCGGATATTATCCCCCCCCCCCCCCCCCCCCCCCCCCCCCCCCGGATAATTAATAGAGGAGTTGGAAGGAACAGTTTTCTTGAAAGCTGATTGCCATACAAACCAATGTCATTTACTTGAAGATTTAAAGGTGTTTTTTTATTTACTTTACGAAAAGTACTCATTCCCTTGCTTGCATTCAGTGTGCTCTCCATGCAAGAAGTATTAAATATCACCAGGTTTAAAGCAGCGAAACAACCTCCCTGCTGCCCGCAAACTAACAAAATGGTTACCCTTTCCATAATCCTTGTTTCTTTGCCCTAGTCCTCCCCAGTTTTCAACTTGGGTTCTGTTTCTCTCCCTAACCCGTGCTTTGCTAACTTTGGTGCTATCTGGCCTTTAGCTGTCTTTAGTTGAGATTGATACTTCTTGCATCATCTCTGAATAAGATGACTTGCCTTTCTTTCATGTCTGTTTTCCCCAGCCACAGAAAAATAAAGGTCTCCCAAACCTATTATATGACGTCCATAAACAAGCTTTTATACAGTTTACAGATGCTCCCACTGTTGAGATCCTTCTTACTTCCTGCTTGACTTACCACCATATCTTCTTATTGCAGTAGTTAAGAGTTGCATAAAATAACAATACATGATTTTACTTACCTTGTTGCTGATCTTTTGCCCTTTGAGTCATGTTGGTTCCTTTGGGTATGGCTCCCATAGTAAGGACTGAAAGCTAATAATGTGCCTGTGGTTTTCTTGCAGTACATGCAGGTTTTAATGATCCTTATCTCCTACATTTATTAAATATGTAAAATGTGTTAAGTACATGGCACCCTGTAGAACAATTACTGATGACATACAATTACTCTGATCTTATAGATGAAGTCCATCTTGTTTTTAAATGGAAATAGACTTAGTATTTATTAAATTATAAAATATTCACAGGCTGCAGCTAGAACACTGAAATTTCATCCATTGTTATTAGTACCGTCTTTAAAGGCAACACTTAATCTAAATTACTATTCCTCTTGTTGATGACATTTGTGTCTTTTTTGCTAGTCAACTTATGTGAGAAAACATGTATCGTCAGGTAGAGTTCTCAGTCATGGAAAATGTTAATGGTGCCTGTGCACAAACCCAGGGGTAAAGTTGTCATTTTTTATTTAGAAAAAACAAATAATTAAATCCTGGTAGACTGTCATTTCTGTAATTAATACTTAAGACTTCATGTAGACAAAGGTAAGCTATTTTAGTATTTTCAGTTCTGTATGAAATGATGCCAACTTTGTGGTTAATTTAATCATGTTTCTTTTTACAGTATATGTCATGTTTAGTTGTCCTGACAACTTGTGTTTTTGTGTGGAGCAACTAATTATTGCAGCCAGTCTTACAGATATAAAATAATGTGAAAACTGATATTTAACTCCTGAAATAATGTAAAAGTTTGAAGTTACAATAACTGCACATAAGATTATTAAACTAGTTTATTTTAATTAAATATGTATTTTGTACTTATTTTTCACTCTACATATAAAAGCTTGTTTTGATTATTTTAATATTGCTTGTGGTGCTCAAGGGCTCATCCTGCTAACTGCCAAGTAGATTTTCTTTTAACTGAAATAGTAGTGGAAATGAAGATATTGGGTATTTTACAGGACTAGACCTTTAATTTGTATTGTGTTTATGATCAATTGCTTGTGTGTGTATATATACACATCTTTGAATAAAAAACATGGAAACGTGATTTTTGTTCCACATATATGCATTTGTTTCATGATGGAGGTGGTTTTGAGATGGTAATCCATGTTAAAAAATGAGCCCTACTGCAGGAGACAAACAAAAACTTGCTAGTCATTTTAATGTAAGTGATTGGAATGGTGTTTTTTAAGCATCCTGAAAGTTTATTGAATCAATAATAAAGATAATGAAAAAAAATAAAAAACATGTTATGCTTAAATCAACTTTGGGAAGTCCAAAGTGCATATCTCTCTTTAAGTTCCTGCTGCTACATCTCTCATAGCTTTCACAATAATCAATTCTATACAACCCTTTTTTCAAAGAGCAATAGTATGATGACAACTGCATGGCATAATTTTACTTAAGTGAATACTTAGAACTTTGGGATCGCAATCTGATCATTAAAATAAGGGAGCATTAAAACTTAAAAGGAATACTTATCTTTTTCAAAAACATTTGTATTTTGCAGCTTACATAATGCCAAGCGTGAGTCACAGTTACTACAAAACAGCAATGAATCAGAATTGGACACTGCTGAAGATCTGAGAAGGAAACTCTGTCAAGCTAAAAAAGAAAAATTAGACTTAACTATTAAACACAATCAAGAAGTAAGGACTTTTTTGTTTGCTTTATCTTAGTCTTGGAATAAATGTAATCTTGTTTCATTAAAATCATACTCTCGCGTGGTGTATCAGAAGCACAGCCATTAGCTGAAAAATAACAAGGAAGGTGATGCTGTACAGACCTCTCATACCTGTTCCTAGGAACTCTTAGCACCTCTGCTGGCATTGTTAATAGTTAAAGTTGCACCAAGCAGAGTGCAAATTTTCTGCAGGGAAAGCAGTCACTGTGCCTCACAGTAGTTTGTTAGGTAAAATAGCCTGGTGACACAAATAAATAAAAACCACAGCTTGAACCTAGCCTCGTAAAAATGATCTTATTTAGTTCTTACTTACATTTTTTGTAGGGTATTAGAGTATCATTTTAATTCTGCAGAAATCATTTGCAACTTAAACCTAGTACAGTGTTTTTCTGTGTGTAGTATATCAAATCCAGCTAGGATATCCTTTAGTGGTCTTGCAATGTCTCAGCTTGTGCAAATTTTCAGTTTCCAATAACTGTAACAATGTATAATGTACAAATGTGGTGATGTGTTTGTCAGTAACTTCATACTTGGTAATGAGAACGTCATTCATAGGGAAGTAATTTACCCACATTACAAAGGTTTTCCATGATGCTGTGGTAGCAAACTAGTATTGAAATGAAGCAGTAGTAAGAAAATACTTAATTCATCTTTTCTTCAGCTTGAATATCAGCTTTCGCACTAGTATACATAAGGAAAGGTGGGCACTGAGTACAGCAGTAGTTGTAATTGGCTACGGATTTGTTGCTACTAGGAGCATTTCCTGCACTTGCTAATGCCAATGCCAGTATGACAGCTGATGTCCTCGTTTAAATTGTGCTGGTGCAGGAGTATTATTACTACTATGGGTAACAATTCTGCTCTTAGCAGTTTGCTAGGGGCAGTTGATGTGGGTGCTCATTCATCTGTTTTGGGCTAAATCCAGCCAATAAACCAAGTTTACTGTTTCATATCCATTTATTATTGGGGTGTGTCCCTAAGTTAAGAGGTTCCTGCTTCTCCCACAACGACTTGCTCTCATGCTGCAGTTAATTCGTTATTTTCCCATTGCCCCATCAGCTGTGGGGTGGTTCTATAAAATGGGTCCCTGGAATTACCTGGATTTAAAAAAAACCCAAACAAACCACCTCTTACATTGAGAATTTGAAAGCTGGGTGTGCACAAGGATCTTCTGCGCCACTTTGCTGTTGTGGTTTGCACTGCAGTGACAGGTTGCATTTTAAGTAGATAAACTACTTGAGAGACTGGGTATTTTTCCCTATCCGTTTACTGTATAGTTACAGATAATGGAAATGCTCAAGTTACCTATGCGTGATATTATTGAAGTGAAAGGGCTACTTTGTAGATGTTGTGAAGAAATATATATTTTACTTTCCACCTTCTTGTGTTGAAATAGCTTGAACTTGATTTTCTAGAACCAGTTTTTGGCAGCAATGACTAGACTATGTTTCTTAATTTGGATAAGATCACTTTTTGAAGCATTTTCCATTCTTAGTTTGTTGTCTGTTAAATTTAGTAGCATTCTGTTTGACTACTGAACATTATTGGACTGAATTTTATGTTCATAAGTATACTTGTGAGTTATTAGATGTCTGATAGTCTAGCATCCCAACATGACTGTTTTTCTAAGTGTTAAATTTGAAGAAAGTTGCCAGAAAATTGCCTATGGAATATAATGTTTCTGTTGCTGCAGTCTTTCCTTTGAGGTGCAGGAAGATGACAGTATTATGACTTCTATTTTCGTAAGGTAGTTTATTTTTGGAAAAATGGAGGGATATGTTTAAGGTACATGAAATTCATCTAGGAATAGGAACAGTTTGCATAAAAAAACAGTAAAAGTACTTAAAGTGTGCATAAATGTGTATTTGCAAGACTATATTTCAAATTCAAGTGGAATAAGAAGGCAGCTGTAAAAGCAATTCAAAATGTCTTTTAAAAATATGCTGTAGGTGTATTTCTATAACATGTTGCATTTTTTCAAAGGAGCATTGTTGCCAGTTTTCTGAAACAAATTTATTTTCTAGCTGTCCAACTATGAAAGCCAGATAGTCAAATTACGGTCGGAAATTGAGAAAGGAGAGGCTGTTCGACAAAGTCTGGAGTATGAATTGGCAATTGCCAGAAAAGATGCTCGTCTGAAAGTGTATGCTGCAGAAGAGGAGTTAAGTGATGCAAAAAACAAACTTGTGGAACTGCAAGGTAGGTTTCAAAAAAGCAAACACAGAACAAAGGCTGTCAGTTTCAAGACAGGGAGACAAATGAGAAGCAGTGACTTAATTAAATTTTCTAGTTATTGCTGTTTTTCTTGGATCTCTCTTATCTTTCCTCTCTCTTATTCATTTGCTTTTGTAAACTCATGAGTTTACAACTCTTGCTGTCTCATGTGTGAATTAAAATTAACCTGCTAAACCTATCAACCCTTTTTACTTTTGCCCCTTACCTTCTGGAAAGGAAAGTTGTTTCCCCTTTCATTGCTGTCCTTGTACAGAATTGTAATCATGGTGGCTGTTTCCACATCCTGGTTATCATTATGTCCAGCAGTTCTTCCTTTTCCATTTCAGGAGAAAAAAAGAAAAGAAAAAGTCCATTCCTGTTCATTTGTCTGCATGATTTCCAAGAACTTTTTTCCAGAAGTTCTTATCATACTGCTTCTTTCTTTCTTCTTTTCAAAGGTTTCAAGCTTTTCATTGCTTATGTCCTCTTCTCATCATCCTTGTTTCTCTTTTTATAGGTAATGGAACATGTATGTTGTGACAGTAGTATGTGGAAGGGAAAGTTTTTACCTAGACATTTTTTTCCTACTAGTTTTATGTTCAGAAGCTCAGATTTCCTTGATCCTCCTCAACAGAGAGAGAGATATTTCTCATTCTTACAAGTAAGTGAGGTGCATTTTTAATTACCTAAGTAAGTATAATACCTTTTTAATCTAGTACAGGAGATGCATTTGTGAGTTTGCTGAACCTTTAATGTTCCGTGAAGAGTTTAGAGCACTCCTTGTGGAGATTTTATCCTTCCGAGAATGGAAGGAGACTGAGAAACTTGCAAGTACTTAAAGTACCAGCTGTTTTTAAGGTAATTAGAAAGCTGAACTTTTCACTCTGTTGGAGAAAACACAAACACACACACACACACACACACACACACACACACACACAAAACCTTATGGATTGCAAAATGGAAGAAGGCATTTTTTTTTCCCTTTGGAAATTCCCCTGCAATTGCGAACTGAAGACTTGAACTGCTAGTTTCTCACTTAGAGGAAAACTGTTTCTTTCTGTGCATGCTCATTTTACTGCTAGTTTGCTTGCCAGTTTAGAAGTGAGCAGTATGTGGTTGTATTTTAAAATACTTTAAATCTCACTTTGTGATTCATTTTATGATTTAAAAAACTCATTGGCTGCTGAGTCAGGCACAGCTGGCAGGTGTTGGTGGTGGGTGCGGGTCTGCAGGGCAACCTGTGCGGGAGGAAAGAGGTCTGGGTCTGCCCATAGCTGGTCCCAGCCAGCTCCACAACGGGCAAACCCACCCACCGCCACACACCAGACTGCCCACCAGAGAGTGCATGGTGCCTCTCCCAAAACGTGTTTCAGGAAGGGTGGTAAATGCTGAGAGGAAGAGAAAGAGAAGAAGAGAAGAAAAAAACAAAACAGCAGGAGAGACAGGAGCAGAGCAGCAGCCTGAGCAGGGGCTGGGGCTGAAGTAGTGACTGGCCATGTAGGCATCAAGAGGCAGGACTCAAAAGGGACTGTTGCTGATGGAGGAACCACAGCACAGTGACCCCAGCCTGCTGTGCTACCTGTCACCTCCCTGAAGGGACTGGGCTAATGTGTGGTGAAGGGACTGGAGAACAAAAAGTGGGTAGGAGAGGTTTTGCAGAGGCAAGGAATGTTTTCCTAAATGTATGTGTGTGTTAGTTTCTTTCAATACCAGAATCAGTAATTAGAAGTCTGTTAATTGACAGTAAATTACATTGGTTGAAATTCTTCAAACTGGTTTGTTTTTTTTTCTGTGCCAAAGAAGTCAAATCATCATGGCATTGATTCTCAATTCTTTTGCAGTTTATAACTTGCTGCTTGTTTTCCCTGGTCACTTGGAGCCTTCCTCACCTCATTTGGTGCTTTGATGTGACCCCAACTTAGCTCTTTGGACAGAAGGCCTCATCTGTGGCTTGTCCTCTTCAGTATTTCCTTCAAATTGTTTTTCTGCTGTTCTCAATGAGGCTTGACTTTCTGCCGTCTGACAGTCTTTTCCCATCGTTGTGTTCACTGATTCTCTATGTGATCTTAATGTGCCTCTTCTGTTCCTTATCCTTCTCTGACTGGAAAGAAATTTCAGAAAACTGGGATGAATTTGAAATAAAAATCTGTTAGAAAGTGGTGATCACGTAAATGCCAATGTAGCTAGTTGTATCCAGCAAAATGAAAAGCTGATACAAAGTACTTTCGTCTGAAAGCCAGTTTGTAAAATAAAGCAAAGTTCGAAGTCAAACTGCTTAAATAAATAGGCATAGGTAATGGCGGTTTCTGCAGCATTTAAGCTTTTGCAGAAGAGTATATACAGTGTTCCCCTATCTCTGGGCATTTGCTGGGCTGAAGATTTAATCTCTTGAGCAGCAGTAAATTTCCTTGGAAAAGCTAAGCCTTTGCTCGCTGGCCCAACCACCTTAGGTTTTCCTATAGTCCCTTTCATGGGGCAGGTGCCTATCTTTACTGTCGCTTAAACTGAACTCAAAATTAATTGATACAGCCTAATACCTGTATCAAACAGACATTTGGAAATAAGCTGGCCAAACGTTGTAGAAATCTGAGATTAAGTCCTCAATGCTATAGAGACCTCACTTGAAAGAGTTATCTCAAGTTTTTATTCTTTTCTGAGAAGTGTTTTAGTTTATAAAAATCTCTAAAGCGTTCCTATGTCCTTGTGTGAAAGATGCTATAGGAATACAAAATTTGATTGTTTCTTTGTAGTGAAGGTGGTGCTCTCCAGTGCTGGAAGTGTTAATGTTCCAATGTTCCAGAGGATATCACAATACACAGAAGAACTGACAATCATTATACATTTTTTTTTTTTCTGAACATGCTTTGCAGTGCTACTTGTCTTTCTTTCTCTTTTTCTTTTTCTGTAAACAATAGTATTGAATGAAAAACTTCAGCAGAAAGTGGCAGAGACTGAGAAAACATTTCATGTTGCTCAGCAGAAGTGGAAAGAACAACAGCAAAGACTTGCAAGTGAGAAGGATGATATCCGCAGAACTTGCAACAGTGAATATGAATTGCTTCTTAAGGAAAGAATCAAACTAGAAAGTGTTTTGCAGGTATGATGTATTAATAGTTGGAAAGTTGCATGAAATGATGGCTGGAACTTTCTTGGTGCAAAGTGTGTGGTGGGTTGGGGTCTTTCTGGTTTAGGGAAAAAATCCCCCAAATAGTTAAATACTGCAGAATATTTCTGAAGAATATAGCTTTATAAAGTTACACTTAACTGTGTCACAGTCTTTCTTGCTTTCACGGAATGTGTTGTGGCTGATTTTCATGGTAGACACCTGAACCAAGTTGCCAGTGCACAGTGGTAGTGAGGCCCATTTGCACTGTCATGCAAAGCTGAGTTAGTAAAATCAGGGACACCTAACACCTAGTTTCTGACTCCATTTCCCTCTTACCTCCCCCAGTTTGACATTTAATAGCCTGTGAACATGAAAATCATTTGTATAATAGGGAGGCTACACACTGTCAGGGAACCTAGACAGTGATGATGGGATTTCCAACTGTGCATTGTACATTATTCACTGTATGCCACATGTGAAAAATGACTTGTTGGAAATTCTGCCGTTTGGTTAGAAAAAAATTGTTTAATACTAAGAGATGGCCTTATAATCTGTTTAGACTGTGGGTTTTTATTCTTCAGATAATTCATTTTATTGTATTTCATGAAAAAATTAATTTTCAAAGTTGAGTTGCACTGGTATGCATAAATCCCTTAGATGTTAAATGTGTAAAAAATAAATATGAACTTTTTTTTACACTTTTTTTATACAGTCAAGCTATTCAAAACTGAATTATGTTTCAAAGAAATCTAGTAGTATTATGGTGTGTAAGTACTGAGTTAACATACCCAACTCTTACCTGTTCCACAGGGACACAAGTAATAACACAACTATAATTTAATAATTTTAATCTTTTTAATTAACAATTGAATTACCTTATGTCAGCAATGTACTAATAGCATCTGAGGAAAATCGAGAATGTATTCAGCTGTAGTTATCCTTTATGCTAGAAAAAAATTATGTAGAAATTTGTGTAGAAAATTAGCCCTGCTTTCTTCCCACCCAGTCAGCTCCAGGCCTGGGACAGTGCCAGTCAGTCTTCCCAAATGACACAAACCCATCCTTACCTGGCACCTTGATAGCCAAGTTCCAACAGCAAACCTACCTGTAAAAACAATCCTTACCTGGCAGCTTGATAGCCAGGTTCTGACAGCAAACCTACCTGTTGTGTATTACTTCATGGTGCTGTCAGTCAGATTCTATACGGCACCTGTAGGAGCAGCTCTTAAGAAAAACAGGGCAGAGAGAATCCTTTAATTACGTGTATTCCAAAAGTACTGTGTACTGACTCTTCATCTGTTTGTTTGAAGGCAAGATCTGGAAAGAGAGGCGCAATAATGAGACCTGAGGTAGAAATCTGGTGGTGTGGCTATGTAGTGTTTCTGTGCATGGGCTGCAAAATGAGTTGCACTCCATTATCTTAATGACCAGGAGCCCTGATGGTGGAGAAGGATCCCACTGAACTGGATTTTCTCTGAATGAAGGGCAAAAAGGAAGTTCTCCCTTCTCCCCAGTAATTTTGTGGATAAGTTGAACAGTGCTTTGAAGAAACAGTTAGGAGAACCATAAAGGAATAGTTAAACAAAAAAAAAACCACAAATGAACAAAAGAGAAAGCCAAGGAAAGAGAAGGTTTCAGAGAAAAACATGAGTTGATTGACAGGTGACACCCTGAGGTCCTTCTGAAACCAACAGAAACCTGATTCAGTTTTCATTCAAAGTCGATGCTTAAAAAAGTAGGGTTAGGTATAGGCTATGAAGAAACCTATTTTTAGATAGTTTTCTTTTTTTTTTTTTTTAAGTTGCCAGGTAAAGCAGGCTAAGAGTGAAGCTTTTGCTCCGAGTTCTGGCTAACAGTAGGCTGAGTTAGGTTGAGGAGGCTTTGGAATGGACTTGTCTTCTATTCTATACAATGTTTTTTAGAAGCCACATTCAGTGAGTTTAATACTGTATAAAAAAAGCAATGTTGGAGAGGTACACTCAAGTGATGTTTGGCCTCAGATCAAAAGGAGCAGTGGATTGCTTGGGACATTGTGTTCCCTGTCAATGGATGTATATTCAGAAGTAAAATTGGTCTGCGGAGGCAGGTGTTTGGTTGGTAAATGTATTAAAGCTAGAAAATTGTTCACTCCTAAGATAAATGTGATTCACTACTAGGTGTCAACTCCTAACCTGCTTTCAATAGTAAAAACGTTCTATTTTCCCCACTTTGCTTTTGTAGCTGTTCCCCTGCCCATCACCCTAGTTATAGGTTTTATGTATAGTTATAAAATTAAAGCAAACTAAAAATACATAAATAAATGTTAAATAGGGACTTGACTGCCTTAGTTGTTGCTTGAAAGCTTAATTGGTTTAAACTTGGCAGATAAATGTCAGAAGGATCTGGGTTTATAAATTATGACTTCAAATGTGTTCCAGTCCTTTGCATTGTGTATTTACAGGGGTATTTTAAATACTTTTATAGTTATTCTGGTTTATGAAATGAAAGCTAGATAAAGTGGATTTAATTTTGGTCTTAATGTGTACATAGAAATGAGATTCTAAGCATGTATGCAAATCCTGGTTGGAAAAGGTGCACTTCATGAACTGTAATTCTGAACTTGGCTATGAAAATGCTAAGGTAGGCATGGAAATGAAGTCAGCTTAACCTGCTGAAATGTGTCTCTAAGATATGGAGGGAAAGTAATCCTCTCTGCTTTTTAACAGGTTTGTAGTGTGCTCTGTTGGGTGTGCTTAGCATGCCATCTGCTTCATAATAAAAGATGTTGGAGTTCAATAGTAAGTGCAATAGCATCACCTTGTGGTTAGTCAGAATATAATATTCCTTCACAGAACCACTCAGGTTTTCCTTAGACTACTTGTGAAATCGTGTTGTTTATACATGCTTTTTAAAAAAAAAAATCAGCCATGTTTTTCATAAGCAGATATACATAGTAAGTGTGTATATGATATGCAGGTATACGTGTGTATATATATATGTTGTTGGGGTTTTTTTGCATGGTGAAGTATGTTTCTCTTTGAACCGTCTAAGTGCAGGTGACTGCTGGGATAGTCTTGCACAGTTTCATACCAAGTCTGAAAAGTTTGGAGACTTCTTTAAGAATTCTGAAATCCTGCAACTCATGTTGACTTGTGTAACAAGCTTGATATATTCATGTCAATTTTAGACTGATTAATGTTAACTACATTTCCAGTATAAAATGTTTTTAAGTCTTGATGTAGTATTTTGCAGAAACTATGTATTACTTGATGCGCACTTTTGCCAGCTCACTTTTGTTAATGTCTGGAAGATATACCTGAAGAGATGAATATCTGTACCTTTCCAGTGTGGAGAGAGTGGGAGTAGTTGTATATTTCTATGAAAATAGTTAAATTTTTTTAGTATGCTGATGGGAAGAAACCTGTGCATTGGCTTGATATTACAGGCAAACTGAGGGGATTAGCTTAAATTTACTCTATATCCAGGTATATTATTTCTGAAATAGTAGTATATAAAAAATAAAAATAGTATAATAGTATATACTATATAATATATATTACATACTATTTTTACTGAGGTTCCCATTTTTTTTCACGTGTTTCACATGCATGCTCCTTGTTTTCAGAGGATGCCAAGAAATCATGCCATAGTGCCTGTGCATGAAAGAAGAGAGAAAATAAACATAATTTTTTCAGTTACTAATTGGTAACACTTAGCACTGTAGAAGAGTCATGATTCCCTTATTGTCATGTTTGAGTGGCCAAAACTTGCTACCTTCAATCTGGAGGAACTTCTAAAAATTGTTTTCCAAACTTTGGAAAAGACTCGTATTTCTTTGATCTTCATGTATAAACATGGTTCTGTCAGACCTCAGTCTTCCAAAGAATCATTCTATATGAATAATTCATTTTTTCCTCCTCCTCCTCCCTGCTCTGCAGATGCCTTATGATTAGTAATTTCTAGGAACAAGATTATGTGATGTAAGGGTAATAGCAGAATTTGCAGACCAGCTGGTTTATTTTCACAAAATGTCTCTTGCCATGATATTGAATAGGAGTAAACGAATAGGAGGACTTATTGTAATCTTTCGGTGTTCTGCACAGAAAGTCATTTTAACAAATTGGGTCTCCAAAGGTCCTCTAAATAAATCACTGGATTTATAGCTTGTTTCTGATGCTAGTTACGGAAAAGCTTATTCCTGTCCGCTAGACCAAAGCTACTCTTTTTGAGACTTCTGGGATCTCCAGCTTAAGTATATGCTAGACTACTGGGAGTTCATTATTTGGCTACTTTCCTCTGAGCCTGTGTGGTGTGAATGTAGATTTTGTAACAGTGACTCCACAAAGCTGCTCAGTTCAATAGTCTTAGTAATTATCTCAGCCTGTAACTTGGTTCAACTTCTGAACACAGAAATTGAAGTGTGGAACAGCTTGGTTATCTTATTCCACTGAGAACTTCATAGTTCATGTAGAAAATTTTTTAAAGTAATTCAGTTTCTAGACAGAAGAAAGTCTTTCTCAGAATAGCAGAAATGAAGATTATTTAGTCTATGGGAGTAACTATTTTTAAAAATGTCTGATTTGATTTCAAGTTCTAACAATTAAAACCAGAACAAAATACAACTTCTGTCCCTATGTATCATTTAATCAAATGCACTTAACTGTTTCCCTCTCCATCATTGCCATTGAGCTGGGAGAGAGAAGAGATTTTAAGAGCAGTCTTGTACTCTTTAGAGAGTAAGATTTCCTGTGGGGAATTGGCACCGATTTTAGTATTGCCACAGAAGGTCATGTTCATAGTGGTTTTTGAATCAACACATTTTACCTGGTGGTGAATGAAGAGCATATCTGCTGTTGGGTAAATGGTTCTGTTGACATGCTCACGTGTTAGATTTTAATAACCTGTTCTAATTCAGTCTCCACTCACAAAGTATTCTTCTTTTGAACTCTTTACTATAATACTTTATCTTAGTAAAAGTATCTCTTAATGCTTTATTTTTTTCTAGGAGCAGAACAATGCACTGCAAAATATACGCAAGAAAATGAAAGATGTGGAGGTGGAACACAATGGCTGTACTGAGCTGCTGAGGTGCCAGGCCAATGAGCTTGAATACAGCGCTGAACGAGAGGAGCGCCTTAAAAAAGAACTTGAAGTAAGGCTTTTTGATTATTGCTATTAGTCTCAAAAAGCGCTGACACTCTGACCAATTTCATTTTTAAGGGATGGAACCTCCCAGTTAGGCTGTGAATTCTACATACTGGATTAACAAAATGTTGAGCGTCTGTTTCGCCGAAAAGGCTGTACAGGCGAATGCCACTTATACTGTGTCCCTGACTTGAGACTGGTGTTTGAACAGCAGATGAGAAAAGGTTTATGTAAGTGTGAAAACAAGGCTAACTTTACTTGAGGAAATCTGTACACTTTCCCTAGCCTCTTAATTTGCCTATCTTCCTATCTTTTCGGCTTAAGAACAGATTTTGAGAATTAGTGAATTTGTGATGGAGAATTTACTGGAGCTGAGAAAGTCACCAGATGTTGTACTAGCTAGAGAGAGTAGCATACTGGAAGATCACAGTGGTGTTATGGCAGCCTCTTGCTATCTAGACTTAAATGCTACAGGTAGTTTTAGTTTGCCTATCTGTTGAGTGACACCTGTTGCTGCGAAGTCTCAAGCCTTTAAGACTAATATCTTGTGAATGTGCTTCTTTTACTAAACTGCTAGTTCTCTCCTAAGTTTCAACATTTTGTTTGTCCACTGATAGGCTTTGTAGTAACTATGTTATCTGCACGTACAGTCTGAACCAAGACTTTCTTGGTGGAACATTTGTCACTGCAGAAAAGCATAGTGACCAGATGATTCTTTATCCTGTTGTAAGTTTTCTACCAAAGCCATCTTTAAGTATTTCCTGCAATGAATTTTAAAGAATTGGCACTTGGAGGATATTCGGAGCACTTAAAGGAATGAGTGACATACAGTTTTCAGCTGTGTTTGTTCTCTGTTATTTTTCCCTTAAAGGCAAAAGAAGTTTAAAGCATTGATTGCTAGGTAGGTAGAGCCCTGTGTTAAAGATGAAGTACAAAAGAAAATTCCTACAGGGAAGATCAAAGCTTATCAACTAAAAACACTGACTTACTGACCAACAAGGTAGACTTTTGTGCCCTCAAAGAGATCTACAGGAAATCTACTGTCAGGTATTGTGAGCTGCACATATTGGTCCAGGCAGAATTACCTTCAGTTGGAAAGTGCTGTGTATTGTGAGGTTCCAATAGCCCTTTTAAAAGCAAAGATTTTTGTTTCCCAGTACTTGAACAAGGGCTTTTTTTGTGACTTCATCACCTTTAATATATTGACATAGGAATCATGAGCTGAAAGGAGGCGGAGCAAAGCAGCAAATTATTTATCTTTCTAAATATTTTGATTGGGTGTACTCACTGTCTGTAAATTTGAAAAGGAAGCACTCAGTTCCTTGAAAATGTACAACTGCTAGGCCTTGGAGATGGTTTTATCAGGGAATGTTATCTATTAACCACAATCAGCTAAGATATTTTCATTGCTGCTTAATTTTTATTAAATTATTTTAACTTATTGAATCTCTTAATAATGTCTTGAGAAAACAACATATTCAGACTATAGACAAACCAGTCTTGTGGTACTTGTTGTAAGTATAGCTATTTAAGCAGTGATTAAGGAAAGTATGTGATGAAACCTCTTGCATTCGAAAGTTTAAGCAAATTAGCACTAGTCCTTGTGAATGGAAAAAGAAGTCTAAGTTAGACTGCAATGCATATGCTTTAGTCAGCTTGCATCTCACTTTACCATTTCAAAAGTAAATTGCTAAGTGTCTGAAAGGGCCTACGATAATTTTACCCATTCTATACTTGAAGTCAAAGAGAGATTAACTAATGAGCATCTCTGAAAATACCTTTATTCTTTAAGAAGCAAAAGCACTGGATATTTTAAGCTTTCAATATTGATTACTGTAGACTGATTAGACAGTATTGATTACTGTAGACTTCATACTGGATAGTGGACTCAAACTCCAGAGTTTGTGACAACAGCATCATCTGCATCTGACAAGGTACCAGTACTCTGCATCGCGGTTTGTGGAGCAAAATTTGTTCTGCCTTTTCTGTGGCTGAAAGGCTGCAGGGGTTCTGAAGTTCAAAATTCAGGTTAATAAAACCTATTTTAAGTTGCTCTCACCCATAATCCTCTCCCCAAAAAAATATATACAGAGGAACAGTTTAGTATTAACAGAGTTTGCAACCTTTCTTTGATTTAAAAATTTGTAATTCCTCTTCCTCTCTTACCTTCTGGAGCTCATTCAAGCCAGAGGTATTATCTGTCCTTCATGCTGAAACAGAGTGGAACCAAAGGGACCAGCTAAGCTACTTTTCACCTCTATAGCTCAGTTATTGGAACTTTGGTCTTGGAGGCCGTAAGGGGAGGAAATGGGGGAGTGTTCAAGGACTGACTTGTTGCATAGAGGAGGGGAAATGAGCACAATCTTCCCTTCTAATTGTGTTTGAAAGAAAGGACTATGCCCTTTTAAAAGGGCATGCTGCATTCCCAAGTAGGAGGAAGTGCTGCTGTGAAGCCTGGAGATTGCTGGGATTCAAACACATTGCTGTCCATAGAATTTCTTCCTCTTTGCCTTAACAGCTGCCTCACTAGCATGGCACCTTCTGTGGATCACATTCTTAGTTGCCAAATTCTTCTCATATATTGTGGAAGAGGCATTAAAGAAGGGTACTAAAGCCTGGGCAGTAATTTTCACTGTGTGCCAATATGCCAAATTCTCCTTGTGTTTCTGCCCATCTGGTATTACTCTCACATAGTTCTGTGGTGTTCTAGCTGTCAATTTAAAACTCCTCAATGAACGGGAATAAGAATTACCCATGTCAGAAATATCGATAAAGTTCTGATAACCAGTCCTGTACTCCCAGCTGTGGTTAAATACAACTCTTGTTTTTGCCTAATGTCAGTATTTGAGATGGATTTCCAGTCAGATCTAGAAGCCTTAAAGTAGTAGACCCCAGACAGAATGGTCTACATTTTTTCATGAAATAGCCCTATATTTCTTTATCTGTCTTTGTGGAATTTTTAGCTTATAGATTGAAATTTGGTTTTTGTGGGAAGATGGACATAGGAGACATGTCTTATTTCAATTTCCATGCAGAGTACCTTGTGTTAATGGGCATTTGATTAGAAAATGTGTACTTAAGGTCTTGATGATGGCAGCGAACTTCTTAAGGTGATTTGTATGAAGAATAGTGTAATTCTAATTAAAAAGCAATCTTATAATCTTTTGTTATACACTACTTCTTGATGCGCAATGAAGATGAACTTTTTTGGAGTTCACAAAGCTGTTCCTTTAGTACCCTCTGCTGGACATAAGGGAGAAGTCCATGGGAAAATATTTGTGTTTCAGTAATAAAAGGAAATGATAAATTTAGACTCTTTTTGTACGATGGCACTCCTATGAAGAATTATATCTAGTAGACTATATTATAACGAAAGGAAGGTGAAAAGAGTCCCCCCCCCTTTTTTTTTTTTTTTAAATATTAGTCTGGTTTTATCCTTTAATCATTATTCTGAACGT